>NC_082641.1:22653720-23278720 GCF_028023285.1 Balaenoptera ricei
CTAAATCATAAATTAGCAGAAATTATTTAGAGTTGCATAGAGTAGTTGACTAGACCTTTGAATGAGGAGGTTACCAGAAGATGACACCATTCAGTAAGGATGTTTGAGGTTGCCCAGTCTTTCTCTACTAACAAGCAATATCTACAAATTCAGTGTTACTGAGCTGCTAAACATGGAGATTTCCTTGAAAACTGGGGCCATGGTTTATTTGCATTTTTAACCAGTGAATTGAACAATACTGACATAAAGAAAATATGTAAAAAACATACTGGTCCCAGTATCTTTATTAGGTACTGTCCCAGGAAACAAATGAAGCCAAAACTGGGTGAAAACATTTATGATTCCTTCCTTCACAAAATATTTATACTTAATGAGGTACCCATCAATAATCAGCTGCACATTTTACAAAGCTCACACTGCTGAAATGTGGGAAATGGAAGATAGACCAACATTTGAATGAAAATAGAAAGGTAAGGAAGGAATTGCATTATTCCTGTTTCAAGATTATGGTTTGGATATAGAAATCTTGGTGAAAACTGTCAAAAATTGATGGAATCAGGAAACTAAAATTGACAGAATATACAGAATATAGTGACAGGTGGGTAATGCTAGTTGAAGTAAGCAAAAATATTAATAGTAACTCCTATGTGTGTAACATAGAAACTAGATGGGTGTTTGGTTGTTACCCATTTTGAGATAGAAAACACAGAAGAGGGAGGAAATTTGGAGTTGGAAGACTTATAGAAATAATAAATCATTTTTGATAAATTGAGTCTGAGATTTATTGAGTTATCAAGTGGAAATGTTAAATTAATTGTTGATTATATGTATTCAGAGTTCAGAGGTCTAGGTTGGATATTAGAATCTTGGCGCCATCAAGAAGTGAATGGCTTTGCCTAGAAATAGTAACTTGTTGAGAAGAGACTTCAGAGTTGAGCCTTAATAAAATCCAACATTCAGAGGCCACACAGAATGATCTGGAAAAGAAGTGTTAGTATAGATAGGGCAAATTTCCACTGAGTGTGAGGACTAATATAGACAGAAGTCAGATTTAAAGGCAAATATTTGAAGACTGAAAGGTTGGGAGAAGTAGAGACTAAGTACAGACCACTCTTGCTTGAATTGTTTGAAGGTTGCTTGTAAAAGAGACAAAAGAAATAAAATGACAACAGGATAGGTTAATGGTGATTGAGGAGGTTTTATCTGAAATAGGAAATATCTGAGAAATCTCAAATCCCAATTAGGAAAAAACAAAAAGCAAAACCACCACAATGGGAACATTTAGAGATATAAGAAACAGAAAGGATCACTGGTGATTAAATAAATTATTTAAGCATCTAAATCACACAGTTTAAACAGTGAGTAAAATGATGAAATAATAAAAATAAAATCAGTTAATATTACTTGAAAAATAAAAATAAGGGAGATCAGAACTGCTTTAAAACTTCAAAAGCTTTTTACAAAAATAAAAATATTCAAAACCAAATGGGAAAAAAAAGAGTAGGTACAAACACCAAAAATTAGAAATGAAAGGGGAATTATACTCCCTGAAAGAGCAAATTAAAAGTACCATAAAAACACTTTACAAAATATTATGCAAGTGAGTTTTAATATCTCATTCAAAGAGATGATTTCCTAGGAAAATGTAAATTATAAAAATGTATCTTAAGAGGGATCCAAAACCTCAACAGATCCTAGCAGTGGAAGAGTTGGGGACAGTCATCAGAGTACTATTCTCCAGGCTCTAGCCCAAAGGGATATATTTAGTTATATTCATGGATGAATTATTTCAATCTTCCAGGGAAAAGACACTTCTGATATTATATAAATCATACCAAAGAATGGTCTCCCTGTTTCCCCCTGTCTTGCAAACAGAGGTACTTTTTTTTTTTTTTATCCTTTTGTGTAAGACTAACTTCACAAGATTTTATAGTGAACAGCCTTAGGAGTGTTCACTCACAGTTCACTGCAGTGTCTGCCTCTGGAACAGAGGACACTTCTGTTTGCTGTCCAGTATAATAAATACAATCTCTCTCTCTCTCTGAGGCAAAGGTTGGGCAGATGGTTTGTACCCCCTTATAAGAATAGAGTTTCATAAGCTTAGCTTCCTCAGCCTTCATGCAAACCCATTGTGTGAGCAGCACCCCTGGGGCCCATTCTAGGCACCTCCCCGTCACACACACCATGGACTTCAGGCGGTAAGGTGAAAGAACATGAACAAGGAGCTCACGTTGTTGGCTGTTCTGTAATAATGTCCTTTTTTCCTGATCCAGGAACTGTGTGCCTCCCCTTTTTTTTCAGCATTTATGATATCGCTGTAGGCTAACTTGTTAGCATGCAGATGGATAAAATCCCAGACCCTTCAGAAGACTTCCCACATCTTATATGTGTTTTCCTCCATCTGAAATCTTCTTTCCTTGTCTCCATCTTTGACACCCTGGTCCAGTAGTACCCTCTCTGCCTGATACTGACCCTTCTAACCTCATCTGATCCCTTATGCATGGACTAAATTCCCATTCACATGCTCATATAGTAACTTGAATATTTTATATTGGAGTGTGTAGCAATAGATTGTTTAGCTGTATTATAGTTTCATTAGTGTCAAGTTGGAAATTATGTCTATTTTGTTTAGTTTCATGTTTAACACCTAACATAATGTCTATTATAAGCACTTAGTAAAATTTGAAGAAATGATCTAAGTATCCAGAACTATGTCTGATACACTGGGTGTTTAATAAAATCTACCTATTATTATCAATAGTAGGAAACATACTTTTGTTTTATTTTCTGTGTTTATTTTCCTTAGAGAAAGATGGCTTATTAGTTCTTTTTTTTTTTTCTGATTGTCTAGGCTTCTTTTCCCTTTATTGGAAAAGTTTTTTTTTTAAAGTATGTATTTGTGATGGACAGTGTGTCAGGACCTCCTGAAGGTTGAAGGTTTATCTTCTTGTTTCCTTTGTACCAGCATTTTATAATATGTCAGAAAATCACTAATTATAGGAATAAGCCAAAAATTTTTTAAGTTTTCTAGGAGTTAGTTTAAAATGGTAGTTTGAAAAATGAATTGTTAAAGAATATTGATAATCAAAACATGAAAACTTTATGGCAGCATTGGCATATATACATTACTAAATGTAAAATGGATGGCTAGTGGGAAGCTGCTGCATAGCACAGGGAGATCAGCTTGGTGCTTTGTGATGACCTAGAGGGGTGGGATAGGGAGGGTAGGAGGGAGGCTCAAGAGGGAAGGGATATGGGGATATAGGTATACATATAGCTGATTCACTTTGTTGTACAATAGAAACTAAAACAATATTGTAAAACAATTATACTCCAACAAAGATATGAAAAAAAAAAACTTTATGGTAATATTTTAATTATGAAGTTGTCTTAAATATCCAAACATATTTTCATATATTACACTAAACAAGATACAGAGTGTCTATAGAAAAATATAAATAAAAAGACAGAAACAGAAGGCTTCACTTAGGAAATTTTTGTTAATACTTTATATTTCCTTTGGCTCCTTCACTTTGTTTTTACTCTTCATGATCTTTAGTGGAAATATACTGAAAACTAAGTTTAGTACTTTAATGGCATAAGCAGAATTTAAAGGACAAGGCTCTTGAATAGCTTATGTAACTAAAATAAATGAAAGCTTGAGAATATCAGTAATAACAAAATATCAGTTTGATGTTACCTAGAGAAAATTCTTTTTTGGTTGGAAATATTATTTTAAAGTCCACAGAAACAGTGCAGAGTTTATTTTAAAATCACAGTTGTGGTCTTGATAATCTCAGAGTTCTATAAGAAAATTAGAGAATTACAAGAATATGTTAGTAAAATCCCAGAGCTCCAGTTTGAAGTAATTCATAGGAAAAAGAATATCATTGAAGAGATAGATAGAAATAAAGCAAAATAAAATGAAATAGAATATATAAGCATAGATTTCTCTGATGTTAATGGACTCATACGATATTACCAAAATGGTTTTCAGTTTAACATCCCCAGAAGGATTTTGTGTGAGAGATCTATATATAGTCATTGAATGATAATGAATAAAGTAATTTTACAGTTCACATCAGGAAGAATACTTTTCTAGAATTCCAAAAGGACACTTTTACATTTGCATTGCTTTGATGATTCTAAAACATTATGTACTCCTGCACCATACAGAGAAAGTGCTGGCTACAGGATAAGATTGAGAGCTTTAGCTCTGTTTGAACAAAAGCTTTGTCTCTTTTGTGTGCTCTCAGAAGCCTGTTCTCACAGGCTCCAAATTATGGGTCTCAGTAGTATTGGAATTTTTATCCCTCCAATTTCCTCTCAGTTTTCTTGATTGTCAAACAATGGTACCTGCACCTTGTGACCAGGGTTTTTAGCTTTCGGTTTATTTCTATGTAGAGGCAGATAACTATCACTCTTCCTCATTTAATTTTTAAGGAAAATCAACAGTAAAAATACAACTGTATATATGAAATATATAAGAAATATTTTTACATCATAGTTGAAAGATTGTGTTCTAAGAGTAAGCAGTATTTAAAATTTGAGTTTTTTCATGTATTTAAAAGATTAATATAATCTTTAATATTTCTGTTTGTAGGAAATTTGTCCTTCCACTGCAAAATCCACTTACACATAAGATATTGAAGAATCTAAATATATTTCTTCAAGTCCAAAATTTCCTGATGTTCGTTGTATAATTACCTGATTAAAGCAAGAATTTTAAAAAGTGGTAACATTTTCAGAGTATGAGTGAGGCAAGTCTTTGACTCACTTTAGTCTTTTCCCCCCAAAATAACAACAATTTGTTCAAAAATGCACTAAGGTATACCCTAAGGACCCTCACTTCACACAATATGTATGTAACTTACCCAACGGAAAATCAAGGTAAACACATTAACTCTTGACAGGCTGTTATCAACATTTTACAGAGCCTAAAATCAACCTAAAAGACAACCTTTTGAAACCCAGAGGAAAATACACATTTTAAAATTTCTCAGTCATTCTCTCTCAGTGGAGACAAAGGTAGAGAACATGTCTTTAAAACCATAGTCTCCTGTGAATCATTTCAAAAATGCGTTTCCTATCGCAAGTAACTTTTATCAGAATGAGACAAAGCTTTGGATTACATTGTTTGACAAAATATGACACACTCACATATTTTCTTGTAAGGGTTATCTAACTGCAGACACTCAGTCTTTACTAACATCACTCCTGACTCTGATGTAAAGGGACCTACTACCCAGAGAAGTAGGAAGCATTCAAAGTTTGTCTATTTTAATTTAATCTGTTTTTTTAAAAATAGTTAAATGTCTTCTCTGTTCCAGGCACTTTAGATAATTTACTTAATAATAATTACATTCAAGCAGGTTAGGCATTATTAGCCTCATTTTAGAACTGAGGAAACTAGGGTTTAAAGAATATAACTTTTTTCATGCTCACATAGGTAATAAGTGTTGGATAGCATTCTACTACACAAAGGTTATTTTTGAAAGTCTGTGCTAATGTCTTGACATTCTTGTGGTTTTGAAGAAGTGCTGTATCATGGAGCATACACTTCTAGGGGTGATTAGGTATTGTTGGTTTAGAACAGATACATGGAAGAGTACAAAAAAGGTGCCTTAAGCATTAGTTCTTTTAGGTTATTGTAAAAATACGTATTACTATAGTTCTGAGTATTTTTCTTATCACAACTAATGCTTAAGCAAATAATTTATCAGTGTGTATGTGTTTTTTTTTTTTTTATCTTTGTTAATGTTTCACAGAAGTCATATGGAACAGCTATTGAGTTCTCTGTAATGCCCTGCATTTGAAAATAGAGAAGCAAACAGATTTCCTTGGGTGGGAGGAGCACAAGAGAATTAAAATTTTCTATATGAATTGATCACATAGATGTCTCTGTTCTCATCCTGAAAACCTGTGGGTTGTTTTCTACAAAAAGAAATTAATGACATGTAGGTAGAGGCAACATGATATTCTGTAAAAGCATAACTTCAGGGTCAGTCAACCTAACCTGTAGGGTTGTCAGCTTTTAATAGGAGCTTTACTAGAACAAAGTAAATATTTAGTTATAGGAAGTTATTACTGTTTGCGTGCGCATATGTGTATATGTGCCATATCCACAGTGTTCACATGAAGAATTTAAAAGACATAGGAAACATTGCCACTTCATATTTTTTCATCAAACATATTGAGATAAAAAAGAGAAAAGAACTAGTCCACATTTAATAATATAAACAGTGAGAAAAACTTTCACTCTCTTTATCAGAATGTTTCTGTGGCAGTAGATGTACCAGAAAAAATAATTAAGACAGAAATTCAAGAATGTCTTAATGAGTCATGAAACAAATATACACTGTTATGCTATTCACTGGGAACACAATTATACGAATGAGTGAGTCTCACCTTCAAAGAGCTCACAACTTCAGTTGTTCTAGCAAGGAAGATGGCATTTGAAATGAGCTTTGAAATTTCAATAGGATTTCCTTAAATGGCAAAATTGACGAAGGTCATTACAAGTGAAATGAATAAACAAAAGCACAGTGTATGACAAGTGGTCATGTATTTTGTAACAGTGTTGTTACAACACTTCCCTTTTGCTCTAAGGGCATTTCTATGTATCCCCTGCAAATAGAATAATTAGGAATTTTGCACACTATGTTCCTCCAGATCATCATCTGTAGGTAGCTACTTTTCACCATATGTTGGTCCATATGACGGGTAATAAAGGTAACTGTCAGATGGCTACAGAAATCTGACAAACTTCCATATACTTGTCACCACCCCATTTGAACCAAAAATATACTAGAATCCACTACACATTTAAGAAATAAATGAATGGATGAATGTATTTTAAAGGAATTGGTCCCAAATTAGTATAGTAAACACTGATGGATGCTAGGGGTAGGAAAATTTTCATGTCTGTTGTACTCTTAGTATAGATACCTCATTTCCTTGCACCACCAGACCTTCAGACAGTGGCGCCTAGGCCTTCAGAAAGTGACCTCTGTGGATGTGCTCTAGGCTTTAAGAGGTCATTCGGAAAAGAACGGTTATTTTTTTCCTCCTCTCTCCCTGATCATGACAATTACTGAAATCCTCTCTTTTCACTTCTTGCCTTTCCCCAGCCCTCAGCACAACACACAATGCACCCTCAAGGAATCATCTTTCCCATGAACTAAGTCCAGATAAACTTCTCTTTGTCTTATAAAATATATAGTACCAGATACTGGTAGTTTACAATTTCTTTTTCTTTATTTGTTTACTCACATTTTGAGAATAATTTAGAGAAGAGATAGTAAAAAAATAAGTCAGAAAAAGGTTACAGGTGGAAATAAAGATGATGATTTCTGTTTTGGGCATTAGACTTTTCACTAAAGAATCTGAATTCTTTTTAAGTTCAATGACTGATGACTTGACAAGCACCTCTTTTCTCATATACATGGACTCTTTGTATCCTATATTTATTTATTCTTTTGCCAATGCTCTAATCCTGTTTTTATAAAATAAAATTTTTGCCTTCTTATAACTAAGGCAGGGTTAATAGTCTCTGCACATTATTGCATGTTTCTAAGCCCAAGATCACTCTCATGACCATGGAAGTGGAAAAATAATTTTATACAAGACATCATAAATGTACTGATGTACTGAAAAGTGATCTAGAAATGGAGACTGCTTTCACAGAATGGAGAGCCTTCATGTAAAATAAAAATAGTTTTCTTCTTTATACATACATATATTTGAACATTGTTGTTCAAATCTGAAGGCCCAAGATTTCTGATTTATGTAATTGGGGTTTCTTACAGGTAAAGATTACAGAACGTTTCACTGCAAAACTTTATCCTTTCTCTTTACAGTCATATTACCAAAGAATTTTTCTTACCTACTTGAAATAACAAATACCCAGTATTGCACATCCGTAAAAGTATTTAATTTCAACAAAACAAATAAAAGTGTTTTTGTAACAGGGATGTTATAAATTAGAATGTTTTACATTTAGATGAGTTCAGAAGACAATGCAGTGAAATAATGGCTGCTTAGAATAAAGGAGGGACCTGTTTGTAATCATGGTAAAATGGACAATGTCAGTCCTAAATTAAAAGCAAACATGTAGAAGGGGGGACCTTCAAGATGGCGAAGGAGTAAGACGTGGAAATCACTTTCCTCCCCACAGATACATAAAAAATACGTCTCATGTGGAACAACTCCTACAGAACACCTACTGAACGCTGGCAGAAGACCTCAGACTTCCCAAAAGGCAAGAAACTCCCCACATACCTGGGTAGGGCAAAAGGAAAAACAGAGACAAAAAAATAGGGACAGGACCTGCACTTCTGGGAGGGAGATGTGAAGGAGGAACAGTTTCCACACACTAGGAAGTTCCTTCACTGGCGGAGACAGGGGATGAGTGGGGGGGAATCTTCGGAGCCATGGAGGAGAGCACAGCAACAGGGGTGCAGAGGGCAAAGCAGAGAGATTCCCTCACAGAGGATTGGTGCCGACCAGCACTCACAAGCCTGAGAGGCTTGTCTGCTCACCTGCCGGGGCGGGTGGGGGCTGGGAGCTGAGGCTCCAGCTTTGGAGGTCAGATCCCAGGGAGAGGACTGGGGTTGACTGCATGAACACAGCCTGAAGGGGGCTAGTGCGCCACAGCTAGTAGGGAGGGAGTCCAGGAAAAAGTCTGGACCTGCCTAAGAGGCAAGAGACCATTGTTTTGGGTGTGTGAGGAGAGGGCATTCCTTCCCTGTCTGCCCACAGAAGGCAGAGCATCACCTAAAGGAGCTCCAAAGATGGGTGCAAGCTGCGGCTATCAGCACAGGCACGAGACCAGCTCGATACGCTAAGGTTGCTGCTGCAGTCACCAAGAAGCCTGTGTGCAAGCACAGGTCACTATCCACACCTCCCCTTCTGGGAGCCTGTGCAGCCTGCCACTGCCAGGGCCCTGTGATCCAGGGACAACTTCCCAGGAGAACATATGGTGCCTCAGGTTGTTGCAACGTCTCATTGGCCTCTGCCGCTGCAGGCTCGCCCAACATTCTGTATCCCTCCCTCCTCCCAGCCTGAGTGAGCCAGAGCCCACTAATCAACTGCTACTTTAACCCCATCCTGGCTGGGCGGGGAGCAAACTCCCTCAGGCGACCTACACGCAGAGGCTGGGCCAAATCCAAAGCTGAAACCCAGAAGCTGTGCAAACAAAGAAGAGAAAGGGAAATCTCTCCCAGCAGCCTCAGAAGCAGTGGATTAAATCTCCACAATTAACTTGATGTACCCTGCACCTGTGGAATTCCTGAATAGACAACAAATCATCCCAAAATTGAGAAGGTGGACTTTGGGAGCAACTGTAGACTTGGAGTTTGCTTTCTGCATCTAATTTGTTTCTGGTTTTATGTTTATCTTAGTTTAGTATTTAGAGCTTATTACCATTGGTAGATTTGTTTATTGATTTGGTTGTTCTCTTCCTTTTTCTTTATATATATATATATATATATTTTTTTTTTTTTTATCCTTTATCTCTTTTTGTGAGTGTGTATGTGTATGCTTCTTTGTGTGATTTTGTCTCTGTATCTTTGCTTTTACCATTTGTCCTAGGGTTCTGACTGTCCTTTTTTGTTGTTGTTGTTGTTTTAGTATAGTTTTTAGTACTTGTTATCATTGGTAGATTTGTTTTTTGCTTTGGTTGCTCTATTCTTTTTTTATTACTTTTTTATTTTTAATAATATTTTTTTATTTTAATAACTTCGTTGTATTTTTTCTTTCTATCTTTCTTTTTTTTTCTCCCTCTTGTTCTGAGCCGTGTAGCTCACAGGGTTTTGGTGCTCTGGCCGGGTATCAGGCCTGAGCCTTTGAGGTGGGAGAGCCGAGTTCAGGACATTTGTCCACCAGTGGCTTCCCGGCCCCACATAATATCAAATGGTGAAAGCTCTCCCAGAGATCTCCATCTCAATGCTAAGCCCCAGCTCTACTCAACGACCAGCAAGCTACAGTGCTGGACACCCTATGCCAAACAACTAGCCAGACAGGAACACAACACCACCCATTAGCAGAGAGGCTTCCTAAAATCATAATAAGTTCACAGACACCCCAAAACACACTACTGGACCCACTCCTGCCTACCAGAAAGAGAAGATCCAGGCTCATCCTCCAGAATACAGGCACCAGTGGCCTCCGCCAGGAAGCCTACACAACCCACTGAACCAACCTTAGCCACTGGGGGCAGACACCAAAAACAACGGGAACTATGAACCTGCAGCCTGCGAAAAGGAGACCCCAAACACAGCTAGGCAAAATGAGAAGACAGAGATATATACAGCAGAAGAAGGAGCAAGGTAAAAACCCACCAGACCAAACAAATGAGGAAATAGGCAGTCTACATGAAAAAGAATTCAGAGTAATGATAGTAAAGATGATCCAAAATCTTGGAAGTAGAATGGAGACATTACAAGAGACATTTAACAAGGACCTAGAAGAACTAAAGAGCAAACAATGATGAACAACACAATAAATGAAATTAAAAATTCTCTAGAAGGAATCAATAGCAGAATAACTGAGGCAGAAGGATGGATAAATGACCTGGAAGATAAAATAGTGGAAATAACTACCACAGAGCAGAATAAAGAAAAAAGAATGAAAAGAATTGAGGACAGTCTCAGAGACCTCTGGGAAAACATTAAATGCACAAACATTCAAATTATAGGGGTCCCAGAAGAAGAAGAGAAAAAGAAAGGGACTGAGAAAATATTTGAAGAGATTATAGTTGAAACCTTCCCAAATACGGGAAAGGAAATAGTCAATCAAATCCAGAAAGCACAGAGAGTCCCATACAGGATAAATCCAAGGAGAAACACACCAAGACACATATTAATCAAACTATCAAAAATTAAATTTAAAGAAAAAATATTAAAAACAGCAAGGGAAAAGTGACAAATAACATACAAAGGAATCCCCATAATGTTAACAGCTGATCTTTCAGCAGAAACTCTGCAAGCCAGAAGGGAGTGGCAGGACATATTTAAAGTGATGAAAGGGAAAAACCTACAACCAAGATTACTCTACCCAGAAAGGATCACATTCAGATTCAACGGAGAAATTAAAACCTTTACAGACAAGCAAAAGTTAAGAGAATTCAGCACCACCAAACCAGGTTTACAACAAATGCTAATGGAACTTCTCTATGCAGGAAACACAAGAGAAGGAAAAGACCTACAGAAAGAAACCCAGAACAATTAAGAAAATGGTAATAGGAACATACATATTGATAATTACCTTAAATGTAAATGGATTAAATGCTCCAACCAAAAGACATAGACTGGCTGAATGGATACAAAAACAAGACCTGTATATGTGCTGTCTCCAAGAGACCCACTTCAGACCTAGGGACACATACAGACTGAAAGTGAGGGGATGGAAAAAGATATTCCATGCAAATGGAAATCAAAAGAAAGCTGGAGTAGCAATTCTCATATCAGACAAAATAGACTTTAAAATAAAGACTATTACATGAGACAAAGAAGGACACTACATAATGATGAAGGGATCAATCCAAGAAGAAGATATAACAATTGTAAATATTTATGCACCCAACATAGGAGCACCTCAATCATAAGGCAAATGCTAACAGCCAAAAAAGGGAAAATTGACAGTAACACAATAATTGTAGGGGACTTTAACTCCCCACTTTCACCAATGGACAGATCATCCAAAATGAAAATAAATAAGGAAACACAAGCTTTAAATGATACATTAAACAAGATGGACTTAATTGATATTTATAGGACATTCCATCCAAAAACAACAGAATACACATTTTTCTCAAGTGCTCATGGAACATTCTCCAGGTTAGATCATATCTTGGGTCACAACTCAAGCCTTGGTAAATTTAAGAAAATTGAAATCATATCAAGTATCTTTTCCGATCACAGTGCTATG
This sequence comes from Balaenoptera ricei, assembly GCF_028023285.1. Lineage (NCBI taxonomy): Eukaryota > Metazoa > Chordata > Mammalia > Artiodactyla > Balaenopteridae > Balaenoptera > Balaenoptera ricei. The sequence goes on from NC_082641.1 coordinate 22,665,649, forward strand.
AGACTAGATATCAATTACAGGAAAAAAACTGTAAAAAGACAAACACATGGAGGCTAAACAATATACTACTAAATAACCTAGAGATCACTGAAGAAATCAAAGAGGAAATCAGAAAATACCTAGAAACAAATGATAATGAAAACACGATGACTCAAAACCTATGGATGCAGCCAAAGCAGTTCTAAGAGGGAACTTTTATAGCAACACAGTCCTTAAAAAACTAAAAATAGAACTACCATATGACTCAGCACTCCCATTCCTGGGCATATACCCTGAGAAAACCATAATTCAAAAAGTGTCATGTACCACAATGTTCATTGCAGCTGTATTTACAATAGCCAGGACATGGAAGCAACCTAAGTGTCCATCGACAGATGAATGGATAATGAAGGTGTGGCACATATATACAATCAAATATTACTCAGCCATAAAAAGAAACGAAATTGAGTTATTTGTAGTGAGGTGGATGAACCTAGAGACTGTCGTACAGAGTGAAGTAAGTCTGAAAGAGAAAAACAAATACCGTATGCTAACACATATATATGGAACCTAAAAAAAAAAAAGGTTCTGAAGAAACTAGGGGCAGGACAGGAATAATGATGCAGATGTAGACAATGGAGTTGAGGACATATGGAGGGGGAAGGGTAAGCTGGGATGAAGTGAGAAAGTGGCATGGACATATATACACTACCAAATGTAAAATAGATAGCTAGTGGGAAGCAGCCCCATAGCACAGGGAGATCAGCTCAGTGCTTTGTGACCAGCTAGAAGGGTGGGACAGGGAGGGTGGGAGGGAGGGAGATGCAAGAGGGAAGAGATATGGGGATATATGTATATGTATAACTGACTCACTTTGTTATAAAGCAGAAACTAACACACCATTGTAAAAGAATTATACTCCAATTAATATGTTTAAAAAAAGGAAACATGTTTTAAAAAATAAAATAAACCATGATAAATGTCAAACAAAATGCAGTTATTTCATTCAACAATTATATACCAACAGGTATTTGTTTCAAGCTCTTTTCAAGTGCTTGGGATATGGCCTTGTATCTCATTGTATCAACATGCTTTGAATAGACATAGAAGAAACCCATAAATCATATTTTATGGAATTTGTGTAATAGTGACAGAGTGTAAACAATTAAACCTTATAAATAAATAAATAATATACAAATAGGTGATGCATGCATTGGAAAAAAATAGAGAATGAGTATCAGGGATGGTTGGTGTGGGAGGGGATACATTTTCAGCTGTATATAGAGTGCTCAGAGTTGGCTTTATTAGAAAATAATATTTGAGCCATAATTTGCCATAGCTGAGAGGGGTAGGCATGTGGATATCTTTGGAAAATAATTCAAGGGAGAGGAAATAGTGACAGTGCCTTAAGATAAACGTTTGCCTGACTCATTCAATAAGCTATATGGGCACAGTGTGACTGGAGGAGAGTTTGCCAAGGGGGCAGTGATCCAATGTGCTGTTGAAGCAGTAATAGTGGACCAAATCTTACAAGGGGCATTTGAACCAGCATGAAAAATTTGGTCAGAGATCCAGCCTATTGAAGAGAAGTATTAGTCCCTTGAGGAAGGAAAATGTAATGCCACCTAAGTGTGTGTAAATATATGTGTGTGTGTGTGTGTGTGTGTGTGTGTATGCACACAAATATAGTTATGCAATATGGGTATATATCTGTATCATTAAAACTAAAAATTATTAAGAAAAACACAATGTACTACAGAATGTGGGAAAACTCAGCTCATCTTTTTTAATGTCCTCAAATTCAACAATCATGTAATATGCTGCAAGATCACTGTAATATAGAGAAAACCTCAAGCATTATATAGATTTAATTGACTTCTAATTGCTAAGTCAATAACATAAGAAAAGTTTTTCTGCTATGACTTCTAACACTTGCAAAAGATTGCCCCATTATTTACATTTTGACATTCATCAGTTCAGATTGAGATGTTTTGAAGTTTTAAGAAAGTATAGCACAGGGAACTCTACTCAATACTCTGTAATGCCCTACATATGAAAAGAATCTAAAAAAAAAAAAAAAAGAGTGGATATATACATATGTATAACTGATTCACTTTGCTGTACATCTGAAACTAACACATCATTGTAAATCAACTATACTCCAATAAAAATTTTGAAAACAACCAATAAATAAATAAATATGAATTTTAAAAAATTGTTTAAATGAAATAACTGATTTCAAATGCAATTTGATATTTAAAATAATGAGAAATAACTGTCATTGAGTGAACTGCCACCTTTCTTTAAAGAAACTGTGTTCTCTCTTACTGAGGTGATGCGTTACGACTGCCAAGTAACCATAATTTTTCTTGAAGCTAAATGTTGTAGCACCGTGTTTATGCAGTATAATTCGTAAATGGGTTGTCCGAGTTACTAAAATTACAAGTATCAAGTCATACCATCTAAGTACAAATAGTAACCTTTGTGTTCATTTGATCTAGACTTTTAACTTTTTGAATTAGGAAACTGAATTTCAGAGGTACTTACTGTCCTGCCTGCAGGTATAAGTGATATTTAACCCAGGTGTTATAGTTTTAACATTTAACATTAATGTTTAACATTATTCAATGTTAATTTGTTTAAATATTTTAAATAATTTGTGGTAGCAGAATTCTAAGATGGTCTCCAGGTTATATACTTGCCTCCTGAGTGGGGTTGATAACAATAAATATGGTGGAATATCGTTCTGGTAATAAGGTTACTTCACGTGGCAAAAATGAAAGGATCTTGCAGATGTAATTAAGATTCCAAATGAGTTGACTTAATCAAATAAGATGTTATCCTGGATGGAGTATAAAACCTTTAAAAGAGTGACTGGGTCCTCTTGATGAGTGAGAACTTCTCTTGCTGGCTTTTGCCACAACAGGGATGGACCTAAAGATTGTCATACTGAGTGAAGTAAGTCAGACAGAGAAAGACATATTATATGATATTGCTTATATGTGGAACCTAAAAAAGTGGTACAAATGAAATTATTTACAAAACAAAAATAGAGTCACAGATGTAGAAAACAGCCTATGGTTACCAAGGGGAAAAGGGTGGGATGGATAAATTGGGAGATTGGGATTGACATATACATACTACTATATATAAAATAGATAACTAATAAGAACCTACTGTAGAACACAGGGAACTCTACTCAATACTTTGCAATGACCTATGTGGGAAAAGAATGTAAAGAAGAGTGGATATATTTATATATATGTATAACTGATTCACTTTGCTGTACAGCAGAAACTAATCCAACATTGTAAATCAACTACACTCCAGTAAAAATTAATTTTAAAAAATTAAGCTGCCATATTGCATGAGGGCTTCAGTGGCAGCCTTGTGGCAAAGAACTGTTAGCCTCCAACAACCTGAGTGAGCTTGGAGGCACAATATTCCCTAAACGAGCCTACAGAGGAGATTACAGCCTAGCTGACTCCCTGGCCTGTCTAGTGAGACCCTGAGAAGACGACAGGGTTAAGCTATGTCCGATTGACTCCTGACCCATAATTTTGTGTTGTTTTAAGCTGCTACATTCCTTAAAATGTGTATATCTTATAAAGTTTGCTAAGCTAGGAGAAAAATTTTGCAATTTTTTCAATTATGAAATTATGCATAAATGATATGTTGATTTCACTTTTTAAATCTGTTTTTGTTGAATTAACTTGCATTTCACAGCTTTAGTTCACATGATTTAGTCAGAATCAACTGAAACAGGGAATCAATGCATCTCAGAGGTGAGCAATCTATTTTTTTAATGAATTTTCCCAAAAATGTTCTTCATACTTCCCCCACCTGTTCTCCAGTTCAGTATTCAAGTTAGGAATTTAAAAGTCATACTTAAGTAGTTTCCTTCTGTTTAGAATTCTTATAAGGATTAACTGATAAATTTTTCAGGTGTTTTCAGTTGTATGTTTATATAATCTCTTGGTTTTTTCCTTCAATAATTGATGTACTGTGTAAGCAAAGAACAAAGAGCATTGCTCACCATTCAGTTTTATAAGGATTAAGTCGTAAGCCACTGCAGTCACTGATGGACAGTGCACTCTGAGAGGAAATTAAAATGATAACAGGATGCTCTGTGCTTTGGACAAGCAGGCCCCTTATACAGTTAGATATATGTAACTCATGAAGAATTTTAATAAACCCAGATTCGTGCATCTTCTCATACATAGAAAAGAACTAAAATTATTAACTGGAGATAATCTGTTTTTTATGACTAACAGTAATTTTTTACCAAGATGTATACTTGACTGCATGTATTCCCTAGCCAAAAATCACATATACACTGGCTTCTCTCCTAGCTCTTCGGAGCAGTTCCCTCAGAGCTATTGAGAGGCTGTCCCTCGGGCTGTAGTTCCCAGTAAGTTCCCTGAATAAAACTTAAACTCACAACTATTACATTGTGCAATTTTCATTCAGTCAACAACTGAAGTATTTGATACATTTCATAATGACGTTCCTAATCCTTGGATTTCTAAAATAATTCTTATCACTTATTCTTTCAATATTTTTGGAATCATGCACTATTGTATTTAGATGTTTGCTTCTGTAGTCACATATATATATAAGTGGTCTGAAATCTGTGTGTTCATGCATGTACACAAGCATACACTATATTGGGTCTTGTTAGGTTGTGCTGTCTTTGTAAAATAAACTGGTGAGATTTCCAGTAGACTAGCATAGAAAAGATCTGTTCTTTGAAACTTAGTTCATCTGTTAAGCTTAATGTCTATTTTAAATAATCGATCCTTAATAACCATTAATTGTCTTACATATTGGTCCATTCAAGTTGTCTTTGATGAACAACCTTAAATGATGTTGGAAGGGCTCCCTCAGATATTGGTCTTCGCAATGTTTGTGAGTATTTAGCTCAGGGAAAGAAACTAGATTAAGAATTCAAACCAGAGAAGAAAAATATTCTGTCGAAATAAAGGCTTTAATTTAATACATTAAATTAAACTTGAATTGCTTCAGACTATCATATAAAAAGAGGTTGACTGACAGAAATCTAAATAAGAATCTGCTAGCACACTTCTATGTGGCCTGAATTGAGTATCCTCCAGAAAAGTATTATTAATGTGGATTTACAAACTAAACTGTGATTGCTTAAAAACAGCCAAGAAAAAGCATTGTATGAGTAAAGTGGTCAAAAATAAATTCTGTAAGTTAAGAAAAAATACTGAGTAAACTTGATCTACCTACCAGGTTAGGGGTTATAATTTCCCTTGAATGTTCTCACTTTTTTTTTATTGTGTTTGTGTGCACATGTGTGTGTGCCTGTGTGTTTAGAAGTAACATAAACACAGAACAATATAAAGGCTTTAACAGAGATTTGTAATTATTACAAGATAAGGTTATTGAGAAGGCTTGACTACTAATTGTCCCAGTGTTGAAATCAACATATGAACTCAACATTCTAGTAGGGGCATAATTTGAATTATAAGAGTCTTATTGGCAGAAAAAGGAACGGCAGAGGTCTAAGGGAGCAAGGTCAAAGTTTAGGTTTGGAATATCAGTTGTGAGTAGATTATGAAGCCCTTGCTAAAAAAGTGTTACTTCTAAGCAACATATCTTGTATTATACAAGATGACATGACAAGGCTACTGAGATAACAACATCTGAGAAGAAGATGAGTAGATAAATGTTGGAGCTGGTGTATAGGGGAGAAATCTGATTGATAGGAAAGAGAAAGGAAAAAAAAAAAAAAATGGAATTTGGGCTGGGGAAAAAAATTGACCAGTGATGTAGCTTGTAGGGAGTAACCAGCAATCTAAATTCCGGTGCAAACCAAAGCTTCTTTGGAGCCCTTTTTTTCTATAAATGGAAGTATCATGCCATTTTCTACTTGGCTGAGGGTAGCATAACTATAGCAAGTGTATTAGGAAGTTGTAAACCCTCACATTAGGCAGTTCTCTGCACTATAGTTCTATGATAGTCCATTTTTTAGCGAGTCAAAAGCTAAATCCAAAGCTGAGAGTAAAGATTTTGACCCTCTAAATCCTAGGGGAAACTCTGGCAAGGATTATTCCTAATACAATTTCTACAATAGTTTTCAATTTTCAAATAGAAACTAGTTTAGTCATCAGGAAACTGAGACAAGAACCTCGGTAAATGTATACACAGATAACAGAGCTCTTCTCTGGGATAGCACAGCAGGCTGTCTTTTTATGAGTTTGAGCATATCTAGGCACACTTGATGCAAGGATAGGAAAAAGAAGACCTTATGATGTCTAAGTAGAAACCTACCTTAAATTTTAGCAATTTATAAATGGGGCTCTGATTGCTTTCTATCCAAATTTATTGGAAACATTTAATAGTTGAGATGTTTAAAACCAAAACCCTAGAGTTTCTCAGGAATTACAGAACCCCAATTTAGTGAACACGATATAATGTAATATTGTATACTTCCTTAGTAAATGGGTATTAAGATGCAAAGCCAATGCCCATGCTTTCTTTACTCTCCCTCGCCAGGCAGCTGGTTTGATTTTATACACTTGAAATGTTTCACATCATAGACACTCATGGCCAATGGACAATAGTAAAAGCCATAAATATTAAATTTGTCAAATCAAACATATGTTTCAACATAAATTGTTTATATTCCAATTCAAATGGTCATGTTATAATCATTGAAGTATAAACCAAAACTAATGGACGTGTTTTATTGGTAACAGAGCTAGAGTCACATTTCATTCTTTTCATTCAAAATGACTCTGGCCTAATATTCATCCATACTCAGAGTTTCAAATGAATATATTCTGGCTGAGTATTTTATGGACCATAATCTCAACTGTACAGAAAAGTATTATGTTCTATATTTTTAGACAGCAAAATTTAATTTCAGCATTAAGCTAAATTTGATGGCTAGAAATGGATTTTAGCCAAATGAGGCTAAACCCAGTCAGTTGAGGTATTTATACTTTCTTTCCACTATCCAACTTTATATATTTTATTCTGGGATCCTCAGCTTGCATCAAAATATTGAGATTGGTGGGCAAAATGCAACATGAGTATATGGTCATTGATTATCATCTGGTCACAATTTGTTCTTATGTTCTGACTTCTAAGAAATGTCAACATAAATATGAGACTTTCAATTTATGGTCTATTTAACAATTTTTCTACTCACTCCAGTGGATGGAGATCTAACATACCTAGGTGTAGGGTTGCTATCTGTAGTACCCCTTATTAAACACAGTTAAACATAATAATGGACAAGAATTGGGATTTTAAGAGCAAAGCATATCTGTATTAATTATGTGGTTTTAACAATTTCCTAGCGTGTTATTTTATAGAATAAATTGCTTGTGTAAAATTCCCTGAGATTGGAAATTTTTAATTTCTTTCTAAACCTCCTGTATCATCTTTCATGTAATTCTCAGTTTACTCTTTATTATTCTACAACAGCTACCCTAGTAATCTCCAAGCCAGAGTAATCCAATGTTTGCCTTTAGGCTGACTAGTAAAATAATCAAAATAACAGATTGTTGCAAACTTTATATAGTATCTCTGTTTGCCAGATAAGGTTCACTAACCTGCTGGTTAATATGGGGTTTTTTTTGTTTGTTTTTTGTTTTTTTAATTTATCTTATTTATTTATTTTTGGCTGTGTTGGGTCTTTGTTGCTGCACGCGACCTTTCTCTAGTTGCAGTGAGTGGGGGCTACTCTTGCGGTGTGCAGGCTTCTCATTGCGGTGGCTTCCCTTGTTGTGGAGCACGGGCTCTAGGCACGCGGGCTTCAGTAGTTGTGACACGTGGGCTCTAGAGCGCAGGCTCAGTAGTCGTGGCGCACGGGCTTAGTTGCTCCGCAGCATGTGGGATCTTCCCGGGCCAGGGCTCAAACCCGTGTCCCCTGCGTTGGCAGGTGGATTCTTAACCACTGCGCCACCAGCGAAGTCCCAATATGGGTTTTGTATCCTGGACCAACTGCAGAACTTCCTCTTTTTGTGGATGCCATTAAGATACTTCACTGAAATGGCAGAATTCTGTATTCCTGATGTTAAGTTTGTACCCTCTGTCACATAAGTTAACTACAAAAACATCTAAAGTGCCAGCTATTCCCTCCTTCCCAGTTTTATCAGAATGATGTCATCAGTAGAAGAAACCAGTGTGATACACAGATGATAAGAATGCCTTTTTACTACTTGGGGAAGAGAAACAAGTATCTCTGAAAAAGGAAACTTAAAGGACACTTCAGTTCTTGCCTGGTGAAAGCAATCCTCTCTTATGCTTCTCTGCTTGTTGATATAAACCAGACATTGGGGGCTTCCCTGGTGGCGCAGTGGTTGAGAATCTGCCTGCTAATGCAGGGGACACGGGTTCGAGCCCTGGTCTGTGAAGATCCCACATGCCACGGAGTAGCTGGGCCCGTGAGCCACAACTACTGAGCCTGCGCGTCTGGAGCCTGTGCCCCGCAACGGGAGGGGCCGCGATAGTGAGAGGCCCGCGCACCGCGATGAAGAGTGGCCCCCGCTTGCCGCAACTAGAGAAAGCCCTCGCACAGAAACGAAGACCCAACACAGCCAAAAAATAAATAAATAAATAAACCAGACATTGACACACTCTTTCTGTAAAGGACCAGAGTAGTAAGTATTTTAAGATTTGTGAGCCATGAAGCCTGTTGCAAATACTCCAGTCTACCATTTCAAAGTAAGAGCAGCCATAGACAATATGTAAGTAAATAATGTTTCTGTATTCCAATAAAACTTTATTTATAAAAACAGAAAGCAGGTGAGATTGCCCCAGAGTTCTAGTTTGCAGATCTATGCTATAGAGAAACATACATTTACCAGATTAATTGTCATTATTCCAAGTGCTATATTAGTGTGCTCTAGTAAAGAGAATGTGTTCAGAACTGCATCTCCAACGAGGACATGACCTGTTTAGGTTAGAACTTGCAGTGTCATTCTCATGCCCTGTTATTTAAATTTTTTATTTTACTTATTAATTTAGCCAAAAAGAATTAAAAGGGATGTGTAAAGAATCAAAACACCCGCATTATCCACATTCTTTACTATGGCCAAAATAGACTTAAAATATTCAATACCAGCTTAAACATGGTCACTAAATTGTCAAATTGATGCTGACAAATCAGAATGGATACAGACAACAAAAACACTGTGTAACCTATTGGAAATGAATATCAACTCTGCTGGTGACACTGCATTGAAATAGATGTGGATGTGTGTTACAGGTATGACATGTGAGGACAGGTGCTTAGACAGTTCTACTACAAGGTTTGTTGCAACATGATTGAAGGTTGCCAATATGTGTATTCTGCAGGTGCTGCATATATCCATACCAGCTATTTTCAGAAGGAGATTTTCCCAGCTAGTGTGCCATAACACCCTGGTTTGCTGTGACTGGGTAATCATGTCCTTGATGTTGATCCCCTTAGCCAATGGAGTAGCAGGGTCTTTGGAAGTTGGTAACTCCCAGCTTGTTACCTATAGCTAAACGAACCTTTATTTTTTCATCCTTAAATGTTATACGAATCTTTTCATTTTCTTTGGATATCATAATGTGAAAAAATACGGTGTTCAACTGCTCTCAGGGAATGTTGCATTCACCCTAGTGGACTTGATGTCACATGCTGGAATTGGGGTTAATTTGGAGTCAGTTGCTTGGTTAGACAGTGAGTAACAGTTCCCTTTGGGAAAGGATCAGGTCAATGTTTTCTGTCAATAAATATAATGCAAGAGCAAAATTCCTTAGGAGACTCACTGAACCTTTTTTTTTCAAAGTGCTTGGATTTTTTACATAGGTTTGGAAACAGGACAAGACCGTGGCTTTTAGAGTATTGTGTTTCATGTGGTGACCCAGATGTTTTCAGTTATGCAATCTTACTTTTACGAGTTACTTGGTTATCTGTAGTTTAGTTACTTAGTTGCCTGTGGATTTCATTCTTGGGAGCAGTATATTTTCAGTGTGATCTCTGCATGTCAGAACCACTCCCTGGGTTCTGAATGGTCCATCTGCTCTTCTGCCTTTCATAATGACCAGGATATTTTGATTTCCATAGTTCCTGCTAGCAACTGTTGATGCTCACTCTGTGTTTCTCCTATGTCTGTTAGGACCATGGACTCAATTTTAATTTTATCTTCTCCCACTAACATTCCAAATTATAAGTATAACTACAGATATGTTTTTTAAGCAATCAAGTACTTCTCTCAGAAATTTCTCAATGGCATAGAAAAGTGTAGTAGGCAGAATAATGCCCTCCTAAAGATGTCCACATCCTAAACTCTAGAACCTGTGAATATATGATCTTACATGCCAAAAGGGACTTAACAAATGTTATTACATTAAGAATCTTGAGATGGAAACATTATCCTGGATTATTCTTATCTGAGTGAGCTGAATCTAATCACGGGGATCCTAAAGACAGAGATCTTTTTTAAACTGTGGTGAGTGGGAAATGTAGTGACAGAAGAATTGTCAGAGAGATGCACGCTATTGACTTTGAAAATGGAAGATGAGAGCCATGAGGCACTGCATGGGGGAAGCCTCTAGAAGCTGGAGAAGTCAGGGAAATCAGTTCTCCCCTAGAGCAAGCCCAGCGAGACACCTATCTGAATTCTATCCTATAGAACTGTAAGATAATAAATTTGTAGTGGTTTAAAGATATAAATTTGTGCTCATTTGTTACATCAACCATAGCAAACTAACACACAAAATAATTATCTGGTATCTTTCAAAAAGTTAAAAAATTAAGGTGTCTTTGGTTGAAATATACATTAATTTCAATTTAATATTTCTGACTTCCAAAGTTTTAAAATTCTCCCTCCACTTTATAAAAGGTTTTTCTCTCTTTCCATGACAACCTGCATGGTCATTTCTCCTTGGTGCCAGACACACACAAGACAGGACAAGACAAGACAAGGCGAAGGCCAAGGCCTAACTGATTTGACTGGTAAAGAAAATGTTAGGACAGCCATTTTTACACTAGACAGTTTACTGCTTACATAGACAATGAAAACAAGAATAAACCTAAGTGCCAGCTCCCAATTCTTGTCCCGTATGTAAAAAGGGAGGACACACAAACAAAAGGCTTTGAATGATTGCACGATGAGATTTTGGATACCCTGTTGCTGAGGAGCACATTCTAGACTGCAGCTAAGTGGTTTTATATTCTGCAGCTTTATTCTGCGGGGTGCAGGACAGAGAGCCACATAGCTCATCAGAACCTGAGAGGTGATGAGTAACTGCCTCGTGACAGCCTCATGGATGAGGTACAGTGGCAAGTGAGAGGTGGCCTTGGAGGAGCTCCTCACAGATGTTCCATCTTCTCCTGTTCTGGGAAAATCAGAAGGCCTTCTACCAAGACTCAAACTGTAGTTAAGCTTTTGTACGTGTGGTCTATGTGGATACAAGCAAGACAACCAGAGTGGCCAAAGCTATTGCTCTACACTCTAAAGATCAGAGGAAGAAAGTCGTATTTGAGATTTGAAACTAAGAAGTGATTATGTAAGTCTGGAAATGCTGGCAGTAATGGATAAGACTTCTATAGAGTAAAACCAACAAAATAAAATTAGCAAGGCCAAGAAATGGAGAAACAGGGCTCCATCATAAATTTATAAAATTAGTCATTCTAATGATAATACAACCATTATATCTTCCAGTAGGAGTAGCCATTAATCCTTTATATATAGCTAGTTTTAGCTATATGCCTTCCTCTTACATTTAAAAATGATCATATTAATATATAAAACTAACATTATATAAAGTGATTGTATCCTCATTAATTACTAGAGTTAAAACTGCATTTAAAGATGCAGTAATGCTAATAACTTTGAAGTGTATAATTTCTACAGATAATAGTTTTAATTAGTGATATGAACCTAGTTAGCAATTAAAAGTCATATCTGAATTATTTTTTGAAGCTACAGCATGTGATTTTAGACAAGTGGTGGAGTACTCAGCTGTACCTTAGATTAAATCTCTACCCTTAAAATGAGTCAAAATGTGTCTTTAACCACAATAGAAAGATGCTGTTACCGAGTCAGTTCAAAACAGTGTTTGGTGTGGTGCTCTTTAAAATATCACGTAAAATAAGAGGGCGATTGTGTAAACTGCATGTACAATTCTATTACCCATGAATTTTACATGAATAGAGTACCTGTTAAATGCTTATCCAAACAATATGTAAAAGCTCCAACTTTAAGTTGAACGCACCCTCGGAAATCATGATTCAGGCTATTTAGATAATCATTTATGAGACTTACCCAGATTGACTGAACCTAAGAAAATTTCTTAAGACTATATGTTGGGAGATACAATAGCGTTCATTTAGTTCTTATTCCCACAGTCACATAAAAGCTAAAAATCACTGGAAAAGCTGGAACATTTTTCTTAAAGATACATATTTAAAGGCATAGAGAGTTTTAAAGTTTGCAGACTCAAGATATATGGTCATGCTTCATTAAGAATCTTCTTAATGAAGTTTTTTAAAAAAAATTCTCTGTTGCTTTATTATACTTGTGTTCAATTGATAGTTTTGCCCCTTTGCTTAGTATTGTTTATTTGTCCATTTCCTTTGAACTTTTAGCTACATTATTGGCCTCCTGCACCTACCTAGGCATTATAATGTTAGCGCTTAGCTTTTAGTGTTTATATCCATAACTGAATTTTGTTTCTGTCATGACATCAATCCCAAATACCTCTTCTTAATTTTCTCAATCTATATTTGGTGCCTGTGTTTTTTCCTTTAATTCTCTCAGGATTGGGTATTTTTCTGGACATAATTTAATCAGAAAGTGTTTCTAGGAAGAGTATTGCTCATCCTCATCACTCCATTCTTCCATGTTACAAGAAGTCAATCACCAAATTCTATGTATGCATTGAAAAGAATTTTCCCCATTGAAACTGGCAGGGTAAGGGCTCTGAAATTAAATAATAGCAAAGTAATTTAAATGTATGTAAGATTGCATCTTCAAAATGTCAATATGCAACAATAATTTTGTTGTGAGAATTGATAAATTCAGTTGTTCATAGTCAAAGAGATAAAATGTCACTACATGTCTGAGTTTTTCTCCATGACTCTGAAGAAAATAAAGGTAACTATCCCAAACATTTTTCACTTAAGCCAACCAAAAAGTGTAACTAAAAGTCATCATGTTATCCTTGTTAAGAACATTATCTAAGTCAGGAAAACTATATGCATGTAGTGGCTAACGTATTGCATCCAACAATATTTAATTCCTATTCTTCACCTTCATGTGTGTGCATGGGTGGGTGCAACACTGAAGTCTGCAGTGATAACAAGAAAGGAGATTGCAGGGGCCAGTGCTCTGATTTAGAAAGTAATTAGGAATTCATAGTCAATGCCTTCATTTTGTTTGCTTTAGTTTTAGAAAAATTTTATTTTCTGCAGAAGCTGATGATCAAGCAAGGGTTAAAATTTCTTCCACTTCTGTAAGCAAGGTTTGTGGAAATTTTCATTGTGTTTGGAAAATTAGATAACAGGAAATATAGGATGATCGAGGGGACTAATTATCATTTATAGTGATTGGCATCACAGGTTATAGAGAGGTAGGGCTTGGGACTCTCAAATAATAGAGTTTTTTTGTTTGTTTGTTTAAATCCATCACTGCTCTTTATTTTTGTTGAGATGTTTCTCAACTTGACTTTGGCCTGAGAACATGACCTTTTCCCATCTACAAAGGTAGAACAGATATGTTCTTCTGGATATTTGAATATAATACTCGCTATTAAACCATTGTTTGATCTACTTGTATGCAATCCATTCACAGCAATTCAAACCACTGCAGTTTATATATTTCCTCAGTACTTATATGAGAGCTGTCTAGTTCTTTAAAGCTACAGAATGTAAGCAAGCAAATTGTACCCAAAAAGCACCTGAAAATAGCATGAAGTTGGAATTGTCAGAAATATAGTACACTAGCCAAAGATGAAACTCTGAGGACTTTAACAGAGTGGTTTATTTATACTTCTTTAACAGTTTAAAACTTAAAAAAAATATTGTAATAATGCATATTTTCATGCTGAGATTATTCCTGCTACTGACAACATTAAAAAATAACAGAAAAATTATATATTTTCTTCTCAATTTGTAGACCAGAAGCCAATATATGAGAGAAATTATAATTCTAAATATAATGACAAAATATCTTTTAGGTACCCATAAAACATTACTGGTCTTCATCAATTGGGGTTTATTCTATTATAGATTTATTTAGTTAAAAGTTTATAACATAATTTTTCCATCATATGTTAATATTTTATTTTTATTCATCAATAAGTGATGAGTAGAATTTTTAAAAAATCAAAATGAAAATAGCAAAATAAATATTTCTAAATATCAAACAAAAGAGTTATGTTGGACAAAATTTATATGAAACAATTTTCATTAATTATGCCTTCTATTTAGGAATAATTAGTGTGAATATTAAATAAAACACTGCATCCTTAAAATGATTCATACAGTATTACTTTTAAAAGTAATCTTAAAATAATTTGAAATTGGGAAAATATGCTAAGCATTATTTACCAAATAGAATTAAAATTGACATGGTTTCTGAATTTCTATCAATTATACCTGTTTTAGCTAGTACCACATTCCTTGTTATATAATTAAAATTATATGTTCCCACAATCTCACATTTTGTGACTAATAACATTCCTTTTTGTTCATGAAATTTTTATTGTTCCCTTCTAAATTACCTACAAAGAGCTAATTTCTGTATTTGTGCTATACATAAAATTATTGAATGGATAGGTTGTCTTATTTCATTTCATAATGAGTATGTAAGGTTCATCTATGACAAGGTAAGACATAAAGAGATCCTTTATTACAATATAAAGTTTATCAATGTAGAAAAACCCTACAAAAAAGGCAGGAAAACAATGAAATCAGGACAACACAGAATGAGATGAATATTACTGCCCCCAAGTGCCTGACAGGAGATCCATGGTGCCAGTGCCTCTTGGGAATAAAAAGTCACTGTGCTGCTCAACCTTGTTTTATAGTAATGCAGAATTATTTAATTATATAATTTTATACTACTGTCAAGGTTTGGTGTTTTCTTAAGCCTTATTGTACTAAAAGCGCTAACATGAATTTTTTTTTTTAATTTGGGTTATCTACTTTTTATCATGGGAAAATTAAAAGTAAAGATCAGTATCCTGTCACTCTGAATTCACCAGTGTCCTATTTGCCCACATCTGTTGTTTTGAGAAAAAATATGGGAAATAAAAACTAATCTGAGATCCAATCTCAGCTTCATTACTAAATGCTTGACCCTCTGAAGATTATGTAAGTAGAAGAGATCCATTTTTAAATTATATTTAATTCTACATCACAATTATATTTCAATATAATATGACTATAGTATGAGTGTTTAGTGCAATCATTCTTAGCAAGCAAGTAACCATTAATGGAAGTTTTCTCCATCTTAATCTCCAACATGAGTAGAGGACATATGGTTCAATTATAAGGCTGCCTACTCCCACTGATGTCTTGTTTAATCATAATTTAGTAACTGTGGGAGTACAAGTTATTACAGTAATTTAACGGAAGAAACCAGTTGTAAAATATTAGCAGCTCAATACTTTTATGAAACGTCTCTAACTACTAACAGTAAGTTGGTAGTTGTGTTCCATATCAGGGTTATTTTACTTGGGATAAGAGAAATTTCATTTTTAAAAGTTAATCAGGATAAGCACCATAAAATTAAAAAAAAAAGGAAAGGATATAGTTTTTAGTTCTGAAGCTATAACTTACTATATGAAATATCATACACTAATTGACTAATTTGAACATTGATTAAACTACACTGAAGATGCCATTTCTGACCTGTTAGTTTGGCAATAATTCAATACTGTAACACACTTTGTTGATAAGACCAGGAAAAGGAACTTTTATTAATTGTCAGTCAGAGTGAAAAATAGTATAAATCTTATGAAAGAAAAATTGGAAACATCTGAAAAAATTACATGTGCATTTATCCTCTGAACCAACAGTCTATAGAGAAGTATCTCCACAAGCAGGAAAAAACATATGTACAAAGTTATTTATTAAAGCATTATTCATCAGAGTGAAGTAAGTCAGAAAGAGAAAAACAAATACCATATGCTAACACATATATACGGAATCTAAAAAAAAAAAAAAAAAATGGTCAGAAGAACCTAGGGGCAAGATGGGAATAAAGATGCAGACCTGCTAGAGAATGGACTTGAGGATACGGGGAGGGGGAAGGGTAAGCTGGGACAAAGTGAGCCAGTGGCATGGACATATATACACTACTAAAATATCCCACTAGCTAAAATAGATAGCTAGTGGGAAGCAGCCGCGTAGCACAGGGAGATCAGCTCGGTTCTTTGTGACCACCTAGAGGGGTGGGATAGGGAGGATGGGAGGGAGGGAGATGCAAGAGGGAAGAGATATGGGGACATATGTATATGTATAACTGATTCACTTTGTTATAAAGCAGAAACTAACACACCATTGTAAAGCAATTATACTCCAATAAAGATGTTAAAAAAATTATTCATAACATTATTCAATGCCTAATTAATTGTAGCATGATTGAATAAATACAGGGTAAAGGTTTAGTGAAAATGCTAAAACTTCTCTATTTCATTTTATACAATTTAACATAGATATTTCACATGTTCAAATATCAAATTTCATTAAAATGGAAAAATTTAGATTGAATTGAATATGATTAAATAAAAGGAAGCCAAGTAAACTGAAATATATAGCAAACTAAAAAATATGACCACTTAGAGAAAAATATTATTTAAGTAATTTATTATTAAGTATTTTAAGTAATATTATTTTAAGTATATTGTATGAAGGATGTAATTTAACTCTACATCCTTCATATAATATATTCTAAGTACAAAAATTTTTTATACTTGTCAGTTTATAGTAGTAGTAGTCACATTGCAATTTTGAAACTAAAATATATATAAAAATATACAAATATGTGTATTTCAATATATAATTTATATTATATATTGCATGTATATCAATATGTAATATATTACAGTAAATAGGAATCAACATTATTGTTCTTATAGTGAATAGACCAATATAAATTAAAATTACTTAATTAGAAAGTCCTGTAATTTGAATTGCATATTAGCATAAATTCATATTCCCAGCCTTGTACACTGAAAACACCTAAAATCAGTGACACTCCAGTCATGATTAAAGAGCTAGCACTGAGACCTTTTTGTTTCAATCCTATTGTCTTTAAATACCATTGCATATAAACACTGTGTTTAATTACCATTACCTATTATAAGGAATCCTATATCTCTGGAGAAATGACCAATGCCAACTCTAAGCAGAAAGAGTACAAGACAAATCTAGCTCTCTTATCCTTCCAGAATGGAAACAAACAAAAACAAAGCAAAAAAAAAAAAAAAAGAAAAGAATAAAATAATATAGTAATATCAAAAAGGCACAAGGAGCAGGTTTAAAGAGGCTCCCACAAGTACACATTTGAGATATTTTAAGCATTGAGAGAATACTTAATATAAATGACATTAACACATTGAAATAATAAAAGAATGAGCCCACAGTGATATGACTTACAGTGTAATAGCTGCTAATACACATAAAGGAAAAAAAGACCATTAAATGTTATGAAAGATCATCTCTAAGGTTAAGACAAACTGCCATTTAGTGCCCTCTGATGTAACATGGCATGAAGTAGAAATCCTTACTTATGAAGAGTTCTTGCCAGCAATTTATCCTGAATGTAGCCAGGTTCCTAGACCTAACTTAGATTTTGCAGGGAATAGAAGAACACGTTAAATGACACTATGAGAAGACAATTAAACAAATCAAGAATCTATTATTAATTCTACATGAAAACTGGCTTGGTCTCTTTACAAAAATCAATGTTTTGAAATAAAAAAACCACAACTGGGTGTATTGCTCAATGTTTAAAGTGAATTAATAAGTGTAGCAAAAATATATAAGAAGGAAACCTTGATTGAATCTCAGTTTGAAAAAAGAATAACTATGAACTAGTTTTGAGACATTTGATTATAAACTACATACTAGTTTATATATTGGGATTGTTTTTATTTATCTTAGAAAAGATAATGGTATTGTTCCTTTGTAAGAGAAAGTCACATATATATAATTTTTACTATATCAGATATTTAACTTAGAATTTATGCTTTTAATTTTTCTGTAGAAATGTAATTTAAAATATATCATTTAGACCAACAGGACCAAATTCCCTTTGACAAGGTTCTGATAGACTGGCTATATCTAACTACAGTAAAAATAGCAGGTTACTCTAATTCCAAAATCTTTTGATACAGTAGATTGTAGTATGAAAAATATTTCTATTAGATTTTCTTTATTCTTTACAATTCATTATCAGAAAAACTAATTTAGACCACAGTTTGGTTCATATTTCAAGTACAAATAAGTAGAGGAACTAAAACCTGTCTCAACAGATCTGTGGGAAAAGGTAAACAATACAAGGATGCCAAGATTTTTTCTCATATTTATGTGAATGGAAGGTGAAATACATTCAAATAATCAGAATATGATATGAATAAATCAATTCCGCATTGACATAATTGATTAACAGTATTTTCAACAAAGTCTTTCTATCAATAGTTTTTCAAAATCAAATGCAAAATTATTCTCAAAGATTTTTTAATCTTGTCATAAAATTACATAACCATTTAAAGCATTGTACATATACTAAAATATATCACAATGCTATCTTGGAATGCATATGATAAAAAGACATAATATATTTCACTTTTATTTTGAATTTCCATGGAGAATATACATTATCATGACATTACTATATCTAGTACTAGATTGTGAGGACAAATTAATTTGAGATATTGAGTGTACTTTTGTTATACAAGTATGATATTCCACCAACAAATTACATCAGGGAATGATGTGTCAGGTTAATTTTAAACTATTCCTTTTATATGATTTAATCTTTAAAAGTCATAAGGGTAAGGGCACCTATAATATGTCTAAAGCCCAACTAGATTTTTCTGCTTCTGTGGCTTAGAATTCTGTTTCTCAATCCAAGTCCAAATCAGTTCTGACAGGGAATGTCATCCACTCTATTTTATGGCCACTATAGTAAATCAATGTCAAAGGAAATTTTTTTCAATACCCCACATTGATCAAATATAGTGTATAGATTTCAGTTTCTCTTTCTCCAGATATGTTGTCTCTTTTAAATGTAAATAGTTTCTTCTTCTGACAGTATGTGGCTTCAGTGACTGATTGAATTTAGCTTACTAGTACAGAATAAAATATTATCTAGCATGCATGAAAAAATCCATTTATAAAAACTAAAATGGTTTTAACAAGTATAATATATTGTTATCCTCTGCCATTTCAGATTAGAATCCATTTTTAGAATATAAATCATTCAACTTTTACTTGTCTCTCTAAGTATGGTCATTTAAGGGAGTTTAAAAACTCCTACTTCTTTCCATATTTGCTCCTACTTACTGTTTTCTCCCAAGATGGAAAATGTAATCCAATTGGGTCAGATTCCAAGACTCTCAAAAGAATGTTTTTACTAGAAAGTGATGCATAATAAGTGGCATACAAGTGTGTGATAAAAATAAACTATCAGATAATTTTTAATATATTGAAGACTGTGGAGAAATCTTCTACTCTCAACAATAATGGAATCTTACACTGGAACAATGTGCCCCATTTCTCAGTACAATAAATGAAATGTATATGTATATGTAATAAATATGTAATATTTATTAAAAATATACATATTATAATTATAAAAGGCATTGAAGAGCTGTCAAAACAGCCTGATCTTGAGAAATTTAGGCCCCGGCAAGGAAATAAAAGCACAGAAAGGATGATATAATTATGTAATCATTTTCTTCTTGAACTATTTGCCAAATATTAAGCTGTCTAGGAGGAGAGACTAAGAAGTCAAGCTAAAAGAAGCTGAAAAATGAGGGGAGGTGTTTTCTTTGTTTTCTGTTTTGGGGATTTTATTTTTGTTGTTATTTTTACAATGTTGATGAACAAAAATCAGTTCAGAACAGATTAAACTAAATGTGAGAAGAGGAGGTAAATCAGACAGACTGGACTAGTTCATGCTTCAGTGAGGAACAAAGCACAAATCTCACTGTCCATAAACAGCACAGTTGTATTTGTCATTAATGCGATACATCCATTGTTTGTGGGCCGGGTGGGAGGTCTGTTTATTGTATACACTTAGAAACCAAGACTGACAGTACTGCCATCATCTAGAATCTTCATTTCTGTGCACTGGGAGAGAGACCTGGAGGATCTCAAGCCACCAACAAACTATGCTGGCCCAGAAAATATACATGGCCTTTCTATTCACACTTTACTGACCTGAATGGTTATATCGATCTCCCTGGACTCAGTCCTATCCTGTGCCTAGTTCAGGGTAGAACCATAAATATTTGACTAACACTAGTGATGAACATAAGGAAACAGTTTAGGGATTTATAGGAAATGCTGTAGAGAAAGAAAGAGCTGACCAGAAAGAATGGCTTTAGAGCAGGCAATACCCAATACCTTACAGGGATCTACAAGGACAATTGTCTTCATAAATGGGCTATCACTTCTCAGCAGCTTGGTAAAAGAATAGAAAAAGGATTCATTTAGAAGTGTGTAGAGGAAGGATTGGAAATTAATGCAAATGACATTTTTTTTTCAGGGGTCTTGCAAAGGGAAGATTATGGTGGAAGGAAGTTTACTACATTTTAATGGAGGTGTTGGGAGTGTTACATTATGTTTGGGAGAATATGGAAGAGAATGAACATGAATTAGAACAAATAGAGTGTTCTAGGGATAAGAAGGTTATTTGAGTATTTATAAAACTTCCCAAATGGGCCATAATCCATATGATAAATTATTCTCCACTTCCTGAGAAATATGTGACTCGGGATGGAAGTTAACAAAGTTAGCTGAACATTCCAATAAATTTTAATGTTAGGTTCTTCAAACCTAATACTAAACAACTGCTAGAACTCTGTGTTTCCCCTATAATTCCCCATGATTTTAAACTGAATCTGTGGCCTGAACCCTTTCATTAGTTCAGTCACAGAATAGAGGTTCTACTAGATTACTTGCAGTTATTATTATTATTATTATTATATTTATTATTTTGCCGATTGTTCTTCCTGATACTCTAGCCTCAAGTTTTGATCACTGAAACTGCTGCTTAATATTAGGTTTTGTTCCAGGAGAATTGAACTATCTTTCTGATTTTCACACACATTTACATTTCCCAATACTATGTCTGTTGCTAGTTTGCCTCCTGTGCTTCTCACCTGAATATACTGAGGCTTTTCCCCATGGTATCAAATCATGTCCCTGGTTCTGAATAGATTCTGGAATTACACTTTAGATTTCTATCTAACTTGCTGTATTTGGTTTGCTACTTTCTATGGTCAGCCTCTCAAACTGTGCCTTTCCCTTCATTTCCTGTCAAACTCAATCCTTGTTCTTTGTTACACCACACTGACTTTTATCAGACTCAAACTCTTTTCACATAAAGCCTTTCAAAGAAAGGCAGTTATTCAACATATATATATATATATATATATATATATATATATATATATATGTATATATATATATATATGTTTGAAAAACCATATTTTATACCTACAAAGTAATTTCCAGACTATAAATAAGAGAGATATCCTTAATATAGCTTCATGATTATAGGAAAGAAAAAGGTTACGCAAGACTAATGGTCCAACAGGAACTAATGAAAGGTAGATAAGAAAAATATACAAACATTGTACCATATTTTTGCCTTAAATATTGCTTTTATTTTTCTCTAAAATAGTACTTTCAATATTTTTTCCAGACTTTCTCCTAAATTAATATGTCAGATATGTCAGGCAATCATTTTTGTTTGGTTTTGTATCTTAAATTTTAACTTTATTTTCTACATTTTCTTACGTTTCTCTGCATGTGTGTTTTAATAATAATACTAACACACCACTAAGTATATGCTTACATGGGACTAATTGGTCATTAATTTTATTTATTATAATAACGAATTGAGATAATAAGAAAATATACTGAAATCACTTTTTGTATGTGATTTGATGCTTCAAAAATACTGTAGTTCACAAAATACTGTGATGATTACATTAAAGATGATTACATTTAAGAATTAGGCACTCCCATGTGTATATAGTTTAAATACCATTATTTTGTCCATTAGTTGTTTTTTGTTTTTAATTTTTTTTAAACGTTTCTTTTAATTAATTTATTTATTTTATATTTATTTTTGGCTGTGTTGGGTCTTCGTTTCTGTGCGAGGGCTTTCTCCAGTTGCGGCGAGCGGGGACCACTCTTCATTGCGGTGCGCAGGCCTCTCACTGTCGCGGCCTCTCCCGTTGCGGAGCACAGACTCCAGCTGCGCAGGGTCAGTAGTTGTGGCTCACGGGCTTAGTTGCTTCGCGGCATGTGGGACCTTCCCAGACCAGGGCTCGAACCCGTGTCCCCTGCATTGGCAGGCGGACTCTCAACCACTGCGCCACCAGGGAAGCCCTGTCCATTAGTTTTTAATACTGTATTTCTTGATTAGTTTTTAAATTTGAGAAATTACATTACAAATGTTGTCATAAACACAAAATAATATAACGTTAATATCATCTCATTTATATTTCTAAGTCATATAATTCATACAAAGTACAGTTTCGGGGCTTTATAATAGAAGATACTATCCATGAGATTATCAAATGATTGTTATACCAAAACCACTGATAATTTCTAAGCTAGAAATAAGTAAACGAAAATAAAACTATATAAACTTATTTTTTTACAGTATTCTAAATCGTCACTATTCAACTAATTATATATAACAGCAAAGATTCGCAAATAATTTGTTGACATTGTGTTTATTATATATTTTAGTATCACTGAGCACAGTAGTGTTGTGTGGAAAAGCTCTATATTAATAATTTATTTCAAATCACACCACAGTAAATATGTATCTAGAGAAAATTGTCCTTTCTCCATATTAAAATGGAATGGTGTAATTTCTGGGTATACCTAAGTGCGTTCTGCTACTTGTTTTTTAAAAACAATCTTGTTATAAATTGGATTTATTTGTGCCATATAATTTTCTTATGAAAACGCCTGCCTTTTTTCAGGAGATAAAAGCATTAATGCGAATCCATATGTACTAATAAAATAACTTCAAAATCTGTTACCTTTTGAAAAATACCAAGATACTGATGGATTTGATTGAGAAAATTATAATATTTATTGAGACAAGGAACGCAAGCAAACTGCATTATCTTTATCTATGAATTTATGGTTTTAAAAGTTTTATAGACAGGGGAATTGAAAGTTACCAACCTCATTGATAACAATGAGTTTCTTGAGTTGAAGAAGTAGATTAGGGAGAAGTTAAGGGAGTTTTTTTTTTTAATTTTATTATTTGTATTTGTACAATGTGAATAAATTGTGGTAGTTACTCAAACATATCTTTTGAATTTTTTGTAGTATTTTTATTCCTAGTTATTTAGGGACATAAAATACAATTGCAAAATTTTCCTAATAAATAATGTTACATATAGGTAACTTTTTGGAAAAATAAAAATAGTTATTTATTTTGGATGACATTTACCACAGAATAAAATTTCTTACATGATCTTCTTTTTTAAAAATATTTTTAATGAGAAATATTCTTTTCAAAAACACTTTGATAGAAGGCAATCAATATCTCTAGGAACCCTAGCCTACTATTTTGTCAATTATTCTTCCATTTGATCCTCTTGAAAAGAATTTTTTTCTTCAGTAATCATGTGTGACGGTAACTTCAGTATTCCCCTTAACCAAATGACCTCTTTAATCCCTCTTTTCTTCTTAACTACAAAGTATGTAACCCTCTTTTCTTCTTAACTACAAAGTATGTAAGGAAAAATTGAACATACCAAAAATACAATTCGTGTTGTAGGGTTTTGTAGATCAACACCTATGAGACATGGTTAAGTATTATTAAATGATTTCTCTCTATCAAGAAATATTTTCTACTTTTTATTGCTTCACAGTGTGTGAGTTTTTGATCAATAATTATTATGCTTTTTGTTTGCTCTAAGTCATTAAATTAGTTTTCCTTGAATTACAAATAAATACTATACTGTGTACTTTACAAAATAAATATTCAGGTAGGAAAACTTGTCAAAGCATCTCAAACTATACCTGCACACAATTTATCAGTATAAAACTAACTGTGCTCTTCTTGCATGATCATCTGATTATTGAAACATGTGCAAACAAATAAAAACAATTGATACATCATAATATGTTTAGCAACATGTTTGATATAGAGACCTTGAAAAGTTGGTAAATGCTCTAACCTATATTTTCAAAAAATGGGTTTGAATATATTGAATAATTGATATTTGAATTTAGGACTCACATTAAAAATAGACACCAAATGTACCTTGCTTAATTTTTATTGCCCTACCAAAATGTTAGTTTCTAAGACATAAAAATAATTTAAATAACCTAAATACCTGAAAAGCTAAATTGTCCACAAAAAATGTCATAGTAATGGAAGTAAGGGAGCTATTTCATGAAACTTGAGGAAACTAGAGAACATTTAACGTTTAACATTTGAATACATACTTTTAAGAGTAGAAAGATTTTGTATAAGATTTAGTTCTCTTCCTTACAATGTCTAATGCTTTTGGTTGTGTTGATATAATATATTATATTATATATATATATATATTATATATATATTATATATATTATTATATATTATATTTTATATTATATTATATATATTATATTATATAATATATAATATATATATTATATATATTATAAATATATAATATAATATATATATATAGAGAGAGAGAGAGAACAATTTGACAGCCAGGTAAGCATCTCTGGCTGGAGGGTGCCAGTGGAGACAGATTTTTCTTCACTATTTTGCTAATGTACTGGCTAGTAAACCTCAGACTATTTTTGACACTGTTGAATGAAACATATTTCTCCATCTATGGTTACATATTATAAATGCCTATACACAAGATACATGAGACTTGCAATAAAGGTGAATATTAAAATTCAATATAGAAATGTTATGTTACCCTAACAAATAGCATCTTTCAATAATAACTTATAATTAATATATATATATTATATTAATATATATAATATATATATTATATATATATTATATATTATATTATATATATTATATAATATTTATATAATATATATAATATATATTATATATATTAATATATATTTCAATAATAACTTATAATTAATATAATTAATATATAATATATAATATATATAATATATTATATAATATATATAATATATAATATATATTATATATTATATAATATATATAATATAACTCATATGTTTCTCCAATTAAATTTGCACTACCGAATAATACTGCAAATTCTAATTTTGTTTTTAATTTTTAGTACATAATCTAGATATCTAGTTTTGTGTATTTGTGTGTGTGTGTGTGTGTGTGTGTGTGTGTGTGTGTGTGTAATGCCTCTCAGTAAGGTTACTGTAAGTGGTTTACTATTTCCTAGTGTGTCTTAGATATCTTGTCAGCATTACTCTATTCCTTGATTGATTCCCTTTTTGAGCTTCTGTCTAGAATCATATGGCATCTAAATCTATGTTCTGAGCCCCTTTTTGATATCTACTTCACAATATGTTGGCCTCTCACACTTGTGCTAGTGCATAACTAGGGTGATCATCTTAACAACTGAAAGGTCACACTCTAAATACAGTATCTCACAGCAGTTGTCTTAAATTTTCATTACTGCTGCTGCTTTACCAACTCTTTTAAGAGCAGGCTGTCAGCCAAACATGGCTCATGTGTTATGAAACTTCATGGATACGTGTCAGATATTTGAAAATCTGGCATTCATTTAATATTTTTTTCAATATTGTGAAAAGTCTTATCTTCACATGCCTCTGACATAGTTAATGAACCTGTCAAGTATCAGGCATTATTTTTTTTATAACTTGTGCAAAATTGACAGGTGCCAGAGGCTATAGCACATATAGAATGTATTATTTACAAAAATAGTAATTATTTATATAGATAATCATAGGACCAATGTTTATTTTTATACTGTACTACAATACAATGAGTTTTTTTAAGTAAAAGCAAATATGAAAGGGGTTATAGTCTCTATATGTGTGTATATATATATACACACATATATACATATAAGTCTATTAGTAGGGAAAAAATAACAACTACCAGTCAAAAGAAAAAATAAACAGAAACTCAGTAGCATTTCTCAGATTTGTAGCAGAAAGATCAGTTGATGAGCCAAAATCCTAATATCAATATATTCTCAACTTTCAATTTTGTAATTTCATTTTAGATTAAATTTCTATATCCTTTAAAGACAATGAACCAAAGCAGTACACAAAATTCTACAATCCTTATTATGCCTTATTATCAAAGCTTTACTGTTGATGACCTCAATTCCAATACCATAAAACGTGGGCCTCCAAGTCCAACTTATTCTTTATGTGTTATTGAAAGATATATATTTGTGGAAAAAAGAAAGACTCCACATGAAGAACAGTGACTAAAATTTTTGTTTTGGTTTGTTTGGTTTTTTGAGGGCACAAATCTTAGATCTTGAAGCTTGTGTTGAAGCAGGGGAGCATAATAATCACATTCTTAGTCTTTCAAAGAAGTGGGTTTGCTCTTTGTCAAAATCTATGGAATAATAGCTACCAATTATTTTTACCTTTCATTTCTGTAAACCCTTATAGTTAGTAAAGAATCTTCCCAACTTTGGGGAAGAAGTTACTAGTGTGCCATAATTTTTGCTGAAAAGTTTGTCTGAAATATGTGTTATTTATTGGGCATTCTTGGTTGATTTTCCTAATTGAGTAATCATGTGTTCTTTTAATTTGCAGACTCAAGCCTCTCTGTGTGTCTCTCTGTCTCTGCTTCTGTCTCCTCTTTTTTCTTTCTCTCTCTTTTTTTTTTTTTTTTTGGTTGAGGGAGGTTGGTTGTTTGCTCCAGGATCCAATTCAGAATTGTGCATCAAATTTAGTTGCTATGTCTCTGGCCTTCTCTATTCTGAAAGAGTTCTGCACCACTCTTTGTACTTCATAAGACTATTTTTTTTTAATTTCAGAAATGTTTTATTAAATTGTAACTTTTAATATTTATTTTGTTCTATCAATTTTTTATAGTATTTATTTTTACAGTTTTCCTTTTCATCTTCTACTTTTCTTGTTATTATTTCTTTTGTCTCTTTTACTTTAGTCAAGAATTTTATTAATTCATTTTAATTATTTTTAGAGTTCTGTCATCTCTATAAATCTTTCTATTCTTCTATCATCTCACATTAATTACTGCTTTTCTCACAGATTCCTTCTTTTTTTAAATTTCTTTTTCAGTTATAAAATATTGGTTAGAGCTTCAAGTTTTTTAATGTCTCTCTATTAATTCTTTGTTATTGTTAGGTATTTCTTTGGCTTCTTAATTTAATTTTCTAGTACTAATTGTTCACTTATTTGACAATAATTTCTGCTGCTCAACTTTACATCACATGATTTTCCTACAGGAAAGGAGGAGATCAGAATAAATTTTCTAGTTTCATGATCCCAGAGCTCCCTCTTCTGTTATTCCTGTGAAGTTTTTATGCAATATGGCATGGTGTCTTCTTAGATCAGCCACCTCTGCTTCCTCTCATACTTTTAGCTGCACATCTCTCTCTCTCCAATTTTTCCATTTTTGCATAATTTGGATTCTGTTTTCAGCAGTTTCTACTCAGTACAGGGGTCTTTGTCCAGTTTAAATAGACTTTGCTAATTTTACAGGTTCATAGGCCCCTGACTACTTCATCCCTCTGCAACTTCCCCATACTTCCCTTACACTCATCTTAGTGCTTGTAAAATCCCTCATGATTTCATCTTCTCACCTCCAGTGGGCCCACCATCTTTTCCTGTCAGTAGCATTTGACAACTCTGTGGTTCCTTGATTTCCATGCCTCCCACACAGGTACTCATATTATATTGGTCTTGTAGCTATCGCTGGTTTACTACTACTCCTTCATGTTTGAATTTGGTCAGGATACTTTTTCACCTAGATGTTGTCAATGGGTTTTTGGCTTTGCTATTCTGATTGTCCAGTCTCACTTTATGTGAGAATCTGGGGAGATATGAAAAGAGAAAGAACAACTGTATTGTGCCCATTAACTTCTTCTCTAAATCTCCTGTTCTATTTGAAACCAACTCCTAACTAGTTTCATTCCTCCAAGCTACTAAATATGCTTTAGTCAGAATATCCAATGACATTCCTGTATTATTTACTATGGTTAAAATTTATATAATACACCCTTGAAACACTCTTATTATGTGTCTACTATGCACATATTCTATATTTTCCAAGGAATGAAATCAATAAAAAATTTAACTCACTAATTAGGAACCACCAAGATAGTAAAAAAATTTTCAAAGAGAATTTGAAAAATTGAGTATTTATAGACATCAAAGAAAGAATGTTGAAATAAAATCACAAGTTTAGATACATACCTTTAATATCCTTCAGTCAATAATAACCCTAAATACATAGGGTTTTTTTGTTTTAACTAGAAATCTTGAATCTCTGATTAACAGAAACCTCCATTCTAACATGTACCTTCAGAGATTAAATAGCACACAGAAGCATATCCCTAGAAAATCAAGTAATCCTTGGACTCACCAGATAGACAAGGTTCCAGTGTGACAATGAAAGGTCATTCAACCACCTTTTTTGCCTTATCTTTAAGTTATTGAAATATTTCTTAATAATAAGTACTCTTTTATGTACATTTTATTATTGATGAAACTGAGGCAGAGAGAGACTGAATAACTTGCCCACGATTACATATCTAGAAAGGGTCAGAGGCAAGGTTTGAACTCATACAGTGTGGCTCCAGAGACATTTCTTTTAATAACTACACTATGGTAATATATTTTTACAACAAGACAGCATTACTGAATAAATGAAGTCAGGATAAGCTGAAGGAACAAAGGAACCTACAAGATGTAGTGGTTTAAAGAACAAGAAGTTTCTTTCTTTCCCATGTAACTGTTTAGAACAGATGATGTTGATTTTAAAGTCACTCAAGTTATTGCCCCTCCAGTTACCTGGAAGGAGAGAAGACCATGGGGAAGTATGTCTGTGTGTATGTAAGATTTTTATGCACCAGTCAAAGCACATCTCACTGCACTATTTCATCAGATAAAAATTAGTGACATGGTCTTATTAACTGCAGATTCCAGAGATGTATAGTTTAGTTAAGTGCACAAAGTGGGACGTGGTGGATGTTGTTTAACAGCTCATAGTCTTGATAACATTTGCACATATTTACTTAAAACTCATTATTTAACTTAATATATTATTAACGTCTTTCTATATTCATAAGTAAATATGCTTATATTTATTTTAATGTTTTTATTGTGTTTTATCATTTCAAAAAGCTCTAAACTTTTTATTGTATTTCTACTTTTGAACATTTGTGGTCCTTCTGGATTTCATTATTCTAAAAATGCTGCAAAGAATAGCCCTATAGCTAAAGCTATAAAGCAAATTTTGAGATTTAACATATATATGTACATATTATATATATTATATATACACATATAAATGTCCTCACTGAAACTACATAAGATGATTTTAAATGTTCTTTGTATAACAATAATATTATTGAGCTTAAAAGCTGTAATTGTTATCTCATTTTTATATATTTATGAATATTTTATAGGTGATTTAATATTGTGTTAGCTTGTGACATGAAATACAACAAAAACAACATATAGAAACATAGAAAATGAATATTTATTAGAGTAAGTAAATTATATTAATATTATTTATAACCTAATCACAAAATATTAAAATTTTGATAAATATCAGTATAAATTTCTCTGGTGAATTATGTTAATAGTTCTAGTTCTTTATCTCTCCCTATATCCATGATCTTTACCATATACCTTTACTGTATGTGGAAAATTTTACTTTTCAAAGATGTCCATCCACAATATCTTCCATCTTCCATATCCTGGTACAATGTGATTTGCCAATTCCCATCAAAAGATAAAGTCTAATTCTGCTCCCAGTGAATTAGATCTAGCTTTATGTCTTGCTTGTAATCAATAGAATGTAGTGGAATAGCCACTGCACGACTTCCAGGGCTCAATCGGAAAAGTTAATGCAGCATATACCTGGCTCACTTTGGATGCTTTTTCTGGGGGAAGAAATCACCATGTAGAAATCTAACTATTCTGGGACCATTATGCATGAGTAGTCATATCTACCCGTACTGGTTAATAGTGCTAACTGAGAACAAAATTTCAGGCATTTCAGCCCAAATCCCAGACAGGTTAATGCAGTCAGCTTGGACCCTCTGGCCCAGCCTATCCACTAGCTGAGAACTACTCAGTGACCACAGTCAATGCCATGTCAAGTAAGAGAATCACCCAGCCAATCTAACCTATAATTAAGACATTCAGAATCCCTTACGTATAATACAATGTTTGTTGTGTTAAGCCATTATTATTGGGGCTGGTTTTTTATACAGCAGTGGTAACTGGAACACAACACTCTCTCAGTTTGATTCCATTTGACTCGTTTGATCACTGTGTTGTCAGCAGGCACATCACAAGAAGATGTTTGACAAGTACTTACATATTCCTGCTTGTCTCTTGATCTTCTGTCATCACCATTAGAAGGATATGCCTGGGCTAGCCCACTGTTTTCAGCAGGGTAATGAGGAACACAGCAGTGTTGATCTAATGAAGCTTCAACAGATAGGCCCAGCTTAGAGTACAGCCCCAGTCAACCAGCAGACACACAAGTGAGCCCAGAATCCCATAGACCAATCAGCAAGCCCTGCCAAAATGAGCAGAAGCAAAAAAGAGCACCTGAACTCCGTCAATGCACAGATGTGTTTGTTTTGTAATCCCGAGATAACCAATACATAATACTCCAATGAGATTTCTCATTGAACAAACTGAATTATTTGAGGTTAAAGAGTTTGCTATGTTATTTTTTTTTAATATTCCACACACTCTTTGAATGTAATACAACCCATTAGAATTTGTGTAATTAAATTTAGTGTCTTTTCTTGCTATGTATTCAGTTTTAAAAATCTATATTTTTCTCCAGTTTTAACAACAAATAAATGCATATGTTTAGTTACCTCTTGGTTTTATCAAACAATGGCAATACATGTTTACTAATATAGTTAAATAGTATTTAGGGTGTACACACAGCATTAGCTAATTATTCTTGATAATGTAGAGCAACAGAAGTCAGCAAAAACTGCAATCCAACCAGCATACTATGTAAAGAAATATTAAGATTCACTGAAATTTGCAAAAGATTGCCATGATAAATAGAACTTAAATACTTACAGCTTGTGTGTAGCATAAATATTCTATTTACAGAGAAAGATAGAGCTAAAAGATTTTGGTTTAATCTTCACTATAGGCAAAATCAGGGTAATTTTGGCAAGTTATATAGTATATTTTTATCTTTATTTTCTTATTATCATCTAATAATACCTTTTTATCTTCTACCATGTATACTTCTGAGTGCGTGTGATGAAGTTTGGTGCGTAAAGACAGTAAAGCAGGCACAATTCCTCCCCTGAAGACAAAACAGATGTTTTTAAGGAAGGTGATGATTTGATTGAGAAGCTAGTTCTCTTCAGTGATGAAGGTCTTGCATGCCATTTGTTTTTCAAGATCATTACTTCATGCATTTATTAAAAATAAAGAGGCCAAGGATCTATTGCTTTATATTGACACCCTAGAATTAAAGAAGAAATCTTGACACAAAATGAACACTAGCGATGGAAGTCACTTTTATTAGTATATTATATGGTGTAGGCATCTACCTCCTCCATTTTTTTTTCTGGTCTCATTCAGCATCATCCATAGCATTCTTAAAAGCTGCCTGAGTGGAGGTTTTTTCTTCTTCAGCAGATATATCTTGTGAAGACGTTCAAAGTTAGTAGTGTTGCATCTTCAGACTTAGCAAAATGAATTTATACTTCCACTAAGGCTGTGTTCTTGTTGGCCAAATTCTACAAAGTTGCAAATGCTCAACAGGATTGATGAGGCTATTTCACATCAGCTACAAACCCAGTAGCAAGGAACAACATTTATATACATTGCAGTCTAGAACCATGTTTTATTACCAGACTTTAGACCACAGGATAACATAAATATGTACTGTGGAAGAGACTAGATTAGAAATAAATGTATGTGATTAAAATTTTAAAAAGCAAAGTCTTAGTACTTTCTACTCTGCCATGATTCCAACCAATTTTTGTCAGTGGCTAGAAATCCACGTGGGGTAATTGAAATCAAATATAGAGATGGTATTAGTATATTTGGGCTGCTATAACGCAATACCGTAGACTGGATGACTTATAAACAACAAATTTATTTCTCACCCTCTGAGGCTGGAAAGTCCAAGATCAACGTGTCTGATGAAGGCTTATTTCCTGGTTAATAGAGGGTACCTGCTTACCTCACGTGTAGGAGTGAAGGATTTTTGTGGGGTCTCTCTTATAAAGGCACTAATCCCATTCATGAGAGATCTTCCCTCATGACCTGATCACCTCCTAAAGGCCCCACAGAGCTTATACTGTTCATAATAGAAACTATCCACACTAAGTTAATTTTCTTGCAGTCCTTGGTTTCCATTCTTCCACTTTAATTTATAAATCATTAACCTGATTGCAAAGTCTTTCTTGGAGCTTTTCTGACATTGATATCACAAATTCTATAGTCTGCTGTTCTAAATTTATTTTATTACTGAGTTCTGTTTCCTTGGAGAAGCTGCCTTAATGAAATATGGATTGAAACTGCAATTTCTCCAAAGTTGTTTTCTCAGTTTATTAACATTCAGTATATTAATATTTGTATTAAGTTTATAATCAATATAAATTGTATATTAATATTTAGTAATATATTCTTTCCCATATATATTTTAAAATATTTC
Organism: Balaenoptera ricei; assembly: GCF_028023285.1. Taxonomy (NCBI): domain Eukaryota; kingdom Metazoa; phylum Chordata; class Mammalia; order Artiodactyla; family Balaenopteridae; genus Balaenoptera; species Balaenoptera ricei. The sequence continues at coordinate 22,698,684 of NC_082641.1, forward strand.
CTAGGTTTTTCTAAATAGTCATTTTGGGGGAACCAGTGCTTTAGAGCCATCTGGTGATGAGGCTATCCATTATTAAAAAAAACAAAGCAAAACAAACAAAAACAACAAACAAACAAAACACTCTGCCCAAGATATGCAGATGTTTAGCTGGGGTAAATCCTCAGATTTCTGTTCCATTTCCCTCTGATGCGCCTCTTCTCAGAAAAGAGAATGTAGACAGAGAAACAGAGAAATTCAATAAGGAAGTAAAATGAATGAAAGGCTTAGATTCTTTATGACACACTTACCTACATTTACCTAATTCCGTTCCATTTTTTTTTTATTATATAATATGTATTAACTATGTGTTGGTCTTGATTCCTTTGCATTGCAATCTTTATTTCAATAGCGTAACTTTGGAGACTAGCATGATTTTTTTCCCCTTCATCAACCTACCACATATTATAATGGTAATGTTCGTCCTAAACATAGTATGCTGTGGCTTAATGTAATGGATTTTTTGCTTTATCAGGAAATACTGAGCCCATGTATTTAAGTATACACTACTAAAAATACCACTTAGTTACCTGATTGATTTTGCAGTATTGGGCATCATTGAAAGAAAAATATTTGATTGTCCTGTGGCTATACTGTTTTTGATTTCTAGATTTGTTGAGATCTCAAATCCATTTAATGTTCTTCCATCATATGACCACTGTGTAATTTATACTGAAAGATTTATTTTGAGTTTAGAGACCAAATCTCTTTCTATATTATTTCCTCATACAGAAATTTGGACTTTGGCTCATTTGTTATGTGATGCATAAATCATTGTGCATAGAACCATGAGACACATCATCTGTTGACCCCAGAGTGTAGCTAAAGGACACAGCTATTTTGCCAGTAAATAGATAGAATGATGATGCATGAATTTTGGTGGCATTTTTATCTATTATCAGAAGACAAACATCTATTATTGAATTTTTCCTCTACTTTAACTAAATTGTAATAAAATAATTTAAAAAGCCGTAAGTATTCTGTATATATTTATAGTCCTTTTAAAAACTAAATAGGTATATCTGTAGATGAAAATAACTTGACTATTTTTAACATATGCTTTGATTCACGACCCTGCACTGAGAATCGTATAATTGTGGGAACATCTGCATTCAGAAAATTTATTTTTTTCCACAAGTCAACAATATTCAAAACAAAAATATTTTGCTTATTGTATATTCAACTAAACAGGTTATCATACTGTGCTTCCTTGACACTCATCACAAAATGAAATCATTTTGTTTTCTTAAAATCAAACAATTGTTGTAATTGCAGACTAGTTTATGACTATCTTCATCAAAACTGTAAGTATATTAATTTTTGAGCACATAAGCAACTTTTCACAAAGTGATTACATTGTTTAAAATATAATGAGCAGAAATGGTATTTCAACAGATAAAACCTTGTTTTTTTTCCCCTCAAAATAAAATTAATGCTTTCTGATTCTCATTATAGATATGGAATTGTCTGTACAAAAGAAGTAGAGAACCTTTCTTTCTTTACATGCATACTACATCGTTTTAGTTCCATAAACTTCTGAGTGAACTCTTAAGGCTATTAGTATTAGCATACTTTTTGGATCTTAAACTTTATAGTTGTATGCTTATTATACATACATTCAAAAAATTGGTCAATTACTTAAGCCTGATTTACATCAAGGGATTTTACCTATAACAATAACTACATAAGCTGTTATAAATTACCAACTCCTACCACATATGAATATATTTATAGGGCACAGCTTTTATAATCCTATTTTAGCTATGAAAAAAACTGAGGTTCAGGAACTCAACTAATAAATGTGAGATCCAAACTTTGAATATAGACCAGCTGTAAAACAGTCTGATGTTTGTTCCACTAGACCGCACTGCTTTCATCATCTCTGTCAGTGAAGGTTATGGAATGAACTGATATAGTAGAATGGCAGGTATAACCACAACTACAACAACTGCACTCATTTATTCATTCCTGTTTCATGCCAGGGACCTTAACTCAGCAACTTGCATATTAATATTACAGCTATAAAAATGAAAAAAAATTCAACATAGCAAAGTTAAGTAAACCTACCCAGGGCATTTTTAAAATAAAACAACATTGGGATCTACTATCCACAGAGTTCAAATTAATTCTCCATACAGTAAATTTAATTACCTAGAATGCTATTGGGGGTATAAGAAATCTTGGTTAATTATTATATTTTCTAGAGAATATGGGATTAGCTATTTAAAAAGTCTTAGAGCCTAATAAAATTAGTTCAGTGCTAAACATATTATTATTCCTTCAAAGAGTCAGAAAGTACACTGGAGTCTTACAGTTCCTCCGGGTTATTATTATAAACATGAATTATCACTATTCAGCATGTATGGGTTTGAGTAGAGTAAGAGAATTGAGGGAGGTAGAATTCTAAATGACCTGACTTTTCTGAAGATAGATGAGAGTTAATCACTAGGCCTCTAGGGTACTATTTAACACATTTCTCTTGTAATATTAAAGAAAACCGCAGTAACCCATTAGAAGAGTTTAGTTTTCTAAGTATAAAAATTACTACCAAGGTAAACTTGGAAACTGAAAAAAATGTAATAGTTATTACTATTACATCCATACCCATCTGGTCAGGATAAGCTATGTACCAATATTACTTACTATTCAGATAAACCTTCATAAAATCATACACTGGAAAAACATGGGTCCATACATCTCACACCATCAAAGCCTATTACACTTAGTATATATCTCTATATCTATCTATGTCTATCTCTTTATCAGTCTATATATAGATCAATCTAAAGATAAATATAGATATAGATTATCTTCTATCTATATTCAGATATGTAAATTTACAGAGATTGATGTAGATATAGGTATAGATATATAGAGATAATTTCCTTTAGGAAAATAAGTGTCACTTAGAAAATCATCATTCCAACTAAGTGATATGCTGCATTTTGTCAAGATAGTAGGTCAAAGGACTGGAAATTAAAAGCCAATCTTTTTAGTCTGTTGGATATATATCTAAAGATTTTTTATTATATAAATACATCATTTATATTATATGTAAGACTATCTATTTTTTCCATTTGCTAGTTAAAACATAAATTTATAATACATTTAAAAACAAATCCAAATATGAAATGAGAAAAGATAATAATGACTGATATTTTTTACTATTTTCCAAGTATACTTTATATGCATTAAACTAATTTAAATTTTATAACAACCTTTCAGGTAGGCAAAATAACTCCCAACCTATTTTCCTAGTGAAGGCAACTGAGATACAGAGAGCTTCAGGAACTCTCCTATGCATGCATCTTTCAAATGAGTAGAGGGGAAAAAATTGTAAATAAAGAGTCACACATTAATGGAAGACAGAAAATTGGGGAAACCTATTGTTCGTCTGAGTCACATTCACTTCACTCCTTGAGTCGCAATGAACCATGGGCAGTGCATCTTTCTCTCCCCCAATCAAGATGCCCTCTCTTGCCCCCCTGGCTCTCTAGGGCTTCTTTATTTCAGTTTTTGCTATCTCTGGTTACTTTCCAGCCCTGGTATAGCAAAGCCTGCTGTGGAGACTAGAACCTGAGCCTGCAGATTCCTGAACAATTTACTGCTTGGGCGTTCATTTGTAAAGGGAAAAATTGCCCTTGTCAAGGAGCTGATGGGGAGAAAAATATACTGGAATCACCCAGATAAACACCGTGAGCTATGATCTGGTCATATTAGGCACACTAATTTTCCCTTCTCTATTATTAGCCATAAAGCTTACAATTCTCATTTTTATCCCCCTCCTTTTTTTCTACCTTGGGAAAACATTACAAATGCAAATTTCCCTAGTTTCAGTTCTACTCTTTAGTATGCTAAGAGCTACTTAAATCCAGCTTTTGCATTTACAGTTTATCTTAAATCTTGTTTTTTGTTTGTTTGATCTCACTCATCTTCGTTTTCGCTTGATCTTTTTTTAAAAAATAGCTTAGCCATTTGTCTCTGATTTTTAGCTCCTGTTTGATAGATACATCTTACGATCTGTTGATAGTACTAAAAATAACGGCTAATGTTTATTTGGAAATTACCATTTGCCATCTAGACACTATGCTGAACAAGGGCTCATTTAATCTGCACAACCATACGATGTACATGTTTATTTCATAGATGGTGTCAGGAGATTAAGTAAATTATCTAAGGTCATAATACTCTGAAATTGTAGAGCTGATTCAACCTAGGCCATCTGAGTAGAGTCTGTGATTTTAACCACTGTGGATGATGCACAATGATTACTTTAAAATATATTGCTTCTTATCATAATTCATTTCCAAATGTCTGCATCCCTGTGATGAATCCTTTTTCTACAATTTTGTTTATCAGATTTTGTTGATCTTGTTTTATGTTTATCTCTGAATAAAGATGTGTTTTATCAAAACTATTTTTGTTACCCTTTTTAAGTCATCCCTCTTTGTTCTTTTAAAGTCCTCTCGTTATAGGACTCAATGTATTGCTGAACTGTGATGGATGTTTTCTTGCATTTGTTGATTGGTTCACCTTAAAGCTGCAAAATTAAAGTTGCCATTATGCATTGTTACTAGAAATATTTCTGTTTCAGCCTGAACCAGTGCATCCAGAAAGCAATGCAATTATACTATATGTGAAAAATGAAAGTAATTTATGTATTTGAGTAGATATATGAATATTTAGTACTCAAAATAACTAAGGACAAATGTTTGTTAAAAAGCAGTTTCTAACATCCACATAAGATGGCTCCACCCTTACTATATGCCACACTGTATTCTGCACATATTTCTACATACAATTATTGAATTAATTATGTCTATTATATTCCTTAAGAAAAATTTACTTCTTATTATCTAAAGAGATTCAGGACTTGTATATAACGTGATACTTTTTAAACATCAGTAAGTATCTGTTGAATTAATGTTGCCTTTAAAGTGACCTTCAATTTAATTTAAAATAATTTTGACTTATTACTCTTCATTATTTTATGTCTATCAGTGACCCTTACCTGTTTTTTTGTTTTGGAAAGAAAAGTCTACTCTCCTTTTTGAAAAATAGTATGCACATTTTATTTTGCAAAATGTATTTGTACATTTTTAAAAGGATACAGATACAAAAGACTAGTAAACAAGACAGACTGTTTGACTTTAAATAATTTCATCTTTCTATGGAATAGGTGAGTTTATTTTCAAAAATTTACTACCGGTAGTATTACTTTGATGAGCATTAATCAGATGTGTTTGAAGAGAAAATGCACAAAATATGCCTAGTTATCTCTATTAAACAACTAGAAATTAATCCAAACTTTATTATTTCAACAGTAGTTATTGAACATATACACTGTATATGTATATAGACACCAGAGACCCAGAATGCAGTGAAGATAGGGAAGAGATGGTAAACATTTTCATTTTAATCTAGAATTATGTATACGTGTCATATTTTTTTTCAGTTCTTGTGGTAAAATACACATAACATAAAATTTACTATTCCCTCTTGCCCCTGCCCTTGGCAACCAACATTCTGTTTGTCTCTATAATTTCGACTACTCTAAGGCCCTCACATAAGTGTAATCATACAGTATATGTCTTTGTGTGACTCACTTATTTCACTTAGTATAATGTCCTCAAGTTTCATCCATGTTGTATTGATAGTACATGTCCAAATTGTCTTCCTTTTAAGGATAAGTGATATTCCATTGCATGTATTTACCACATTTTGCTTACCCCTGCATCTGTTGATTCACAATTGCATTGCTTCCATACTTTGGTCATTGTGAATAATGCTGCTATGAACAGGGGTGCAAAAATATATTTTCCAGATCATAGTTTCAGTTATTTTCTGAGTAAATATACTCAGAAATAGAATTGCTGGATCACTTGGTCATTCTATTTTTAAGTTTTTCAGGAACTACTATACTGTTTTCCACAGCAGCTTACCTTTTTTACATTCCCACCAACAGTGCACAAAATGGATCCTATTTTCCCCAGGGCCTTCCCATTTTCTGTTATTATTTTTTTATTTTCTGTTTTTTGATAGTAGTCTTTTTTGATAGTAGTTGAATATGAGGTGGTATCTCATAGTAGCTTGATTTGCATTTCCTTAGTGATGAGTGATTTGAGCATCTATTCATGTGTTTATTGGCCATTTGTATACCTTCTTTGGAGAAATGTCTATTCAATCCCTTTGCCCATTTTTGAATCAGGTTGCTTATTGTTGTTGTCATTCATGAATTTTGGGAATTCTCTATATATTCCACCTATTAAATCTGTTTCAGACATATGATTTGCCAATATTTTCTCCCATTTTGTTGGTTGCCTTTTTACTCTCTTGATAGTGCCTTTTAATGCACAAATTTTTAACATTTTCATGAAGTCCAATCTGTCTATTTTTATTTATTGCTGCCTGTACATTTGGTATCATATCCAAGAAATTGTTGCCAAATCCAATGTAATGAAGGTTTTGCTGTATATTTTTTCCTAAAATTTTTATAGGTTTAGGTATTACACTTAGGTCAGGAATCCATTTTTAGCTATTTTTTGTATGATATAGGTAACAGTCCAACTTCACTCTTTTGCATGTGGATATGCAGTTTTCCTAGCAACATTTGTTGAAAAGATTGTCTTGCTCTCATTTAATAGTCTCTTTACCCTTATCCAAAATCATTTGAACATATATACAAAGATTTATTTCTGAACTTGCTATTGTATTCTACGGGTCTATATGTCTGTCATTATCCAATACCAGTACTGTTTTGATTACTGCAGTTTTATAGTAAGTTTTGAAATCAGGAAGTATGATATTCCAGCTTTGGGTTTGTTTTTTTTTTACCACTGTTAGGCACATTTAAATTGGGTCAACCTTATAATAAGCATTATTTTTTAATGATGTCTTTTGAGAATCATATCTGGTTGCAGGATATTTTTTTCTCCTGTTTACAATAAACAATATAGTAAGTAATAGGAAATATTTGATAATTCACTATCAGAAATATTATCAGATAAAATCATACTTTTCAGCTAAATATCAAACATTCTGTTTTTAATATTACTTCTTCCTTGACCTATAATATGTAGCTTCTGTTGGTAATTTGGCCTGCACAACAGTTCTGTGGCACTTTTGCCTTAGGATTTATGCACTAGGTTGTTCTCTCTGCCTTTTCTCTCATTCCCAGTGTCTACATGGTGCTTACCTATATCTGACTGTTCAAATGTCCCCTCCTTCGTTAGGCCTAGTCTGACAAACATATTTAGAAATGCAATTCATGCCTTACATCTTAGCTCTCTAACCATTCCAATTTTTTTCCATTCTCTAAGTACCAATTATCTCACATAATATATTATTTAGGTATTTATTAAATTTATTGTCACTTATCTATTTGAAGAATTCCTAGTATATCTCAAGCTACTAGAACAATGTCTGAAATGCAGACAAAAATTATGTACAATATCTCATGCAGAAAAATAATTATTACATATGTTTTAACAAATCTTGTGTAAATTAACTTATATACGCACTGCAAAATAATAATGTTGGACTTACTCTTTCATGTAATACCTTGGGTATCATTTTTTTATTTAAGTTTTTATTGGAGTATAATTGTTTTACAATGGTGTGTTAGTTTCTGCTTTATAACAAAGTGAATCAGTTATAAATATACATATATCCCCATATCTCTTCCCTCTTGCATCTCCCTCCCTCCCACCCTCCCTATCCCACCCTTCTAGCTGGTCACAAAGCACTGAGCTGATCTCCCTGTGCTATGTGGCTGCTTCCCACTAGCTATCTATTTTACATTTGGTAGTGTATATATGTCCATATATACACTATCACTCTCTCACTTTGTCCCATCCCCGTGTCCTCAAGTCCATTCTCTAGTAGGTCTGTGTCTTTATTCCCATCTTGCCCCTAGGTTCTTCATGACCATTTTTTTCTTCTTTTTTTAGATTCCATATATGTGTGTTAGCATATGGTATTTGTTTTTCTCTTTCTGACTTACTTCACTCTGTATGACAGACTTTAGGTCCATCCACCTCACTATAAATAATTCAATTTCGTTTCTTTTTATGGCTGAGGAAGATTCCATTGTATATATGTGCCACATCTTCTTTATCCATTCATCTGTCGATGGACACTTAGGTTGCTTCCATGTCCTGGCTATTGTAAATAGAGCTGCAATGAACATTGTGGTAAATGACTCTTTTTTTTTTTTTTAAGATTTATTTATTGATTGATTGATTGATTGCTATGTTGGGTCTTCGTTTCTGTGCTAGGGCTCTCTCCAGTTGCGGCAAGCGGGGGCCACTCTTCATCACGGTGCACGGGCCTCTCACTATCGCGGCCTCTCTTGCTGTGGAGCGCAGGCTCCAGATGCGCAGGCTCAGTAGTTGTGGCTCACGGGCCTAGCTGCTCCACGGCATGTGGGATCTTCCCAGACCAGGGCTCGAACCCGTGTCCCCTGCATTGGCAGGTGGATTCTCAACCACTGCGCCACCAGGGAAGCCCGTAAATGACTCTTTTTGAATTATGGTTTTCTCAGGGTATATGCCCAGTAGTGGGATTGCTTGGTCGTATGGTAGTTCTATTTTTAGTTTCTTAAGTGACCTCCATACTGTTCTCCATAGTGGCTGTATCAATTTACATTCCCACCAACAGTGTATGAGGGTTCCCTTTTCTCCACACCCTCTCCAGCATTTATTGTTTGTAGATTTTTTGAGGATGGCCTTTCTGACCTGTGTGAGATGATATCACATTTTAGTTTTGATTTGCATTTCTCTAATGATTAATGATATTGAGCATTCTTTCATGTGTTTGTTGGCAATCTGTATATCTTCTTTGGAGAAATGTCTATTTAGGGATTCTGCCCATTTTTTGTTTGGGTTGTTTGTTTTGATATTGAGCTGCATGGGCTGCTTGTAAATTTTGGAGATTAATCCTTTCTCAGTTGCTTCATTTGCAAATATTTTCTCCCATTCTGAGGGTTGTCTTTTTGTCTTGTTTATGGTTTCTTTGCTGTGCAAAAGCTTTGAAGTTTCATTAGGTCCCATTTGTTTATTTTTGTTTTTATTTCCATTTCTCTAGGAGGTGGGTCAAAAAGGATCTTGCTGTGATTTATGTCATAGAGTGTTCTGCCTATGTTTTCCTCTAAGAGTTTTATAGTGTCTGGCCTTACATTTAGGTCTTTAATCCATTTTGAGTTTATTTTTGTGTATGGTGTTAGGGAGTGTTCTAATTTCATTCTTTTACATGTAGCTGTCCAGTTTTCCCAGCACCACTTATTGAAGAGGTTGTCTTTTCTCCATTGTATATTCTTACCTCCTTTATCAAAGATAAGGTGACCATATGTGTGTGGGTTTATTTCTGGGCTGTCTTTCCTGTTCCATTGATCTATATTTCTGTTTTTGTGCCAGTACCATACTGTATTGATTACTGTAGCTTTGTAGTATAGTCTGAAGTCAGGGAGCCTGATTTCTCCAGCTCTGTTTTTCTTTCTCAAGATTGCTTTGGCTATTCGGGGTCTTTTGTGTTTCCATACAAATTGTGAAATTTTTGTTCTAGTTCTGTGAAAAATGCCAGTGGTGATTTGCTGCTGACCGGCTGCAGAAAGCTAGAAGTTCCTGGCGGTGAGGGGTAAGGAACTGAAAAGCACCAGTATGGGATCAGAAGGGCCAAGACAACTGATGGTTGCAAGGCAAGTTTATTCAAAGAGCATGAATGTATATATAGGTTTAGTACGGAACGAATATCAGACAATAAATCAGTAAACCTTGTATTTCCACATAATTCTGTCGCCACTATCTATGCGCCACTACCTATGCATCAGCATGCGTTATGGGCCATTCTTTGGAGATACAGACTTCCCCCTCAGAGCAGCACGTCCTTCTTCTGGGGAACAACCAGGGGCTCTTAGATCCAGAGCAGGCACCTGGAACGAAACTGGCCGCAAGCCATTTTCCTTTTTTACGCTCAATACCGCAGCGTCAGGAGTGCATACCAAGAAAGAGACAAGCAGTTCTCCGGAAAGCAGAAAGCTGAATAAGCTTACAGCTTGGGGGCCACCACAGTAATTTGATAGGGATTGCATTGAATCTGTAGATTGCTTTGGGTAGTATAGTCATTTTCACAATATTGATTCTTCCAATCCAAGAACATGGTATATCTCTCCATCTGTTTGTATCATCTTTAATTTCTTTCATCAGTGTCTTATAATTTTCTGCATACAGGTGTTTTGTCTCCTTAGGTAGGTTTATTCCTAGGTATTTGATTATTTTTGTTGCAATGGTAAATGGGACTGTTTTCTTAATTTCACTTTCAGATCTTCTTCTTTTCCAATTTGGATGCCGTTTATTTCTTTTTCTTCTCTGATTGCTGTGGCTAAAACTTCCAAAACTATGTTAAATAATAGTGGTCAGAGTGGGCAACCTTGTCTTGTTCCTGATCTTACTGGAAATGGTTTCAGTTTTTCACCATTGAGGACAATGTTGACTGTGGGTTTGTCATATATGGCCTTTACTATGTTGAGGTAAGTTCCCTCTATGCCTACTTTCTGGAGGGTTTTTATGATAAATGGTGTTGAATTTTGTCAAAAGCTTTCTCTGCATCTATAGAGATGATCATATGGTTTCTCTCCTTCACTTTGTTAATATGGTGTATCACATTGATTGATTTGCATATATTGAAGAATCCTTGCATTCCTGGGATAAACCCCACTTGATCATGGTGTATGATCCTTTTAATGTGCTGTTGGATTCTGTTTGCTAGTATTATGTTGAGGATTTTTGCATCTATGTTCATCAGTGATATTGGTCTGTAGTTTTATTTTTTTGTGACATCTTTGTCTGGTTTTGGTATCAGGGTGATGGTGGCCTTGTAGAATGGCTTTGGGAGTGTTCCTCCCTCTGCTATGTTTTGGAAAAGTTTGAGAAGGATAGGTGTTAGCTCTTCTCTAAATGTTTGATAGAATTCACCTGTGAAGCCATCTGGTCCTGGGCTTTTTGTTTGTTGGAAGATTTTTAATCACAATTTCAATTTCAGTGCTTGTGATTGGTCTATTCATATTTTCTATTTCTTCCTGGTTCAGTCTCGGAAGGTTGTGCTTTTCTGAGAATTTGTCCATTTCTTCCAGGTTGTCCATTTTATTGGCATATACTTGCTTGTAGTAATCTCTCATGATCCTTTGTATTTCTGCAGTGTCAGTTGTTACTTCCCCTTTTTCTTTTCTAATTCTGTTGATTTAAGTCTTCTCCCTTTTTTTCTTCATGCGTCTGGCTAATGGTTTACCAATTCTGTTTATCTTCTCAAAGAACCAGCTTTTAGTTTTACTGATCTTTGCTATTGTTTCCTTCATTTCTTTTTCATTTATTTCTGATCTGATCTTTATGATTTCTTTCTTTCTGCTAACTTTGGGGTTTATTTGTTCTTCTTTCTCTAATTGCTTTAGGTGAAAGGTTAGTTTGTTTATTTGAGATGTTTGTTTCTTAAGGTAGGATTGTATTGCTATAAACTTCCCTGTTAGAACTGCTTTTGCTGCATCCCATGTGTTTTGGGTCGTCGTGTTTTCATTGTCATTTTTTTCTAGGTATTTTTTGATTTCTTCTTTGATTTATTCAGTGATCTCCTGGGTATTAGGTAGTGTATTATTTAGCCTCCATGTGTTTGTATTTTTTACAGATTTTTTCCTGTAATTGATATCTAGTCTCAGAGTGTTGTGGTCAGAAGAGATACTTGATACAATTTCAATTTTCTTATATTTACCAAGGCTTGACTTGTGACCCAAGATATGATCTATCCTGGAGGATGTTCCATGAGCACTTGAGAAGAAAGTGTATTCTGTTGGTTTTGGATGGAATGTCCTATAAATATCAATTAAGTCCATCTTGTTTAAAGTATCATTTAAAGCTTGTGTTTCCTTATTTATTTTCATTTTGGATGATCTGTCCATTGGTGAAATTGGGGTGTTAAAGTCCCCTACTATGATTGTGTTACTGTCGATTTCCCCTTTTATGGCTGTTAGCATTTGCCTTATGTATTGAGGTGTTCCTATGTTGGGTGCATAAATATTTATAATTGTCATATCTTCTTCTTGGATTGATCCCTTGATCATTATGTAGTGTCCTTCTTTGTCTTTTGTAATAGTCTTTGTTTTAAAGTCTATTTTGTCTGATATGAGAATTGCTACTCCAGCTTTCTTTTGATTTCCATTTGCATGGAATATCTTTTTCCGTCCCCTCACTTTCAGTCTGTATGTGCCCCTATGTCTGAAATGGGTCTCTTGTAGACATCATATATGCGGGTCTTGTTTTTGTTTCTATTCAGCCAGTCTATGTCTTTTGGTTGGAGCATTTAATCCATTTACATTTAAGGTAATTATCTATATGTATGTTACTATTACCATTTTCTTAATTGTTTTGGGTTTGTTTTTGTAGGTCTTTTCCTTCTCTTGTGTTTCCTCCCTAGAGAAGTTCCTTTAGCATTTGTTTTAAAGCTGGTTTGGTGGTGCTGAATTCTCTTAACTTTTCCTTGTCTGTAAAGGTTTTAATTTCTCCGTTGAATCTGAATGTGATCCTTTCTGGGTAGAGTAATCTTGGTTTTAGGTTTTTCCCTTTCATCTCTTTAAATACGTCCTGCCACTCCCTTCTGGCTTGCAGAGTTTCTGCTGAATAATCAGCTGTTAACCTTATGGGGATTCCCTTGTATGTTATTTGTCATTTTTCCCTTGCTGCTTTCAATAATTTTTCTTTGTCTTTAATTTTTGCCAATTTGATTACTATGTGTCTCAGCGTGTTTCTCCTTGGGTTTATCCTGTATGGGACTCTCTGCACTTCCTGGACTTGTGTGGCTATTTCCTTTCCCATGTTAGGGAAGTTTTTGACTATAATCTCTTCAAATATTTTCTCGGGTCTTTTTTCTCTTCTCCTTCTGTGACCCCTATAATACAAATGTTGTTGTGTTTAATGTTGTCCCAGAGGTCTCTTAGGGTGTCTTCATTTCTTTTCATTCTTTTTTCTTTATTCTGTTCTGCAGCAGTGAGTTCCACCATTTTGTCTTCCAGGTCACTTATCCGTTCTTCTGCCTCAGTTATTCTGCTATTGATCCCTTCTAGAGAATTTTTAATTTCATTTATTATGTTGTTCATGATTGTTTGCTCTTTAGTTCTTCTAGGTCCTTGTTAAACATTTCTTGTATTTTCTCCATTCTATTTCAAAGATTTTAGATCATCTTTACTGTCATTATCCTGAATTCTTTTTCAGGTAGACTGCCTATTTCCTCTTCATTTGTTAGGTCTGGTGGGTTTTTACCTTGCTCCTTCATCTGCTGTGTGTTTCTGTGTCTTCTCATTTTGTTTAACTTACTGTGTTTGGGGTCTCCTTTTCACAGGCTGCAGGTTCATAGTTCCCATTGTTTTTGGTGTCTGCCCTCAGTGGCTAAGGTTGGTTCAGTGGGTTGTGTGGTTCAGTGGGTTGTTGGTTCAGTGGGTTGTGTTGGCTTCTGGTGGAGGGGACTAGTGCCTGTGTTCTGGTGGATGATGCTGGATCTTGTCTTTCTGGTGAGCAGGTCCATGGTGTGTTCTGGTGGTGTGTTCTGGGGTGTCTGTGACCTTATTATGATTTTAGGCTGCCTCTCTCCTAATGGGTGGGGTTGTGTTCCTGTCTTGCTAGTTGTTTGGCATAGGGTGTCCAGCGCTGTAGCTTGTTGGTCGTTGAGTGGAGCTGGGTCTTGGCATTGAGATAGAGATCTCTGGGAGATTTTCACCATTTGATATTACATGGAGCCTGGAGGTCTCTCGTGGACCAGTGTGCTGAACTTGGCTCGCCCACCTCAGAGGCACAGCCCTGACTGGAGCACCAAGAGCCTGTCATCCACACGGCTCAGAATAAAAGGGAGAAAAAAAGAAAGAAAAAGATAAAATGAAATGAAATAAAATAAAATAAAAAAGTTATTAAGATAAAAAAATCATTATTAAAAGAATTTTTCAAAGTAATTAAAAGAAAAGAAATAAAGAAAGAAGAGAACAGCCAGACCAAAAAACAAATCCACCAATGATAACAAGTGCTGAAAACTATACTAAACAAACAAACAGAGAAAAAAAGAAAAACGGACAGACAGAACCCTAGGACAAATGGTAAAAGCAAAGCTATACAGACAAAATCACACACAGGAGCATACGCATACACACTCAGAGAAAGAGAAAAAGGGAAAATATATATATATATATATATCATTGCTCCCAAAGTCCACCTCCTTAATTTGGGATAATTCGTTGTCTATTCAGGTATTCCACAGATGCAGGGTACATCAAGTTGACTGTGGAGATATAATCCACTGCTTCTGAGGCTGCTGGGAGAGATTTCCCTTTCTCTTCTTTGTTCACACAGCTCCTGGGATTCAGCTTTGGATTTGGCCCTGCCTCTGCCTGTAGGTCACCTGAGGGCATCTGTTCTTCACTCAGACAGGATAGGGTTGAAGGAGCAGCTGATTTGGAGGCTCTGGCTCACTCAGGCTGTGGGGAGGGAGGAGTACGGAGTGCGGGGAAAGCCTGCGGTGTGAAGTAGCACCAGCCTGAGGCACACTGTGTGTTCTCCTGGGGAAGTTGTCCCTGGATCATGGGACCCTAGCAGTGGTGGGCTGCACAGGCTCCCAGGAGGGGAGGTGTGGATAGTGACCTGTGCTTGCACACAGGCTTCTTGGTGGCTGCAGCAGCAGCCTTAGCGTCTCATGCCCATCTCTGGGGTCCGCGCTGGTAGCCGTGGCTCACGCCCATCCATGGCGCTCTTTTAAGCAGCAGTCTTAATCCCCTCTCCTCGCACACCAGGAAGCAAAGAGGCAAGAACAAGTCTCTCGCCTCTTCGGCAGTTCCAGACCTTTTTCCGGACTCCCTTCTGGCTAGCCGTGACGCACTAGCCCCTTCAGGCTGTGTTCACGCCGCCAACCCCAGTCCTCTCCCTGGGTTCTGACCTCCAAAGCCTGAGCCTCATCTCCCAGCCCCCACCCGTCCAGTGGGTGAGCAGACATCCGCCTGCAAAGGGGCTTCCTAGTGTGTGGAAACCTTTCCTCCTTCACAGCTCCCTCCCACTGGTGCAGGTCCCGTCCCTATTCTTTTGTCTCTGTTTTTTTCTTTTTTCTTTTGCCCTACCCAGGTACGTGGGGAGTTTCTTGCCTTTTGGGAGGTCTGAGGTCTTCTGCCAGCGTTCAGTAGGTGTTCTGTAGGAGTTGTTCCACATGTAGATGTATTTCTGATGTATTTGTGGGGAGGAAGGTGATCTCCACGTCTTACTCTTCCGCCATCTTGAAGCTCCTCTCCTGGGTATCATTTTATTTTAAATTATATATTAGCAAGCTAATGTAAAAAGACATGAATATAATCAATAGATTGTTATAAAACAAAATAAAAATATTTTAATATATATTCCCTTTCAATTATCCATAATAATTTGAAAGATGTCATAACTATTATCTGAAACTTGGACAAAAGAAACACCTAGGTGCTCTTCCAGTGCAGTGCTTGGCTTGATGTTGTACTTCCTAGCCTGTTTTACAATCTGTAGGGGCAGAGGTTAACTTGTATATTTCTGTCTGGTAGCAATGTGGATAATTTCTGTCCAGTGTGATAGATAACCCTAAAGGTTTTTTCTCCTGTAAAACGGTAAGACATATTCATTTTTGTATCTAACCCAACAATCTTAATATTTTTGGTTAAAGATCTCTCTCTGTATGTTTATACATTCATTTGTTTTTTGAGAATATATTTATGCATATTCTCAGAACTTTTTTTTTTTCTAAATATGACACTGTATTTTATTATCAGAATAAACTATACATTTTTATGGGTTATCCTCTTTCTCTTGATACTTTCCACTTTTTAAAAAAATTATTAGCACCTTTTTAATTATTATTATTATTATTTTTTTTTTTTTTTTTTGGCTGTGTTGGGTCTTCGTCTCTGTGCGAGGGCTTCCTCTAGTTGCGGCAAGCGGGGGCCACTCTTCATCGTGGTGCGCGGGCCTCTCACTATCATGGCCTCTCTTGTTGCGGAGCACAGGCTCCAGACGCGCAGGCTCAGCAGTTGTGGCTCACGGGCCTATTTGCTCCACGGCATGTGGGATCTTCCCAGACCAGGGCTCGAACCCGTGTCCCATGCATTAGCAGGCAGATTCTCAACCACTGTGCCACCAGGGAAGCCCTCAGAACTTCTTAAGTTTGTCGTAATACCTTATTTTGCCCTCTATACTGAATTAAATAAAATCTTTGATGCATGTTTATTTTATAAACATGAATGAACATTTATAAAATCTATAAACATTTTATAAATGTATAATATTTAATTTTATACTTAATTATAACATTAACTTTCTGAAAATTAGAACTTGTTCAAAGGACAGCAATATGTATAATTCATAGAATATTTTTAAATGTCTTTTGGAATTCAGTGTGGTGCAATGGGACATATTGCAATAAGACTATTTAGTCAGGATTCAGAAATATGTCTCTCCTTTTTGTGCTTGTCAAAAATAGAGTCTCAATCATTTTTCTAACCTACTGAAGCAAAATGTATACTTTGTAGCAGACTTGCTCATGATTTCTTTTCTTAAGATTAAAAGCTAGTAAGTGTTATTTTGTCAGTCTAATTTGGATGCAAATTTCTTGAGTACGTTAGTCACTAGGACTTAACCAGTCTGCACAGATATCCGTGTTTAATGTTACCTTTAATGTTTATCAATAAATAAGAAATGTTAGAAATATGCAAAAAGATTGGCTGAGATTTCTAGAACTGCAAATAATATTGACAACTATGAGTTATTGAAAGGAAACTTGATAGATTACACTCTTAATTATATATACTTTAGGTCTTCCATGAAGTCATTTTATAATAAAAAGATTAATGGTGTACCTGAAGAGAGTTTTTTAATATATTATCCATGTTCCTGATTTTTTAAGCCAATTAAGTGACACATGATTTAACTTATGCTTTTGATATCTTGCAGTCATTGTTATACATATTATTATTGTACTGAGATTGAGAAATGTCCTTTGAAAATAATATATTGTTTAGGCTATGTTCCCTGACGTTAAAACAGAATTCTGTGGTTTTGAATTTATACGTTTCTGATTTTTATTATCTTTATTTCCTTTATATCAGACTTCCAGTAGTTAAATCTTACTATTACTTCTATAGATGTTTGCCTAAATCCTCCTCTTTTCCAATTCTCTTTGTTAATGAAGGGTAATGCCTGGAAAGTAGATAGTTAATATTCTTGATATTAGAAATGCAATAAAAATAAAAAGGTCTTGTTTACTCTTAGACTGGTGTTTGATGAAAAAAGTAATGGGACTTAGTTATTGCATATTTTAACACCTATCTTATATACCATGTGTTTATTTTTGCAAAATCCTTTATTTCCAGATATATTTCATAAATGTAACTTTATTTGAAACTGAGTTTCTAATGGGTAATAGATGGTACATATTTCATATAGAAACAAAATAAAATAATGTTCATGTAAACATTGATTCTCCAATCAAAAGGCATAGAGTGGCTGAATGAATAACAACAAAAAAGACCCAACTATATGCTGCCTTTAAGAGGCTTATTTCAGCTTCAAGGATCATATAGGCTAAAAGTGAAGGGATGGTAAAAGATATTCTATGCAAACAGAAACCAAAATAAAGCACAGGTAGCTATACTTATATTAGACAAAATAGACTTTAAGTTGAAGCGCATACTCATTTACCATTCTGAAAATCCAAGGGCACTTAAGAATTACACTAAATCTCCTCTGCCTGTGTTATATTAATGGAACAACAAAGCCTGGATGATAGCATTTCTGTTCGTAACATGGTTCACTGAATATTTTAAGCCCACTGTTGAGACCTACTGCTCAGAAAAAAATGATTCCTTTCAGAATAGTACTGTTCATTGGCAATGTACCTGGTCACCAAAGAGCTCTGATGGATGTACAATGAGATTAATATTGTTTTTATACCTGCTAACACAACATCTATTCTGCAGACCATGGATCAAGTAATTTTGACTTTCATATCTTATTCTTGAAGAAATACACTTCATAAGATCTAGCTGACATAGATAGTGATTCCTTTGATTGATAGACCTGGGCAAAGTAAATTTAAAACTTTCTGGAAAAGATTCACCATCCTAGATGCCATTAAGAACATTTGTGATTCATAGGAAGATGTCAAAATATCAGCATTAACAGGAGTTTGGAAGAAGGTGATTCCAACCCTCATGGAATACTTTGAAAGTTTCAAGAGTGTACTGGAGGAAGTAACACTACAGGCGTGGTAGAAATAGTAAGAGAACTAGAAATAGAAGTGAAACTTGAAGATGTGACTGAATTGCTGAAATCTCATGATACAACTTTAATGGATGAGGAATTGCTTCTTATGAATGAGCAAAGAAAGTGGTTTCTTGAGATAGAATCTACTCTTGGTAAAGATGCTGTGAAGATTAGTGAAATGAAAACAAAAGGTTTAGAATATTACATAAACTTAGTTGATAAAGCAGTAACAGGTTTTGAGAGGATTGTTGTACTGGGGGTAATATGCTATCAAAGTATTGCATTCTCTACAGAAATCATTAGTGAAAGGAAGAGTCAACTGATGTGGCAAACTTCACTCTTGTGTTATTTTTAAAAATTGCATAGCCATTCCAACTGTCAGCAACCAACACCCTGATTAATCAGCAGCCATCAACATTGAGGCAAAATCTTCCATCAGCAAAAAGATTAGGATTCACTGAAGGCTTAGATGATGGTTAGCATTTTTTAGCAATAAAGTGGTTTTTTAAATTAAGGCACGTACATTTTTAGATTTAATACTATTGCATACTTAATAGACTACGGTTCAGTATAAACATAACTTTTATATGCACTGGGAGACCAAAAAAATTCTTGTGACTTTCCTTATTGCAATATTCACTTTATTGCGGTGGTCTGGAACCAAAACCACAATATGTATGCCTATAAAAAAATTCTGAACAAAATACTAGCAAACCAAATTAAACAGTACATTAAAGGAATCATACACCATGATCAAATGGGACATCCCTGGGAATCAAGGATAGTTCAACATGTGCAAATCAATAAATGTGATACACTGCATCAATGGAACTAAAGAGATAAATCATGTAATCATCTCAATAGATGCATAAAAAACATTTCACAAAATTCACCAACCTTTCATGAGAAAACTCTCAACAAATTGGATATAAAAGAAAAATACCTCAATGTAATAAAGACCATATGTCAGACAACCACAGCTAACATCATACTTAATGGTGAAAGGCTGAAAAATATCCTTCTAAAATCAAGAACAAGATACTCCTATTCAACATAGTACTGACAATCATAACCAGAGCAATTAGGTAAGAAAGACATAAAAGTCATCCACATGTCAAAGAAAAAAGTAATAATGTCTTTGATGATGTCTTGTATATAGAAAATCCTAAAAGTTTCACCAAAAACTGTTAGAAGTAATAAATGAATTCAGTTTCTGGATTAAAAAAAAATTACTGTAAGTCAGTTGCATTTCTAGACACTAACAATGAACTTGAACTATCTGAAAAAGAAATAGAGAAAACATCCCCATTTACAATAGCATCCAAAGCCATAAAATAGTTCAAGTTAACTCTTGAACAACATGGGTTTGAATGGCACAGGTCCACTTATACACCAATTTTTTTCAATGAATTTGTATTACTGTACTACATGATCTGCAGTTTGTTGAATCTGCAGATTCAGAACTGCAGATATGGAGAAGTCACTGTAAACATCTATATATGCAGATTTTTAACTGTGTGGGAGGTCAGCACAGCCCTTACCCCCAAGTTGTTAAATAAATATTAACATGCAAAAATGTGTTGCATTTCAGTACACTAACAATGAGCTAGCAGAATGTATAACAGATTCACTTTGCTGTACATCAGAAACTAACACATTTTAAATCAACTATACTCCAAAAAAAATTTTAAGAAGACAAAACAATCCCATTTAAAATCCCAATGAAAATAATAAATTACTTAGGAATAAATTTAATCAAGAAGATGAAAGATCTGTACACTGAAAACTGTAAGACATTGTTTAAAAAATTGAAGAAGACACAAAGAAATGGAAAGATATTCTGTGCTCATGGGTTGGAAGAGTTAACATTGTTAAAATATCCATATTACCTAAAGCAATCTACAGATTCAATACAATCACTATTAAATCCCAGTGACATTTTTCACAGAAATAGAACAAAAAATCCTAAAATTTATGTGGAACCACAAAAGACCCTGTATAACCAAGGCAATACTTGGGGGGGCAGGGGGTGGAGACAAAGCTGAAGGTATTACATTCCCTTATTTCAAATTATATTACAAAACTATAGCAATCAAAACAACATGGTACTGTCAGGAGAAGACACATAGATCAGTGGAACAGAACTGAAAGCCCAGAAATAAACCAATACATGGACAATTAATTTGGAAATGGACAAATTAATTTATGGACAATTAATTTACGACAGAGGAGCAAAGAACATACAATGGAGAAAGGATAGTCTCTTCAATAAGTGGTGTTGGGAAAACTGGACAACTACATGCAAAAGAAACTGAACCACTTTCTCACAGCATATACAAAAGTAAAAGCACACTATTATGAATGAGGTTATAAATTACCCATTTACAGAAAATTGAGTTATGCCTTTCTTCAGTTAATAATTTTAACAGTGAATTTCAAAACACTAGTTGGGATTTGTTTCCAGATAGGAAATGATACATTTAAATAATTATAATTAATTGATATATACATATATTATACAATATCATGCAATTATAACATAATTACACATGTAAAAATTCGAGTATTTGTAAAAACACTGCACCGTTTTGTGCTATTTCCAAAGTGGATGCTGTACATTTCTATGTAATCCTTGGTAACTCTATACTTTATTGAAATAATGGCACTGTTATCAAAACAGGTTATGAAATATATAAAATACTATCATAATATTTGAGTTTATTTAGGGAAAATTGAAGTTATATAAGGAAATAAATTTCATCATTTTATAATTATTACAGCTTTATTCTAAAACTTTTAAAAAGGAAGAGCACATTCATGATCACTAACATTTGGTGGGTTAACATCTTACATTCAGATTTGTTTATACTAGTTAAAGGGACATCCATCAACTAGGGACATGTATTTCTAAGTATTTGCTAGAAAAGAGTAGAGATTTTGTGTCAGGTTTCTAAATTTTTAGAGTTTAGACTTCAATAACAAGTTTCAGGTATCTTGGAAACATAAGGATGGCATTTAAAGGAAAATTGATTTTCTTTCTAACATTATGACATAAACTTCATTTTTGCTAACTACAGGAAACCATTCTTTAGTGACCTTTAAGAAGCTAATTTTCCTTATATATATGATTATATAAATCATATACCTATGTGTACACAATGCATAGATATAAACATATATGTATGCATATTTTATTAGGCTGATAATAAAACTGTCATTAAATGTGGTTTTAAAAGGCCTGTTAATCACTTGTTAATTTATTTGTGGATTAGGATTTTGGAGATAATTTTTACATGAAGATATAAGCCCATGGGTATGTGTATGTACACTGCATATTTCTTAATAGACAAATACTATGGTTAAATTCAAAAGTTAAAATTGGATGTTGTAAAACAGAGCTAAACAGATGTTCCAAAATATCCAGATGCTTGGTGTAATTAAAATGAAACATCTGGATTATTAACAGATTGCATTTTTTTAATTGAAGTGACTGGAGGATTTGAGATAAGGACATTACATTTTTAAATGACATGATTTGCTATTAGCAACATGAAAGTCTTAGCCTTTTTTCCAGTTAAACTTAAAACGTGTTACAACATAAATGATATTCTGTGTATCTAGTACTACCAAATTCACTATCATTGTGCTAGATGACGGATGGCTTTCTTTTAAATTTTTTTCTTTAAAATACCTTCAGTTTAGTCCTTAGATGTAATTAAGAATTTGTATTTTTTTTAACTAACTATGCCAGCTAAGCTACTTTAAATGATAACTATTTCTTGTAATCACATATGAACATAAGTCAGTGTTTATTACTAAATAACAAACTAAACAAAAGTAGATACAATTTAATACTTTTGAAAATTGATTTATTTTGACTACTTGATTAAAATAAACAATTATATTAATGTAAGTTTTTGGTTCATTATTTTAATGACTGGCTCACTTAGTAAAATTTTGACATTTAAAAAATAATGCTCAGGTTATTTTGCCTGAGGCAACCCAGCACTGGAGCCTACAGGCTCTTTGGTGGGGCTAATGGCAGACTCTGGGAGGCCTCACGCCAAAGAGTACTTCCCAGAACTTCTGCTGCCAGTGTCCTTGTCCTCAAGGTGAGCCACAGCCACACCCCACCTCTACAGGAGACCCTCCAACACTAGCAGTAGAATACAGCAAAGATCTAAGAAAATCAGTAAGAATATTAAAGTACATCAAGCCAGAATATAACATGAAAATAATTATAAAATATTGCAGAGGGCAGACAGCAGAAGCAAGAAGAACTACAATCCTGCAGCCTGTGGAACAAAAACCACATTCACAGAAAGATAGACAAGAGGAAAAGGCAGAAGGCTGTGTACCAGATAAAGGAACAAGATAAAAACCCAGAAAAACAACTAAATGAAGTGGAGACAGGAAACCTTCCAGAAAAAGAATTCAGAATAATGATAGTGAAGATGATCCAGGACCTCGGAAAAAGAATAGAGGAAAAGATCGAGAAGATGCAAGAAATGTTTAACAAAGACTTAGAAAATTTAAGAACAAACAAACAGAGATGAACAATACAATAACTGAAATGAAAAATACAGTAGAAGGAATCAATAGCAGAATAACTGAGGCAGAAGAACGGATAAGTGACTGGGAAGACAAAATGGTGGAATTCACTGCTACAGAACAGAATAAAGAAAAAAGAATGAAAAGAAATAAAGACAGCCTAAGAGACTTCTGGGACAACATTAAATGCAACAACATTTGCATTATAGGGGTCCCAGAAGGAAAAGAGAGAAAGGACCCAAGCAAATATTTGAAGAGATTATAGTCGAAAACTTCCCTAACATGGGAAAGGAAATAGCCACACAAGTCCAGGAAGTGCAGAGAGTCCCATACAGGATAAACCCAAGGAGAAACACGCTGAGACACATAGTAATCAAATTGGTAAAAATTAAAGACAAAGAAAAATTATTGAAAGCAGCAAGGGAAAAATGACAAATAACATACAAGGGAATCCCCATAAGGTTAACAGCTCATTATTCAGCAGAAACTCTGCAAGCCAGAAGGGAGTGGCATGATATACTTAAAGTGATGAAAGGGAAGAACCTACAACCAAGATTACTCTACTGGGTGAGGATCTCATTCAGATTCGATGGAGAAATCAAAAGCTTTACAGACAAGCAAAAGCTAAGAGGATTCAGCACCACCAAACCAGCTCTACAACAAATGCTAAAGGAACTTCTCTAAGTGGGAAACACAAGAGAAGAAAATGACCTACAAAAACAATTAAGAAAATGGTCATAGGAACATGCATATCAATAATTACCTTCAACATGAATGGATTAAATGCTCCAACCAAAAGAAACAGGCTTGCTGAATGGATACGAAAACAAGACCCATATATATGTTGTCTACAAGAGACCCACTTCAGACCTAGGGACACATACAGACTGAAAGTGACGGGATGGAAAAAGATATTCCATGCAAATGGAAATCAAAACAAAGCTGAAGTCGCAATACTCATATCAGATAAAATAGACTTTAAAATAAAGAATGTTACAAGAGACAGGGAAGGACACTACATAATGATCAAGGGATCAATCCAAGAAGAAAATATAACAATTATAAATATATATGCACCCAACATAGGAGCCCCTCAATACATAAGGCAACTGCTAACAGCTATAAGAGGAAATCGACAGTAACACAATAAGAGTGGGGGCCTTTAACACCTCACTTACACCCATGGACAGATCATCCAAACAGAAAATTAATAAGGAAACACAAGCTTTAACTGACACAATAGACCAGATAGATCTAACTGATATTTATAGGACATTCCATCCAAAAACAGCAGATTACACTTTCTTCTCAAGTGCGCACAGAACAGTCTCCAGGATAGATCACATCTTGGGTCACAAATCAAACCTCAGTAAATTTAAGAAAATTGAAATCATATCAAGCATCATTTCTGACCACAACGCTATGAGATTAGAAATGAATTACAGGGTAAAAAACGTAAAAAACACAAACACATGGAGGCTAAACACTATGTTACTAAATAACCAAGAGATCACTGAAGAAATCAAAGAGGAAATCAAAAAATACCTAGAGACAAATGACAATGAAAACATGACGATCCAAAACCTATGGGATGCAGCAAAAGCAGTTCTAATAGGGAAGTTTATAGTTATACAAGCCTACCTCAAGAAACAAGAAAAATCTCAAATAAACAATCTAACCTTACACCTAAAGGAACTAGAGAAAGAAGAACAAACAAAACCCAAAGTTAGCAGAAGGAAAGAAATCATAAAGATCAGAGCAGAAATAAATGAAATAGAAACAAAGAAAACAATAGCAAAGATCAATAAAACTAAAAGCTGCTTCCTTGAGAAGATAAACAATATTGATAAACCATCAGCCAGACTCATCAAGAAAAAGAGGGAGAGGACTCAAATCAATAAAATCAGAAATGAAAAAGGAGAAGTTACAAAAGACACCACAGAAATACAAAGCATCCTAAGAGACTACTACAAGCAACTCTATGCCAATAAAAGGGATAACCTGGAAGAAACGGACAAATTCTTAGAAAGGTATAACCTTCCAAGACTGAACCAGGAAGAAACACAAAATATGAACAAACCAATCACAAGTAATGAAATTGAAACTGTGATTAAAAATCTTCCAACAAACAAAAGTCTAGGACCAGATGGCTTCACAGGTGAATTCTATCAAACATTTAGAGAAGAGCTAACACCCATCCTTCTCAAACTCTTCCAAAAAATTGCAGAGGAAGGAACACTCCCAAACTCATTCTATGAGGCCACCATCACCCTGATACCAAAACCAGACAAAGATACTACAAAAAAAGAAAATTACAGACCAATATCACTGATGAATATAGATGCAAAAATGCTCAACAAAATACTAGCAAACAGAATCCAACAACACAGTAAAAGGATCATACACCATGATCAAGTGGGATTTATCCCAAGGATGCAAGGATTCTTCAGTATATGCAAATCAATCAATGTGATACACCATATTAACAAACTGAAGAATTAAAACAATATGATCATCTCAATAGATGCAGAAAAAGCTTTTGACAAAATTCAACACCCATTTATGATAAAAACTCTCCAGAAAGAGGGCATAGAGGGAACCTACCTCAACATAGTAAAGGCCATATATGACAAACCCACAGCAAACATCATTCTCAGTGGTGAAAAACTGAAAGCATTTCCTCTAAGATCAGGAAGAAGACAAGGATGTCCACTCTCACCACTATTATTCAACATAGTTTTGGAAGTCCTAGCCAGGGCAATCAGAGAAGAAAAAGAAATAAAAGGAATACAAACTGGAAAAGAAGAAGTAAAACTGTCACTGTTTGCAGATGACATGATACTATACATAGAGAATCCTAAAAATGCCACCAGAAAACTACTAAAGCTAATCAATGAATTCGGTAAAGTTGCAGGATACAAAATTAATGCACAGAAATCTCTTGCATTCCTATACACTAATGATGAAAAATCTGAAAGAGAAATTAAGGAAACACTCCCATTAACCATTGCAAGAAAAAGAATAAAATACCTAGGAATAAACCTACCAAGGGAGACAAAAGACCTGTGTGCAGAAAACTATAAGACACTGATGAAAGAAATTAAAGATCTTATCAACAGATGGAGAGATACACCATGTTCTTGGATTGGAAGAATGAATATTGTGAAAATGACTATACTACCCAAAGCAATCTACAGATTCAATGCAATCCCTATCAAATTACCAATGGCATTTCTTACGGAACTAGAACAAAAAATCTTAAAATTGGTATGGAGACACAAAAGACCCCGAATAGCCAAAGCAGTCTTGAGGGAAAAAAATGGAGCTGGAGGAATCAGACTCCCTGACTTCAGACTATACTACAAAGTGACAGCAATCAAGACAATATGGTGGAGAGATTAACCAAGATGGCGGAGTAGAAGGACGTGCTCTCACTCCCTCTTGCGAGAGCACCAGAATCACAACTGGCTGCTGGACAATCATTGACAGGAAGCCCCTGGACTTCACCAAGGAGGATACCCCACGTCCAAGGACAGAGGAGAAGCCACAGTGAGACGGTAGGAGGGGCGCAATCAGAGTAAAATCAAATCCCATAACTGCTGGGTGGGTGGCTCACAGACTGGCGAACACTTATACCACAGAAGTCCACCCACTGGAGTGAAGGTTCTGAGCCCCACGTCAGGCTTCCCAACCTGGGGGTCCGGCTACGGGAGGAGGAATTCCTAGAGAATCAGACTTTGAAGCCTAGTGGGAATTGATTGCAGGACTTTGACAGGACTGGGGGAAACAGAGACCCCACTCTTGGAGGGCACACACAAAGTAATGTGTGCATCGGGACCCAGGGGAAGGAGCAGTGACCCTGGGGGAGACTGAACCAGACCTACCTGCTGGTGTTGGGGGGTCTCCTGCAGAAGCGAGTGGTGGCTCTGTTTCACTGTGGGGATAAGGACACTGGCAGCAGAGGTTCTGGGAAGTTCTCCTTGGCGTGAGCCCTCCCAGAGACTGCCATTAACCCCACCAAAGAGCACGGGTAGGCTCCAGTGTTGGATTGCCTCAGGCAAAACAACCAACAGGGAGGGAACCCAGCCCCACCCATCAACAGTCAAGTGGATTAAGGTTTTACTGAGCTCTGACCGCCATAGCAACAGGGAGGGAACCCAGCCCCACCCATCAACAGTCAAGTGGATTAAGGTTTTACTGAGCTCTGACCGCCACAGCAACAGTCAGCTCTACCCACCACCAGAACCTCCCATCAAGCCTCTTAGATAGCCTCAACCACCAGAGGGCAGACAGCAGAAGCAAGAAAAACTACAATCCTGCAGCCTGTGGACCAAAAACC
Organism: Balaenoptera ricei; assembly: GCF_028023285.1. Taxonomy (NCBI): domain Eukaryota; kingdom Metazoa; phylum Chordata; class Mammalia; order Artiodactyla; family Balaenopteridae; genus Balaenoptera; species Balaenoptera ricei. The sequence continues at coordinate 22,725,906 of NC_082641.1, forward strand.
ACAGTTACAGAAAGATAGAGAAGATGAAAAGGCAGAGGGCTATGTACCAGATGAAGGAACAAGATAAAACCCCAGAAAAACAACTAAATGAAGTGGAGATAGGTAACCTTCCAGAAAAAGAATTCAGAATAATGATAGTGAAGATGATCCAGGACCTCGGAATAAGAATGGAGGCAAAGATTGAGAAGATGCAAGAAACGATTAACAAAGACCTAGAAGAATTAAAGAACAAACAAACAGAGATGACCAATACAATAACTGAAATGAAAACTACACTAGAAGGAATCAATAGCAGAATAACTGAGGCAGAAAAACGGATAAGTGACCTGGAAGACAGAATGGTGGAATTCACTGCTGCGGAACAGACTAAAGAAAAAAGAATGAAAAGAAATGAAGACAGCCTAAGAGACCTCTGGGACAACATTAAACGCAACAACATTCGCATTATAGGGGTCCCAGAAGGAGAAGAGAGAGAGAAAGGACCAGAGAAAATATTTGAAGAGATTATAGTCGAAAACTTCCCTAACATGGGAAAGGAAATAGCCACCCAAGTCCAGGAAGCGCAGAGAGTCCCATACAGAATAAACCCAAGGAGAAACACGCCGAGACACATAGTAATCAAAGTGGCAAAAATTAAAGACAAAGAAAAATTATTGAAAGAAGCAAGGGAAAAACGACAAATAACATACAAGGGAACTCCCATAAGGTTAACAGCTGATTTCTCAGCAGAAACTCTGCAAGCCAGAAGGGAGTGGCATGATATACTTAAAGTGATGAAAGGGAAGAACCTACAGCCAAGATTACTCTACCCGGCAAGGATCTCATTTAGATTTGATGGAGAAACCAAAAGCTTTACAGACAAGCAAAAACTAAGAGAATTCAGCACCACCAAACCAGCTCTACAACAAATGCTAAAGGAACTTCTCTAAGTGGGAAACACAAGAGAAGAAAAGGACCTACAAAAACAAACCGAAAACAATTAAGAAAACGGTCATAGGAACAAACATATCGATAATTACCTTAAACGTGAATGGATTAAATGCCCCAACCAAAAGACATAGACTGGCTGAATGGATACAAAAACAAGACCCATATATATGCTGTCTACAAGAGACCCACTTTAGACCTAGGGACACATACAGACTGAAAGTGAGGGGATGGAAAAAGATATTCCATGCAAATGGAAATCAAAAGAAAGCTGGAGTAGCTATACTCATATCAGATAAAATAGACTTTAAAATAAAGAATGTTAAAAGAGACAAGGAAGGACACTACATAATGATCCAGGGATCAATCCATGAAGAAGATATAACAATTATAAATATATATGCACCCAACATAGGAGCACCTCAATACATAAGGCAACTGCTAACAGCTCTAAAAGAGGAAATCGACAGTAACACAATAATAGTGGGGGACTTTAACACTCCACTTACACCAATGGACAGATCATCCAAAATGAAAATAAATAAGGAAACAGAAGCTTTAAATGACACAATAGACCAGATAGATTTAATTGATATATATAGGACATTCCATCCAAAAACAGCAGATTACACGTTCTTCTCAAGTGCACACGGAACATTCTCCAGGATAGATCACATCTTGGGTCACAAATCAAGCCTCAGTAAATTTAAGAAAATTGAAATCATATCAAGCATCTTTTCTGACCACAACGCTATGAGATTAGAAATCAATTACAGGGAAAAAAACGTAAAAAAGACAAACACATGGAGGCTAAACAATACGTTACTAAATAACCAAGAGATCACTGAAGAAATCAAAGAGGAAATAAAAAAATACCTAGAGACAAATGACAATGAAAACACAACGACCCAAAACCTATGGGATGCAGCAAAAGCGGTGCTAAGAGGGAAGTTTATAGCTATACAAGCCTACCTAAAGAAACAAGAAAAATCTCAAGTAAACAATCTAACCCTACACCTAAAGAAACTAGAGAAAGAAGAACAAACAAAACTCAAATTTAGCAGAAGGAAAGAAATCATAAAGATCAGAGCAGAAATAAATGAAATAGAAACAAAGAAAACAATAGCAAAGATCAATAAAACTAAAAGTTGGTTCTTTGAGAAGATAAACAAAATTGATAAGCCATTAGCCAGACTCATCAAGAAAAAGAGGGAGAGGACTCAAATCAATAAAATTAGAAATGAAAAAGGAGAAGTTACAACAGACACCGCAGAAATACAAAGCATCCTAAGAGACTACTACAAGCAACTTTATGCCAATAAAATGGACAACCTGGAAGAAATGGACAAATTCTTAGAAAGGTATAACCTTCCAAGACTGAACCAGGAAGAAACAGAAAATATGAACAGACCAATCACAAGTAATGAAATTGAAACTGTGATTAAAAATCTTCCAACAAACAAAAGTCCAGGACCAGATGGCTTCACAGGTGAATTCTATCAAACATTTAGAGAAGAGCTAACACCCATCCTTCTCAAACTCTTCCAAAAAATTGCAGAGGAAGGAACACTCCCAAACTCATTCTATGAGGCCACCATCACCCTGATACCAAAACCAGACAAAGACACTACAAAAAAAGAAAATTACAGACCAATATCACTGATGAATATAGATGCAAAAATCCTCAACAAAATACTAGCAAACAGAATCCAACAACACATTAAAAGGATCATACACCACGATCAAGTGGGATTTATCCCAGGGATGCAAGGATTCTTCAATATACGCAAATCAATCAATGTGATACACCATATTAACAAATTGAAGAATAAAAACCATATGATCATCTCAATAGATGCAGAAAAAGCTTTTGACAAAATTCAACACCCATTTCTGATAAAAACTCTCCAGAAAGTGGGCATAGAGGGAACCTACCTCAACATAATAAAGGCCATATATGACAAACCCACAGCAAACATCATTCTCAACGGTGAAAAACTGAAAGCATTTCCTCTAAGATCAGGAACGAGACAAGGATGTCCACTCTCACCACTATTATTCAACATAGTTCTGGAAGTCCTAGCCACGGCAATCAGAGAAGAAAAAGAAATAAAAGGAATACAAATTGGAAAGGAAGAAGTAAAACTGTCACTGTTTGCGGATGACATGATACTATACATAGAGAATCCTAAAACTGCCACCAGAAAACTGCTAGAGCTAATTAATGAATATGGTAAAGTTGCAGGATACAAAATTAATGCACAGAAATCTCTTGCATTCCTATACACTAATGATGAAAAATCTGAAAGAGAAATTATGGAAACACTCCCACTTACCATTGCAATAAAAAGAATAAAATACCTAGGAATGAACCTACCTAGGGAGACAAAAGACCTGTATGCAGAAAACTATAAGACACTGATGAAAGAAATTAAAGTTGATACCAACAGATGGAGAGATATACCATGTTCTTGGATTGGAAGAATCAACATTGTGAAAATGAGTATACTATCCAAAGCAATCTACAGATTCAAAGCAATCCCTATCAAATTACCAATGGCATTTTTTACGGAGCTAGAACAAATCATCTTAAAATTTGTATGGAGACACAAAAGACCCCGAATAGCCAAAGCTGTCTTGAGGCAAAAAAATGGAGCTGGAGGAATCAGACTCCCTGACTTCAGACTATACTACAAAGCTACAGTAATCAAGACAATATGGTACTGGCACAAAAACAGAAACATAGATCAATGGAACAAGATAGAAAGCCCAGAGATTAACCCACGCACCTATGGTCAACTAATCTATGACAAAGGAGGCAAAGATATACAATGGAGAAAAGACAGTCTCTTCAATAAGTGGTGCTGGGAAAACTGGACAGCTACATGTAAAAGAATGAAATTAGAATACTCCCTAACACCATACACAAAAATAAACTCAAAATGGATTAGAGACCTAAATATAAGACTGTACACTATAAAACTCTTAGAGGAAAACATAGGAAGAACACTCTTTGACATAAATCACAGCAAGATCTTTTTGGATCCACCTCCTAGAGTAATGGAAATAAAAACAAAAATAAACAAGTGGGACCTAATGAAACTTCAAAGCTTTTGCACAGCAAAGGAAACCATAAACAAGACGAAAAGACAACCCTCAGAATGGGAGAAAATATTTGCAAATGAATCAACGGACAAAGGATTAATCTCCAAAATATATAAACAGCTCATTCAGCTCAATATCAAAGAAACAAACACCCCAATCCAAAAATGGGCAGAAGACCTAAATAGACATTTCTCCAAAGAAGACATACAGACGGCCACGAAGCACATGAAAAGATGCTCAACATCACTAATTATTAGAGAAATGCAAATCAAAACTACAATGAGGTATCACCTCACTCCTGTTAGAATGGGCATCATCAGAAAATCTACAAACAACAAATGCTGGAGAGGGTGTGGAGAAAAGGGAACCCTCTTGCACTGTTGGTGGGAATGTAAATTGATACAGCCACTATGGAGAACAATATGGAGGTTCCTTAAAAAACTAAAAATAGAATTACCATATGACCCAGCAATCCCACTACTGGGCATATACCCAGAGAAAACCGTAATTCAAAAAGACACATGCACCCGAATGTTCATTGCAGCACTATTTACAATAGCCAGGTCATGGAAACAACCTAAATGCCCATCAACAGACGAATGGATAAAGAAGATGTGGTACATATATACAATGGAATATTACTCAGCCATAAAAAGGAACGAAATTGAGTCATTTGTTGAGACGTGGATGGATCTAGAGACTGTCATACAGAGTGAAGTAAGTCAGAAAGTGAAAAACAAATATCGTATATTAATGCATGTATGTGGAACCTAGAAAAATGGTACAGATGAGCCAGTTTGCAGGGCAGAAGTTGAGACACAGATGTAGAGAATGGACATATGGACACCAAGGCGGGAAAACTGTGGTGAGGTGGGGATGGTGGTGTGCTGAATTGGGCGATTGGGATTGACATGTATACACTGATGTGTATAAAATTGATGCCTAATAAGAACCTGCAGTATAAAAAAACAAACAAAACAACTAATACTAAACTTTCATTGGGTTATTTGTATGGAAATATGTTAATATAAATGTTTCAGACATTACATGAAATTTCTAAAAATCTTATATTTGTATTTGTATGGAAATATGTTAATATAAATGTTTCAGACATTACATGAAATTTCTAAAAATCTTATATTTGTATTTGTATGGAAATATGTATGGAAATATGTTAATATAAATGTTTCAGACATTGCATGAAATTTCTAAAAATCTTATATGTTCTGGTATAATGTTATAAGTAATAATCCTAGTTATTACTTTAAAATGTATATCTCAGAAATAACTAATTTTCTTGTCAACTGCATTATTATGAACTTTCATCAAATCTTTAACCGTGGTCATTTTTAAGTTTTTTGTCATTTACAGACAGTTCTGGGTGTACTCTGATGATTTTGCAAATATGTTCCTATAAAAGGGTTTCATCTTCAAGAAATTCATGGAAAAGACTCTGACAAGTACAGGTTTCTGGTAACTGACTGTACTGCTGAACTGAATGAATAAGCATTTTCAGAACTCTAATGAAAAACTGATGAACTCATAAAAGTACTAACAAAAGATGAAGATGAAAAAAAAAATTAATTACATGGGACTGAGTGAACTGATGAGGATGAGTATAATTTGTGTGACTTTCTGTCTGAATTAAAAAAAAAAAAAAATCCCACAAGGACTCAGAGGCAAAGAATATACAAATCAATTTTCACTGCAAAGTAAAGGAGCTGTTACAGTGGAGGATTACTGGACTGAATGTCAATATTATGACATAGTATGAGTGTGCTTCATGTTTGGTAATTGCAATCAGTGTTGCTTTTGTTGTGGTCATCCATGTACAAAAAAAAAAAAAAAAAAGACAATATGGTGCTGGCACAAAAACAGAAACATAGATCAATGGAACAAGATAGAAAGCCCAGAGATAAACCCATGCACCTATGGTCAATTAATCTATGACATAGGAGGCAAGGATATACAATGGAGAAAAGACAGTCTCTTCAATAAGTGGTGCTGGGAAAACTGGACAGCTACATGTAAAAGAACGAAATTAGAACACTCCCCAGCACCTTACACAAAATTAAACTCAAAATGGATTAGAGACCTAACTGTAAGACCGGACGCTATAAAACTCTTAGAGGAAAACATAGGAAGAACACTCTTTGACATAAATCACAGCAAGATCTTTTTTGATCCACCTCCTAGACTAATGGAGATAAAAACAAAAATAAACAAATGGGACCTAATGAAACTTCAAAGCTTTTGCACAGCAAAGGAAACCATAAACAAGACAAAAAGACAACCCTCAGAATGGGAGAAAATATTTGAAAATGAATCAACGGACAAAGGATTAATCTCCTAAATATATAAACATCTCATGCAGCTCAATATTAAAAAAACAAACAACCCAATCCAAAAATGGGCAGAAGACCTAAACAGATATTTCTCCAAAGGAGACATGCAGATGGCCAAGAAGCACATGAAAAGCTGCTCAACATCACTAATTATTAGAGAAATGCAAATTAAAACTACAGTGAGGTATCACCTCACACCAGTTAGAATGGGCATCATCTGAAAATCTACAAACAACAAATGCTGGAGAGGGTGTGGAGAAAAGGGAACCCTCTTGCACTGTTGGTGGGAATGTAAATTGATACAGCCACTATGGAGAACAGTATGGAGGTTCCTTAAAAAACTAAAAAGAGAATTGCCATATGACCCAGCAATCCCACTACTGGGCATATACCCTGAGAAAACCATAATTCAAAAAGAGCCATGTACCAAAATGTTCATTGCAGCTCTATTTACAATAGCCAGGACATGGACGCAACCTAAGTGTCCATCATCGGATGAATGGATAAAGAAGATGTGGCACATATGTACAATGGAATATTACTCAGCCATAAAAAGGAACAAAATTGGGTCATTTGTAGAGACGTGGATGGATCTAGAGACTGTCATACAGAGTGAAGTAAGTCAGAAAGAGAAAAACAAGTATCGTATATTAATGCATATATGTAGAACCTAGAAAAATGGTACAGATGAACTGGTTTGCAGTGCAGAAATTGAGACACAGATGTAGAGAACAAACGTATGGACACCAAGGGGCGAATGTGGCAGGGGGTGTGGGTGGTGGTGTAAATAATAATAATAATAAATAATATTATTATTATAAAATATTTTTTAAAATGCTCATGTATAAAATGTATTCCAAAATTTACTGCTAATTAATTTTCAAATAACAATTACATTCAAATTTATTAAACACTCAACTTCATGTTTTTATATTTGAGTCTCTCCCCATGGTGATTAATAAAATGCCTAAATTTCTTGAGGAGACTAATTAAAAACAGGAAGAGTAGACTCAATATAGAAAATTACAAAGTTCATGGTCTTTCTTTTAAAAGAATCATTTTAGTTTTCCATGTGTGATTGTTATAATGTAGGCATCAGCAATACTCTCTAAATGTGTATATATAGGTAAATATATATATATTTCAAAAGAATAAGATTTCATTTACTGTGTCCTCAACCAATATGTACTTTAATGCAACACATAAAATTTAGAAAAAATTCTTAGGTTAGATTACTCATCATCTTCACTCCCACCTCCTATCTCTTTAAGGAAACATTTAACTACAGTTTAGTTGGGCTTTGGGTACAAGATGGGCTGATTGTTTATCCTCTCAGCTTGCCTATGGCTGACAGTGAGTCAGTAATACGACTCACTGTGACAAATGAGATATTATCTGATGTGATATATACAGAGGTTTCTACTGTGCTTCCATGGCCCATTTGTGCTTCTGCCATCACAGAGAAAAGGTTTTCCTGGGTAGCTGTTGCTCCTTGAGCCTGAGTCCCAGAACAAACACAGTTGTAATACATTGATACTAGCCTGCAGTGAAGAGTCAAACTGGGTCCCTGGATAGAAGCAGAGTCCCCAAGTTAGGCTTTGTTTAGATTAGCTAATCTAGAGTAGATCTATAGACTCATGAGCCTGAGATGTTATTGTTGAATGCCATTTAGTTTGGGAGATAAGTTGTCTAATTTTTTTTTCCTCTGGTACTTAATTGATACAGGATGCCTTAACTATTTTGTGTATCTATAGTAATCTATGATCTTGATATTATCCTTAATGGTTTTAGATGTAGAAAGTAATGACAAGTTAGTTTCAGCTATTAATATGAACTGTGTATTTACCTCCATATGGCCTGTCCTCTAAATCAAGGTGAAACACATGGAAGAATGCATGAGACAGAACAGGAGGGATTTTATCAACTACTTCATCCAGATGTCTATAAAAAGAGACACCATAAAATCATTTGTGTGAAACTTTTGAAAATTGTAAAGCACTATAGAATTTAAAGAATCTTTCATTTAATTATAGAAAAGAGAGACCGTGATGACCATTCTGCATGTCAACATTCGATTTCTGCTCTTATTTTTAAAAATCTATTAGTTATGAAAACCAAGCCACCGCTACAACTTATTCTTTAAACTCTGGCTAAGTCTCAAATGGGAGAAGAATCTTGGCTGATAATTTCATCTGACGTATGTTAAAGACCTGGGGTGATAACCAAAGAGCCACTGATAGGCAGGAACTATGAAGAGTAAATTGGCTATAATCACGTAATTTGAAAACTTCTGGTAAATTCCTCAATAGAATACATTAGCTCATAATTAGTTGTGTAGTATCTCGTGGACTCTGTCTATACAGAGATTGTAATAGAACAAACTAAAGTAAGTTATTGAACAAATTTACTGACCATAGGAGATGTAGCTGGAAAACCTGCATTTCTGTCCTCTCTAATTAAATAACTAAAGGTCTTCCTAAAAAGCAATAACCCAAACAAAGCAAAAAAGCTATCTCTCTAAACTAGTTAGTAGAAGATGTAGAGAAGTAGGCAGTGAATTAAAGGAGGAAGATGGAATTGCTTAAACCTGAAGGAGATGTCAAACTTCTGATCTCTTCTGATTTATCCAGAAGAGTTGCCCTGGGAACCTGTTGATGTACCCATTGTTTTCAAATATAACCAGCAAATAAAGCATTCTCTTAATTAACCAGCAACACAGCAGAAAAAGGAGAGAGATAATGAGAGCAAGATTCAGGTATATGGACAGTTTTAAATATGAAAGAAAAAGGAGTTATTTTAGCATATATGTAAATATTAAATTATTAAAAATGAAAATAAGACAACTTTTGAATTGTCTTATTCAAAGTGGTAGGTATTCAAAGTGGTAGGTTGTTCCTTATATGTATATTAACACACAGATGCCCTGCAACTAAAAACAAGATAGGGGAATCTGAAACTACACTTGTAGAAAATGAATTATCATTATGTGGGGAAATACCATACCATCCTTCTAAGAATGTATGTGTGTGTTTGTGTTTGTGTGTGTGTAAATGTGTATGCGTGTGTATTTATGAAGTCTGTCATAAATCCAGGACAGGTTGCTAAGTCTGCTAAACATGGAGATATTGCCTGCTTCAAAACTAGATCCTAGATATTTTAACTTGTGGGGTATTTCCAGATGGGGCCCAGGATAGGTGCTCAGGGGCTAGAAATAAAACTGTTCTGAAATTAACCCACCCATGTTTTAGATGTGAGCATGCTTTTGTAAGAAGAGGAAACATTTTCTAAGGGGAACATGTGTCCTTCTCTCCCATGTGCATTTCAATGCCACCTTGACTTTGGACACAAATTTTAGTTCAGGACTTTATTACCTAGTATGTGGAGTTCAAAAGGTCTGTGTTTCTGTAATGGTTGTTTTTATATATACTAGAGAAGCCATACTGAATTATATCAGAGGAAAGACATTCAGAAGGCAGGGGTGAACAAAATTTGACCAACACTTTTTATAAAAAATAACATAAAGGGCTTCTCTGTTATATTCATGACAACTTGAGTATATTATTTTATATTTAAATCAAAGTAGCCCTTCCATCATATGAACAGAGGCTTTGCTTTCTCTGAGAAGCATTGCTATTCTTTAAGAGGATTGTGTATATGCTTTTTGTGTTTAATTGGGCATACGTGTATGAATGCTGCATTTATGTATGTCTATGTTTAATTTTAAAATTCCTGCTGAATGACAAGAAAGTTTAAGAATTTTGATCTTCATCTCACACTAGACACTAAAATATTAAAGTGAGGTGCCAGACTATGGGCTGTCAAAGCCCTGTATTAGCTACTCTCTGAAGGTTTCTGGGATATTATATATGCCTCCTTTCTGTCACTCTGGCTCCTTCAGTTCTGGGGTTAGTAGAACTGTCCTGTTGTGAGTAGCCCAACAGTGCTGTGCTTTCTTTTGTAGGTTCCCTATCCCAGCCCACACCATTGTATGGAGATGATTTATTAAGTTCTCCTCAAATTTCCCAATTAAAATGTAGACCCTGAATGAAAAACCTTGGCATTTCCATCTGAGGTAAGAACAATTAATAAGATTTTTACTTCTTTTATTTATAAAACACAGACACTACTTAAAACCAAAGTAAAAATAATAGAGCTTTTGGTAGCTGTAGATCCCTCAAAAGTATTGAAAGGTTAAATTTTCACTGAGGACAGCCCTGTTTTTAAAATGTCATGTATATATATATTATATATATAAACAATTATATGTAATTCTCTGCTTTCTTTTTTTTTTAATTGAGGTAAAATTGACATATGACATTATGTAAGTTTCAGGTGTACAACATTTTAATTCAACATCTGTTTACACTACAAAGTGATCATCAACAAAAGTCTATTTACCATCCACTACCATAGAGTAGATCCCCTTCACCCTTTTCTGCATTATTAATATTTGACAATCTATCCAATGTAATTTTTTATATAGGTGAATAAACCATTTTACTGATTGGATTTAAAAAAATATGTTGTTTATTTTTTTCAAAATGCTCCCATTTCTCACTTTGTAAAAGAAACGTATTTATAAGAATATTCATCAGTATTTTGGATATTATTATGAAAATGCAATGTGAATAACTCCTATTTCTGGAAATAATGTACATGTAAGATTATAGATGAAATATGAAAATCTATTGGGTCCTACGGCTTACCTGACTCCAGCTATTCTTCCTCCTTCTTTTTCTCATCATTCTCCTTTTCTCTTTATCCTGACTCTCAAATGTTTTGAGAGAGAGAGGACTTAAGCTTTATGTCACAATTACTCAACTATGCTGTTTATAGAACAGAAAAAGCAGTATTTAAATACATGTGAGTGGCTATGTTTCAATAAGAAATAATTCATCAACCCTGAAATTAGAAATTCAAATAATTTCCATGTACCATTAAAAAAGGAAGTGCCCCCTCCCTACAGAAATACCTGTTCTTATCTTGCCTGCCATACAAATATTGGCAGTGGTCAAGATTCAACCTTCTCCTAATACAGTAAATCCCCTACATACAAAATTTCAAGTTGCCAACTTTCAAAGATGTGAACGTGCATTTGCACGTCTAATTACATAAGTTAGTTCAAGTGTCTGGCGTACATTGTCACATGCGTGCATCCTCTACAAGTGGTTGTGCTTTTGTGTACTTTACTATAAAGTACTGTATAGAGTACAGTAGTACAGTATCTTTATTTCAAGCCCAGGATGTCTGGAAACAAGCGTAAGAGCAGCAGTGATATAGCTGGTACTGCTAAGAAGTGCCAAGCGATAACGATGGAAACAAAAGTGAAAATAATTGGGAGAGTGGAGCAAGGCAAAAAGATGGAATTGGAGGCCCAGAGAAAGGATGAAAAGAGACAAGAGGAAGAAGAAGTAACTGAAGAACTGAAGAGATTTATGACACAGGAAATGGCAGGGGGATTTTCTTTATTTGAGGAGGCACTGTTAGTTCTTGAGGCACAGGACTCAAACATAGGATTGTACGCGAAGGTTGCAGTAGCCGTTCAGAATGCAATCCAGTGTTACCGTGTCATCTATGACAAGAAAAACAGAGCTACTACCCAGACATCACTGGATCGTTTTTTCAAGAGGGTACATAGAATTGAATCCAGCAAGGAACCAGAACCTCTGCATCAACGTCAGGCGTGAGTGAAACTGCAGCTTGCCCTCCGTCTCCTATTGCTGATGATCCTTCAGCTCTACCATCTCCCACCTCCTCGCCCTCCTCCAGTCAGTAACTCTTCTTGCCTGTTCACTCAATGCCAGCCCCTGTATGCCAGCTGTTGTACTGTACTACTGTACTTTTCAAGGTACTGTACTGTAAGATTTAAAATGTTTTCTTTATTTTTTATTTGTTTTTTATGTATTATTTGTGTGAAAAATTTTATAAACCTATTACAGTACAGTACTATATAGCAGATAGTGTTAGTTGGGTACCTAGGCTAACTTTGTTGGACTTGCGAACAAATTGGACTTACGAATGCATTCTCAGAAAGGAACTCCTTCTTACATAGGGGACTTACTGTAGTTTGTGTGACCTCCTACCTAAAAAAAAAAAAAGAATCACCATGTATACAGACACTTTCCCACATTCTCCAACAATTGTTTCTTGTGAAGTACCTTGGACTCTAGACAGTGCTTTCCTATAAAACTTTTGGTGATGATAGAAATATTTTATATCTGTCCTTTCCAATATGGTTGTCACTTAGCTACATAAGGCTATTGAGCACACGAAATGTAGTTAGTATGACTTAGGAAACTGAACTTTTAATTTATCTAGTATCAATTAACTTAAATTTAAACTTAAAAAAAGGGACTTGTGGCTAGTGATTACTTTTTCAAACAAACAGCACAGTTCTGAAGTCTTTCTGATTTGCAGTGTTTCTATCATGAGTACCTAAAAAATTCCACCCTTTCTAACAGTTGATGTTATTGAAGTTGCTGTGCTAGGTGAATTTTTTATAAGTAGAATAATAACATTTCATAACCCATTAAAAATCAACATAGAAAATTTTATCATGAGTATTAAATATATACATATATCAATATTCTGTATATTTTAATATATATTATATAATTTTTGACCAGAAAATACCCTTTTACAAATAAAAAATATATACATGAAAATAATTTAAAATATAGGGAATATGAACAAATAGCCTTTAAAGTATTTTTTTAATTGAGATATACTTGACATATAATATTATATTAGTTTCAGGTATACAATATTATGATGCAAAATATGTATATATTACAAGATAATCACCAGAATAGGTCTAGTTAACATTCATCCCCACACAGAGTTACAATTTCTTTTTTTTACTGTGATGAGAACATTTTAAGACCTACTCTCTCAGCAACTTTCAAATATACAATGCAGTATTGTTAACTCTACAGTCACCATGTTGTATACATCACTTCCCCAGGACTTATTTCTTTTATAACTGGAAGTTTGTACATTTTGACCACGTCAAACATTTTGCCTGCCCGTGTCCCACCTTTGAAAATTAGAAGTATGTAAAATATTGATTACCAGCGACTTAAGTAAATAGAGCATATTCATTCATGAAAATATACAATATTTATCGTAGTATTTTAGTGTCTGTGAAATAATATAGAATTTCTCTATAATTTAATAACAAATAAGTAAATAAATAAATATTTATTTATTGCAATAAATACAAAATAAAACCACCACGTGAAACTAATATTATGCTTAGAAAATGCCAGAAAGCAATTACTCAATTCATTCATCTATTCACCAATTTATTCATTCCTTGATACATCTAACAAATATCTATTTAGTGTCTACTATATATAAGAAAACTGAGTTAGAAATTGACAATGTGTGGAAAAAAGACAGTCCTAGCTTTAAATTCTTAAATAAATGAAAGATATCATATCAAAATACACACACATACACATACATATAAATATATAATTCAGCAATATTATGGAAACTTTATAATAAAAGTTATTCACAGGAGGTAATAAAGATAGATATAAAAGAGCCAAACTATGATGGATTTCACTATTTTTTGTTATTATTTATTATTAGACATTTTCTCCTTCCTGGACTGCAGTGTGCAAAACAGGTATCCAGATGAAATTGGCCCTTTGACTATAGTTTGACAACCCTGTGTTAAATCAATAAACTTCTATCTTGCTTAAGCCACCGTGGTTATTTTTTCATGTATTTATTAGGAAAACCTTAGCATATATTCTGTGTAATAAAACATACAGTAAAGATATGAATAGAAAAAAAATTAGGAAATGAGGTCAAAGACAGTCAAAGGTTTTAGGGAGAACAAAAGTATATATGAGATAATATTTTAATAAGTCCAAATAACAAATGCAGCAGGAGCATGTGTGTTAGAAATCTAGGATTATTAAAAATGCACACACAGACCGTGTTCCTTACCGGAACCTCCTGTTGAGAAACAACTCATGCAAGCAGATATTATTGTGCCTGGCCGGAGCAAGCGGTTTCAGTCCAAGTTTCCCTAACAATCTAAGAGACCTTCAAGATGGCAGAGGAGTAAGATGTGGAGATCACCTTCCTTCCCACAGATACAGTAGAAATACATCTACATGTGGAACAACTCCTACAGAACACCTACTGAACACTGGCAGAAGACCTCAGACTTCCCAAAAGGCAAGAAACTCCCCACGTACCTGGGTAGGGCAAAAGAAAAAAGAAAAAAGAAAAAAAGAGACAAAAGAATAGGGATGGGACCTGAACCTCTGGGAGGGAGCTGTGAAGGAGGAAAAGTTTCCACACACTACGAAGCCCCTAAATTGGTAGAGATGGCAGGTGGGCAGGGGGGAAGCTCTGGAGCCATGAAGGAGAGCACAGCAACAAGGGTGCAGAGGGAAAGCGGAGAGATTCCTGCACAGAGGATCGGTGCCGACCAGCACTCACCAGCCAGAGAGGCTTGTCTGCTCACCCACCAGGACGGGTTGGGGCTGGGAGCTGAAGCTCGGGCTTTGGAGTTCAGATCCCAGGGAGAGGACTGGGCTTGGCTGCTTGAGCACAGCCTGAAGAGCGCTACTGCGGCACAGCTAGCTGGGAGGGAGTCCGGGGAAAAGTCTGGACCTGCCTAAAAGGCAAGAGAGCATTGTTTTGGGGTGCGCGAGCAGAGGGGATTCAGAGCGCCACCTAAACGAGCTCCAGAGATGGGCACAAGCTGCAGCTATTAGTGTGCACACCAGAGACAGGCATGAGATGCTAAGGCTGCTGCTGCAGCCACCAAGAAGCCTGTGTGCAAGCACAGGTCATTATCCACACCTCCCCTCCTGGGAGCCTGTGCAGCCCGCCACTGCCAGGGTCCTGTGATCAAGGGACAACTTCCCTGGGGAGAACTCAGGGCGTGCCTCAGGCTGTTGCAACATCATGTGGGCCTCTACCGCCGCAGGCTCACCCGGGATTCCCTACCCCTCCCTCTGCCCGGCCTGAGTGAGATAAAACCCCCTAATCAGCTGCTCCTTTAACCCCATCCTGTCTGGGCGGGAACAGACGCACTCAGGCGACCTACAGGCAGAGGGGGGGCCAATCCAAAGCTGAACCCCAGGAGCTGTGTGAACAAAGAAGAGAAAGGGAAATCTCTCCCAGCAGCCTCAGGAGCAGCAGATTAAACCTCCACAATCAACTTGATGTACGCTGCATCTGTGGAACACCTGAAGAGACAACGAATCATCCCAAAACTGAGGCGGTGGACTTTGGGAGCAACTGTAGACTTGGGGTTTACTGTATGCAATTGACTGGTTTCTGGTTTTATGTTTATCTTAGTTTAGTATTTAGAGTTTATTATCATTGGTAGATTTGTTTATTGATTTGGTTGCTCTCTTCCTTTGTTCTTTTTTATATATAGATTTTTGTTTTATCCTTTTGTTTTTTTGTGAGTGTGTATGTGCATGCTTCTTTGTGTGATATTTTCTGTATAGCTTTGCTTTTACCATTTGTCCTAGGGTCCTGTCTGTCCGTTTTATTTTCTTTTTTTAATATAGTTTTTAGTGCTTGTTATCATTGGTGAACTTGTTTTTTGGTTTGGTTGCTCTCTTCTTTCTTTCTTTCTTTTTTTTGTTTTTTTTGTTTTTTATTACCTTTTAAGTTTTTTTATTTTTAATAATTATTTTTTATTTTAATAACTTTATTTTATTTTATTTTTTCCTTTCTTTTTTTACTCCCTTTTCATCTGAGCCATGTGGCTGACAGGATCTTGGTGTTCCAGCCAGGTGTCAGGCCTGTGCCTCTGAAGTAGGAGAGCCGAGTTCAGGACATTGGTCCATGAGAGACCTCCTGGCTCCACATAATATCAAAAAGCGAAAGCACTCCCAGATATCTCCATCTCAATGCTAAGACCCAGCTCCACTCAATGACCATCAAGCTACAGTGCTGGACACCCTATGCCAAACAACTAGCAAGACAGGAACACAAGACCACCATTAGCAGAGAGGCTGCATAAAATCATAATAAGGTCACAGACATCCCAGAATGTACCACTGGACGCAGTCCTGCCCACCAGAAGGAAAAGATCCAGCCTCATCAACCAGAACACAGGCACAAGTCTGTTCCACCAGGAAGCCTACACAACACACTGAACCAACCTTAGCCACTGGGGGCAGACACCAAAAACAACGGGAACTACGAACCTGCAGCCTGCGAAAAGGAGACCGCAAACACAGTAAGTTAAGCAAAATGAGAAGACAGAGAAATACACAGCAGATGAAAGAGTGAGGTAAAAACTCACCAGACCAAACAAATGAAGAGGTAATAGGCAGTCTACCTGAAAAATAATTCAGAGTAATGATAGTAAAGATGATCCAAAATCTTGGAAATAGAATGGAGAAAATACAAGAAACGTTTAACAAGGATCTAGAAGAACTAAAGAGCAAACAAACAATGATGAACAACACAATAAATGAAATTAAAAATTCTTTAGAAAGGATCAATGGCAGAATAACTGAGGCAGAAGAATGGATAAGTGAGCTGGAAGATAAAATAGTGGAAATAACTACTGCAGAGCAGAATAAAGAAAAAAGAATGAAAAGAATTGAGGAGAGTCTCAGAGAACTCTGGGACAACATTAAATGCACAAACATTCGAATTATAGGGGTCCCAGAAGAAGAAGAGAAAAAGAAAGGGACTGAGAAAATATTTGAAGAGATTATAGATGAAAACTTCCCTAATATGGGAAAGGAAATCAAGTCCAGGAAGTGCAGAGAGTCCCATACAGGATAAATCCAAGGAGAAACACACTGAGACACATAGTAATCAAACTATCAAAAATTAAATACAGAGAAAAAATATTAAAAGCAGCAAGGGAAAAACAACAAATAACATACAAGGGAATCCCCATAAGGTTAACAGCTGATCTTTCAGCAGAAACTCTGCAAGCCAGAAGGGAGTGGCAGGACATATTTAAAGTGATGGAAGGGAAAAACCTACAACCAAGATAACTCTATCCAGCAAGCATCTCATTCAGATTTGACGGGGAAATTAAAACCTTTACAGACAAGCAAAAGCTAAGAGAATTCAGCACAACCAAACCAGGTTTACAACAAATGCTAAAGCAACCTGTCTAGGGAGGAAACACAAGAGAAGGAAAAGACCTACAAAAACAAACCCAAAACAATTAAGAAAATGGTAATAGGAACATACATATCGATAATTACCTTAAATATAAATGGATTAAATGCTCCAACCAAAAGACATAGACTGGCTGAATGGATACAAAAAAAGACCCATGTTTATGTTGTCTCCAAGAGACCCACTCAGACCTAGGGACACATACAGACTGAAAGTGAAGGGATGGAAAAAGATACTCCATCCAAATGGAAATCAAAAGAAAGATAGAGTAGCAATTCTCATATCAGACAAAATAGACTTTACAATAATGACTATTACAGATGACAAAGAAGAATACTACATAATGATCAAGGGGTCAATCCAAGAAGAAGATATAAAAATTGTAAATATTTATGCACCCAACATAGGAGCACCTCAATACATAAGGCAAATGCTAACAGCCGAAAAAGAGAAAATTGACAATAACACAATCATAGCAGGGGACTTTAACACCCCACTTTCACCAATGGACAGATCATCCAAAATGAAAATGAATAAGGAAACACAAGCCTTAAATGATACATTAAACAAGATGGATTTAATTGATATTTATAGGACATTCCATCCAAAAACAACAGAATACACTTTCTTCTCAAGTGCTCATGGAACATTCTCCAGGATAGATCACACCTTGGGTCACAAATCAAGCCTCAGTAAATTTCAGAAAACTGAAATCATATCAAGCATCTTTTCTGACCACAACGCTATGAGATTAGAAATGAATTACAGGGTAAAAAACGTAAAAAACACAAACACATGGAGGCTAAACACTACGTTACTAAATAACCAAGAGATCACTGAAGAAATTAAAGAGGAAATAAAAAAATACCTAGAGACAAATGACAATGAAAACACGACAATCCAAAACCTATGGGATGCAGCAAAAGCAGTTCTAATAGGGAAGTTTATAGCTATACAAGCCTACCTCAAGAAACAAGAAAAATCTCAAATAAATAATCTAACCTTACACCTAAAGGAACTAGAGAAAGAAGAACAAACAAAACCCAAAGTTAGCAGAAGGAAAGAAATCATAAAGATCAGAGCAGAAATAAATGAAATAGAAACAAAGAAAACAATAGCAAAGATCAATAAAACTAAAAGCTGGTTCTTTGAGAAGATAAACAAAATTGATAAACCATTAGCCAGACCCATCAAGAAAAAGAGGGAGAGGACTCAAATTAATAAAATTAGAAATGAAAAAGGAGAAGTTACAACAGACACCACAGAAATACAAAACATCCTAAGAGACTACTACAAGCAACTCTATGCCAATAAAATGGACAACCTGGAAGAAATGGACAAATTCTTAGAAAGGTATAACCTTCAAAGGCTGAACCAGGAAGAAATAGAAAATATGAACAGACCAATCACAAGTAATGAAATTGAAACTGTGATTAAAAATCTTCCAACAAACAAAAGTCCAGGATCAGGTGGCTTCACAGGTGAATTCTATCAAACATTAGGGAAGAGCTAACACCCATCCTTCTCAAACTCTTCCAAAAAATTGCAGAGGAAGGAACACTCCCAAACTCATTCTATGAGGCCACCATCACCCTGATACCAAAACGAGACAAAGAGACTACAAAAAAAAGAAAATTAGAGACCAATATCACTGATGAATATAGATGCTAAAATCCTCAACAAAATACTAGGAAACAGAATCCAACAGCACATTAAAAGAATCATAGACCATGATCAAGTGGGATTTATCCCAGGGATGCAAGGATTCTTCAATATACGCAAATCACTCAATGTGGTACACCATATTAACAAATTGAAGAATAAAAACATATGATCATCTCAATAGATGCAGAGAAAGCTTTTGACGACATTCAACACACATTTATGATAAAAACTCTCCAGAAAGTGGGCATAGAGGGAACCTACCTCAACATAATAAAGGCCATGTATGACAAACCCACAGCAAACATCATTCTCAATGGTGAAAAAGTGAAAGCATTTCCTCTAAGATCAAGAACAAGACAAGGATGTTCACTCTCACCAGTATTATTCAACATAGTTTTGGAAGTCCTAGCCACGGCAATCAGAGAAGAAAAAGAAATAAAAGGAATACAAATTGGAAAAGAAGAAGTAAAACTGTCACTGTTTGCAGATGACATGATACTATACATAGAGAATCCTAAGGATGCCACCAGAAAACTACTAGAGCTAATCAATGAATTTGGTAAAGTTGCAGGACACAAAATTAATGCACAGAAATCTCTTGCATTCCTTTACACTAACGATGAAATATCTGAAAGAGAAATTAAGGAAACACTCCCATTTACCATTGCAACAAAAAATAATAAAATACCTAGGAATAAACCTACCTAGGGAGAAAAAGACCTGTATGCAGAAAACTATAAGACACTGATGAAAGAAATTAAAGATGATACCAACAGATGGAGAGATATACCATGTTCTTGGATTGGAAGAATCAACATTTTGAAAATGACTATATTACCCAAAGCAATCTGCAGATTCAATGCAATCCTTATCAAAGTACCAATGGCATTTTTCACAGAATTAGAACAAAAAATTCCACAATTTCTATGGAAACACAGAAGACCCCGAATAGCCAAAGGAATCTTGAGAAAGAGAAACAGAGCAGGAGGAATCAGGCTCCTGGTCTTCAGACTATCCTACAAAGCTACAGT
Source organism: Balaenoptera ricei (assembly GCF_028023285.1). NCBI lineage: Eukaryota > Metazoa > Chordata > Mammalia > Artiodactyla > Balaenopteridae > Balaenoptera > Balaenoptera ricei. The sequence goes on from NC_082641.1 coordinate 22,746,106, forward strand.
AATCAAGAGAGTATGGTACTGGCACAAAAACAAAAATACAGATCAATGGAACAGGATAGAAAGCCCAGAGATAAACCCACACACATATGGTCACCTTTTTTTGATAAAGGAGTCAAGAATATACAATGAGGGAAGACAGCCTCTTCAATAAGTGGTGCTAGGAAAAGTGGACAGCTACATGTAAAAGAATGAAATTAGAATGCTCCCTAACACCATACATAAAAATAAACTCAAAATGGATTAAAGACTTAAATGTAAGGCCAGACACTATCAAACTCTTACAGGAAAACATAGGCAGAACACTCTGTGACATAAATCACAGCAAGGTCCTTTTTTGACCCACCTCCTAGAGAAATGGAAGTAAAAACAAAAATAAACAAATGGGACCTAATGAAACTTAAAAGCTTTTGCACAGCAAAGAAAACCATAAACAAGATGAAAAGATAACCCTCAGAATGGGAGAAAATATTTGCAAATGAAGCAATTGACAAAGGATTAATCTCTAAAGTTTACAAGCAGCTCATTCAGCTCAATATCAAAAAAAAAAAAAAAAAAACCATTCCAAAAATGGGCAGAAGACCTAAATAGACATTTCTCCAAAGAAGATATACAGATTGCCAACAAACACATTATAGGATGCTCAACATCACGTATCATTAGAGAAATGCCAAGCAAAACTGCAATGAGGTATCACCTCACACCAGTCAGTATGGCCATCATCAAAAAAATCTACAAACAATAAATGCTGGAGAGCATGTGGAGGAAAGGGAACCCTCCTGTACTGTTGGTGGGAATGTAACTCAATACAGCCACTATGGAGAACAGTATGGAGGTTCCTTAGAAACTAAAAATAGAACTACCATATGACCCAGCAATGCCACTACTGGGCATATACCCTGAGAAAACCATAATTCAAAAAGTGTCATGTACCACAATGTTCTTTGCAGCTCTATTTACAATAGACAGGACATGGAAGCAACCTAAGCGTCCATTGACAGATGAATAGATAAAGAAGATGTGGCACATATATACAATGGAATATTACTCAGCCATAAAAAGAAATGAAATTGAGTTATTTGTAGTGAGGTGGATGGACCTAGAGTCTGTCATGCAGAGTGAAGTAAGTCAGAAAGAGAGAAACAAATACTGTATGCTAACACATATATGGAATCTAAAAAAAAAAATTGGTTATGAAGAACCTAGGGGCAGGATAGGAATAAAGACGCAGATGTAGGAATGGACTTCAGGACACAGGGAGGGGGAAGGGTAAGCTGGGACGAAGTGAGAGAGTGGCATGGACTTATATATACTACCAAATGTAAAATAGATAGCTAGTGGGAAGCAGCTGCATAGTACAGGGAGATCAGCTCGGTGCTTTGTGACCACCCAGAGGAATGAGATAGGGAGGGTGGGAGGGAGAGGCAAGAAGTAGGAAATATGGGGATATATGTGTATGTATGGCTGATTCACTTTGTTATAAAGCAGAAACTAACACACCATTGTAAAGCAATTATACTCCAATAATGAAGTTAAAAAAAATGCACACAAAGTTAGGTAGTTGTTACTGATTACACTATTTGAATTAAAGATTTTCATCAGCAAGCCGGTTAGTGTTTTAATAACATTTATGCTAAGACGACAGCTATAAATATTTGAACTTCCATGAAGGAGTTAGAATTTGAGAAAGTCAGGGAACAGAATAAAATTAATGGTTCAAAACTAATACATAGAGACATTAAATTCTGTAGAGTGATGAAGAATCAAAGATGGAGAGTAAGATACTGAACAACATACCAGTTCTTGGTGATGTGGGAAAAAATTTATATGACATCAGAAAAATATTATTTGGAAAAGTTTATGCATTCTTCAAAATGTATTATCTCCCATTTTAATCAAATCGTTCATGGATTGTTTCACAGTACAAATTCTCTGCTGGGGATGGTCTCAGAGGATGCAGAGTCCTCAGAGGACCTTTATGAGAACTCATGATAATTCTAAAGTTTTTTTCTTGAGCAAAGGAGGGGACTGCACCATTAAGAAAGATAGAAATATAAATGGTAGAAACAGAATTGGGGTCACAGTATATCATTTGTTCTTCATTAGCCATACTAATTTTGAGATACTTTGGGGTATTCAAATAAACTGGTCAGTCATACAGGTAAACATATGATTTTAAGAAACAAACCAGGATGCATTCAACAACAGGCAGAATGTGAGGAATTTTACCAAAAAAGAAAAAGAAATGAATGGTTGGCTATGTCAGATGAAACTTGATCTATATCAACCAAATATAAGGTATGGGTTTTCTGGAATTTATTTGGATCTTGATTCAAAGAACTCAATTTTTTAAAAAGCAATTCCAATTATTTTGTAAAGTTGAAAATCAAATGGGTATTTGATAACATTAAGGGATTATTTTCTATTTTGTTGATAATTGTGTTTATATTTTTAAAAAGTATGTTAGGAATACATGTGCAAGTAACTGTCTGCAAAAGAATATGATGCTTGTAATTTTTCTTTAAAATACTGTGAACAGAGAGAGGAAGTGGAGTCACAGAATATCAATAATTGTTGAGGATGCATTATGGGTGCTGTAGGTTCATTATATTATTCCCTCTACTTTTCTGTATACCTAAAATGCTTCTAGGAAAGTTAAATTAATTGTGTGAACAAATTTTTTGAACAAATATTTTTAATAGTGAGAATCTTTCAATGGTTTTCTGTTTCCCCAAAGTCTATTTCTATTTTCTCATAAAATGATATACCTCATTGATATATGAAATTTCTTAAAATTATTTAAATTATACTTCTCTGAATGTAAGTAATTTTCTGTTGTTGTTCTTCCTGTAGGAATCTAACTACTAAAAAATGTCTTCTGGGTTGCTTGATCTTTATGATTACACGCATACCTTATTTTATTGCTCTTCACTTTAGTGCATTTTGCAGATACTAAATTTTTTACAAATTGAAGGTTCGTGCCAACCCTGCATCAAACAAGTCTATTGGTGCCATTTTTATTATATTTGTTATGGTGACCTGTGATCAGTAATCTCTGATGTTACTCCTATGACTCATTGAAGGCTCAGATGATTGTTAGCATTTTTTAGCAATAAAGTATTTCTTAATTAAGGTATGTACATTGTTTAGACATAATACTATTGCACACTTAGTAGACTGCAGTAGTGTAAACATTACTTTTATATGCACTGGGAAATCAAAAAATTTGTATGACTTTCTTTAGTGCAATATTTGCTTTATTGCAGTGGTCAGGAACAAAACCTACAATGTCTCAGAGGTATGTCTTTACATGATTGATTAAAACAATATAAAAATACTTAAAAATTGGATAAATAGCCATTGAACATTAAAGGGCTTTTAAAATTAATCTCTTAATGATCTAAGATTGATTGTACTTTTCATAATTAATATACATTTACTTGAATAAATTTCATGTGTTGCTATAAGACAGTATTTACCAACAATTCTGTCACCATTTTGTTTTCTGTTTCTATAGGTCTAAAATCTTAATAATTTTCTTCATATAAATAAGTACATGGGGAATATCATTCAGATATTTGAATTACTTGTGAGTTTTAAGCAAAAAATCATAGTGTTCTTTTATCTACAACTGTTTTTATTTTCTTATTAGCAGAAAAATTGTATTAAGGACAATTAAACCACATCCTTAATATAAAACTATTTATAATGATCTATTAGCTGGTAATTGCTTTGATTCCCTCTTTAAGTACCTAGAAAACAAATCTGACTTAAAAGTGGAATTGCTATGAGGCTTTAGATCTATTTAACATTATAGCACCACTATCAATTTCAGTGTCTTTTTGCTAGTTATCCTAGAGGGTGTTTTGGAGGGTTTTGTTTGTTTTGTTTGAATTCCAGGACACTGCAGGAATATGACAGTTTTGAAAGGAAAAGTGGGAATGGGAAATCTGCATCTTCTCAAAAGAGCAATCTCATGCAGATTGATCTTAAGAGAAGAATACATACTTGAAGTTACTAAAACTGCCACACCCATGTTTCCCTTGAAAAGTTATTATATAACCCAGGAGTCATTTCTGTACTTTCGAATCCACTTCTCTAAAGGACCTAAGCATTCTACTCACTGCAACAGCACTAGAAGTCCTAGACCCCAGGTTGTCTATCATCACTTAGATTCTATTCTGCACACCTAATACTCTATCCTAATTCTCTACCTTTTCCCATTCTCTAAGAACTTCTGTTGTGTACTGTCTTTGACAAGCTGTCATGAGCAATGTCCCTCCATATATCCTTATCTGTTCTCTGAACAGTCTCCTTACTACGGCCCCTAATAGTTCCCTGACGACATGGCCTCCATGGCAGGATTCTCAATTGGGAGCTGTCTAGATTTTCTCACACTTCACCTGTGTTATGGCCTATGTTAAAGTGTGCTCTCCTTTCCTCCTATTTTAGCTTTCAAACAATTTCTCACTCTTCTGTTAAACAGTCTAACACTTTATATCTTATAACAGTTATTTATATTTATATCAACCTGTACATCATTGCTTCACTTCATGGTTTTGTATTAGCATGTGGAGTGAAAGTACTGGCTAGGTTTTGCACAATCAGGAGCTATGCCATACACTTTGCTTACAGGCAGCAGGAGGTATTGGCACATACAAATCCAACCTCCAACATGCTTTTTTTACCGAAATTGGAAGCCAGTCTCTGGGCTTGCCTCTCTGGCTTGGAATGGAAATAGGTACTGGTCATGCAACTTTCACAAAACTAGCTCCACTGATGACTTCCTAGAGCTGATCAAGCTGACTTTGGCTTCCATATTGCTAGCAGTGGTCCTTTTTCTGGCTTGCATATGGGATCCATCTCTTAATTCAAAACATGATTTATCCAAATATGTCTCAAGACACTTTTGGACTGGGTTGTCTCAAAATTTTGTTATCTCCTCTTAAAGTTAGTTCTTTAAAATATTTATAATCTGATGTGAGTTACAAACTCCTGGTTATGAAAATTCTCCCACTTGTTCTGCTGTCCAGAATCCCTCCACCACTCAATAGCTCACATAAAATACCAGTCTTTCATTACTAAACTTATCTATATCTATATTTGTCTATAATCTATAATAATGATGATAGATAGATAGATAGATAGATAGATGTAACAACAAAATTTCTAGCTCCTGGAAATGTAGATAAATATTCCACCTAAAAAGATTGAAGTCCATTGGGATGATCCTAAAATTAAGATATTATTGCAAGTATGGTATGTTCTACTTACTACACAGGGGAGTTATGGAAACATATAACAAGGGAATTTTAACTAGTTAAGGAATCAAGGAGTATTAAATGTGGTTTATAAACTTAGATCCAAAACATGAGTGAGAGAAACATGAAAGGGATTGGTTCGAGGTAAAGAACAATATATAAAAACTTTCTCAGTTGACTCAGAAGTTGACAGCTTGTTAGTTCAGCAACCTATAAAGAATTCTGTATCCTGGGAAAGCTAGTGAGAGAAATTTGTTTGGGAGATTTTATATTAAGCAGCTACCACATATACAGTATTAAATTATTTCATAATGTTCTTAAAAAATCAATTGAAGTAGATAACAGAGTCAGGTTTAAATGATTTCATTAATAATCATTCCTTCCTGTGTTTTTAATATATAATTAATTTCATGTAGGTTGTTATTTTTCCAAACTTTTCTTGTGAATCACAGGGGAAAATAAGCTATTATACAGAAGTCATAGTTCATAATAGGAGAATCAGATAAAATAAGTTGGAAGCTGTTCATATTCTCCTAATGGAAGATTTATTTTAATCATTAGCAATTAGGCATTCTTAAAGATGACCTTTTGTCTCAAAATTAAGAACACAGGAGTCCAGAGGAGTGAATGTAAATAAAACAGAGGGTAACATCAACACACTGATAAATGACTGTAAGTATAAACTCTATTGATTACATTGTTAAAGTCATTTGCTTTAATCATGATTTTTAAGAATCTTAGTTTCTGCTTGAAGATGAACACGTAAGCATAATGTTGTAAAGATAAATTACAAAGTTTGAAAATTACTACAGCTCTAACTCTAGAATAGAAAAGCAGAAAATGCATTTAGTGAAGACAAAATTATTAAACAAAAGAAACTTGTCTTTCAAAACACAGGCAAAATTCAAATGCACAAGTGCAAATAAATAGTCCTGAGTTATCAAAAACAAGATGAATAGGGAGGAAAAACTTCCATCAAAACACATTTTGAAGTGATATTCCTTTTTTGTAAGAAATTCTACAAAATTGGCAATTAGCAACCCTTGTTTATTGTGCAACTGCAATTCTATTTCAGTCTTGTTTGGAAGAAAGCCCCAAACTGGAATTGCATAGTTAAGATCCTTTAAAAGAAGAGTAAGATATTTTGATAACCCTGAAAAAGCGTATGTTATGCTTCAGATGACTGGATTAAGTGGCTTTTTATTTAAAGGGTTTATGGAAACAAAAATAAATGTTCCACAAAGTAACAGCCAAAGGGCAGATGGAGGACATCAGCATCTAGAGAAAGGACAGACAGAATTGTGGAACACAATTTATGTGCTGCAATTGGCATGGAACATTACCTTAATTTTTTACATATAAACTCAATGTTTACAAAAGACTGTAAGAGCATATTTAAACGAATAACAAGTGAATTAATGTCTTTTACTGGCCTAAAAGTATTTTATCTAAAGTACAGGCTTAGGCTAAATAACAGGTTTATGCCTGTTTTTATCTTCCAGTGTTGTTCTACATTTTCCTACCCTGAAAATCTACTAGAGTTAGAAAATAAGTTAATGTCACAATGTATGTGTTTTTAATTTTTGGCTTGAGGAAAATGTTTTGTAGCTTTTATACATTCAAATAACTAGTCACATTTATTCCCCAAACCCATCTTATTCATACTGCATTTAAATTTCTTATTTCTATTCAACAACAACAAAATAACTTGGAACCATAGAACATTTACATGACATTTTCTGATATTTTTTATTTGTGTCTGGATTCAACTCACCAATTATGTCATACCTTAATTTAAAAAACATAGGTATTTTGCTGATGACAATATTATAAAACATACTAAGCTGCACTTTGCTTAAGCCCAAGAGCAAGGAGAAATAATTTTTAAAGCAACTGAATATGTAATATTCATCTAATATTATTTTGGTATATATCCAGCCTTATTTCACATGTGGGAATATCCACTTATCAAGATGAGATCATAGAAGTGAATGTCCCTTTACTTTACAATATCTATGCCATTCTTCTTTCCCTCCTCCACCAATTTTTGTTTCTAATGGTATAATATCTTTATTTTTTTTAGTACAGAATTTTAGTTTCAGATTAATAGTAATTCATTCTCTTAAACTTTTGAAAACTTCCAAAGACTATAAAAAGAAAAAAAACCAAAAAACCTAAAAGGAACCCTTTTAGCTATCACTAGAAGAAAATAAATAATTTTGGTAGATTTTTTCAATTTAGAAAGTATTTTGAACAAATCTTAAACGTACAACTCCATGATACTTTTCCAAAGTGAACTCGCCTCTAACACCACATCTTAATCAAGACGTACAGCATTACCAACATCAAATCCCCCCTTGAGCCCCATTCTGATCATTATCACATCTGAGAATAACCAATATTCTCACTTCTAAACTTAAATTTTTCTACTGTTGAACTTTATTTAAATGGAATCATACTCCATGTTCATTTCTGTACCTGGTGCCTGGCTTCTTTCACCATTACTTTTTTTTTTTTTTAAGATTCATCTAGCTATTGTTTGTAGTTTTAATTTGTGATTTGATTCCAAGATGCAATTAATAAATATTGATTTTATATTTTCCCCTTATGAATTATGTTGCTATAAACATGCTTGTGCATGTCTTTTTAGTAAACATGTGCACATTTGTTTTGGATAAATATGTAGATGAATCATAAGGTACGTCTATGTTCAGTTTTTTAAGATATTGTCAAGTACTTTTCCAAAGTAGTTGTCCCAACTACTCAGCCATGTATCAGGTTTCCAGTTGTTTTATGCCTTTACCAATACTAAGTATTGTGTCTCACTGGGTTTTTTTTTTTTTATTTAAGTGTCTCTTTGAATTAAACCATTTTGGTAGATCTGAGTAGTATCTATTTATGTTTTCAGTCTATGTTTCCTTTTATATTTGAGGACTAATTGGATAACTATGGTTATCTATCCAGCACTATTTATTAAAAATGTCTTCCTTTACTCACTAACCTGTAAAGTCATTTTGTCAAATCAAGTGACCTTAAATGTTTAGGTCTGCATTGAATTTAACATATCATTCCTTTGGTCTATAGTCTTCTCTTACAGCAATATTATAGTGTCTTACTTATTGAGCTTTATAGAAATTCTTGGAATTTTCATAGTTTAGGTCCTGCAGTAAAAACTGCTTCTACTACATTTTGGCCCCTTTAACTTCTATGAATTTTAAATAAGTTACTCAACTGCCATTAAACAAAAAACTTGCTAGTTAGTTTTTAGTGAATGCTAGACATTTTGTATGAAAAAAATGAGGAAACTGTGGATGATGTTACTCCCTAGTAAAGGATTTACTTCATCTTCTGGTAATCATCATGGACATAGAAGGTTTCAAATTAATCAGGATCTGTACCTAATCAAGGCATATTTGTAGACTAAGTACATCTCAGTCAACTTCAGTTTTACCCTAGTCTGTAAATGTAGCACTCATATCAAATTGAATCCTTAGTGTAATGTTTATAGCTTATGCTTTTACATTGTCTCAGTGCTATCAGGATGCCAAAAAGTCTTCAATAAGTTACAACTCATAATTGGAAAATCAGAGCCAACTGTGGAGCTCACATTTGTGTAGCTCGTTTCTCTCTGGAATTTTGGTTTCTAATATCCTGATTGCTTTTATAATCCTATTATGCAAGTTTTGTGGCACCACATCCATGAGATTATCCAAAGCACTGCTTTCACTTCTTCTATTAACTCTACTATGCCAAGCTTCTTAGACTTTTGCCCCAAGCCAGCATTGGCAAATACTGATGTAATAAAAAGCAGGTGTTAAGAAATTGAGCTTGACTAGCATAAATGAAGCATCCTCTTCACATCTGGTCCTTCAAGTCCTGGCTGCCTCAGCAGATCTCATATATCTTAAAACAAGATTTTTGTTTGCTGTTGTTCATGTTTAATTTGCTTTTCTAGTTATCACTGGGATTATTTTTTGGCTATAGCTATCTAATAATAGGGGAAATGGAAAATGTCTCATTTTTAAAAGTGGAATGTGTAGTTTGCAAAATTTGTAACAGAGTATAATAAATGGCATGTGATCTTTTTTGCAGATTCCACCAATAACATTTCAGTCCACATTTGCTGAAGTTTTTAGATATTTCCTTTACTCTTGAATTTTTTAAAACTCCAATATATGTCTTTGATTCCCTCTCCAACCCAAGAATATGAATCCTCTAAATATGTTTTCTGTTTAGGTCAAGAATCTGAGTTTTATGTTACCAATGTTTTCACTGCTTTGTTTGTAATTTTTTACTTCTGGGGTTTTGGTTATTCTTAGATTTATATCTGCTGTGAATTATTCATACCTGTCATCGTCTCCTACCATCTTTATCGTTTTTCTTTTCCTTGCATTTATAAAGTATATTTCTCATTTGTTAACTATATCTCTCTGTTATATACTTTTTCTAACATGGAAATTTTATTATTTTCATGAGTTTATTTTTCTTATGGTTCACCATTTTTTAATTTTTCAGAATGCATTTAATTTTCAAAGCAGATTCTTTCTAACATGTTCTAATTTCTGCAAGAAATATGTGTCCTATAACTTCCTCTGTGTGTTTATGTCACTGATTTTTATTACACTAAATTTTCCAATATTCTAATTTTTAAGGTTTATTTTTTATTTATTATGCTTGTACAAAAAATGTATCCATATGTGTATTCTCTTTGATCCTCTTCACCATTCTTCTGAATACTGGCAAGGTCTCTGAACATTTTAAACTGAGATAGATGCATATAATCCATAAATGATTTTCTAGCTGGCATAAAACCATTTGAGTGTATACGTGTGAGTGCTTGATGATCTGACCATGGTGAGATTCATTAATAGGTGGATAATTTGAAAGCAATCACAATCATTTAATTTTTTAAACTACTTTATTGTAGTAGGATTGACATGTAAAAAGCTGTACATGTTTAATATGTGCAATTCAGTGAATTTGAGGATAAGTATACATCTATGAAACCATCACCATCATCAAGGTCACAGACATATCTCTTATCTCCCAAATTTCCTTCTGCCCTTTACTACTACTACTACTACTATTATTATTATTAGTGGCTAAAACACTTAATAAAATATATACTGTCTTAGCAAATTTTAAGTATGCAACAAGTATTGCTAGCTATAGGCACTATACTATATAGTAAATCTCCAGACTTATTTATCTTGTATAACTATAACTTTGTACTATTTGACCATCACCTCCCCGATTCACCCTCTCCCCAGCCCCTGGCAACCTTTCTTCTATACTATGCTTCTATGAGTTTTACTATTTTAGGTTCTACATACAAGTGAGATCATACAGTATTTGTCATTTCGCATCTGGCTTATTTCACTTAGCATAATACCCTCCAGGTCCATCCATGTTGTTGCAAATGGCAGAATTTCCTTCTTATTTAGGCTGAAAAATAGTCCATTTTGTGTGTGCATATTTTCCTTATATATTCCTTAAATATTCATCTGTCAGTGTGCATTTAGATTGTTTCCATATCTTGGCTATCATGAACAAAGCAGCAATGAACATGGAAGTTCCTCGGAGTAAGTTCCTGCCTCATCTCCTTCTATTCCTTCTTGTTTTTAACCCTGTAATTCTTTACTACAGGAATAAATTCCCCTTTCATACTCTGTAACCCTGTACCAAAGATCCTAGAATATAGATGAAGCTTGAAGAACTTAAGACATGTTTGTAACCCTAACGGACCTGGGTTACCCCAAACAATGGAAGTGTCTTATTTATAAATTCAACCTATAAGATTCCTTTGGACTCAATTGTTGATTGGAAAAAAGGATAATTACTGATGATTTTATTGATTTAGTACTGAGGGTATAAAATAGTAGTAATTCAAAGAAATAATGCAATGTCCCATCTCTGGGGATAAAGTAGAAGTATTATCTGGAAACTATTAGCTTACATTGAGAGAGAGGGAGAGGTGGGAGATGGAGAGGGAAAGGGCGAGAGAGAAGGAAAGAGAGAGGAAAGAAGGAAAAGATAGGTAGTAAGAAAGTGCAGAATAAAAAATGAAGAGAGAAAAGAAAGAAGAAAAACCAAGGACAAATTCCAAATCAAAATATACTGGTATAATCAGAAATTTAAGATTTAATTTGAGCCTTCATAAAGAATAAACAGAAAGATTTACATATATCTTTATACAAATTTTATAAAGCATTTTTAAATTTGAGCTCTGTTGTCAGTGAGTACTATTTGGGAAAATATGTCATTTTCTATTTTTAAGTGTTGTATCAATCAAATAACACAAGTAAAATATATAAAAAGATTAAATTGTTTTAGTGAGCTTTAAAAAACACTATTAACACTTTTAATTTTTATTTTCCAGAATTTTAATGTAGCTCATTCTTTGTCATTTACCTTATTGTAGATTATCATGCTGAAATATTTTATGATTAAATATAATTCTTCTTGGTATAATCAAACACAATTTCAATGTTAAATTTATATCCAAAATTGTGTTCCAAGTCTCCATGGATAGGTTTATCTAACTTTTCAGGCATAATCACTTAAAATGTGCGTATTGGGATTAATTTGTCTACATGGAATGAGAAATAAGATTAAATCATTAATAGTTGCAATATTTATTTACCAAAGTATTTTTGTGATTTGCTGGAATCATTAATAACCAGATAGATTTAGTACATAAATCATATACAAAATTTAATAGGTCAGTGAAAATATTTTGATGTGTATATTAGCAAATAGAAATGAATTTGTCTTAAATTAACCTAAAAATGCTATTTATTACAAATTACTGACATGAATTAGCAATAAAAAGTTTAGAAATAATATTTTTATATCTCTTTTCTAAGCATAGAGCTTAATCTTCAAATATTTGCCTATTGACACCAGTGTCTAATTATGGACCTAACTTAAATTCTTTATCACATTTATTATTTTGTGTTAAGCTAGCTTTTCATGCATAACAGTTATTTCACCCCAAACTTTTGCCCCAAATTTAATGTCTTAAAACAACAGCCACTTATTTAGTTCATGATTCTGTGGCTCATCAATTTGGCTTGGACTTAGCTGAGATGTTTTTCTGGTGATTTGGACGAGGCTTAATTGTGCATTGGCACTCAGATGTCAATCAGCAACACAACGATCTAGAAACTCATTGCAAAACCCAAGGTCACGCAGATTTTCTCCTATGTTTTCTCTAGATATTATAGTTTTACATTCTACATTAATGTCTATGATCCATTATGAATTATTTTTTGTCTAAGTTGTGAGATAAAGGTCTAAATTAAACTTTTTGCATTTGATATCCAATTGTTCCACCATCTCTTAGTTGAAGAGACTAAAGTTTCTTCATTGAATTGCCTTTGCAGTTTTGTGATGAATCAGGTGACTCTATGTGGGTTATCTGGGGGGTCTCTATTTTGTTTCATTAATCAATGTATATATATTTTCATTACTTTACACTATCTTTATTATTATAGATTTGTAGTAAATATTAAAATCTTGTTCTATGAGCCTTCCAACTGGTTTTTTTTTTTTTCAGAATTGTTTGTAAACCCTTTTTCTTCTGAATTAATTTTTAATTCACCTTGTTAATATCTACAAAAAGTTTACTGGGATTTCGAATTACATTGACTCTTTAGATCAGATTGGAGGTAATTAGCATCATAACAATATTGAGTCTTCCAATCCAGGAATGTAGTTTATCTCTTAATTTATTTAGCTCATTGTCAATTCTTTTCATCAGAGTTTTGTAGTTTTTTAGCAAATGGCTACTGCCAACACTTTGATTTATATCAGATATTTTGTTTTCTATTGGGGCTATTGTAATTTCTAAAATTTCAAATACCGGTATCAAATTTCAAGATTAGCTCATTGCTGATATATTGTAATTGACATTTATAAATACATATTTTATGCCACAACATTTCTAAACTCACTTATGAAATCTAGGAATTTCGGTATATTCTTTGGGATTTTCTACATAAAAATCATGTCATCTACAAATAAAGAAGGTTTTATATATTTCCAAACTTTTTCCTGCCTATTGCACTGGCCAGGACTTCCCGTATAATTTTGAAGAGGAATCGTGAGAGAGGATACCCTTGCGTTCTTCACAAACTTGTATTAGTCTGCTAGGGCTACCATAACAAAATACCACAGTCTGGGAGGCTTAAACAACACAAATTTATTTTCTCACAGTTTTAGATGCTGGACGTCTAAGATCAAGGCAGCAACAGTTTGATTTCTCCTGAGACCTCTCTACTTGACATGCAGACAGCTGCCTTCTCTTAGCCATGTAGACATCGCCTTTTCTCTGCATATGCACAATGCTAGTGTCTCTCCCTCTTCGTTCAAGGACATTAGTCATATTGAATTAGGGCCCCCACTCTTATTATTCCATTTAACTTTACCCCTTTAAAGGTCCTATGTCCAAATACAGTTACATTGGGGGTTAGAGTTTTAACATATGAATTTTGGGTGAAAACATTTCAGTCCATAACAGTAGGGGAGCACCATTAAAAAGATATTAGCTCTAGATTTTTAGTAGATAGCCTGTGTTAGGTTAAAGCAAGGAAAACACATTCTTATTTTGATTTCCTTTCTTCAATGTTTTTATCTGTTTTTTGTGAGTAGTATGCACCCTCTAAGATAGCCCTTAATGATCCCCACCTACTGGTATTTATTGCCTCTTCCCTTGTGTAACTTGCTGGTAAAAATAGAATAGAGCAATATTGAGGGATGCCACATCTGTGATTAGGTTAGAGAAGATTATGATATCCATCATGCCAATAGACTCTCTTTATTCCTGGTGTGAAAAAGCAAACTGTCATTTTTGAGAGTCCATTTGCCAAGAAACTGAGAGTGGTCTCTGATGATTCTAATGAAAATTTCATTATGACTTTTACAAGTTTGACAATACAGTGTAATGGGAAAATAAGTAAGAATAGTTAATAAAGTCCTGTAAAGTAAGAAACATGAGAATCATGGCAACCAGATATCAAAAAATATTAGAATATAAATATTATGATAAATATCAATTTAATACATGATAAATTTAGCATTTTGAATCACTGATGGTGAGTTATAATATACAGTCCTTCATATATGACAAAATATCTAAACAGTTTAAATAAGTTTAATTAGTTTTTACCTTACATACAAAAGTAACCTTCTTATAGATCAAAATCTTAAAAAAAACAGCATTAAAGAGAAGAATATTGTCTCAGGGAAATTTTTCTTGGTATGACACCAACTAATAATTGTAAGATAACAAACTCCCACTGGAGAAGAGTTTCTATTTTTTAAAAAAGTGCTACATGTCCAATTTACAAGATTATTTTCTGTACATATTAAAAAGGAAACAATATTTATAGCCAACAAATCAATAAGAAGAAGAAGAATAGTATATGTGCAAAGAATATAAGAAGCCAATTTACTGCAGAAAAGAAAAAAATGGCAAACATGGGTAAAAAAGTGAAATGTGATGAAAACTAGGGACATTAAAATGAAAGCATTCATTTTATGCTAATGCTTAACTATCATTTTAGAAAATATTCTTTAAATATATTGTTAAATACCAATAATAAGAGAAAAATACACTCTAACGACTTGATGAAGTTCATAATTGCTAACATATGCCTGAAGGAGAATTTGGCAGTAGATATTTGTGAAATTATTTGTGAAATTCACATAAATTTTAACAAAGCAATTTCACTATTAAAATGTAAATACCATGTATAAGTACTTCTCTATGTTCACAGAAATATATAGATGGTATTCTGAATGAATAATTAACATGGCATAATTTATAAGTTATAACAGTCTAACTGATTTAATTAGTTATATATCTGCACATATTGGAATACCATGCAGCTTAGAGTATTAGTGGGAAAATCACATGCCCACACATGCACATGTGTATATGCACTTAATAGGAAACATATAATAAACATAATTGAGTGCTTATTTTGAGAGCAGTGCTTTTCCTGGGAAATTTCACTTTATATTATACATTTTTATAATTTTTGAAGTTTTAAATTTTCTAAATTTTATTTTGTGGTAATTGTGTTTTACATTTCATATTAGTGAGAATATGGACAGCACTCATGATGCGATATTTAGTGACGATAGACTTATGATCATTTTATTGCTACCAGAGGTTAATAAATAATAATGTAAATTTTGTATATGTATAAAAACAATACATTTGGTCATACACATTCCCCTAATCCCATAAATCACTGAAGCAGTTACTTCCTATATATGTGCCTACTTCTGAATATAGGAATTTATCATTATTCCTTTCATATATAAATATCCCTTTCTTTCCTCCTTCTATTCAATTACTTTGGGCTCAGTTGAATTCCCCGCATCTCTACACAAATATACCTCCTTTTATCCCCACAGCTTTTATCTCAGATTAGCAGATGTTCCTTGGGAAGCCATTACTCATACATTGGCTCAATCGCCTATAGTGCCAGGGCCCCTATTATACAATCAATGCCTACCTAATATTTGCTTGAAACAATATTTATTTTCTAGTGACTTAATCAGTGTTTTCTTAGAAGTCCTACTGATGACTATCTGACCAATGCATTTGAAATGCAGTATATTTGGTCAATGCCCAAGAATTATTGGTGAAAAGTGATCAAATTTCAGGATTAGAAATTTAGATAAAGAATTAAAGTTATATCTGTATTTTAACAATTACTAATTAATAAGTAAACCAGGAAAAAAAAGTCAGATTTTGTCAGAACAATTCACTAGAATGTGAACAGATATACAAAAGTATTAGAGTAAAAATTATTTGTGGAAGAGGGCAAAAAGAAACTTACATGGTGATTTCCATCTTTGAACTTTTCCCTTGAGACCCCTCATCAACTAGGATAAAGAGATACTATTAATCAAGTTTTTCAAGCCTATGCCTTCAGGTTTGTGTAGGTTTAATTTCTAGGTCTTTCATTTATTTATGAAATTCCTTCCTTTCCTTTCCCAAACCTCTTCTCTCTTACATCTATCTTCCATGTCATCTTGTGTTATTATAAATGAAGAAAAGGATACTCAAACAGTTATGTGCATTATTCAAGGTCATAGAGTTTAATATGTGCCAAAAATAAAATGTAAATTCAAGCGTGACTAACTATAAAAGCAGCAATCTACCTTATGTTTCAGGAAGCCTGATTATGGTTAATACTCACCTGCTTATTAGATAAATAATAAGGCTATCTTTTTTTATGACGTATGCTGACTTCATGAAAAATTTTCATATTTACTGTTTGGTTGAAATACTCAGAATATAGCAGTGGCTATGTAGAACCAAAAATGCATATATTTAATATGTTTTTAATTATAATTTTTTAGGGAATATAATGTCACATTTCATTTAACATATTAAAACCACTGATGTTAAATTCCTTGTACAGGAATCTAAAAAAGTTACCTGGAATATCAATGATACTTTCTAGTAACACTGTGCAAATCATTACATTTATCCATTAAGTAATTTTAAAGTGGTTTTCCTTTTATTCCTATAAAACCCATTTACAAATCCATTTTATAAAAAACTGTTTTATAACTATTACGTCATTTTACCCATATAACAAATTTAAAGGGTAGTAAATGAGCCATTATTTTCTAACAAGGAAATTAAGGTTCAGAGCTCTTAAGTTTCCACTTTTAATATCTGTTTTGGCACTAAAATACCAATCATTGGATGCCCTTTCAGCTTTCTTACCATCTATATTCTTCTGAATCCCTGCTGCAGCTGATAGCAATCAGAACTTAAAAGTCTACCCAAGAAAAAGGAAAAAGACATGTAAAACCTTTACCTCTCAAAAATTACGATTCAATACACTATTTCATAGTTTCACTGGTTCACAATTCCCTTTTAACCTTTAAAATGATCCAGGGGCAATACTGTAGGTAGATGTATTTTGAACTCATTGTACAAACTATGGCCTTTTTTTTTCTTTCTAATTTCAGTTTTCTGATGATATACATGGTTGCTTTATTTTTATGCCATTAAAAATAAATAAATAAATAAAAGATACCATAGCTGTATGAAGGGCTGAGAAGTTGAAAGCAGAGGAAGACTGCATTATATCTTCAGTTATATGAATGCATTTCTTCAGAGTGTTTCTTGTTTTTAGTCAAGCAGGAAAGATCTCTTTTCCACTCTACTAGTATTTTTTACCATTAGATTCTGTGAGGCATGAGTCATTACCCTAATATCCATTTCTCTAAAAATCAAATGCATAAGCAAACCTCAAAGGAAGATGTATTCTTATAAAACTAAAAATAATAATAATAATACAAAAATAAAACATTTCTCGGATGTTTAAAATACCGGAAGGAAACTGATATACCTGTCTAGTTAACTCAATTCTATTCCACATCTTTAGTTAGCATTTTCAAACTGTTGCTAAGTTTATGTTTTGCACCTGGATGTAAATCACACTGTTTTTCACCTGAACAGCTTCTTTTGGATGGCTTCCCAGATTGGAGCCATTTATACACAAAATTGCCTTTTTGGCAGGAGAAGTTCTAAATGAAACAAATACTCTTGATTGGTCAGTACATAACCCACAAATGTACAGTTAGGAAAGGAAGAGTTGGTACTGTAATTGTCCAAAAGCAGTGCTTGGCACTTGCAAAATGAAGTATTTTTATTGGATTCCTCTATACTAAGGAGGAGACAAGATTGTAGTTTTCATTTGGTAAATGCAATAAGGCCAACCCTTGTAATTTTCCATTCACTTTGAGATTTTTGTTGCCAGAGTGCTGTGAGAGTGATGCTACAAATTGATTTGTATTCCTGCAGCTGAACCTCACAGGGCTTTAGGAGCAAAACAAGTGCTTACTGCCTCTACTTTGAATTTATATGTTTTTGAATAAGGTGAAGCTTCTGTTTATCCAGGATAAGTGAAAAAGATTGTGCAAATGATTAGGCTACCAGTGAAGAGTATTCACATATATTACACATTGTAGTCTTCAAATTGCATGCATTCAAATCTTTGCTCAAAAGGTAGTCATGTGCTCAAGAGCAGCTTATGTGATCTCAACAGAATTCAGGTTCTTCATCCTTTATAACAAGCAAATATACAGAACATGCCTAATAGGGTGTGTATGAGGGGCAAATGAGGCAATAAATAGAAAGGATTAATAAATTGTCAAAAATATTTGTTTCTGTTGGTGATCATAGTAGTATTTTCACGTTCAGATTAGAATTTTTTATATTCACATAAATCTTTTGAAGTTAACACTATAAACATTGTATAGGTTTTATATTATTTTATAGATAAAGAAACTAGAATTCAGGAACATGTAGTAACCCCTTACTTGCCAAGTAGCGGAAGCAGACCCAAAATTACAAGTACCCTTTTCTCTTATATGTGATTTAGTATAAGGATAAACATTCGAAATTTCAGTCCTTGCTTATTCTTTTTTCAAAAGGCATTCTTTTAGGATCTTGCCATACCTCAGTTTTATCACTGTATCGGTTATCATGCTTTAGTCTTATAGTAGGACTAAACTTTTTATGCACCTGGTATTTAGTACTGCATGTTGTACAAGTTTTATGCTATATATTAGAATACATAATGAATAAAATATATGATGTTATTTATTCATTTTTTTCCATAAAGTGAAAAATTCATTTCAATAACTAACAAATTTGATGTATTTATTTGAACTTATTAGAGTAATAGATAGAGATGAGAAATACTGGACAAATTTAAACTTACTGGAACATTGGTAGTATTTGATACTGTAAAGAAAGGAGCCTCTCATACAATAAAGCGTAAATAATAAGAATAAATAATAACAATGGTAATAAAATTGTCTTTTCTCTACAAGCATATTTGTTACTTTTTATCATTAGAAGCATGTTAATAAGCAGCCTGAAAAGGGAAACATATTATCAGTGAAAAACTTATTTGAATCTATTTGAAAAGAAAATTTCTAGATACTACTTTTCCCACTGAAAATTTTGTTTGCTAAAAATGAGCTCCTTTTCAATATTTTCCTGAATTAAATATGTTTCATTAATGACCAAACTTAATTTTTTTTTTTAAAGAAAGTTTTGCTAAGTTTTTTTTTTTTTTTTTTTTTTTTTTAAGAAATTCACGTTCTTTTATTTATTTATTTATTTATGACTGTGTTGAGTCTTCGTTTCTGTGCGAGGGCCTTCTCCAGCCGCGGCAAGCGGGGACCACTCTTCATCGCGGTGCG
Source organism: Balaenoptera ricei (assembly GCF_028023285.1). Classification (NCBI taxonomy): domain Eukaryota; kingdom Metazoa; phylum Chordata; class Mammalia; order Artiodactyla; family Balaenopteridae; genus Balaenoptera; species Balaenoptera ricei. Next base: position 22,765,611 of record NC_082641.1, read on the forward strand.
CGGGCCTCTCACCATCGCGGCCTCTCTTGTTGCAGAGCACAGGCTCCAGACGCGCAGGCTCAGTAATTATGGCTCACGGGCCCAGTTGCTCCGCGGCACGTGGGATCCTCCCAGACCAGGGCTCGAATCCGTGTCCCCTGCATTGGCAGGCAGACTCCCAACCACTGCGCCACCAGGGAAGCCCGACCAAACTTAATTTAATCTACTTATTCACTTATTCAACACATATTCAAATATATGCTCTATGTATGAAACAATGAACACAACACTGGCCAAAAGGAGCTTACAGTTTACTTGAGGAGACAACTATTGTGGTGGTTAATTTTATGTGTTAATTTGACTAAGATAAGGGATGCCTAAGTAGCTGGTAAAAAATTATTTCTGGGTGTGTTAGTGTGAGTGTTTCCAGGAGAAATTAGCATTTGAATCAGTAGACTGAGTTAATGCCAGTGGGCATCATCCATCCTTTGAGAGACAAACAGAATGCAGAAGAAGAGCAAATTCTCCAGCATTTCTTGTTTGTAGATTTTTGATGATGGCCATTCTGACTGGTGTGAGGTGATACCTCACTGTAGTTTTGATTTGCATTTCTCTAATGATTAGTGATGTTGAGCATCCTTTCATGTGTTTGTTGGCAATCTGTATATCTGCTTTGGAGAAATGTCTGTTTAGGTCTTCTGCCCAGTTTTGAATTGGGTTGTTTGTTTTTTTGATATTGAGCTGCATGAGCTGCTTGTAAATTTTAGAGATTAATCCTTTGTCAGTTGCTTCTTTTGCAAATATTTTCTCCCATTCTGAGGGTTGTCTTTTCGTCTTGTTTATGGTTTCCTTTGCTGTGCAAAAGCCTTTAAGTTTCATTAGGTTCCATTTATTTTTGTTTTTATGTCCATTTCTCTAGGAGGTGGGTCAAAGAGGATCTTGCTGTGATTTATGTCATAGAGGGTTCTGCCTATGTTTTCCTATAAGAGTTTTATAGTGTCTGGCCTTACATTTAGGTCTTTAATCCATTCTGAGTTTATTTTTGTGTATGGTGTTAGGGAGTGTTCTAATTTCATTCTTTTACATGTAGAAGTCCAGTTTTCCCAGCCCCACTTATTGAAGAGGCTGTCTTCTCTCCACTGTATATTCTTGCCTCCTTTGTCAAAGAAAGGTGACCATATGTGCGTGGGTTTATCTCTGGGCTTTCTATCCTGTTTCATTGATCTATATTTCTGTTTTTGTGCCAGTACCATATTGTCTTGATTACTGTAGCTTTGTAGTATAGTCTGAAGTCAGGGAGCCTGATTCCTCCAGCTCCCTTATTCTTTCTCAAGATTGCTTTGGCTATTCAGGGTCTTTTGTGTTTCCATACAAATTGTGAAATTTTTTGTTCTAGTTCTGTGAAAAATGCCAGTGGTAATTTGATGGGGATTGCATTGAATCTGTAGATTGCTTTGGGTAGTACAGTTGTTTTCACAATGTTGATTCTTCCAATCCAAGAAAATAGTGTATCTCTCCATCTGTTTGGATCATCTTTAATTTCTTTCATCAGTGTCTTATAGTTTTCTTCATACAAGTCTTTTGTCTCCTTAGGTAGGTCTGTTCCTACATATTTTATTCTTTTTGTTGCAATGGTAAATGGGAGTGTTTCCTTAATTTCTCTTTCAGATTTTTCATCATTAGTGTATAGGACCGCAAGAGATTTCTGTGCATTAATTTTGTATCCTGCTACTTTACCAAATCGTTGATTAGCTCTAGTAGTTTTCTGGTAACATCTTTAGGATTCTCTATGTATAGTATCATGTCATCTGTGAAGGAGAGGGTGTGGAGAAAAGGGAACCCTCTTGCACTGTTGGTGGGAATGTAAATTGATACAGCCACTATGGAGAACAGTATGGAGGTTCCTTAAAAAACTAAAAATAGAACTACCATATGACTCAGCAATCTCACTACTGGGCATATACCCTGAGAAAACCATAATTCAAAAAGTGTCATGTACCACAATATTCTTTGCAATAGCCAGGACATGGAAGCAACCTAAGCGTCCATCGACAGATGAATGGATAAAGAAGGTGTGGCACATATATAAAATGGAATATTACTCAACCATAAAAAGAAATGAAATTGAGTTATTTGTAGTGAGGTGGATGAACCTAGAGTCTGTCATACAGAGTGAAGTAAGTCAGAAAGAGAAAAACAAATACCTTATGCTAATATATATATGGAATCTAAAAAAAAAAAGAAAAATGGCTATGAAGAACCTAGGGGCAGGACAAGAATAAAGATGCAGACGTGCAGAATGGACTTGAGGACACAGGTAGGGGGAAGGGTAAGCTGGGATGAAGTGAGAGAGTGGCATGGACTTATATATATTACCAAATATAAAATAGATAGCTAGTGGGAAGCAGCTGCATAGCACAGGGAGATCAGCTAGGTGCTTTGTGACCATCTAGAGGGGTGGGATAGGGAGGGTGGAAGGGAGACGTAACAGGGAGGAGATATGGGGATATATGTATATGTATAGCTGATTCACTTTGTTATAAAGCAGAAACTAACACACCATTGTAAAGCAATTATACTCCAATAAAGATGTTAAAAAAAAAGAGCAAATTATCTGATTAAGTTTAGCATTTAATGAAAAATACGAATCTATACATTCAAGAGGCTCAACAGACTCGAAGTACAATAAATTCAAAGACATCCTTTACTAGTCACATCATACTCAAACGGTTGACAGACATTCTTGAAAACACCAAGAGAAAAATGACTTTTCAGGTTCAAAAGTACAGAATAAGATTAATAGTAGATCTCAGAAACAATGAACTATTAAAATTCTTATACTTTTTGTGATCTAGTCTAGTGCTCTACACTTATGTCAACATATATATATGTTGAGGATATGTTATTAGGTCATGGTACAGACTGTAATACATTGTTGTTTAAGAAATATTAGTCGTGATTTTTTTATGATAGCCTTGCTTTAAAATCCATTTGCTTGGTGTTTATATGGCTAAACTATCCTTCTCTGTTGAATTTTTACATGCTATATCATTTTCATATTCTCTTTTCACCGCATGTCTTATTTATGTATTTATTTATTTATTTTTTAGTGTGTTTCCTATAAGCAGCGTTGAATTGGGCCTTTTATTTTATCCAGTTTTTTAATCTTTGTCTATTAAGCATACTCTTCATTTATTTTGAAGTAATTATCATTATAATTAGGTTAAAGTCCAACAGTTTACTGTTGGTTTCCTTCTTGCTGAATCAATAATTTGCTAATTTAATCCATCTGTCCTGGCGTTTTTGCGTTAATCAACAATTTTTATTTCTTCTTCTCCCATTTTATTATCATTTAAGAAAGAGAAATTGAAAACATATCCTCTCAGATGATAAAATTCATAGAGAGATAAAATGTCATATGATGCCCCAGTGGACTGCAGAGTACATCATCCAAAGTAGAATTAGATTTTCTCTATGGCTAAAAGTATACAGTGTCACTTTCTATAAGTTTAATAATTAGTTATTAGATACAATCTATGTTTCCATATTTTACTTAAATTGCATTATCTCTGTATATGGCAGCCAAATAAGTGATTAAGTAGATCAAATAATGAAGATACATATATTTAAAATTTTGACTCACAAGAAAGCCATTTAAATGTTAAGTACATAATGAGTGCACAAAGATTTTGGCATTTGGCACTTTAAATGTTAAAACTGAGCTCTAGAATTAAGTTCTAATTCTAAATATAGCACTGCATTTTTAGCATTGATATATAGTTTATAAATGTTCTAGTTAAATCCATAGCTTTCATAGCAAAATTTGAGATCTTTGAGGGAAAATTTTTTCTTCCCAGGATACATGTAAGCAAACCTGGGCCTAAATTTTAAGTTGTGTATTGGCCTAATGCCAGTCCAATAACATTTTTCTAGTGGCATAACTCATTTATTGCTTTAAAAACATTTTAGTTCTTAGCACATGAAATCTCTGACCCATGACAAAGTTGCATTTTTTTTTCAGTTTCTTCAGAGTCTTCCATGAAGTTCTGGGAATAGCTTTCTGGAAAAGCAAAACTTTAAAAATTTAGTTTCATGATTCTTTATATGAGAAAATTAAAGTATATCATTTTTGTCTCTTACTTTTAACTTTATACAAAAATTAGAATACATACTAATTTTAAAAGTACAACCTGTTCCTCAGTTATTAATTATTAATATAGTACTTAAAGTATAAATTCAGATTATTTCCTAGAAGGTGTAGGAAACAAATTATATCACATCTCTAATAAAAACAAGAGATTATAAGTTTTTTTTTCATTTTTTTTTGAAATTTACATTTAAATAGGTAAAATTGAAAAGTACATTTGAGATTCTAGTGCATACAATTCCGTATAAAAATGTCAAAATATTTGTTTTGTGATGAATAGAAAACTAACTAAAATCAATTCACACAGTAGAAACTGGGCAAGAAAATTCATTGTGATTCCCATTGCTTTGGTGATTATTACACTTTGACCAGTCAGTATCAGTTAATGGTGCTAGTATGTCATCCTTAACTCTAGACTTCTCCATTCACAGTCTTTGGACTTTTTTGTAATTAAATATTGTGCTACCATTTATGCCCTTTGATTACATTCTACTTTCATGTTTAGGGAAAAAAATACGTAACATCAGCAAACAATTCCCTAGATGATTGTTTCTAAGTTAAAATATCTTAATTATATTAATGAAAAATTTTAACGTGGATTTAAAAATTTACATGAAATTACTATATACAGGCAAGAACATTCTTCCAAAATTTAGGGAAAAAATTGATTATTAGATGTTGAATGGAACCAATGTCAAGTCTTCAAGGGCAAAAATTAAAAATGTCATTGTGAATGTCTTTATTACTTAAATCTGTCTAAAAATAAAATTAGAATTCTGGGCAATAATAAAATGTCCATATGCAAATTATTTTATTTATTTTGGTTTTCTTCTCTATTAATGAATCTTACTGATTTATTCCTTATCTTTAATTATACCTGTCTTTTCTCTCCACTAATGACATCAAGCTAAATTTATGGTCTCCCTTTTTCAAATTAATGAAGTATAGATCTGAGCTTAATGCAGTTACTGAGTTTGTTTTGTTTCTACATGCCTCCCAATTGCAAACTGTTTTATATGGATATAGGCATAAACACAGATGAAAATGGAGACATAGGTGATGATGTAGAGTTCAATAGAGATGTATGTATAGGTAGAGATGTATGTATAGGTAGAGACTTAGATGAAGTAGAAAAAGAAAATGCAAATGGAATTTGTTGAGTATTTATGTAGAGTTTCCATGCACTTTGCTAATAACTTTGTATACTTTTCTTCACTTAATTTTCAAAATATTTCTGAATTGTGGATATTATTATTCTTATTTCTCCTAAGTGGTCTCTGAGACTCTCTGAGGGTTTAAAATGCCTAGGTTGTTTAGCTAGAAAGTGTTGGATCCAGGATTCAAACAATCCTGTTTTCATCATAGTTCTAAAACCAAAAGGAAATGTAAATTTATCTAGCCCTGAACCACTGAAAAAGTATCACAGAGCTCTCAGAATAAAAGTATATAGAATATGCTCCACTGTTAGCATCCTTAGACACTTATTGAATGGATATTGCTTTATTTTAAAGACAATCTAAAAAGCTTTCTTATATGATTTTCACACCTCAGAATATCAGAAGCAGCCAATTAGGATAAGAAACCTGTTAATTAGATCCAAATACACTGGCAGCAGGAGTTACTACTGATAACCTAGCAGTGCGGGGATTTAGGAAAACTTTTGTAAGAATTCATATTCACTTGTATAATATGACTCATCGTGCGAGGATTAGATTATACTGAGTATACTTTGCATATAAATTAAGTAGGTAATATGTATTAGGCTCATTAGAAATAAAGCTTGTATTAAGAAAATGAACATGGAGATACATGAAGGGGTAAGATTCAATTAAGTAGGGAATTGTAACTTATGAAGAAACTGTCTCTTTCACTAATGGTATCAAGCATACGTGGAATTATTTTGTGTGTGTGTTGTACACAGAACAGAGGATTAAACATTAAGACCTGAAAAATATGAATTTTTGTATTCCTGAAATATACACATGTATATATACATAATATGTACATATATATGTTAAACCTCAGAATGTGACATATGAAGAATCAAGGGGTAAATATCTTCATCTTCTGGTATTTGAAGAGTTTTATGAGAAAGTCATATATACTCATATAATTTGTAGCTTCAGAAGCAAAATTTGGGCTAAGAAGTAGAATTTTAGGACCATTACAAGGAGATGTTTTCTAAAATCAAGCTATACCCCAAAATGGAATAAGGTGTCTCACAAATGAATAAACCCTCAAAAGTAGAAGAATTCAAATAGATTAAGTAAACTATATTCAGTGATATTATACAGAAGTTTTATATTCCATTAATAAGATTAGATTAGGTGATCTCTAAAAGCATATGTAAAGATTTGGATGATCTCTAAAAAAGATTCTAATTATTTTTGCCTGTAATATTTTATAATTTCTGTTCTTTGTCATTATTGAGAAAAGTAAACCTTTTATTTTTACTCTAATAATATTTGCTTTATTGCATTTCAATAGTCTTTAGGAGTCAAATAATGTTGCATTGTCTAGGTGAGCCTATACACGGGGTGTGTGTGTGTTTGTTTGTGTGTGTGCGCTCGCGCAGTTTCTTGCCGAAATCATTCACGATATTGTAAAGGCGTTCCACCAAGGAATGAAAAACTTTTAAACTCTACTCCCTTGATTTTATCAGCCTGGGGAGAAAGCAGACTAGTGTCCAAGAACCAACTTCAAAGATTCTGCTAGACCATGAAAGTGGGGGTTTTTTTTTGTTTGTTTATTAAAGTATAGCTGGTTTACAATGTTGTGTTAGTTTCAGGTGTACAGAAAAGTAATTCTATATATATATACATATATATATATATATGTATATATATGTATGTATGTATACACACACACACACACACACACACACACACACAGAGATACACATTCTTTTTCAGATTCTTTTCCCTTATAGATTACTACAAGATATTGACTATAGTTCCCTATTCTATACAGTAGGTCCTTGTTGGTTATCTATTTTGTATTTAGTAGTGTGTATATGTTAATCTAAAACTCCCAATTTATCCCTCCCCTGCCCTTTTCTCCCCTGGTAACCACAAGTCTGTTTCCTCTGTCTGTGAGTTTATTTCTGTTTTATAAATAAGATCATTTGTGTCATTTTCTTAGATCCCACATACAAGTGATATCATGAGATTTGTCTTGCTCTGTCTGGCTTACTTCACTTCCTATGATAATCTCTAGATCCATCCATGTTGCTGCAAATGGCATTATTTCATTCTTTTTTATGGCTGGGTAATATTCTACTGTATATTTATATATATATACCACATCTTCTTTATCCATTCATCTGTGGATGGACATTTAGGTTGCTTCCATGATTTGGCTATTGTAAACAGTGATGCAATGAACACTGGGGTGCATGTATCATTTCAAATTAGTTTTCTCTAGATATATGCCCAGGATGGGATTGCTGGATCACATGGTAACTCTATTTTTAGTTTTTTAAGGAACCTCCATACTGTTCTCCATAGTGGCTATACCAATTTATATTTCCACCAACAGTGTAGGAGGGTTCCTTTTTTGCCACACTCTCTCCAGCATTTATTATTTGTAGAGTTTTTGCTTATGGCCATTTTGCCTGGTGTGAGGTGATAACTCATTTCAGTTTTGATTTGCATTTCTCTAGTAATTAGCAATGTTGAACATTCTTTCATGTGCTTATTAGCCATCTGTATGTCTTCTTTGGAGAAATGTCTATTTCGATCTTCTGCCCGTTTTTTGATTGGGTTGTTTTTTCTTTGGTATTGAGATTTATGAGCTAGTTGTATATTTTGGAAACTAATCCCTTGTTAGTCATATCATTTGCAAATATTTTTTCCCATTCTGTAGTTTGTCTTTTTGTTTTGTTTATCGTTTCCTTTGCTGTGCAAAAGCTTTTAAGTTGAATTAGGTCCCATTTGTTTATTTTTTGTTTTTATTTCCATTACTCTAGGAGACAGATCCAAAAAAAATATTACTGTGAGTTATGTCAAAGAGTGTTCTGGAGTTTTATACTATCTAGTCTTACATTTAGATCTTTAATCCATTTTGATTTTATTTTTTATATGGTGTTAGTGAATGTTCTAATTTCATTCTTTTACACAGGGCTGTCCAGTTTTCCCAGCACCACTTATTGAAGAGACTGTCTTTTCTACCTTGTATATTCTTGCCCCCTTTGTTGTACATTAATTGACCATAAGTGAGTGGGTTTATTTCTGGGCTTTCTCTCCTATTCCATTGATCTATATGTCTCTTTTTGTGCCAGTACAATACTGTTTTGTTTACTGCAGCTCTGTAGTATAGTCTGAAGTCAGGGAGCCTGATTCCTACAGCTCCATTTTTCTTTCTCAAGATTGTTTTGGCTATTTGGGGCCTCTTGTGTTTTCATACAATTTTTAAGATTTTTTTTTGTTGTTCTAGTTCTGTGAAGTCATGAACATTTGTAAAGGGAGAAAGAGGAAGTTAATCACAGTTAATTATTTGGGGAAGGGATCAGAGTCTTTGTTATCTTTCACTGTGTGCAAACTTTCTTCTGATTAGTTGGTGGTGAGATAACAGGGTGGTGCTCCAGAGATCTTGTGCTCAGCCTGGAGGTTTTATCCTCCACTTGGGTTGTGGCCTTAGTTCCTGCAGAAGAACTCAAAGATAATGTTATGTATATCCCTTATGGAGGAACCAGGACCCTGCTTTATTGTTCTGCACTATTGTTTCTTAATAGCTCCTCCTTTGTTTCTGCATTCACTCACTTTTCTGATTAGCAACTGTTTGAATCTGCCCTTTGGTACTTGGGGAGGTCTAGGAGGCTGAAGTCTCTTTCCTACAAAAAAGAAACAGGGAGCATAGAAAGGATGTGTACCCAGGAGGGCCCCACGGTGTCCTACTTGGTTTTGGTCTCAGTTTCCATTGTTTTTACTTCATATTATTCCAAGGCTTGATAATTTCTTGAATGACAGTATTAAGTCCAGTCATTATTCTTTGGAAAATATGATGAACATTCCATTGTCCTATGGTACAGAAATCTATTGTGAATTTACCTGAAATCAATCAGTCCTGCTTTTTTCTAGGCATATTTGAGAGGATCCTGTGCAGAGGGAACATGGGGTTTCTACTTGACTAGAATATATTGATATTTTAAATAGAGGTCAGTATTTTTAGTCTTCAGAATGGGTCATCTATACAAAACCAGTTAGGCAACACTCTTCCTGCCAACACCCAATACTATCAACATCAAGGTCCATTTGGGTCCTTGTGTGGTCTGAAGAGAAAACAATTCATTTTCATGGAATTCTTAGAGACACTTCAGAACTATGCTTTGGACTCTATCAAGTATTTGTACCAGGTCCAATCTGAGGCTCTTCTGAATATCCTTACCCTCAATCCTTCTTATCCAGGAAGATATTCATGTATTATGGGAAGCAGAGGCTGTAGTGTAAATGAAGGTATTTAGTTAAGTTTCTCATAGCTATGCTTTTGCCCCTGTCTTCCAATTAAAGTGAGTGATTCCAAGAAAGGAAAGGTGATTGCCAACTTGCAAAGGAGAAAGGAGAGATCTACAGATTCAGCATCAGGTAAAATGTAGATAATGTTTCTAGAGGCTAACAAGCTGTAATAAATCACATACATGTAAATATACAATATGCAGGCCTCAGGGAGTATCTGCAATAATAGGTAAAATAATCCCCCTCTACTCTATCTTTTTCCCCTTAGGAATTCATATCTGGAAAGTGATCTTTCCTAAAACTGAAAGTGGTTACCTTACAAGGAGGCTCCAAGAAAATCATCATGTCATAAAACTTTTTTGAGGTATATTCCCACAAAGGTTAGCATAGTACAAGCTCAGAGATATTTATAGAAAAAAGAATTAGTCTTATTTCTATTCACTGCCTTGTATTGCCTAGGAATACTGATTACATTTGAAGTATAAAAAAGTCATCATGTAACATAACATGAACTGTGCTAAGGAAATGCACAGATTTGAATTTTTCATATGGACTTTTAAAATCATTTTTTGATTTAATACATTTCAGGTTTTGATCCAGGAATAATCTAATCCATTCACATGTGGAGTTTGGCAATATTTAATATGTAAGCACCTGGAAAATTATCTGTTTTCAAAAAAATTAATTTCTAGGCGCTCTAAATGAAAAGTTCCTTTGAAGCAGAAAATAGGAAAAGATTGTGAGTGAGCGTGTGTGTATGTGTGTATGCGCCCGTGTGTGTTTAGAGGATAGAAATTAATATATGGAATCATGTGGAGACTACTTTATTCTCTAGGCAGCTAGTACAAGAAGTTCTTGAAATAGAGACTCGCTATTATTGAGAAAATATTTTAAGCACTCTGAACTCTAGAACTTGAGTTAGCTCAAAGGAAGAAAGAAGCAACTTTGAGTAACAAAGGAAAGAAAAATGTCAAGTTTTTGGAGGGTGAGCAGGAATTTTGCTGTGGAGCTCAAGTCAGAAGGTAATTAAGATATCTAATGCTTAACATAATTTTAAAATCATTATCTGGGAGCATGTGATTAAAACCTATTTTGCTGAATTCCAGCGTTTTTCAAAATCATATCGTAAACTTGACATGGCTCACTAATATTGTCATGTATTGTTCTTTCCATGTAAACTACAGAAGATTCAGAATTCTACACATGGATGGATCTTGCATAAAGAGGGAGCATATTTGACCAATGAAAACAGGACTTGAGAAGATCGGTCATTTTGTTTTTACATACAGATTTATAAAATTGTCTCCAGTTAATGTCTGATTCTGGTACTGCTTAAGCTATGGTATAATTATTGTGTGCTACTGTGTGCTATATATGCCCAAACTAACTGCCCTCTTTATAAAATTCTGAAGTGTAGTCTGTCTTGTAACCTTTCCACCTAAAGGTGGGTGCTGTTCGTTCAAATACAATTAGTGGTTTCTCTTCCTGTCCAATTCTCTTTACTATACACAGGATTCTATCAACACCTTTAAGTGATGAAAATAAGCTTTTATTTCAAGTCCCTTAAACCAAAGTATGGAGATTAAATTTATTACATGTCTCAATTTAATTATTGTATTATGAAGAAAGCTATTAACAAGAAAACAAATGTCAACTTATATTTAAAATAACTATGACACATGATATTGTTTATTGTACATGGTGACTACAGTGCTAATTCATAAAATTTGCTTTAAGTTGGCAGGATAAAATGCCAGCTGAAAAAAATAGTGTAGTTGTCATAATGTGAATGTTAAAAAAAAAAAGTGCTCATAATGGTCTATAACAGAAGATCTAATTGTAGCTCATAATTGTTTAGGATAACCTCCTTCTTTAAAAATTAGGAATGTCAAATCATACTCAGAGTACCATATTTAAGTGAAACTTAGAGATTTATAAACACTGTTATAGCTTATATACTTATATCCTTTCCATTTTCAGTTTTATGTATTTACATTTCTAATAAAGACCTGAAAAGAAATCAAGTTTTGTTACCAAGTGCCTACTTTTCACTAATTACAGTCTCATTGCTGTAATTTCACATTTTTTCTTTTTGTCCAGAAGATGCTGCTGCTGCTGCATAGATGCTGATACAACTTTGGCAACTGCTGTTCTGTAGCCTCACTGTCACATTTATCATTGACTAAAAAAGAGATTGATGCATTTTTTTCTTACTGATTTAGTTCTTCATTCCACCCTCTGATTACTGCAATCTTGGGAAACAAGGTATCATAAAATGTAAAGCGTGTTCTAAGAAATCCGTTTATGTTATCTGATCCAGGAGAGAAGCAAAAACGAAGATTGGATTAAGATGGGATCAGGCAGTGAAGATTTAGGAGAGGAAGGGTAAAGGTGGTAACTGTGCATTTGCAAATACTACCAAAACATAAAGAAATCATTTTAACTGAAGAGCTAGCACTCTACAAGAAAATACACTGTAATAAATCAGAATGGCATGTACCAAGGGGGGAAAAGAAATGAAAAATTATGATTAAATTAGGAATAAATAAAATAAATAATCAATTTTACTATTTTTGCTTACTTATGCTATGGTATATGAAAATAAAAAATATCTTTTTATAAATTCCACATTGTAGTTTAAGGAGCCGCTGTGTATGATGCTACTCATGTATATGTTCTGCCCTCCATCTTGCAATTACAGTATTAATTAACTTAAAAATAAACTGGAGAAGAATTCTGAAATAGTACAGCTCTGCTTTTGCTCTGCAAAGATGAAGGGATCTTTACGGTAATACACTTGTTCCATCTTCTGACCTCCTTGTTTATATAATTGCTAGACTAATCGCAAGGTCTCTCAGTTTCCTCCACAGATACACATATGACTGTGCACACGCATACACATCAGTTATTTAGGTAGACATTTTTGGTTAGTTGTTATATGCAGTGCTTTTTAGAGAAAGTTTATATGCATGTCACATCTATATTCCCAAAGTTGCTGTCTTAAAACAGAGTGGGTATTTTAAAAATATGCAAGTATAGACCTATGGATTATGAGTATTATAGGTATTACAGTAGTATGTGATTTAAAAAAAAATACTTAGGGATTCTAATAGAGTCAAGAGTTAATAAACAGTATGATTTTTTTTTTCTGTCACAAATAAAAAAATAATGGTATTTATAAGCTGCTTCTGGAATACAGTCATTCCTTTCAAGCACACATGAAATGAAAATTGACCATGTTCTCTTCCACCAAAGGAAGTCTCAGAAAATGCCAAATATAAAAATAATACATATCTTCTTTTTTGGCCATAATGCAAAAACCAAATAACTAAATAACAGTAAGATAGCCAAAATAACATAATTTGGTAAGAAATAATACTTCAGAAACATGCATATATAAAATAATAAATTATTAAGAAAATTATGATATGTTTAGAACTGAAACAACAACGGAAACACTCATAAAAATATCTGGAATAGGCACGAAAATATTTATCTCAGTATACAATTGACCCTTGAATAGCGCAGGTTTGAACTGCATCAGTCCACTCATATGTCGATTTTTTTTTTCAATAAATACAAACTACTGTACTACACAATCCACTGCTGCTTGAATCCTCAAATGCAGAACTGCAGATATGAAGAGCTGACTACAAAGTTATACACAGATTTTCCGCTGTGCAGGAGTCAGCGTCCCTAACTTCCACATTATTCAAGGGCCAACTATATACTATTCTATACAGCATATCTAGTAATTAACAACAACCAAAAAATTTAGAAGGCATACAAACAATACAACAGAAAGCAATTATGAGAACTAAATTCAGACATGTCATGATATAGAATGGACAGAGTACTTAAAATAACTGTGAATGATATATTCACAGTTATATCTAAATGATATTTATCTAAACATCTAAATGATATTTAGAATGATAAATCCTCTAACAAGGAAGGTAGATAACCAGCAGGAAGAGATAGGTAGTTTCAGCAGTGAAATGGAAATTACAAAAAAAAAAAAAAGAATCAGATGGAAAGAATAGATTCAAAACAATGTATGGAGATGAAGAAAGTCTTTAATGAATTAACCAGAAGACTCAGCACAGCTGAGGAAAGAATCAGTAATCTTGAAAATAGGATGACTAAATTAAACAAAAAATAAATGCAAGGAGAAAAAAAGAGTAAAAAACAAACAAAAAATCAAAGATCTGTGGCAAATATCAAACGCTCTAATACATGCATAATTGGAATCCTGGAAGAAGATATGCTTGAAGATAAATTGCTGATAAGTTTCAAAAAATATGACTGACAGCTAATCATTGTTCTAAGAAGGTTAGATAATACCAAACTTAATAAATACCAAAAACACCCACTTGTTTGCTTGCACATGCACATGCACAAACACACATACACACACCTGAGCATGTGATTGTCAACTGCAAAGAGCAAAGACTAAGAGAAAATGTTTAAGATAACCAGAGAAGACATATTCCCTTCAGAGAAACAATGATAAAAAACACAGCAGACTTATCATCAAAAACAATGCAAAAAAGAAGATTTAAGTATTTAATGTGCTAAAGAAAACTTTTTCAACCCCAAATTCAATACCAGTAAAAATATCCTTCCAAATTACCTGAGATAAAAAGGCTTACTAAGACAAACAAGACCTGAAGGACTTCATTGTCAGCAGAACTCCTTTACAGAAAATGTTAAAGGAAGTTCTTCAAAAAGAAGAAATATGATATAGTCAGAAATTTAGATCTACATAGAGAAATAAAGAGAATCAACTGTTGAATAAATGACAATTAACTCTTTAAAGCAAAAATGGTAATACACATATGTACTTATGCATATGTAGCAATATACATTTGTAAAAGTAAAATGTATGAAAATCATAGAATATGGAATATGAGAATAGAATAGAATGTGGAAGATATTGAGAATACAAAGTCATGTGAGTATAATATATGTATAATAGTGTATTAATATAGCCTCACATTATTTACAAAGGTATATTATAAACCTTACAGAAAGCACTGGAAAACTCAAACGGATAAGATAAATAAACAGTATAAAAATAGAGGAGATGTAAAAACTATATAGTCATAAAATGCTAAAGTAGAATCAGAGAAGACTGAAAAAATGGGAAAAATAAGCAAAGAACAAATGGAACAAATATAATACTGTTATAAAGATGATAGATTTTAATCCAGTTTTATCTATAATCAGTTTAAATGAGAATGGTCTAAACACAATCATCAAAAGAGGTAGATTATTAAACTAATTTTTTTTAAAGTAGAATTAACCTATATGCTGCCTAAAATAAATCCCAATTTAAATATAAAGATATAAACAGAATAAAAAGAAAAGAATGAAGAAAGATACACCATGTAAAGACTAAGTCAAAACAAAGCTAAATTAGCTATATTAATTTCAGATTAATTAGATTTCAAAACAAAGAAACTTATCAGGGACAAAGAGTGGCACTAGATTATTGTAAAAGGATTAATTTTCTAAGAAGATATACCAGTCCTAAATGTGTATGTATCTAACAACAGAACTTCAAAATACTTGAGGCCAAAAGTGATATATCTGAAAAGAGAAATAGACATATCCACAATTATGGTTGAATTGTAATTTCACTCCTCTGTCAGTAATTAATAAATCATGCAAGCAGAAAATAAGTTAATTCAATACAGCCTGACAAACCAACTTGATCTAATTGACATTTTAGAACATTCCACCCACTAAGAATAGAATACATATTTTTGTCAAGTGGACATTGACCATTTTCCAAGATAGATTACATTTGGGCCATTAAATAAACCTTAATACAGATACAAGAATTGAAATCCTACAGAGTGTGCTCTAAGACCAAGAAGAAAATAAATTAGAAATAAATAGCAGAAAGATGTCTGGAAATCCCTAAATAGTTGGAAATTAAACACACTTTTAAATAACATAGAGGTTCAAAAGAAAGTCTCAACACATTAAAAAAAATCAAACTAAATGAAAATAAAAAATGTCAAAATGTGAGGTCTGAACTAAAGCATCGTCTAGTGAAGATCTTATAGCAATAAATGTTTATGTTAGAAAAAAAGATTGAAAATTGATACTCTGTTCTTTCACCTGAAGAAACAAAACAAGAGAAAGAAAAGAAAATTAAACCCAAAGAAAGCAGAAGGAAGGAAATCATTGTGATTGGGACAAAAATCAATATATCTAAAATTAGAATAATAAAATCAATGAATTGAAAAAAAAGGGTTCTTTGATAAATTCATTAGAATTGATAAACAACTAATCAAGTTAATGAAGAAAAAATCAGAGAAGGTAAAAATTATCTGCCAATGGTTTAAGAATGATGCCACAAAAGATATCCACATCCTAATCCCTGGAATTTGTAATATTAATTTACATGGAAACAAAGTCTTTGCCGATGTGATTAAATTAATAGTCTTGAGATGGTGAGGGTGTCCTAGAGTATAAGGGTAGGCCCTAACTGCAATCACATGCATCATTGCAAGAGGGAGATTTGACACAGACAGAAGAGGAGAAGGCAATAAGACAATGGGGGAAAGGAATGCAGGTAGCCACCAGAAATCAGAAGAGGCAAGGAATAAATTCTCTCTAGAGCCCCCAGAGGGAGTAAAGCCCTGCTGACACTATGGTTTTGGCCTGGTGATACAACTTCAGATTTCTGGCCTCAGGAGCTATAAAGAGAATACATTTCTATTATTTTAAGTCACCAAGTTTGTGGTAATATGTTATGGTAACACAGAAACTTAATACATTCTACTACTTACAAATGTTATGTTTTTACAAAATAAATTACCTCCAATAACAAAAAATAAAATAATTGGTAATTTATGGTATTTTAAATACTTCATTTAACCCCCCCAAAGTACATTAGTATTTAAAAATAGTTTGATTCTTTTTATATTTAAATAGATAATTAATATTTAATCAGATATAATTATTTATGTGTGGCATATATATGAAGAAATCCATAGAAAAAATCCATTTGGTATGTCTTTTTATGCACAGTTTTCCAATGGAGAAAAAATTAACTGCACAGTGAAGAAGTTTCCCAGTATGCTCTGAGATAGCAAATTCAATATATTTTCAGAATTTTCAATTTGATGCAGTGTAATACCAAAAATACATCAAACTACTGAATATGATTACAGCACAACAGCTGACAAAAATATAAAGTTCATTTGATGACAATACGTTAGGGATAGCCTCAACCTGAGAATATCATTTTATATCTTAGAACTAATGAAAATACTATCATTTGTCTAGAGTTCCTTCAGAGATCTTTTTGATATCTCTACTCATTTTTAATCCTATTTTCTGTCCCATAGAACTTCAAAGTATGACTTCAAAAATTCTGCTTAAGTGGCCCTCAGTTCAGAGTGATGGGTTTCTATCTTGTTCTTCTTTCACTTGATCTTTGTCCTTTTGAGCAATAAACAACCAAAGGCAAGGGAAAAATAAAGCTAAGCAATGTAAAATCAGTTAGTCTGTGATCATATGTTTCCATTGAGCATTTGCTAATAATTATTTCTAAGCTATAATTACAAATTACTTTGACTATTGAGGAAACTAAAAACTTTTATAGACTTATGCAAAACATAATGAGTTTTACAATTACCTGTAAAAATATTTTAAACTTCCATCATGATGTCAAAAGTGACAATATTTCAGATAAAATATTATCATATTTAAACCTTCAAAACTCAAGAGAAAGTGATTAAAATAAATACATAGATGCGTTTTAATGGGCAAACCTTTTACTAAACTTTTTATGTACATCTTCTCATTGAATCTTCATGATAATCTTGGGAAGTAAGTACTTTTATCTATATTTTACAGAGAAAGAAAGTGTCATAGTGACATTTGCATATTTGCATACACAAACATTCAATTTTGAAATTTTCTCTTGAAGAAGAATAAAACTGGGAAAAAGTATCTTAAAGAGATCTTTTATCATGATGTTAGGATAAAAGCTTATCCTTTAACAATTAAAGACGATACTTCAATTGGAATTGTGGCAGAGAAAACAGAAGTAGATGAAGGAGAAGACAGGATATGGAAAACATCTCCCTTTTTGTTGCTATTGCTGTTGTTAGATGCTAGATGTTGCCCTATCATGAAATAAAATCAAAGGAAGTATGACAATGTTTGGTGGGGAAATAAAAAAAATTTTTTTGAGAATTTTAAGATATTTATGAAATATGAAGTTGAAAGTATTAAAAAGTTATTTGGATTTTTGAATAATCTGAAACTCAGAGAATAACTGTAGGATGCAAAAGCAAACCCAAGGTATCTAAAGCCATTAGGTAGGATAAAACCCTGAAGGTGAGAGCACAGTGAGAACTTATTCTGGGAATGAGTCTTGAGAAATTTTAGGAGTTGACTTTTGTAAGGGTTAGGAGCCAAATAGGAATAATAAAGCATATCAATTTGTTAAGAAGCAGTAGTTTAGGAGATTGTAGTAGAAACAGGAATAATTGTGTTGTAAGAATGTGGTCAAATTGAATAAAATGAGAAGGGAAAATGTAATTAATGGAGGAATTTTTGATGATCTTGAAAAGTGCAAGTTCCATGGAGTGGTAGAAAGGTTATACTAATTGAAATGGGTTTATTATATAAAGAAATATAATGTATTCAATGTTTTTTGAAGGTGGACATAAAAACAAATTGTTCTTCAGTGGGACAAATGAGGCTAGGGTAGTATTTAATACAACGTGGGCCAGTCAGTTTTAATACTGTTTTCCAGTAATGCAACTTTGTGGACCATCACTAAATAAGTCAGATATTTAAGCTGTTTTGAAGTAGAAATGTTAGAGTGTGTGTTTCAAGATGTGAGATATTAGAACCTGTTTGTATGTAAAGAGAATGATAACAAGATAAACTAATGATGTAGGCAAGAGACATCTTTAGAACTACAGACAGCTTTGGATTCTAGACTATAAGAAGAGAGTAAACCTAGGCACGATAAGTAAAATTTCTCCTCGTACAAAAGAATTGAAGAACAATGGAAGGCGAGCAGGTAGAATTTCATAGTGAGAGTTGGGATTATGAATTAAATACACTGAAATGTATTATATTTTCTTGATGAAGTATAAGGCAAGGAGTTGGTTCACAACCATGAGGGTTCCAGGGTGAGATTTGAAACTGACCCTCATAAATGGAGACTAAAGAAAGAGGCAGACCACTCCTGATTGGTAGGTGGCAGTTTAAATAAGCAAGGGAATTTACGTAAGAAGCTTATCTTGGGCTGCTGAAAAATGAATAGATCTCCACACCCACCCATCAGAATCTTAAGGGTTTATACAGAGGCCTTAACTGGCTTCAGTCACATATACCATCCAGATGGTCCCAACAACACATTGTTCTCTCAAGGCTGAATCCTTGAAGTATGGAAACCATGGGTGGAATGTAAATTTCAAGGACTCGAAGTGGGTAAGGAGGCTCCCGTTGCCCAGGTCCAGTTTGCGTTGCTCCAACACAAGGTCATCTATTATATGCGGGGAGTAGAGAGAGGAGACCATGTATAGGAACTGAGGAGAGCGGTAGAAATGAAATCATAATTTCAGAATGTGATATATCAAATAATAGAACCAATGCTTAGTTATGCTTAGTGTTGATTTGAGGTTTGCACTTATGAATTTCAAATGAACTAATGTAAAAATACTAGCTTTAAACATGTATGAATGGGAGTAGCTACCACAGCTATATTTATTATTTTTTTTAAATAAATGTATTTGTTTACTTATTTTTGGCTGTGTTGGGTCTTTGCTGCTGCGTACGGGCTTTCTCTAGTTGCGGCGAGCAGGGCTACTCTTTGTAGCCCCTGCTTGGGCTTCTTTTGTTGTGGAGCACCAGCTCTAGGCGCGCAAGCTCAGTAGTTGTGGCACTCAGGCTCAGTAGCTGTGGCTTGCGGGCCCTAGAGCACAGGCTCAGCAGTTGTGGAGCACGGGCTTAGTTGCTCCGCGGCATGTGGGATCTTCCCAGACCAGGGCTCGAACCCATGTCCCCTGCATTGGCAGGCGGATTCTTAACCACTGCGCCACCACGGAAGCCACCACAGCTATATTTAGATGTTTTTTTCCTCTATCATTTCCAATACTTTTTAAAAAGCACACCAATATCTTCTCTTTAGCAGATATTTAAGATATGATAATTTTCTATCGAGATATTTGCTACTTATAAGTTAGGACATGACTATTTCCTTACTATTTTTTTAAAAGATGATTTTACTTGGACAAACTGTGGTGGCCTGTTTCAGAGTTTATTATGCAAATCTATATTATGTTTTGCATATAACCACATGCTAAATAAATATTCTTCAAATGGGTAAGACATTTTATAAATTTAGGGTATTTTAGGAATTGTTGTTGATTGAAGAATTCTTATGCAGTAGCCTCAGTGAAGATATAACACATAAGCAATGTCTTGGAATAGAGAGAAAGGAAAAAGGTAACCATGGAGAATATGAAGGTTGGCAACCTAAGTTTGAAAATAAGACTTATTGAAGAAAAGAAAACAGAAAGTGGAATTAATCTAAATAGATAGATAATACTATGAGCATGAAGAAACAATGTTAAATTTTATTTATACAATGTTGGATTTAAAGAAAGAAGAAAAAATGTTTATCTAAATAACGCAAGTACTTATGGTACATAGGTGTAGTGTGAAATACACCAGTAGAAAAACATAGTGGGACAGTTTTCTATAAATATTGCTTTTTTCCTGATCTGCTTATTCTTGATATCAGATTCATAGCTGGGATTGGTATTTATGGATCTTCCAACTCCATAGTATTTCTGTTAGAGTAGCTAAATGTACTTCCATTTAAAATGCTTAAAAAATTAACAAGCATATGTTGAGAAATCATATACTACAGATTGTGAAATATAATGTGCCTTCAGAGTTAAACACGTTTGCACACATACAAGATAACAAATTCAGTAGAGTGTGTTTCTGATATTAATTCGAACACCTCTTCTCTACAAAATGAGTGATAGGCTTAGGAATGAATAAGGACGTTTTATTTTTCTGATAATAATTTCCTTTTTGGTTTCATTTTACCACAAGTATTTTTCCCAGATCAGTGGGCATTTGAGTGGCATTTTCTTAGAATCAGGGCCTTCACTGACCATCTAATATAGTTCAATTTATTTTAGTTAGTAATTGCCTGAAATCTAAACTTTAAATGGTCTTCAATGAATATATTTAGCTCAAAAACTATTTCTTCCATTTCTTTCTACATAATGGCAGTGTGTGTCTTAGCTTAGTGTGGTTAAGAGAACAAGGAGAGATGGCCTGGAGCTGAAATTAAACTTGAACAAGTACATCTGTATAACCTTGGATAAGTTACTCTTCCATATATAAGATATTGTTTTCAGATATATGCTTCAGAAATATTTAAACTTGGGGAAAATGTACATCAATAAAATATAGCTTATAATATTACTCAATGTTATCCTCTGTAAAAAATAATTAAAAATAGAGAGATAATGAATGGACCTCATGCTAAGGCTGGTTGGAAGAATTAATGAGTTAATACATGTAAAGTGCTTAGAATAGTGCCTAGCATATAATAAATGATTAGTAATTAATAGTCATTTTATTATCATTATGGGATGTTTTCTGTTTATTTGTGCCATGCTCTAGCTCTAAGTGTTAATCTTCTATCTCATTTCTGCTGTAGCTCAATCTTGCAAAAATACCTCTTTAGAGACAGAACTGGAAGATTCTTTGTCATGTAATTGGAAGGTCCTGGGAAATAATATTAACAACATTCAGAATGAAGCCAAGTTGAAAAGGGTCAGATGCAATTTCCTAGAAATACAGACTTTGTTGATTCTCATTAAACAAATATTCCTCTTCTTCAGGAGTTTTTACTGGTTAATTGTTTCATATCTTCTATGTAATGATTTACAAAGCAAGGTAGTTATAAAAAATTGTTTAAAAGATATATTGCTTGAGAATGTTCCTGGAAATTCAATTTTGTTAAAATATTTTATTACTTCTCTACTGGATACAAAATACAGTTTTATTAATAATGTACATTTTAAATTATGGAAATTGTTAACACAAAATAAATTTTCTCCAGTTTTGATGATTTAGAGTAGGAAACTTCATGATTTTTTTAACTTAAAAATCTGTTTTGAACTTAGAAAATCAGGCTTAGACTCTATTTTTGCTTATTATCATTACATGTTCAGAAATTTAAAATAACATATAGACATATATATTAAAAGACATATATATAGACATATATATTATTGAAATTATATTATCAAATTATTTTGAACTTATAAAGTATAATCTAGTCTTAATTAATTTACTATTAATTTAAAATATCTATGCCCATTTTATTAGTTGGTATCATTAAATCAATAATGCATATATGTGTATGTATATATTATGTAATTCAATATTTTAAAGACATCACATTTCGTATTCAACAATGTGCAATATAAATCAGTCCAACTCAAACGTTAAACCATGCTCTTAAAAATGCTGTGGGCCTAAATAAAAGAAGGATTTCTCACTGTTTGTAGAGTATCTATCACAAATGAGCTAAGTTTGTCTATCTACAATTTACTGTTCAGTTTCATAGTGAAATAACACAATTTAGTATCACTTATTAAGGTGAATATTAGGTGTCAGAATTAGATTGTAATTCAGATTTAGATTTTACCAATCAAAAAATATTAATCCATATTCAACAGAAAATGAAAATATCCCAAATTTGATTATGTAGGTTAAATTAACTGAAATAAATGAGTTCATATATCAGATTCAAAGAAACATTTAAAATTTGGTTAAAATGAATACTGAATAATTTGCATATATTTTGAAGAAAATATAACAAAGCAGAAACCAAAAATCAAACTAAAAAACAGACACATGCAAAATTTCTTAGATGGTGTTCATTTTCATGTATGTAGAATTTTTTCAAGTGTTATAAACACTACCTGAAATTTAGGTTCATTTTGTTTTTTGTATTTTTCCTGCAGGAAAAAATTTTAATGTGAGTTAACATTAAGTTTAAAACCCATATCCATGAAATGTGGCAGGTGCTTTAGAGAGTTGTTTCCTATATTTTAAGTTTCTATTAAGCAGTAAACTTATAAAATCAACTTCTCATTTTAGTGGTAAGTACATAACAAATGTAAAACAAAACAAACTAAACATACAGTAACCCAAACAAAAGTACCATTTACTCTCACCATGTTTCAGAACCTGAACACTAAAAATAATATTCTCACAGTAAAAGACTGTCTTTTCCCAAAACAATGACATTGTCAACTTTACAAGATCTGTAATATAAATGTATATTAAAAGCAACAAAGCCTAAGCAAAATTTATTTTAATACATTGCATTATGTTGAATTCACAGATACATTTTTGTTAATTTAGTAGCTATAATACAGTGCAATAGAATTGAATATCAGATTAATTTTTAAAAACCCTAATCCTTATAGAAAGTCTGGTATCATATAGGGTTACCGGCAAAAATGGAAGCAAATTCAATACCATGTCCAAATTTAATTATTTTTGTGAACAAAAAATTCTGAAAGATAATATCTTCCCAGACTACTATCATCCTTTGCCTTTTATTCACCAGGAACAAAAATAAATTGGCTTTGACAGGTCAGGAGTCTGACAAAAGTGGTACAAAGTGTTCCCCAGTGGGCTCTCAGCTGATTTACGTATTTCAGGATCCCCTCAAGAGAGGCTGAATAGCAGAATATGTATTTAAATCCTAAAAAGAGTGCCTGAGACCAATAAAAGCCCTATGAAAGCATCAGCATAGACTTATTTTGGAATATATTGCCAGAGATAATAGCATCAAAAGAATCTCTTAGAAATTTGGTCACCTTCCCTCCTCTCCTTTGGTGTTTCTATGTGTCGCCCTAACTAAGGATTTGATGCAAGCTTTTCATGAGGACTAGCTCAAAGTAGTAAACAATTTCTTTCCAGATCTTTCCACTAAGCATTATTGACAGGACTT
Source organism: Balaenoptera ricei (assembly GCF_028023285.1). Classification (NCBI taxonomy): domain Eukaryota; kingdom Metazoa; phylum Chordata; class Mammalia; order Artiodactyla; family Balaenopteridae; genus Balaenoptera; species Balaenoptera ricei. Next base: position 22,789,222 of record NC_082641.1, read on the forward strand.
GATTTCATTAAGATCTGGGCATTTTTCAGGGAAGCATATAAATTCTAAAGTTTTAGTCACCAACCCGTAGAAAGCATATCACACCTTTTAAGAGACTGAGGTTACTCTGAACGTGTGAGACTTGGCAGTCTTGTCATATTCCATGAACTAGTGATATATAAACTCTGATGTAAAATACACTGAAAGTTGTTTAAAAAATGTATACTATATAGAAAATATTTTGATAAAAGGAATCAGAAAGTGCATGTCTAATATCAAGGATAAGAATGCAAATCTGAAAAGAATAACCATAACTATATTTATCTCTGCATAGCATTTCAAACAAATTTATTAAAAATACTTTTTATTTGATAATATCATACATCAAAATACTTTTATGAGTTTCTACTTACTTTACTGGTATTATATTCTTATAGGTACTAGTATTTAACATCTGGATAAATTGATGCTTAATATCTATCTGATAAAACAGTTACTGACTGAATTGTAAAAATATATTTTTTCTCTCTATATGAGCAAATTCTCAGCATAGAAAATATTTGCAAATGAAGCAATGGACAAAGGATTAATCTCCAAAATATACAAACAGCTCATGGAGCTCAATATCAAAAAACAAACAACCCAATTAAAAAATAGGCAGAAGACCTAAATAGACATTTCACCAAAGAAGACATATAGATGGCCAAGAGGCACATGAAAAGAGGCTCAACATCACTAATTATTAGAGAAATGCAAATCAAAACTACAATGAGGTATTACCTCACACCAGTCAGAATGGGCATCATCAAAAAATCTACTAACAATAAATGCTGGAGAGGGTGTGGAGAAAAGGGAACCCTCTTGCACTGTTGGTGGGAATGTAAATTGATACAGCCACTATGGAGAACATATAGAGTTTCCTTAAAAAACTAAAAATAGAACTACCATATGACCCAGCAATCCCACTACTGGGCATATACCCTGAGAAAACCATAATTCAAAAGGACACATGTACCCCAATGTTCACTGCAGCACTATTTACAATAGCCAGGACATGGAAACAACCTAAATGTCCAATGACCAATGAATGGATAAAGAAAATGTGGTACATAAATACAATGGAATATTACTCAGCCGTAAAAAGGAACGAAATTGGGTCATTTGTAGAGATGTGGATGGACCTAGAGTCTGTCATATAGAGTGAAGTAAGCCAGAAAGAGAAAAACAAATATCATATATTAATGCATATATGCGGAATCTAGAAAAATGGTACAGATGAACCTATTTGCAAGGCAGGAATAGAGACACAGAGGTAGAGAATGGACGTGTGGACACAGCAGGGGAAGGGGAGGGTGGGACAAATTGGGAGATTATGACTGACATATATACACTACCATGCATAAATAGATAGCTAGCAGGAACATGCTATAAAGCACAGGAAGCCCAGCTCGGTGCTCTGTGACGACCTAGATGGGTGGGATGGGGGGTGGGTGGGAGGTCCAAGAGGGAGGGGATATAGGTATACACATAGCTTATTCACTTCATTGTACGGCAGAAACTAACACAACACTGTAAAGCAATTATACTCCAATTAAAAAAATAAAAATAAAGAGAAATATTCCATTGTAAATCTAATCTTACTTTTTAGTCCTTCTCTACCCCTCTGCACCTGAAATGATTTTCAACTATTTGTTTACCTTTCTCTTGGTCTAAATGAGTTATTTCAAAGTACATTATATGAAACATTTATTCTTTAGTATGTTAAATAATTTTACTTGAACAAAGCCATCTTATGTTTTTTAATTTTATTTTTTATTGAGTTATAATTAACATACAATATTATATCAGTTTCAGGTGTAAAGCATACTGATTTGATATTTTTATATATTTTGAAATGATCACCGCAGTATGACCAATGACCATACAAGCTGTTACAATATTATGAACTATATTCCTTGTGTGTACATTACATACCTGTGACTTACTTATTTTATAGCTGGAAGTTTGTACCTCTTAATCTCCTTCACCTGTTTTGTCTGTGCCCGCATTTCCCTCTTCTCTGGCAACCACCAGTTTGTTCTCTGTATCTATGAATCTGTTTTTGTTTAGTTTTTTTCGTTTAGGTTTTTTTTGGATTCCACACAAACAAAATCGTATGGTATTCATTTTTTTCTGACTTATTTCACTTAGCATGATACCCTACAGTACAGTAAAGCCCCAGGTGATGCCTTGAACTGTAATTTCAATAGCAAAGTTGTACAGCAAGTAGTTTAGAGAATACTATGGTAGTTAAATATCCGTAACAAAGTAGATCTGTTAACATGTGTCAATAACTCTTTCTAAATTTTTATTACACTTAGGTTTTTTAATAGTTTCTTTTTATATTGAAAATAAAATATGTGTAGTTTTATAATTACAAAGAAATGGAGAAAAATAATAAAATGTCAATAGTACCCCGATTATAACCAGTACTGATAGATTTTCTCTTATTACTATATTGGTTATCCATTCTTTCACTTGTTTGTTTATATTGTACTTAATTTATAAATTATAGTGCTTGCAAGAATAATTAAAGGAAATGTTAAATGAGAAATAAAAATAGAAACTAAAATAATAACTAAGGGATAGTTAGTTCATGAAAATGTATGTTATTAAGGTCATGTATAATTAGTTGACTTGTTCTAAAAAATCAGCTATATAACTCGGCTAGGCAAAGAAAAAAGTAATTTAAAAAATCAGAATCAGTTACAGTAATCACAATATGCAGTGGATAAAAATAAATCTGGAGAAGTCCAGCAACAGAAGCAGCAACATCCTATACAGAGATCTGTAGTGTCCTAAAGACTTTTACATCAGGTCTTGATCAGAAGTTGGCATTTTCAAAGGTCAGCCAGCTACTCGGTACTAGTCAATTACTGAATAATGGGTACTACTGACAGTTAAACACTGCTGCAAAATTAGCTAAGGCACTACAGAGACACCAAGCACTTGTGACAGAAACATTCTGCATGTATTTCAGAAAATGTTCCTGGTACCTTCACATTAGCTTATCCTCACCTGTGCATAATACATTCCATTCTGGTCTCCTTAAAAATTTCCTAGTTATAGGCTGTAGAACATGGTCAGAATTTCAATCATTATTTCTATTTTTGAGGACGTGACTTGAAATTCATCCTTTAATGCTTTTTACAAAAACATTTTAAGAAAATCTCTTTAAAAATGAGCTAAGGGGACTTCCCTGGCAGTCCAGTGGTTAGGGCTCTGTACTTCCACTGTATACCACTGCCTAGATCAGCCCCTGGCTTTGAGCAGGTACTCAATAAACATCAAGTGAAACAAATAATGAAAAACAAAAAGAGAAAAGTGGTATTGGTTAATTTTTCAATAATCTGGTTATTGAGGAACAAGAATAAACATAGAAAAAATACATGGTTTGACATAACATAATGAAAAAAGTACAAACTATGGAGTCAGAAGACGTAGTTTCATATGCTTCTCTGTGACATCCAGCTGGAATATTACATAAATGTTCTGCTTGATTAAGATTTTGATCTCTGGAGTAAATCTGTCTAGACCAGAATCCCAATTCCACCTCCCACTTGTTGAACAGTCATGTAAAATGTATTCTATTTCTAGGCTATAGGATTTTCAAATAAAAGATAAAAGTAATATTATAATATTTAACTCCTTGGGTTAATCTAAGAATTCCGTAAGGTAATAGATTGAAAATATCTGGCATCTGTAGTGAGTTGAATTGTGTCTCTCAAAAAAATATGTTCAAGTTCTAACTCCGAGTACCCTGTAAACGTGACCTTACTTGAAATAGGATCTTCGCAGAGTAATCAAGTTGAAATCATTCTAGATTAGGGTGGGCATGGTCCTGTTCACACTTGGTTTTGGGCTTATGGCCTCCAGAACTCTGAGAAAATAAGCCATTTTATTTTAAGCAACTTAGTTTATGGTAGCTTGTTATGTCAGACCTGATATTTTAAAAATATAATCACTCCATGCCTTGATTTCTTCATGAACAAAAAAATGGAGCATGATAACACCCAACTTGCCGGGTGTTATTAATATCAGAGTATTAATAATCAGAATATTTTTCTAAAGTACTTTGAATAATATATAGAAGTGTGTGTACATATATAAATTTAGTGTGGGTATATATACACATTCTTAGAAAATAGATGATCAAATGTCCCTTTAAATTATCCCTAATAAATGTCATAAAAATATCTTTTTAGAAGAAGAATTTGGGGGAGTATATAGTCATGTAAAATGAAGATATTTGGCTAGTTACAGGCAAAACATTGCATCTTTCAATCAGTGTTCTAGAACGCATGGTGTACTGTTTTGTGCACGATTCCCTTGATAAATATTACCTAATATTTCTCATTGATATCACTGTTACCAATATACCTGAACATAATATTTCCCTTCAAATTGATATTTTTTGAGACTAATATTAGCATGGGAAATATTTCAGAGGGAAAAGAATTTAAAGCAAATAAAAACATTCAAAATTATGCAGACCACCCAAACTTTAAAGCATGTAATTTATTTTCCTCTTTATTTTTGATATCTAACAGAAAAACAGTCCACTGATTATGGAAGGTAATCCAGACAGATAGCTGTCCTTTTGGCCTCAAACCGCTCTGACATAAAACTCATCTCCTTCACTGGCTTCCGGAAGGCATCTAATCACACCAGCGTAATTTGTTTTCTGTAATTTCATTCAGGATGCATGGGGTTACAAGAAGGGTCACATTGCACAGTACACTAAATACAGCATTTCACTTGAAAAATCCCCTTTGTACTTGTTTCTTGTCTAAGATTTTTATGGCTGCTCTTCCTTCATATAATACTCAGGTCTCTAGCTTTTCTTTCTTCTAGAAAACTTCCACCTAGTTTTTAATTTCTATTGAATCTATCTTTGATTAGGCAGAATAATTTAGTCTTTGTTTTTCTATTACCTCCATAAATGAATATTCAAATTCAGCAAGGAAAATGTCTTATCTTTTCATATATTTGGAGGATCTTCTTTTAGAAATCTCTTTCTCTCTCTCTGTTTGCCTCTCTCCTTTCCCCCTTTCCCCAGAAAGGATAGATCATTTCAAAAATGTCTTAAGTGCCACGTTTAAACTTCACCTTTCTACATCATTTAAATCTAAAAGAAAATTATTTTCACATCTCTGTGCTTCTAAATAAGGTATATTAGAAATGACAACAGGCTTAGAAGATAATTTCTCACTATCTCTCTGAAATCATAGGATATAAGTGATGTCTATTATCAGTCTCTTTCTCTGATCCCACATATTTCTACTTGTCTGAGAAATTAATAATTGTCAAACATACTACAGTAAAAGAAAGATGCCAATATATCTGACCTCTGCCTTGATATATATGTATTTCCTACTACCTTAAAATAATTAGAGTTTAGATTCAGCACACATCTATAGAAGATCTTCTGTAACAGGTGTTGTACTAAGAATCTAGGGATATGAGGACAAGAGGAGCCCTCAGTGAGCTCACGGACTGTGAGAGAACAGACACATGTATAACTGAGCATCATACAAATGATAAATGCGCTAGTTAAATACACATTATTTTACATTTAGATAAGGTTTTATATTTGTAAAGAGGAACAGTAAAGATAGTCATAAAGAGGACTCAAATCAAAACGTGGTGGTTTAAAACACTATTCCACCACTCAATATCTGATACTGAGTGATTTTCTTAACATTTGTGCCTCAGTTTTCTTATTTATAAAAATGGAGTCCTAATAACATTCACTTTATAGGGAGGTTGTGATCATTAAATGATACCTATAGAACACTTTGATCCCTGTAGTATATTATAGGTACAAAATAAACATTTGTTCTGGTTGATGATGTTATTTTGATGATGATGATGATGCTAATACTATTATAATGAATGAAAAAAATACTTGAAATTTTAACCCTTTTCAGGTCTTCTAAAGTCTTTATTTTCTTCCTCTTTTTTTGTTCTTAGCAGAGTCTGTTCTCTCTTATGAGAATATCAAAGAAAGAAGATGTCAACATGTATTAGGGCTCTCCATGGAAAGAGGAACAGTATATATATATATTTGTTTATATTTAGAGAAAGATTTATTATGAGCAATTATTATATTATGAAAAAGAATTGGCTCAGGCAATATGGAATCAAAAAGTCCCATAATCTGCCATCTGTAAACTGGAGACCCAGAAAAGCCTGTGGTGTAATTCAGTCAGAGTCAAATGCCTGAGAACCAGGGGAGCTGATGGTGTAAATTCCAGTCTGAGGGCCGGAGAGGAAGAGATGACATGTCTTAACTCGAGCAGGCAGGCAGGCAGGAAGCAAAAAGGGGTGAATTCTTCCTTCCTCCTCCTTTTGTTCTGTTCAGGCCCTCAGCAGATTGGATGATGCTCACCCACAGTGGGGAGGTCAGATGTACCTTAACTGAGTCTAGGGATTCAAATGCTAATCTCATCCAGAAACACCCACACAGACACAAGCAGAAATAATACAGTAAGTCCCCTACATACAAATGGGTTCTGTTCTGAGAGTGCGTTTGTAAGTCCAATTTGCTTATAAGTCCAACAAAGTTAGCCTAGGTACCCAACTAACACAATTGGCTATATAGTACTATACTGTAATAGGTTTATAATACTTTTCACACAAATAATACATAAAAAGCAAACACAAAAAATAAAGAAAACCTTTTTAATCTTACAGTACAGTACCTTGAAAAGTACAGTAGCACCAGCTACATCACTGCTGATTTTACACTTGCTTCTGGACATCCTGGGTTTGAAATAAAGATAATTTACTACTGTACTCTATACAGTACTGCACAGTAAAGTACACAAAAGCACAACCACTTGTAGAGGATGCATGTGCGTGACAATGTACTCCAGAAACATGAACTTACGTGACTGGACATGTGAATTCACGTTCTCACCTTTGAAAGTTCACAACTTGAAGGTTCATAGGTAGGGGACTTAACTGTGTTTAATCTGAGCATACCATAACTAGTCAAGTTGACACATAAAATTAATCATCACAGAGCATTTTTAATTTCTCAAATTAAACTAATAATAATGACAATAATACTAAACTTACATACCTGAACTGCATTTGAGCCATATTCTCCACTTTTCCTCTTCTTATGAAAGAAGAGCACACATTTTCTTATTCAACATCAGATTCTAGTCTCTTATTATGTTAACTACTGTCCATAGACATTTCTCCAGCCCAACTACCTCAGATAAATTGAAGCAGAATCTTCAATACTTCTCGAAGTTTCATGTGCATGTGAATTGCCTGGGAATCATGTTAAAATGAGTTAGGTTCTGATTCAGTAGGTCAGGGATGGCATTAAGGTTGTATATTTCTAACAATCTAGTAGGTGTTAACTGAAGCTGCTGGCCAATGGACCACACTTTCAGGAGCAAGAACCTCACAGATAGATTCTTGTGCCCTACAAGGATTCACTCTTTCTATATGCCCTCTAATGCAGTGTATAAAATTATCACTAAGTAACTGATCAATCCTATCTTTAAAGAAACCCAATCTAATGTCTCCTTCATTAAAGATAATATTCCTTCACCTAATTTCCAGTGTTTTTCCACACCAGTGCTCTCTTAATTTCTAAGCATGATAAGATATTTTCCTCAGTGCCTTTATCCATATCATTCTCTATAATCAGAATGGTATTCTCTGGCCAACTCTCCTTTCTTTCTTTTCTTTTCTTTTTTGTCTTTTCTTTTTTCCCTTCCTTTCCCTTCCCTTCCCTTTCCTTTCCTTTCCTCTCCCTTGCTTTCTTGCTTTCTTGCTATCTCATGATCCCCCTCCCCTTTTTATTGAAGTATAGTTGATTTACAATATTTCAGGCCCCCATTCTGTCTTTAAATGTTTGACTCCTTCTCATTTTTACATCTCAATTTAAGTGTAACCTCTTCTAAGATTTCTTAAGACCGTCTTAAGAAAAACAATCAAAAATGCCTGATATGTTCTATCTCTGGCAAAGCTACAAATCTTTGCCTTCCTTGGATTGCCTTCCAATCCCTTGGGGGATTGGATTCACTTATGCTATTCTGAAGTTCCCTTTATAGCCATCTCTCAGGTTAGTACTTAGGCAAATGAAACATTTTAAACAACTTGTATTAGTTTCCTAAAGCTGCTTTAAAAATCACTACAAATTTAGTAGATTCAAATAACATATCTTATCTTACATATTCTGAGGTCAGAATCCAAAATGCATTGAAGGTGTTCTAGGACTCACTATACCCACTCCCATTGATCACTGTTCTTTGGGAAAATGATAAAGTCAACTTGTGTGCAAAGACTTATATTTGGATAGAAGAGTTAAGTGTTATTCAGTGGCCACATACATTATTGTATCTGCCTGAACAACAGGATGTTGCTAATATTTGTGTGTGTGTGTGTGTGTGTGTTTATGTAAAGATGGGCAAGGTTGTGTGAATAAGAGAAATATTTCCAGACTCTAAAGGAGTTTAGATGAGAACTTGCTGTTAGTTTTTGTTTGTTTTGTTTTGAAATTTTTTTTTTTAGATCTGTTGTATGTTTTCAAACTACATTAAATAAATGTTTCCACCTGGTCCATCAGAGAGTAGGTGATTTCAGAGCATCTGGAGTAAGCTTAATGACATCAATATTATCATTTATACAAGGAATTAAGTCACTGAGCAGTAATGGGGGTCCATAAAGACAGGTTTGAGGCAATAAACTTGGGCAAGGTGAAGCTATAGCTAGAATAACTACATAGTAGATACTCTACGGTGATTAAGATATCAGCCTAGGGCTTCCCTGGTGGCGCAGTGGTTGAGAATCTGCCTGCCAATGCAGGGGACACGGGTTCGAGCCCTGGTCTGGGAAGATCCCACATGCCACGGAGCAACTGGGCCCGTGAGCCACAATTACTGAGCCTGCGCATCTGGAGCCTGTGCTCCGCAACAAGAGAGGCCGCGATGGTGAGAGGCCCGCGCACCGCGATGAAGAGTGGTCCCCACTTGCCACAACTAGAGAAAGCCCTCGCACAGAAACGAAGACCCAACACAGTCATAAATAAATAAATAAATAAAAGAACGTGAATTTCTTTAAAAAAAAAAAAAAAAAAAAGATATCAGCCTAATCTGTGAGGACAAATAATAGTATAACACGAGGTTTATTAGAAATTCTAGTTGATAATTGGATGGATCTTTGGGTAAGGTTTGTGGTTAGATAAGGTTTTTGAGCTGGTAAGTGCTTAAGTACATGTAATTAGACATCAATATTTATTATTAATTTTGTATCCAGAAAGATGGCTGTCCTTTGATGATGTTACTCACTTCTCTAGACTGTTGCCTTCCTAGATCTTCCTAAGACCATTCTCTATCTGGTCGGTTCAAGGTTAACCAAATCCTGAAAGATAAAAGATACACTGGATTGTAATGAAACTGGGGTTAGTTTGAGGGTTTTAGGTTTTCTTCTTAATGGTAGTCTAGTTAGTGGCTTTCAAATAAGAATAAGGTGATGAAAGAAGACAGCAACTTGCATATATGAGAGGAAATAAATAATGAAAGTATAATAATTTCTTACTTTGAAAAAAAATTGATCTTGATAACTAGATGAAATTTGGTTTAAGTCCAAATAAAGTCTTCATCTTTAACATAATTAGTTTAGTATACTTGAAAATATTAGTAAATGAGTGCTAGGACACCCAAGCTTGAAGCTAAATGTTAGAAATTTCTAAATAACTTTGTCTAAAAAATAAATATTATCCTTCATTACAAGGCATCTATAAAATTTTAAGGTATGTGGGATAGATTCAGAAACAAAGCAAAGTAAAAAAATTCCCTAGGTTTTGTGAGATTTTTTCAGCTACTTTTTTTAAAATGCTACTATTTGGATAAGCATCTTGTACAAGGTTATATCTGAGATGCCATGATCACCTCAAAATTAGTCTAGATTCTAGAGTCTTAAGTGTAAATGACACTTTCAGGTGACGTTCCTTTCCAGTGAGAGATTCAATATGGTTAGCAGACAAGTTGCAAGGAACCTGAGTTTAGAGTATAACTATTCTTCCATGTGCCTTTCAATGCTAACATTTCCTTGTACTAATAACAATTACTCACATACCACATTCCTCAAAACAAAGAGAGAGGAGGGGTAATTCATCACCAGACTTGACTTGCGATGAGCTAGATGTAAGGCTGTAATCCTTCTTAATTTGTGAAATGACCCTAATCAATTATCTCTGCTATTGAAATATCCCCAAATATCCTTATTTTAGTTTCATAAAACAAGAGCAAGAGGAGAGCATTTGTTTATGAGACTCATGATGCTCAGGTGCTTCATATAAGCTGTAGCTCTCTTCCTCTCAATCATTCCTCAAATAATAGGAAAAATATGCCACATATGGTTCTCTCGAAAAACTGTGACAAGTAAAAAAAATGTATTTACACCCACTGCTTTCTGCTGGAGATTGGTAGTATGAAATATGCTAAATGGAAGGCAAAGATACCACCAACAACAATAAAAACTTCTCTCATAAAGATAATAAATTTGAGGATTGAACTTCTTCCTGGGATTATATATAGACTTTTCAATATAGAAAATAAATCTCTGCTTAAACTGGAAGGTAAGATGGGGAGGATACTTGTGAAGGTCTGGGAGTTGGGTTGGTTGGGTGTAAAAATGGATTATTGAATGGGTAGAAAATGAAGAAGGAGGACTGCCATCTGGAGATTCAGCTAGGAAGAGGAGAGTGTGAAAAATGATAAATACAATTTAACCTGTGGGATATTTAATGTACCTCCAAATAATATCTCTCATGATTAGTAATTAAGGAGTAGATGTTCTGCAAGTAGTGATTATACAAACATCCATTAACTCTGGGTCTAATCTCTGGCCAATCCTCACCTCCAACACACATCCGTCTCCCTTAAAATTTTCCTGCTTTGGGGTGATTCTGTAACTGGGGAGAAAAACTGAATATAATGATCTATTCCTCCAGTGATGCTGAACTCAGAGTTTGCTTTTCCTACCACAAGCAAGTTTTATGCTTTCTGGATTACACATGTTCTTGATATAATGGAGTACCTGAAGATCAGATCAAGGTTTCATCAAGCATGGTAAGAAAGCTCACTCATCCAGACCTTGTAAAGTCTAATCTTACTCCAAATGGAACATTTTATTAGATTCTAAAAAAAACCAAGTATCCTGAACCCTAAGCACCTTCAAAAATCTTGAGTGATCTTCCCTAGCAGCAAACCAGAAGAAAATTTGGGGAATCCTATGTGTAACAATGGAGTAGCATAAGGCCCCAGTACTCATACTTATTTTGGATGGGATCAAAAAATGAGAAAAAGTCACTGCTCATCAATCATTAGCCCAATATATTGTGGGATACCTTTGATCCTTCAGTTCAGATTCTGTTATAGAATAAACACTAAAACTGAATTGTATACATGATATATAATTGTTTTTCAAAAATAGATAACTATGTTCCTTCCTGTGGCTGCCAAACTGTGAGAAGAGGCCCAGTGAACTTTACCTCCTGGTATTCACATCCTATGCAGCCCTCTCTGATCTGTATAATCAATACAATATCATGGAAATGACAGCATGAGGTGTTCAAGGCTAGACTATAAAAGAAATTGTGATTCCACCTTGTTTTTCCTGTAATATCTTGCTCCAGAAGCCTACTGTCATGTTGTGAGGATACTCAAGTAACCTTATGGAGAAGTCCACATGGTCAGGAAATGTTGGTCCTGGCTTCCTGTCACAAGCCAGGACCAACTTACTAGACGTGCAAGTGAGGAACCATCTTGAAAATAAATCCTCCAACCAGAGTTAAGCCTTCTGATGACTGAATTGCAGTTCGAGCCAACCTCTTAACTACAGTTTCATGAAAGACCATGAACCAGGAAAATCTAGCTCCTATGCACCGGATTTTCTGACCCACAGAAACTGTGTGAGATAAAATAAGTGTGAGATAAAATAAACGTGTTGTTTTAAGCCACCAAACTGTGAAGTAATTTATTATGCAGCAATAGGTTACTAAGAGACCTGTTTCCTTATCTTTCTTCTTCTTTTCTACTTTGCTTTTTTCTTTTAATCCTAATCATCCAGAATAAAATATGTTCTTATCATTATTGATCTGGATCATAACACCCATATCACATAATCCTTACATTTAAATGTGACATACTTAGAGAAACACCCATATTTCAGTCTCCATTAGGAAAATTTTCTTTGCAATTAGAGTGGGGTTTCAATAGAAAAAAACAGCTGCATATTGGACCCTGAGATAAATAGATGTTAGCTGAAAAAGCTATATTTTTGTTTCGGTTAGCTGCTATCCTTTCTTTTTATTTTCTGTTTTAAGCTATGACTAGATAATTTGTTTTTTTGTTTTACAGGCTCAAAAATGTTTGTCTTAAAATAGCAGCAATAAAGTATTCAATATATAATTTTACAAATAGTTACTGACTTTTTTCTTTGACTTTTACATTAAGCACTGACATTTCAGTTTTGACAGTTTATCTACCACATAATTAGAATGAGTAAGTATCCTGTTAAGGTAAAATGAAAAGAAAAATATTGCCAGAAATAACACATGGAAAATGGAATGTTATATAATATAAACATGTATACAACACAAAATATAGTATATTAAATACTATTGACAATTGAAGTGAAATGTTGAGATCTTTTAAAAAATGAATTCACACCCTTCATTTAAACTCTGCTAAAATAGCCTAAAGCTGCGGTCTATTCCTTCATCTCTCAACTCTGTTCTAAATTCCAGATTGATATCATGATATTAATTTGCTTAATAAATATTTGGTTAAGTTTAGTTTTACTTCATGGCTATTTGTTTAAGTTTCAATTCATGCTTGTTATTGTTTCATTGTTATTACTATTTTATTATTAACTGTAGTGTATGTTCTTTCCTGCTCACTTGCTTAGCTACTCATGCTTTTTAAGTAAAGAATTCTCTCTACACCTGGTTGTATTTCCATTTCTCTTCCTATAGTGGAACAGAAAATTAACAAATTAATAAATCACAAAACCTTTTTTTTCGCTTTCAAGTGTTTCCTAATTTTCAATTACTTGTTTATTTTTTCTGTTGAAAAATCTTTTGTGAACTTTTTTTAACAGACTATAAAGAAATAATTAAGGGTGATTTTTTGAAGGATGGTTATAACACAAATTTAGTTTATTTCATTAATACCAGTGCACTCTGTTGTTTTATCTGTCTCTCTCTACGTTTATTCCAAACTTCCCTGGAAGTAAATATTATATTTTGCTTCCTTGAATATATGTTTTTTTAGTATCTTACCTGACTTTATTATTTTGTCATAGTGTGGGGGGGGGGGTTGTGGGGGGGCGTTTGCTTAACATGTCTGACATTTACCACATTTGCAGTGTGGTCATATATTTTGCCAAAAAGAATTTTGTGGGAAAAATAGCTTGAGAATTTAGATATTTTTCTATATTTTGTATTTGGCAAATATATCCATTTGTCATCAGATTTAATGTATAAAATGGATAACTAATAAGAACCTGCTGTATAAAAAAATAAAATAAAATTCAAAAATTCACAAAAAGAAAAAAACACTTATACACATCATCAACTCAAGAGTGCTGAATTTCAGCTCAGCAGCAGCAATGCAAAGGAGAGTCCAAGAATTATACATTCGGAGAAGTATTTAGAATTGAAGAAAACTGCTGTCAGCTTGAAAAGAGGTATTAATTGTGAGGGGAAAAAAAAGATTTATGTGAACTGATGTGTGGCCAAAAAATAATGGTGGTGGGGATTTCTAAAGAATGTATTAAAAATGAAATTCTTTTTATAGCACCTTTTAATTGAGGATAATAATATATACTTTTGAAAGAAATGTCGGGGGGGAACAACAAATGACAATCATTTCATTTAAAAATTTATTTAGCAAGTGTGTCAAAAGTTAATGTGATATTTTAAAATTACTTCAGGAAGCCCTACATTCAAAATCAGAAAATATGATATTCTCTGAGTAAAGTCTTAAACAATATATAGATGCAAAACTTACTGATTGTGCTTGCTTAATAAACTCAATATCTTCTTTAAAAAAAAAAAGTGATATTGGGGAAAGGGAATGACCAAATCTCCTTTAAACACTGAGATAATTAAAATGCAAGAAAAGTCCTGGAAAGTAGCTGTTGTGTGCTTTCCTGTAGGTACCTTTTTTCAGAAACACTGAATCCCTAAATCCTAAAGAAAATCAAGCTTAGTTATATCTAAATATTTTAATTGTAAGAATATTTGCTTGAAATGAAAACATTTTGAATTTAACTTAAATGCATGGATAATTAATAAGGATTTCATCATGGATAGTTAAAAGAATTTCATGGTTCTTGAGTAATAATTGCTTGTAAAATGTTATGATATTGCAAAGCATGCATCTAAAAGCCACAGATTATTTTAGTTAAAATATTTTTTCTTAGCAATAAGTATAAAATAATTCTAGTTATAGCTGGGAATAATAGAAATATAAGAGATACATTTCATTTTGTTTACATATTTGGACAGATTTGTAAATTTGATTTTTGTCTATGGGTCTCATGGATGATAGCTTTGACATGACAATAATCAATCCAAAATTACAGCATTTCCAGTAAATGTAAAAAAAAAAAAAGTTGATTCCAATATTCCTCCCCCAAATTTTATGATATTAAATTCTCTCTGAGGGATCTTGCCTCTCTGACTTCGAGTGACTTAGAGGTTTATATATTTTGAAGAAGAATCAGGTTGGCTTTAGTATACATTTGGCAATAAAAATCTATAGCAGTAGCCAAGAGTTATCATCAAGACTGCAAATACATCAGTCTTGCTGCTGGATTTCACATACCTCACAATCTTCTTCTCCAAACCAACCCATTGACCATGGCCACCATTTCATCCTATATCCAGCCAAGTGTTCTGGAAATAAAACTCAGCATTGCCCAAGACACAGGTGTTATAAAATTTTGGTTTATGAGGGATGAATAAAGAGTAGAGTGCCTAGAAGCTCAAATGAGATAACTACCCCTATTTAGGGGCTCAGGTAAGACAACTATCCCTGTTTACCCAGAACTGAGAGGTTATAGAAGAACACTACTTTGGGTAATAAAAACGGATACAATTCTGCTCAAACAGGGAAAGTGGGTCTTTGTAGGATTCTTGGTATACAGATTAACATCACTGATGTAACTTGAAGTTATACATTACTGAAGTTTGGTAGACAGAAAAATGACCCCCACCCCCAAGGATATTCACCTTCTAATGCCTAGAACATTTGAATATGTAACTTTAAAGGGCACTTTGCAGATGAGATTAAGGATACTGAGATGCGAGTCTCCTGGATTTTCCAGGTGAGTACAATGCAATAAATCACAAGGCTACTTATAAAAGGGAAGCAGAAAGGTCAGAGTCAGAAAAGTAAATGTGACTATGGAAACAGAGAGAGCTTTGAAGGTGCAACACTGCTGGCTTTGAGAAGGAAGGAGAGATGACTTAAGGAATCAAGGTAGCCTCTAGAAGCTAGGAAAGAGAGGAAATGGATTGTCCCCTAGAGACTAGAAGGAACCAGATCTCCTGACAACATGCCTTTTATCCCCATGCTACTGATTTTGGACTTCTTTTGGACTTCTATCCAAAATTGTAAGATAATATCTTTATGTTGTTTTAAACCATTAATGTGTGGTGGTTTGTTACAGCAGCAATGGAAAACTATCTTCCTGAGGTTTGTTGTAATTTTTTTGGATAGTTACACTATTTTTTCTTCTTAACACTGTCTCCTCCTTTTATCCATCTGATTAAAAATATATATTAGCTATCAATTATTAACATCTTACTTTGTGCCAAGAATTGTGCTAAGATTTTTCTGCACTTCATCTCAGTGTATTCTTTTCAGTCATGGAATCTTATGTGTAAATGTGAATTTCCTCTTTTTTCTCTTTCTTATTTTAACTAGCATAAATTACTAATAATATCTACCATCTTTTAATCATTTATTAATTAGAAAGAAGTATAAATATATACATGCACTGATATATACACATGATTTCAACCAGAATTCCTTCATAATTGACTGGAATCCCTCTCAAATACAAATGATGGTCAAGCTTTTTAGGGAGTCCATTCTCCAACATTTTCCTAAAAGTACTCATTATACAAGACTAAAATATTTTTGGCAGTGTCAACCTAATAATTCCAAACCGTCCTGAAGATAAATTTCTTCTAATGACTGAGAATTCTTTCTATACTAATATAAAAAATATAATGCTTTGACAATCATGGTACTATCATGTGCTAGAGCCTTAAATAATTTTATGGGTTTTTTTGTTTGTTTTGTTTTTCAAATTCTAGCCAGGGAAGGGTTTTTTTCCTTCAGTTTTAGGAAATGGTTGAAACAGTTGGCTACTCATACTTTAGTGAGTCATTTGGTTCTTGCGATTTGTCCTAAATGCAGCAGGATTCTCTAAAAAAATTAAGAGGAGGAAAACTAAACTCAAGCTTATAGTGTAATGAGGCTGTGATGCTGTGAATATCATTCTTTTAGAAATTTTGAAAGGCTGCTTAAGAAATCAACTCCAATTGGGAGATGCATTGACATTAGGATGAATATGACAATTATGTTTGGTTTTTCAGAATTACTAAGAGGAAATTTTAGATTATTTTTCTAGTGGTGACAAAAATGTACCAAATATCTGTGCATATAAACTTCACGGTCGTAAACAGAGTCACAGAATTTTATAACAGGTAGAAAGCAGATACTAGAAAAAAGATTTTTAAAGATTATTTTAGACAGTTTTACCACTCAATCATCAAGGTATAAAATAAAATAAAGCTATAAAAATGAATAAAGTATATTGTCATCAAAATCAGATTTAATTTATCTTCCTATTTGAATCGTTAGCATGCCTTTCTATCATTGTGTTTGCATATAGAAGGTACTTGTTGTATTCTTAGCATTCATGTAAAACTCATTCCTAAATAACTGAACAATTATATATTGTCTCTTATGTATTAACTCAAATAATGTGGGGAGGAGGCATAAATGCACAACTCCAAATCATCATGATAACTGTTAATTTCAAGACCTTTTATCTGCTAGGGTGGTTTTGGCTGAAATTATAGAATACCTTACTAAAAGTTTTTGAAAAGTCATTTCTATTTGTTTGTTTATTTACCTACTTACTTAATACCAAGAAATCTAAGGGAATCACTCAATAATGTTGGGATTTCTCAGAGTCAGCTTCTCTGTTATTTTCTGTCCTTTCCTTTTGATGATGAGTGTGGCTTTTAGTCTTAGTATTCTCAAAACAATGTCCCCTAGCAGGAAGTCCAAGGCTGGTCACTCCTTTTTTCATCTTTCAGTTTATTCGACTTTTCAGAAGCTCCCAGCATATTTCACTTTGGATTCAATCAGCCAGAATCAGGCCTGGTGTCTGACTCCTAGCTACAAGAGAGGTGAGGAATTCAGCCAGTAACTCGCCTTTCAACCTCCAGAGGGATGGATTAGGCACTGCTGCAAGGAAGATTCATTTGGGAAATGTTGATGTTTAGGTAACCAAAGAAGTCTGCTATATGCTTGACTATGGAGGCCCCAAGAGAAAGACAAGTCAGCTCAAGGTCTCAGATGCACACTTACAGAGACTTATTTGAGGATTTGGCTGGTACTAGTAATTGAGATTTGATTTTATAGAGAGAATATATTTATAACTGTATATTTTATATATAGCTGGAAATCAGTTGTAAGCATATTAAAGGATATGAAAGAATAATTCTGTAAAAAATAACAATAAGAAAATAGCATTGGCAATTTCATGACAGTTTATCAATTACTTTCAAAAGGAAAAATTATCAATGTGTTAGAAAACAATATAATTAAAAATGTAGGGATTTGTGAATCTACTCAGTTTTGTCTACGCTACTTATTAGCTCTTTGATGTTGAACAAATAATGTCACTCTTTTGAGTTCTAGTCTCCTCACATGTGATGAAGTTAATGATACTGATATTTGAGGACTAAAATGAAATAACCTAGGTGGACACTTACAGCACAGTTACTAACCCTTAGAAAATCTTCTGGATATTTTGTTACTCCATCCTTCATCCCACACATCCAGTTCATTTCTTCTCCTTAAAAATTTCTTATTAACAAGAACTCAATAATTTGTAGTTCATAATAACCTAGACGATGGCTTAAAGTTTAGTTTGTTACGTAAAAATATGCTTGCTTAACAAAACAGAATTGTAAACTTTCAAGAAATATTTGAAATATAAAATTCTCTTTTATGTAAATCACTGAATTAGTCATTTCCTGAAATGCATTATCTTTCATAAAAGCACATCAGTCAATATATAGTAAACAATATTCAGAAAATCTTACTTTTTATTTTGAAAAAAGTCAAAAAATGAAAAAAATAAAATTATACTTAATCATCATCTTCTTAGAAGTAGATCCCTTGGAATTTTATACTAACATACTAAGGCTACCAACCTACTATTTTTTTAACTTAATTTTGAGTTGTCTTTGGTGCATATAGTCATATTTAGAGTGTTTATTGACTTAAATATTGGAAACCAATTAAAAATTTCAGGTGGTTAATTAGCATGAAGTTATTAACCGGCAAAATGGCATTTGTGGTAAACAAAACAATGTAAGCAAATTATAAACACAAGAAACAAACAAATACAAAAGAAAAGATAACAAAAGGATGCTAAATTTTTCTTATGTGGGATTATAAAAAAAATGGGCAGTACTACAAGGTGGACATAAGTCTTGCTGTGTAATTTACATTTGTCAGTGTTATTACATTTTAGTCACTTTGAATAATGATGAATACTTGCAGTCAACTTCCCGTAACCCCCAGGAAGTGATGTATGTGATGTATGTGATATATAGGCTAAAGTCAAATTCCATTTCATAAATCAAGAGAATGTGCCTTTCAATGACACTAAAATTTAAAGTTTAAATAAATGCTTTGTTTTCTAGATTATCAGGTCATAACTGTATGTTTAGGAAAATATCTCCACATAGTGATCCATTTCAATATTTTATTCAAAATAAATAATATTTTGGTTTTCTCCAAATTTATTTTAGTATGTAGAATATATATTTATAACTACATATCTATCTATATACACATGTAGGTAGAAAGATGAATAAAAAGATATTCCGGGGCTTCCCTGGTGGCGCAGTGGTTAAGAATCCACCTGCCAATGCAAGGGACATGGGTTCGAGCCCTGGTCCGGGAAGATCCCACATGCCACGGAGCAACCAAGCCTCTGCGCCACAACTACTGAGCCTGCGCTCTAGAGCCCGCGAACCACAACTACCGAAGCCCGCGCGCCTAGAGCCTGTGGTCCGCAACAAGAGAAGCCACCGCAATGAGTAGCCCGCGCACCGCAACAAAGAGTAGCCCCCACTCACCTCAACTAGAGAAAACCCGCAGCAACAAAGATCCAATGCAGCCAAAAATAAATTAAATAAACTTATTTAAAAAAAAAAAAGATAGTCCCACAGTAATGAAGATCTTTATTTTATTCCATAATATTTAATCCCTAAAATAGATTTGAAACAAAGTATAAAATATTTACTTCCATAAATTACCTGGGATTCTGGTATTTAGTTTTCTAAATCATTACACATAATTTATTATCTATCAATGAAAACATTAAAGCTTAAAGTGATCTGAATTTGCTTAATATGTCATTTAAGGTACTTTTAATTTTATCTTCCTATAATAACAGTTGAAAGTTATTTCATACCTTACAAATTGCCATTAGTTTGTATTATGTCCTTTGGTAGCACATTTCCTTTTCATTTTCTCCTTTTTATAACAACCTCCTCTTCCCTTAGTGAGCTCTCTTATGTCTGATCCCACCCCCATCCCCACATCACCCAGCTTATTTCTGATTCTGGGTTTCCCTGCCCTTCCCCTCTCCATCAAACAGTATCATACTACAACACATTTATTCATGCAGCTATTTAGTTATTTACATTGACCGGTGTATGTTCTTAGTACTTCCTATCTCTTACATCTTTTGATCTTTACACTGAACACTGAAACACTGCTTATTAAACTGGTTGATTACAATGATATCTAAGTGACAGAGAGCAAACAGGAATCTCTAGAAATTCATTTTTTTCTCCAAAAGTACAGAATTTCCTGGAAATTCCTGACTTTACTTTCCAAATTTAAGGCAAAGTTTATATTTTACTCTGTAATATGTTCATGTTGACTACATGAAAGAAAATTCTAACTTACTTAATTTGTGAAATAGAAATTTTCTGAAAACCAGATTATCTTCTGATCCAAAAAAAACTCACAAAAAACCCAAACTGTCGTGAACTGGTATGAGGTATTTATAGTCTTAATTTATCCCTTTTAATGAATATTCATGTTTCATTGTATACATATGTTTGGTTAGGGGATAGGATAATCAATATACAGTAAATACATCAAATTAGATTTTTGAAATCCAAAATTTCTTAATTTGAAACACATTTGGCCTCATGGGTTTCTAACTATGTACTGTGGACCAGAACCAGCTAACTTTCATAATACTTCTTTCTTTTATTTGCAAGTATAATTATTAGTTTTGAATTTCTCGTGGTTAATTATCTCATCTGTGGAGGTCAGGGTGATAGGTTCATAATACTTTATTTTGAAAAGAAATTATCTACATCTTACAAATGTAATGAGTGCAAGTATTAACCCTTCTTTATAAATAGGAGGCTGAGCTATTAAAAGAAAAAATAGTTCGCCTGATGTCATATCATTGGGTCACCCCTGAATCATAGCTCAATACCTTCCCCAGTGATCATACTATTGCTTTCATCTCTGTCATCACTCGTCCCTGTAGTATTCTGCTTAGACACAGGATTCTTAATCTAAGAAATTAATTCAAGCTGAGATGTTTGCAGGTGACAATGGCTTTTGAAAATATTAATATTTTATCAGAAGTTTTTAGTTGTGTATAATATGGCAACATGACAAGGCCCAAAGCCCATATTTTTAAAATGTAACTCCTTTCTTAGGACTTAGACCAGCATGAGCCTCAAATCTGATTCTTACACCTAGTGCAAATCAATGCTAGAGGATTTCAGGATGCTACAATTTCTATTTAAAAAATAATTAGGTGATTAATTTATCAATTACTAATGAGTAGTCTTTTTATATTTGTGCTAGTTTATTCAATAATATTTCTAAACAGAAATGTTTTCAACAAATTGAAGAACTATTAAGTTAAAAGCAATGTAACAACCATTCCAATCAGTGGTAAAAATAAGTCACAGGGAAGATGATTATAACATTATTCATACAAATTTAAGAACTAAAGGTATTTCCTTGCTTACCGTGTCACCTGTACATTTTCAACTATGTTTCCTTTAAATAAAAGTATGAAACAAAAAGATATCATAGTTAAGCGACTTACCAAATACTCATGCCTCATGTATACTGGGGCCTCATAATAAATTGAAACTTTTTAATCCGAAAATAGATTGCATAGATACTTCTATCTATATGGCTTATTGTGGCGTTCTGCATTAGTGAATTTTTGGATTGTACTTTATTGTTCTTTATGTTACACATATACTAAATACTGTTATCTCTTGTTTCAAACATAACTACAATCATACTGAATAATTTAAAATGGGCCTTTTAAAAGCACATATAAGTCTCACATCGTTATACCCCAAAAGAATATATCATTGAAAACTCTGTTTTCAGGAGTCCACGGAGCAAACTCTGAGTTAAACAGAACCAGAACTCACAGAACCTTCCAGAGTCCACAGAGCAAACTTGAAATTAAACGGAACCAGAACTCACAGAACTTTCCAGAGTCCACAGAGCAAACTCGGAATTAAACGGAACCAGAACTCACAGAACTTTCCGGAGCCCACTGAGCAAACTCGGAATTAAACAGAACCAGAACTCACAGAAGCTTCCAGAGCCCACTGAGCAAACTCGGAATTAAACAGAACCAGAACTCACAGAAGGTTCCAGAGCCCACTGAGCAGACTCGGAATTAAACGGAACCAGAACTCACCAGGAGGCTCCAGGCTCACAGAACCTTCTGGAGTCCACCATGAATCCTTCCCCCGTCAGGCCTGATGCTCGAGGTGGGCCGCCGCTGCTGCGCTGGGCTGTCCTCGGCGTCCTCACAGCCTGGCTGCTCTGACCCTCCCTGCAGTGCGGAACCTGCGGACGTGGGCACCGTTTTGTGTTAGTGCCTCTCACTGTAGCGGGGGTGGAGCCCTAACCCGCCTCCTCATCACGGACCACCTGCCGGCCCGCTGGCATCACCTGGATCTTGTTAAAGTGCCGAATCCTACGCTTTCAGCAGCGGATCGTTAAAGAAACTGCATTTTACAAGGTTTCTCGATTATCTATAGCTACATAACAAATCACTCCAAAACATAGATGCTAAAAACAGTAAACGTTTATGATCTCACATCATTTCTGAGGGTCAGGGAGCAGCTTCACTGGATGGCTCTGGCTCAGTCCTTCCTAAAGCTGCAGTAAGATCTGGCCAAGGCTTGCCTGGGGCAGGAGGGCCACTCACTGCCTGGCCAGTTAATGCTGGTGTGGCTGGGGGGTGACAGCTTCTCATCATGGGGCCTCTCCACCTCACGGGACAGCTGAAGTGTCCTTACAGCATGGCAGCTGGGGCCCCACAGCAAGTGATCCAAGAGAGCCAAGAGGAAATTCCAGTGCCTACAAAGTCACCTGTGTCATATCACTGGTTGGCCTCACTCAAACTGGGAGGGACGACCAGGACCACGACTGCCAATGGGCAAGCTCACTAGGGCCATCATGAGGCTGCTGACCATACCCGTTACAGTTGGGGGAGCACTAGCTTCTCCCCCAGCTCACACCCCCAATGCCTGGGGGCTGCGCAGGTTTTTGAGATTCACTGGTGTTGGTGGCATGGGGCCTCCTTCAGGGCAATGGGCTGCTCTCACTGGCCAGTCCTGGAAAGGCCTTGTTCATCCCCTGCTGCAGAAGCCCGTTGGATGAATGCACCACTACTCACAGACCCGCCAACACATGGGGCTATTTGAACAGCACGGTGGCCAGTGAGTGCCACTGTCTTTCTAAGGAGTTGAGGCAACTTGCTCTCCCACCACCATCTCCATTCCTCCACATCCCATCAGCGCTAGGTTTTGTCCAATTGCTATTTTTTACCCCTTTGGTGGGTGTGAAATGGATCTCATTATTTTCATGTGAATTTCCAAGGTTACTAATAAGACTTATTAGCCATTTAGATTTCCTTTGTGTGAAGTGCCACTCTTCTACTACGCTGTTTCTTCCTTGATCATTGGTGAACTTTATATATTTTGGATATTAATCATTTGCAGTTACATGTGTTACAAATAGAAAAAAATTCTAATGATGGGTAAAATTACCAGATGCTGGGGGAGATGCAAATGGCTGATTAACTCTCCTCCTATGAGCATTCAAGCCCTAAATAATGATTACTTGACCTCACTCAGTAGCCACAGTCTTGAAGCAGACTTTTCTTTATGAAAAATTAGTATTGGAATGAGGTGCCACTTCTACTGTATAGCCAAGAACAGTCCCTTGGAGGATATTGCTTCATTGTAGAGAAAGATATAAAGACCCTCTAAGTCATGAAAATTTAAGGCAAACAGGAAATCCTTGACAGTGAACGTTTGTGTGTAGGTGTAGGTGTAGGTATGTAAAATGGGTATATGTTTATTGCTTAACAACATTTGCCTTTCCCCTTTATGTGCAATGGGGAGATCCCTTGTTGGGATGTGCCAAGGTGATCCCATGCAGGCGGAGCGAACCAGGCTCCATGGGGAAGACTTATTCCAGCACCTCAGGAGACTGGGGCTGGGTTCTTCTCCAGTGTGGTCCACCTGGCACTGTGCTAAGCATTAGGGGGACAAGGCTGAGCATGTGAGCGTGATCTAAAAGAGAAGCGTCCTCAGAGCTCAGGGGGATGCTGCTGGGGTGATGGGAAGAAAAGAGCTGAATCAATAGTAGTATTGTCGTAAACATGAACAAATTTCCTGCCATCAGAATGTGCAGGACCACCTGTAACCTCACGTGGCAGAGACCCGAGCCACGGCATTAGTGGACTAGTCACGCTTCCTAGTTTTCTCTCTCTTTCTGGCTTCTTGCAGCAGGACCTATCTTCTTTGAACTGAGTCCCTAGTGTTCCTGGCAGAGTAGGGTGGTTGGGGGAGGCTTTGGGGAATAAGGGGACTTCCCATCACTGAGGGCAGTTGGGTGCTCATGTACTAAACTGAGTAAATAAAAGTGAGGTAATTGTGTTTGTACTCCAAGCTAGTAATGTGGATCATTCCAGATACACTATTGACATGGATTTCTACCAAGTGAGTCATTTCCCTTATGGCCTTTCTCTAAATTTCATAAATGTATTCCCACAACACCTGCAATTAAGCCCAATGTTTCTGGGAATATAAGAAGTAAAGCACATAGTCTATCTCTGAGAAAAATGGATCCAGAGGGTAATAATGAGAGCTCTGAGAACAGGAAATCTGCAAAAAAAAAAAAAAGGAAAATTATGATTTCATAGATTCAGTCATTTCAACAGAAATCAGTAGTCAGCGGCTAAACAATTTTCAGAGTTAAATTAATGTTTTCTACCCTGAAGGATTATTCATAATAGTTATATGATTATAAATATATACTTATAAAGCATAAACATTGCTGAGAAAATTCTGACATTGGTAAGATCTGTCCTTTGTTTTAGTAAAATTACTTTATTTTCCTATTGCATCATTAATGTATTTCTTATATAGTTCTATCACCTTTATCATCTTTACCCCCCACTGTTTCAGAAAAAAAAATAAAACTTCATGTTTACAAATTGACATTTATTGATAAGAGATAAGAGTATTTGTTTAAAGTGTTCTGTAATTTGTTTTCTTATGTTGCTTCAATTTATAAAATGCACTGTTTTTAAATAACTTCAAGATACATGGAAAATAAAGCATCATTAAAGAATAGTATATTTGAATAATTATTTAATATTAAAGATACATTTGCTTGTTCGTTCTTTTTTTTTTTTTAACAGAGATTAAAGGCTCCTATACACTAAGTTTAAAAAACAGTGTTTCCCTGGAGATTTGTTTTGAGACTTCACAGCTTTGCTGGTTTCCAAGTGTAGAGGATGTTGTGATTCCCCAAAAAAGTGATATAGTGAAGTTCTTACAACCCTCCCAAGTTGATCCCAACAAGCGTCCTCCTGCCCAGTGTAGCTTGCACCAATAGAACATGACCAAGTTCGGTTCAGAAGCTAAGGAAAGCTTTAGTCTTTGATCAGAGAATGGAGAGGGGTGAGCTCAGACTGGAGTCCATGCTCTCTGAACAGGCTGTGAGCGGGACGGCTTTCCAGGGCTCCATCAACGGGGAGGGAAGTGGGCGGAGCTCTCTACAGGCAGGCGCAGCTGTGCTGCTCAGGCTCCAGCTCGCAGTGCCTTGCAGGGCGCTTGCGCGGCGTCTCTGCACACGGCCCGCCGCCGCCAGCTTGAATTGAGAGTTCTAGAGCGGCGGTGTCGCGCACCAGCATTTGGCGCTAGGAACTCCGGCCTGAGGTGCCAGTTGCAAGGCGTGTGCGAGCGTCACCTTATGAGCAAGCACAAAGGAAAAAAAAAAGGTTAGACTTTATTTTATTACACAGCTTCTATTTTTAGTTCCTAGAAATTGTTAATGGGCTTTCTCCCTGACGATGTCTAAAAGGGAGTGCTTCCCCTGTAGGGAAAGAGTTGGATTACCGGAAGAGATGGTGTTAGTAAGACTGGGTTTGGTCCACAAAACTGCCAAGCAACTCCCGTTCATCATGGTCTAGTTTTTTTTTTTTTTTTTTTTTTTTAATTTATAGAGAGAATGTTTTGCTTATCTCTTTTAAATTTTTATTTATTTATTTATGGCTGTGTTGGGTCTTCGTTTCTGTGCGAGGGCTTTCTCCAGGTGTGGCAAGCGGGGGCCACTCTTCATCGCGGTGCGCGGGTCTCTCACTATCGCGGCCTCTCTTGTTGCGGAGCACAGGCTCCAGACGCGCAGGCTCAGTAATTGTGGCTCACGGGCCCAGCTGCTCCGCGGCATGTGGGATCTTCCCAGACCAGGGCTCGAACCCGTGTCCCCTGCATTGGCAGGCGGATTCTTAACCACTGCGCCACCAGGGAAGCCCCATGGTCTAGTTTTGAACAGAGGAACCACATTTCCTGGAGTAGAGAAGGTTTTCATCCCCCACTGACCGAATGTTCTCAGTTGCCCATTTCATACACTCTGCTTTGTCTTGAACAAACATTAGTCAGGCTTTTTATCCTTTCTACAAGTTTCTGAATTTTAACTTCCCCCAAGTCTGAGCAAGAGCTGAAAGAGTGGTTCATGCCCCTTGTCAGCTCATCCTGGGAACCAGTAGGACCAATTATTTGTTCTGAGGAAATATCCAAGCTGATTTCCATACATGTTCCCCCGTCCCTTATCCATGATACATCCTTCCATGGGCCTAGAGAGCTGGGGCAGATGGAGAATTGCTTGGATTCCTCTCCATATTAGCACTTGAGTAAAAACTCATTTAACAGTGAAAACTTGTGTTAAAGCCTTAGCCAAAACTTATTTTTTTTTTTTATTGTGGTCTTCCCCATCATGGATAAAAAGATAAACAAGCTATCTCTACCTATTTATCTTCATAAACAGAGGCATTGAAGACTAACAAAAACAACCACCACAACAAAATAGTTTGTATTAAGTCTGAATTTATTAATTTGCGAGGAAAGAGAGAGTCATAGCACTCTGGAGAGAGTTCAGCGATTCACTCTGCAGTGTAGGTGCTTGATATAGGACCAAAACAAACAGTTACTTTAAAATATGATAGGCTTCTCACGACATTTTTTGATTGGTTACTAAAAAAAAACTAAACATTTCTCTTTTGACTGATCATTTTTCATCATGACATTATTTGGGTGGGTATTAAACTGGGGCTCAGCTGGATGGGTATTCTTAACAAGTTCTGGAATGGTTTAAGAATCATGCAGGCATATAGACATGTGAAGATTTAAGTAGGGAATTCCTTTACAGAAGTCAATGATATGTTTCTGAGATATTAATCTCTAATACAGTAGGTGAAAAATGTAATGGTATCACATTTGTGTCACATAATGGTAGAATGTATGTTAGGAAAGTGTTATGTTGTTAAAGCCCAAGAATACCAGATTTCTCATTGTCAGCCTTCTGCATTCCCATGAAATCTTAAAGGGAAGTGTGTACTTAGCATAACATAGACCAATGAATAGAAGTCTAACAAACTGGGTTAATGTCTTAAAATGTTCCTAGGCCTTAAACTCAAACCGTAGTCTTAACATTTAATTAGTTTGCTAAGGCTGCCATAACAAAGTACCACTAACTGGGTGGCTTAAGTAACAGGTATTTACTGTTTCAAGATGGTAGAGGCTAGAAGTACAAAATCAAGGTGTTGGCAATGTTGGTTCCTTTCGAGGGATGTGAAGTACTGGGGAAATATAATTAAAAACTAAATCCTCTCCTATCCAAGAAAATAGCCCCATAAAGGTAAGTAGACAAAGAAAATACTTTTATTATTGAATAAGCATTAAAGCAGAACGGGATGCTCTAACAGGCAATCCCCTAAGAGGTTGCAAAGACAGAAAAAACTCTCATCCTTTTATATAATCAAACAGATACAACCCATTACCTACATGTTCTCAAGATGAACAATAATAAGTCCTGAGGTAAGAGTACTTGACAGCACCGTTTTTCACACATAGCTTATTCTAGACTCATCTGGTAAGTAGGGTGACCACCTCTGTTATCTAATTGGCTTTATGAAGAGAAAAAGCAAACTTCTCATCTTTTTTGTAACAGACAGTTTTGCAATTCAGAAAAGTTACCCATAGAGGTTAAGCTCCTACCCTCCCACAAAAACTGGGAGGTTGGAGTGCTGTCTTTTTAGATGATTAGATTTCAAAGAGATGGCTCCCAGCTCCTTAAAAAAGACATTCCTGGGTCATAGAGCTGACAAAAAGCTCATTTAGTTTCTAAAAATATTTACATACATTTCAAAGAGGCAGAGAAAGAACTTATACTTGCAAGTTTTCTAAAGTAAACGATCTGAGAAAAGGGAGGTGGAGGAAAAGTATCCTTATTTATGAGGCAGAATTAAAATCTTATTTTTAATTTTTATTTGTTCTTACAGAGGGAACAATCTGTTCCAGGCCTCCCTCCCTGACTTGTAGATGACCATCTTTGTTCTGTTTCTTCACATCATCTTCCTTTATGCTTGTCTGTTTCTGTGTCCAAATTCCTGCTTTTTATAAGGACACCAGTCAGGTTGGATTAGGGCTCACCCTAATGAACTCATTTTAACTTGATTTCTTTTGTAAAGACCCCATCTTTAAATAAGGCCACACTCTGAGTTTCTAAGGTTTAGGACTTTGCCGGGAGGGGCGGGGGCAGAGTTCAACCCGTAACAGCATCATACTACCACCTGCAAAGATAAGAGACTGAAGAAATAATCATTACAAAAAGAGACAGAAGACACAGATTGCTGGCTGGAAGTCTGATCCAGCAGGAAAAAGGTTAATTCTGTAGCCCACTTTCTCAGCCATACGAGGTATAGAAAGGCAGAAAGAGTGAGAAGAAGGAAACAATATCACTGTTCTTTACAAGAGAGTTGTCACTTTTCACACTCCTGCTGCATGAGAAGTGGAAGGAAAAAAGGTGTTCTTGATCTTTTAGTTCATTATAATTTTATCAGTTAGTAAAAATATCTTAATTAGAGATAAAAATTCAGAATTTGCATCTGAAGCCTGAAAAGATCTGCAATTCTTTCTGTGGATTGTCTCAAAATTGCAGGCAAACACTTAATTGGTGAAATGTAATTAAGAACCAATGCCCTTCCCCCAGGGGCCTATGGAAACTCAGGGTTACTGCCCTGAGGCAAGTAACCACTTGTTAGGGACTAGTATATTGTAATCCTCTAAGAATAGGATTTTTATTCATTACAAGAGTATAAATCTCCTTGTTTGATAAAACAGATAT
Organism: Balaenoptera ricei; assembly: GCF_028023285.1. Classification (NCBI taxonomy): domain Eukaryota; kingdom Metazoa; phylum Chordata; class Mammalia; order Artiodactyla; family Balaenopteridae; genus Balaenoptera; species Balaenoptera ricei. The sequence goes on from NC_082641.1 coordinate 22,818,297, forward strand.
AAGAAAATTTGTCTACTCTTTATCATTCACAAACCAAGAGTTCTGTATTTTTGTACTGATATATTTGTAGAGGAACTTGAGAAACATTATTGAAATTTGCTATCCTATCTGCCACTCTCTGGTTATGAAAAGAGTACCAGAATGGAATATTTTAAACCTTCTAGAAGTACAGTTATATCAACTGAATTTTGAGCTAAGCCACAAATCATAGACCATTTGTATTAGATGCCGGGAGTGAGAATGGAGAACAGCCAGGTCTCCATTTCTTATGGCCAGTTCTTACAAGAACCATGGCAAATTGTCACATCAGTTCCCTTCATGTGAAACCTAGGGTTTTCAATAGCCAGTGCCTTTATGTTTGTCCAAAACCTTGAACAGAGAAATTCCCACTCAAGACCTTAGAGGAATGTCAAAATCATGGATCAAGTAAAGCTATGAATGCAGGGGTAAGCCAAAGTAAACATAAGTCAGAACAAGGGTCAGGATGGATAAGGCATAAATTAGACGAGACAGAAGGATATACAAGCACTAAGTACAAGTGATGAGCTATGAAAACCACAGATTAAGAGAAAAAATTAACAGATCAAGAACAAACCAAAAAACATTCACAATAGTTCCTAAAAGAGGTAATTTCAGTCTAAGTTCAAATGGAAAGAAATGCATGTACTTAAGGTGTGTATTTATTTATTAAAAAAATAACTCAATATTTCCCAGTTGCTACGTAGTATATGGTTGAATGACTAAATTTAAAGAATCTGGAGTAGAACATTAAATAAAATATTTTATTTTAGATTAAATTAAATGCATTAAAATTACATACTAATTTTATCATTGAAAAATACTTCTGAATCAAAATAAATTAACTGTGAGGTCTCAGATATCTCACATAAAGAAGAGAATTAACAATATTAATATACACAATGTACAATTTGATATGTTATTGTATAAAATGTAAATATTATACTAAAGCAAACTGCTTGCTCTGTTTCAGATTCTTTATTCCGCTATATACCCGAGGTATAAAATGGTACAATATATGAGAAAAACACAAATTCAGAAAAAAGTAATTAACAGTCAAGGCAAGACAAAGTTCATTACATGATTAATTTTAACAAAATGGTGGATCAGCAGAACTCAACAATCTGATACATGTAGTATACAAAAATATGTTGAGTAATATGTTACCTAATGTTAGTTGTTCCAAGCATGTAATTAAAAAAAAAAAAAAAAAACTCCATATGAAGAATAATTAGCTGTTTAAAAGAGTAAGTTAGATCTTAATTTACTTGATGGGTATCTGTGATTCATTATTAGCTAGAAAAAGTATGTCAGAGGGCAATTTTATTAAACATACATGCTCTGACTTTGTAATGTGTGTATGTAAACGCATATATACATACATATGTACGTACATACATATCATATAATACATACATATAAGCATGTAATTTATTTCTGATTTGCTATATAAAATTAACTTTTCAAATTAAAAATTTATTTAATTTCTAAATAAATCTAATATGTAGAAAGATGAAATATGTTCTAGTTTTAAATAGATGAGATGGTGATTTTTGTTGGCCTTCACGTCCCTGCAGAGAATTTTTTTAATGGTCTCTAAGGAAAGATAATGATGCAGTATCCCTGAGTGAGTATCTCGAGAGAGCACAAGATTATAGTTTTTAAATGATAATGAGTTTGAATTAAATTTTGGCCCAATAATGAGTTTACACCATTTCATTCTTTGTCCTTGCTTCAATCTCTGTTTTGAAAAGGAAGTATAAGACTGTTAACAGCTGATATTGTCAGAGCAAATAATGGTAATATAGACATCTTTTCTGAGGGATTTTGACAGAATGTGTACCATGGAAACAATCTCTCAGCAACAAAATCCAAATTGGGAAATAATCCCCAGGTCTACTTACCCTTTTTACTTATACTTTTGTGATTTTCTTTAAGCTATTTTAATTTCCCCCATTAAAGAAACTCCAGGGATAAAAATCTATGACTACATTAATGCTGTATTCTATTTGAATTAGAAAATCAAACTGCAGAATCATGGCTTTGAATGTTCCCTTAGAAATAATCAAGAGTAGCACATTCATTTGAGTTATGAGGAAACAAGATCCAGGATGCCAGTGTGCATTTCCCAAGGCCAAGTAGCTAATGACTGGCAGAGCCTCCAGGGAAATACAGCTCTCCCTATTCCTTTTCAGGGACTATTGTACTTAAACTGTAACAAATACAGAATATAAATTGAAGGAGTCATCCATATAATTAGGAATGAAGTATATTTTACACAACATGTATTATTTTTTTAAAAAAGGCTTGAGTATAAAGTATAAAAGTATAAAATACTTCCTTTATGAAACTTTCCCATTAATATTATGTTTAAAATTCATATTGATTAGAACTGTGATACTTACTTTAATAATTTTTAATGTGTATTAAATTGAGTTTTTTTTTTTTTTTTAATTATTTTATTTATTTATTTATGGCTGTGTTGGGTCTTCGTTTCTGTGCGAGGGCTTTCTCTAGTTGTGGCAAGCAGGGGCCACTCTTCATCGCGGTGCGCGGGCCTCTCACCATCGTGGCCTCTCTTGTTGCGGAGCACAAGCTCCAGACGCGCAGGCTCAGTAGTTGTGGCTCACGGGCCCAGTTGCTCCACGGCATGTGGGATCTTCCCAGACCAGGGCTCGAACCCGTTTCCCCTGCATTGGCAGGCAGACTCTCAACCACTGCACCACCAGGGAAGCCCGTAAATTGAGTTTCAAATATTACACTATATATGTTATTTCTTGTAAAACACAACAGAATAATTATGTGTAAGAAAGTCATTAGGTTGTCCTCAATTGTAAAAGAAACTTGCTTCAAATTATACCAAGAAAATTTGAAAATTGAGTAATGATTTATGAACAATCATTGGAAGAATAAGTGTTTCCTCTATAGATATATCATTAACCTAAATATATTTTGTTATTTGATTTTAATTTGCTTTATTTATTTATTTTTTATATAGCATGTATTTTCTTGCATGAGCACCTGCCATCTGTTCAAACAAACAAACAAAAAGTTTGCAGAATCCTCTTTCAGCTTGTGCAATTCTTAACAATTGATTTCAGAATTGCTTCTGGCACCTTGCTTCTGTAAAGAAAAAGAAGAAGAAGAAGAAAAAAAGCATGTTTTTGTTAGTTTAAAACCAGAATGTTTCTAATAAGTCTATAGTGGCTCTGTCTTTGGGAAGTTATTATATATTCTATGGAGTACTATTTCTCTACATAAGTGTGTCTGTGTATTTTTATTTAGCTGTCCTCTCAGCAATATTTAATAAGGACATTCTATGAGCTCATTTTGAAGTGGACATTAGTGAAGTAATTGTGAGCAAAGCACACAGGCTCTGCTGAACCTTGTGGAGTCTCTATCTAATGGGATAGACAGTAATCAAGCAAATAATCACAGAATATACAAATACATGTAAAATACCATGGCTCTGATGAAACAGTACATGTTGTAACATTGAATAAATATAAAATAAAAACTTTGAAATGGTGTAAGAGGAGGAGTTGATTGTTTCAGATAGACCAGAGAAATCTTCTCTGGAGATGTGATTTTTAAGTTAAATTGGAAGGAAGAGTACAATTTCGCAAAGTGGAATGATGTGTGAGGCAAAGTTAACAGTGTCCCAGGCAATGGAGACAACAACTGAAAGTGTCTCTGAACAGAAGCATGTCACATTTGCAGAAATGTAAAAAAGGACAAAATGGCTGGTATTCAGAGAGAAGGGGGGGTGTATCTGAGGCAAAACTGGAGAGGCAATAGGAGCCAGACCTTCTCTGTCATGTTCAAGAGTTTGAGAACAATGGGAATGCACTGATTTTTGTTTTTAGTTTTAATTTTAAGGATATGGAGGGACATAGATAAGATTCAAACGTTGTAAAACTGTTCCTGAATACAGAATAAATAAAATGGTTTGAAAGAGGCTATGATACTTGGAGGCAAATTAAAAGGCTGTTGCTGAAATCCTGGAATGATCTGGCAGTATCTTGGAGAAACAAGGTAGTTTTGCATGTGGGAAGAAGTAGACACATTTAAACAGTGTATAGGAGAAGAAAAATTGACAGAAATGTGATGATGGATTAGATAAGGAAGACTGCAGGAGAGTATTATATTGTGGTTTCTGGCTTGTATTACTGGGTGGAATCAGTTGTCATTTACTAAGATAGGGAATGCTGGAAGATAATCATTTTTGAGCATAGAAAGATCATGACTTCATTTTGATCTTGTTGAGTTTAACTTGCCTTTGAGTCAGCCAGGGAGTGATTCAAGAAGGCATGTGGACTGTAGGTTTACAGCTAAGAGTATTTTGTGATAAAGAGTTTTATATATGGAAGCAGATCTGGCTAGAAGTAATTTTTTTAAGTAATTTTGGCTGACAGTGTAGAACAGTTATTAAAATTGTGTTCATCCCAACCCAATTTAATGCAATCATACCCTAAAATCCACTCTCAAATATGACTGTTACGCAAATGAGTAATATCTCCTCTATTTTTAAATTAGTGCTGATCTTTAAACTACTATTTAGGAACATATTTAAATTTCAAGTAAAAATTATAATCTAATAGACACAAAACAAATAGTGGTATCTGAATGGAATACTCCTATATACTTACAGATTCAAGTATAGGCCAAAATAAAGTCCCTCACCCAAGACAATGTCATTGGATTGATTTGCTTTACTAGTGAAGATTTAGGCTTCAGAAGCACCAAAGACATTTTAAGTACTCCAAGTAGATTACTGAAGGCACTTCTGCTGAAACCCTAGATTTCTGAGACTGTAAATAGTGCAATTTGGAATATTCCTTATTTATCATGCTGTGGGAGTTGTCTGATATTTAAGCTTATGATGAGGGCTTCAAATTGTATCTCTTAATTAAGACTTCATCATTGTATAAAGTATCATTTTTTCCTTCAATGAAACATATAGTAAGAGAATAGTATGTGAAAAGCACTGGGCATAACTTGAACTGTAAGATAAGAGTTCTTACCTTTGAGCCACTTAGTCTATCAGAGTGAGACCATGATAAAACTAAAATGCCAGAGAGTGTTACAGAAGGAGAACAAAATTCAGAGTCAAGTAGTAACCCCAGAAGAAAGAGTAGTCAATTCTATCTGGGGTCAGTTCTACTCTACTGGGAGTTAGAGTCTTAAAAGGGTAAAAGGGAGTAAGTGCTCTTATTCTGGATAGAATTAATTTAAGTACAATTGATAGCAGAGATGTACTCTCTTAGATACCTATGTCACACCTTCTCCTCTCTCCTTTAAGAAGAAAGGAAAGGACTTCCTTTCCTTTCATTTAAGACTTCCTTTTCTTGCCTTGTTCTAAGATAAGTTTAGCTCTTTTCCACTGAGAAAATGGAAGAATTGAGAAGAAAATTTCTACCTGCATCTACCACCAAATCTGTCAAATCTATCTGAATCTGTTCTTTGTCTTCTTCCTATCACAGTGGATCACTGTTTTGATTCTTTCCTAAGGCAAAAATATCCACTTGTGATTTTTATCCCTTCCCTTCTTTACCATCACTTCAGAAATTATCCCTGCTTTCTACTTCCTCTACCAGCATGTTTTCTTTCTGTTAAATCATTTTCATTAACATATACCTGGCTTTAATATCTCCCAACTTCAAGACTCTCCTTTGACTCTGAACCCCTTCCAATTAGCATAAACTTTGTTGGCTTGTCACTTAGAGGAAATTATTTAAATTTGAATTTTTAAATTCTCTGGTCTAGTCCTCCCTTTCTCCTTCAAAAACACTTCAGTCATGATTCATTTCCCATGACTCCATTGACATAGCTCTTCTTGGAATCACATATAGACCCTGGATGCCAAATCCAATGGACAGTTTGAAAATGTCTTTCTCAACCATCAGTGGCATTTGACAAACTGGTCTTCATCTAGATAATCTTATTCAGTCTCTAAACTTTTAAAATGTTCTATATACATTGATGAGCTGCAAATTCATATCCCCAGCCCAGAGTCTACTCCTTAACTCCATAAAAGTATGTCCTAAGTTGTTGTACTTAGATGCCTAAAAAGTACTTCAAACTTAATGTGTAAGAAATGAAACTCATGGTAATTTCCCATTAAACCAACACCTTCTACAGTACTCCAATCTAATGAAAATAGACCCTTTTTCTTCTACTTGCCCAGACTGAATCTGGGGAATCATCCTTGAGCCTTCTTCATCATATTTCATACCAACACATCAATAATATTGATTGTTCCACTGAAATGTATACCTTGTCTGACCACTTCTCACCACCTCCACTGCAGCCATCCTTGTCTATGACACCAAATTTGATCCTTTTAAAATATTTCACATCATATTGCTCAAAATTCTCCAGTGTTTCCCAATCCTGCTCAGACTAAAATCTAAATTCCATATAATGGTCCTCTTGTAGGACCATTACCTGAGCCATGCTATGCCTATAACGTTATCTCTTACCTCTTTCCCTCTTTCTCAATTTCACTTTGACACATTGGATTTCTTGTTCCAAAGATCATGCCAAGCAAATTCCTGTCTTGATGACTTTGTGTTTTTTTCTCTCTGCCTGGGAAATATTCCTCTGGGATTTTTGAGCACTTTTTTTCTCCCATTTTTGCCTAGTGTCTGTCTGCTCAAATATTACCACATCAGGGAGCGTTTTACTAATACCCTTATATAAAATAATAAACACTTACTAAAAAATACTTGTCTTGCTTAACCTACTTTATTTTCTTCATAGATTTAATCAGCTCTCTATTATACTGTTTAATGTCTATATATTTGTTTCTGTCTATTCACTAAAATAGAAGTTGCATCCACTAGAATATGACTACAGTGAAGTTTTCAGTTTTTATTCACAGCTGTATTAATGATGCAGAAATCTGAGGGTAGCACATATTAATCCCACACTATTTTCTAAATAAACGATTGACTGAATAAACGAATGAATAAATGAAAGGAATAATGTGAATACATTTCAGAGGTTACAGAAAACCCAGGTGTGTCTAGAAATATGCAAACATTAAAATACGATTTCAGAATATAATTAGAATTTATTTGTGTAGGAAAAAATTAACATGGCTAATCATTGTTTTTCCAGATAAACAATTAATAACTATTTTTCTATGTTCATTTATAAAACCTTAGAACTCAATTTTATTCAGGGTTTCCTGATATAAATGAATAGTTTTGAGTGTCTACCATGTGTTTGACATCACAGTAAGTAACTGGTATACAAAAATAAATGAAGAAAACTAGATATAATTGACTAGGGAGAACAACCATCAAACAGTTTCTACGTAGGAAAATAAATGCTATGATTGGAGAGAGTAGTGTTTTTTTTTGTTCTTTTTTCTTTTAAAAAAAAGTATTGGGGCTTCCCTGGTGGCGCAGTGGTTGAGAATCTGCCTGCCAATGCAGGGGACACGGGTTCGAGCCCTGGTCTGGGAAGATCCCACATGCTGCGGAGCAACTGAGCCCGTGAGCCACAACTACTGAGCCTGCGCGTCTGGAGCCTGTGCTCCGCAACAAGAGAGGCCGCGATAGTGAGAGGCCCACGCACCGCGATGAAGAGTGGCCCCCGCTCGCCGCAACTAGAGAAAGCCCTCGCACAGAAACGAAGACCCAACGCAGCCAAAAATAAATAAATTAATTAATTAATTAATTAAAAAAAAAGTATTTATTTATTTTTGGCTGCGTTGAGTCTTAGTTGCGACACGTGGGCTCCAGAGTGCATGAGTTCTCTAGTTGCAGCACCTGGGCTTAGTTGCCCTGCTGCATGTGGGATCTTAGTTCCCTGACCAGGGATTGAACCCATGTTCCGTGCTTTGGAAGGTGGATTCTTAACCACGGGGACTACCAGGGAAGTCCCGGAGAGAGTAGTTTTAAAGTACACTTAGCAGAGTCTTTTCACATGGTCTTTATTGTAGGCTTTGAAGATTTAGCCATTAGATAAACTATTTACTTAAAGCACCAGCTGGGCAGGTACACCAGTTAAAAAATTAAACTTATTAAAGTTTTTGATGCCTAAAAAGACCTGCAAGAAGTGTTAAGACTGCCTCAATTGTCTTGTTTCTTCAAGTGGCACAGATCGCAAGTCTTTAAACACATTTTTCTAAGGATAAGCCTACATCTTTAATTTTATCACCATACACAGTACAAGAGCCTTTTGTTTAATGCTTATGACTATATTTATCTAAAAACTGTGAAGAGCACCACTGAAGGCTGATGGGTAGAGACATCTGCCAACGCAGATCTAAAATTTTGCTGGATCATTTCAATCTACACGTGGTGGACCATAAAAAGTTAAATGTGAAAGCACTCTTATTCTATTTCCTACTTTCCCTGACTCCAGTGTCTTCTTTGATCTTGCTCAGCAGCTATAATTGGGACACTTTAGAGTGACCTAACCAGGAGTTTCATTTGCAGGTGAGTAATTTTGTTTCCTGAGGTTCTGATCATCCTTTTGGTATTTTGCCAAGGATCATATTTTTTTAAATCCAAATATATTTAACGGATTCCTAAGAATACAAAATGTTCCTACTGTGCAAAAAAGTGATAAAGTAACCATCCTCCAAAATAAAGTTATAAAGGGATCACACTACACAATGGAATATCTATTTTGCATTGATATTATTATTACATGAAGTGAGATGGAGTGACAAGAAGAGAGTCACAATAAGTGACAGAAGCAGAATCTTCAAAGAGAAAAATAAAAGTGTGAAAAAGAAAGAGCAAAGGGCATAGAGAGTTTATAAATTTTCTCAATAAGTAAAATGAAAGTTTAATGAAATTAATCCTTTTTACACATTGGATCATTTCAGAGAAATCTCTTGCTTACAGAGTACACTGAAACAGGTAAAAGTCAGTAGAGGGAAAGAAGACAATTTGAATGAAGATGGCTCAGAAAGAAGTAAGAAATTTCTAAAAATCCATCCCAAAGTAGAGAGTTTTACAGACTACCTAGTGAATTCCTTGACACAAAATTGAATACACTTTTGCTATGATAGGTGTTTTTTTATTTATGTGAAATATATAGTATTTAATGTAATGACTTAATAAATTTAAATATACATTTAATCATAAACTAAGTTCTTTGTACCACATTCTATATTGGGTAAATAATACAGTATGCTTTGATTGACTTAAAATGAGGACATATGTCAGATGAGGTAAGCTGAGTAAATAACTTTGTATTATTTTCCTTACTGTTCATAGTTGTCATGGAATAAACCCTTTATGATGAATAACAACTTAGTTTAGTTTTGTACAATTTTTCAGCCCTGGAATTGTTGATTAATTAAATTAATATGCTTTTTTTCCTATTTTTCTGTAATTGTAAGTTAGTATTTTTAAATAATTATTTTATGTTCACAGATTGTCAGGGAGCCATCTGGAAAGATCAGAGTGGAGTTTTATTGTAAACTTGATCCAAGTGTTTTATTGTAAACTTGATCCAAGATTACAGTGTTAGTTGATATATCATATAGTTCTAAGAATTCAGAAGAAGAAAATAAGAATTTCAGATGATAATATTAAGAGAAATATTACAGGTTCCCACATTCACTTCTGAGGAGGGTAATTGCCTTAAATGATATTATGAAAAATGTTTATGGGCTTATGCAAAAAGGCTAATTTTACATGAGATTGGAAATGATTCTACTGAGTTGACCTATGCAGTAACTTCTGCATGCTTTGGGGAAGACTTTTCTTTCAGCAGACTTGAAGAATTCTTTTGTCTTCTTAAATGAATACACTGGAACTTTTACTTCAATAAATAGCCATAAAAATCCTGTGAACCTCAAAGAGTTATACTTTTGGCCTTCATTCTTTCACTCTGAAATGTAATGGGCCAATCATTTTACCATGGGCTTCCGATAAACTCACCACATGGGAAAAGAGTAAATTTATTCCAATCAGAGCTAGGAAAAATACAACTATGTCTTTCAGTGTTCAGAAGTAAACACGTATCTCCTAGATGCTGGGAAACAATCTTGCCCTTACCATAACCTCTATATATTTTTTCTTCCTGCAGTATGGTCTGACAGCAAAATTGAAATTGAGTCAATCCACAATCATCCGCATAACCATTAAACTTGATCATTTAAAATTGTTGTGTTTGATGGTATATGTCTAAAGAGAGAACAAATCGGATAAGCATAGTCTATTTTTTCTTTATTACTTTGAGAATGTTATAATAATTACTAGCGCTTGAGAAAATGTATTAAGACTACTCTCTCATATGGCTTACATGAAATGCTATATTCAATGGTATTTAAATAGATATATTCAAAGAAAGTTATAGTTTTAAATTTCTTGGTGAATTACTGGATTAAATGTTGAATGACTCGTCCATTCTCAGCACCAAAATCTGGACCCTATAATATGCTAGTGTAGTGTGAGAATCTTCTTTGAATATGCAGGTAATGCTCTCTACATTTGACCACAGACTCTTTATTCATAGTGCATCTTGCAAGACAAATATTCCATGAAATATACTTTGAGATGTTCTAGAGTCAGCTATTTCAAAGCCTCTTCATTTTCTCCAAATTTCCCATTTCAAAACTCCCTATCTATTACTCAGTAGAAAACAGAAGCCAGTAATTAGAAACCCACTCAAGTTTCTATGAGAAATCCAGCAGAATTGCTTGTATTTGCATCAGTTTGTTTAATTTTCTCCTACTTGAAGAAACACTTCCAACTATCCTCTGAGCTCCATTGATTCTCATCTTCCCAGAATTCTCTTCCATCCCAATTCTTTCCTATGTCTTCAACCTCTCCAGTTTTACTTACTTTTACTCTTGTTCTCTAAGTGTTTACTCTTCTCTAAGATGTTGAAGTGGAAATTCTATCAGAGACACAGTGATATGATTAATGCTGTGATATCAGTCCCAAATACAAATTGACAAATGGTCAAAATTGTTGCCCTAGACCCTGTAGCATGAGTCTGGAATCTCTCGGATAGAAACCTTACGCTAAACCTGAAGTAGTAAAATTACAAAGAAAAATTAATAGCAATGATTTTTCTGGAGACATATATTTGGGGTGCTTTGTCTAGAGGGAAGGACTTCAGTGGGACCAGTAGAAGAGACTGAGAGGTATCACTGAAGTTTGCAAGACACAGAAGTCTGGGGCTTGTTCAGAGAACAGCTATTATTTTGGCTCCTGATTCAGTAAAATAATTTATCTTTCTTCCTCGGACTATATATAGATGACGGTTGCCAACTTCCCTTACATGTGGTTGTATGTTTACATTCTGGGCACTGCAATGTGGAAAGGAGTTAGATACAAATACTTCCAAGCCTTCCCCCAAAGACCCTCCTCTCTCTCTCTCCCTCTCTCTCTCTCTCTCTCTCTCTCTCTCTCTCCCCCCTGTCTGGCCAAATACAAAGGCTGCTAGAATTGCAAAATGGAAGAGCCTAGTTTACTTCTTGAATGGCTGTATGGAAAATCACCTTCAGTATAACCACTTTGAACTACTGGATGAGTATAAAACAAACGTCACTTAATTGAAATAAGCCACTGGGACATGAAGGCTGTTTCTTCCTTATTGGTTAATAGAAGTAATTTTTGCCTAAGAAATTTGGAGGGCTTAAGATTTATACCGATGAGATACTTTGAAAGAGCTGTATTGAGGAAGCACACTGCTACATCTGGAAAACAAATATTTGTAGACAAAGTTCCAAGTATATGTGCGTGTTTGTTTACAAGTACCAGATGTGGACTGCACAGAGAACTGAGCTATTTTATAGCAGCCTTCTTACCTCCCCTTCTTAATTTTTTGTGATCCAAACCTGGAAAGGTCAGGAATATTAGCTACCCAGTGAGGGAGGAAATATCAAGAGATATGATGGAACTAAACTCCAAAACAAAGAATTAATCCACAACCTTCTGGCTTGGCTAGCTAAGAGTATTTGACATTAAAATGAGTTCACAGTTTTGATAATTGTGAAGAACTGAACATTCCAAAAACCTATAGACACCATGTTTTCAACATTTAATAGCTTTTGGCAATTTTTTGCAAGCTAGAAATGGATCTCTTTATCATATAAAAGTCTGAGCTAGTATTTTGGCTCTGCTTCATCTATTTCTTTCACCACTATCCCTAGTAATTTACCCTTATGCATATATTTCCAACTTTCCTGCATTGAAGGCGGTGGAAGAGGCAAAGAGTACCACTACAGTGGTTGAACACATGAATCCTGCTCACATTCAGTATCAGTGATATGGCCACACTTGCTGCAAGGGACACTGAGGTATGATATTTATTGTGCATGACCGTTTGCTAATCAGAAAGTATTACTACTTTGGAGGAAGACAGTAATAGATATTAGACAAAACCCAGCAATTTCTACCATATTTTACTAAATTAATTTTAAAGAAGCACTTGCATTTGTATTATATCCCATGGGGCACCTTTCTTTAATATACTAGTAACATGTACCAAATAAAAAAGAAAGCCTGAAAAGAAACCAACTAAATAAGTAGAATACAAGACCCCTCTTTTATCAATTCCCCAATTTTTAGATGGAATCTTCTGCCTTTGTCTTTTTTTCTTAATCTCTCATTCTTTAATTCACAGTAACATGGTTCTGCTGACACTATTTTACTGATACTGCACTCATAAAAACAAAACAAAACAAAATCTCTTGTTTCCAGCTCTTGTTCCTTATAACCTTCCTGTGTTATAGCTGTTGTGTATAGCTAACAAGGTGACAAAGATAAAATGAACATAAGCCAGCCACTTGTTGACTGGTTGGTGTGTGTGTGTGTGCGCACGCATGTGTGAGTATGTGACGAGTAGGATACTAAAGCTGGATTTCTAGATAGAATTTACTAAGTATGGGGCATTTCATATAAATGGCATGAGGATTCCAGTGCTGCTAAGGATAATATTTAGTAAATGTCTGAAAATCTAAAATGGCTCCTATTCTATAATTGGAGGACAGCAAATAGATAAGCTAAATTCAATTTTTTCTTCCAAATACATGACTTATTTGGTACTGTTAATTATACCCTTTTCTAATGAGAAGACTTGAGTTAAATTATTTAATAATCATCTTGTTTTGGTCATGGTAAAGTTAGGTTGTAACAGAGAGATACAACAATAATTTAGTTACTTAAAAAGGATAGGAATTTCTTTCTCTTTCGTGTTATAAATCAAGGTCAGTGTTACAGTCAGCTGATAGCTGTGCTCCACACAGGCATGGCTCTGTTCTCTATGATCTCCAGCTCACGAATTCTGGCTTATATTTGAGGCTTGTGTATCTTCCTATTATAAACTATAATATTTAACTTATTCAAGAACTTTTTCCATCTTTAGACTCCATTATTTATCCTTAAGGAAGCAGATTTTTGGGTTGACTAAAATAAGCAGTTTAGAAGCTATGATAGCCCTCTGATAAACTACTCCTGGATTATTATATAGTGGTTACATCTGCAGGATTTAGAGGCAGACTTACTGGGGAATATTTCCAACTTTGTTATTTATTAACTGTGAGAACCTAAGCGAATTATCTAATCTGTGTCTATTTACTTATATCAGAAATGCATGTTTGGGATTGACATATATACACTCATATGTATAAAATAGATAACTAATAAGAACTTGCTGTATAAAAAAAAATAAAATTCAAAAATTCAAAAAAAAAATGCATGTAATAACAGTCCTACCTCAATGATAGATTGAATCAATTAATAGATTTAAAAAGCTGAGAATAGTAGCAAAGCCATAGTCAGTACTCAATAAGTAATATTGAATACTGTCAACTAAAATAATAAGCACTTTTAGGTAGGGTAAGGAATAAGGTAAGGTGTTGTCTCTTTTGTTTACTATTTTATCTCCAACGCCCAAAAAGCCTGGTATGGAGTAAGCATTAAAATGTTTCTTGGGTTAATAAATTTTAAGGTATTTCACTAAAATATCTTACATCATTTATATATTTGTTAACACAAAGAATTCAAAACTCAAAATATGGGTTAATGTAATTGATATATTCATCCCAAATATTTTCATTCATGTAACCAACAAATATATGTAAACTAATTCCAGAGTGTTGGCATGTGCTATGTGCTAAGGATAAGTGAATAAGTAGGATTTGGTCTGTGTTATTCTGGAGCTGCCACAGTGGTGCAGTAGATGGTCGAAGAAAAATAAAAGTGAGAAATGTAGCTAGTGCATTTAAAGCTTATATTAAAGGGCTCTAAAGTATTAAATTTTTAAAAACAAAGGGAAATGTATACATCTCACCTGGGATATTAATTGGGTTAACTTTTGAACTTCATGAATGTCCCTTACGTTATGGTCAGTTACTATATTTTAAGACAGTCTCTTATCAAGAAATAGGAATTATTTATTTTAGACATATAAGATCATTCTCATATTTTCTGCTGAAACAGTGCTAAGATGAATAAAGTACAATAGCCCACTAAATAATCAAAAAGAATATTTTCTGAGAATTTATTAACTTCAGACTTTAGGAATCCAGTAATCTTTACATTTTTGCAAGTATATTAATATCAAGAAGTTATTGCTTTAACACTAAGATCTAATACTTCCAAATGATCTTTTTGATATTGGTATAGTATTTTTTTTTGGAGTATGGAATAATTGCATAATCATAGTTTGACCTTTAGAGTGTTATAATAATACACTTCTATACATGTAGGTTAATCAAAACTATGATTAGTCGGAATGTTATTACCTCTAATATAGAAGTTTGTAATGCCATCCCAGACATATAGAATTGGATATAAATTAAATTGACAAATTTCTTATCAAAACTGAAATCATAGAATTAATATGGATTGACTATTCTGGTAATATTGTCTTTCAAAAATAATTTGAAATCACTTGCTCTTCAGATTATCATTTGATTTATAACTGATATGACAGTTTCTTTTAAAGTCTCTGAAGCAAATCACAGTCCTGTAATATCATGTTCAGGTTGATAGGAGATACTGTCTGCCTTGGGTTATAAGAATGCTCACCAGGGTTGGGGCCTTTGGAAAGAGTTGACACATACAGTTATTCAGCTTGTTCAGAATCCCCTTAGGAGA
This sequence comes from Balaenoptera ricei, assembly GCF_028023285.1. Taxonomy (NCBI): domain Eukaryota; kingdom Metazoa; phylum Chordata; class Mammalia; order Artiodactyla; family Balaenopteridae; genus Balaenoptera; species Balaenoptera ricei. The sequence continues at coordinate 22,833,395 of NC_082641.1, forward strand.
TTCATAGGAGACAGGTTTAGGCCAATTGACTGAGTGATCTGCTGACTGAACAGCTACTAGGTATGTATTAAACAAGTTTTAGAACAAAGCACTATGCTAGAGTTTTCTTCCAGGTGTTAGGGGAGAATTGTTATGGAATCCCCAGGGGTGGAATGAGTGTGACTGTCTCTTCTAATTGGACTGAGCATGTTTATAGGGGTAGCTCCTGGCTGAGTCTGCTCATTGTTTGTGGGAAATGATAGGGATATAGTACTTATACCTCTAGATACTCGGGTTCCTTTTGAAAAACCTGTTTTAACTTCTGCTAATTAATTCCAGTGGTGCTTTTTAGCTCTAGGTTTCCAGGGCTGTCAACATTACTTATTTAGCCAGTGATGATACTATAAAATCTTTTGAAAGCAATGTAGGGAAGTGCACAAAATCATATATTCTGGAGCCAGAGTGTCTTCTGTTTGAATCCTCAGTCTTCTTCCTTTTAGCTATGTGATTCTAGTAAAATATCTCTCTGTGCTTTGGTTTCCACAACTGAGGAATAGGGACAATAATAATACACATCTCATAGTATTTTTGAGAGGAATAAGTGCATACATAGACATAAAGCACTTAGCAAAATGCCTGGCACATAAGTTCATTCGGGAAGCATTAGTTTTATGTGTGTAATGTATGTTAGATGGGACTTACACTAAGATCTCATAATAGACCTTTTTTGTTGTCTCTCCAGATAAATTTTCCAAGCTTCTCTGATCTGCTGTGTTGACCTGCTCTGTGCTGCAGGATGCTAAAATCTTAACAGTGTGTGACTACATCACTGGGCTTCCATGTCTTTTAGCTTCCTACAGCATTTAGCCAATGGAAAACACCAGAAGTAGCTAAGAAGAGAGAGATGTCAAAATATTGATGCCCCTCTCCCCTTGCTTTGAGTGTGGTATTAGACAGATTTCTCGATACAGATCCTGATTAGGAACCTTATTCCAAATTTTGTTCCTGTCACATTGCTTTTCTCCGTATTCTTTTTGGAATTGGTGGAAAGTCTTCTCATTGTCATTGGTCACTGGGTGCGTCACTCTCTCTTGTTCTCTTAATTCTGTTCACTCTTTCATATATAATCCCTTTCTTCAGTTAAACACATTGAACATGTTGGATATGACATCTTTCTTTTTTGATAAATGTAAGATGAGGACAAAAATACGTCATTAAATACTTCTCTGAAGCTGACTAAGAGATTCCTGAAATGTCTTTGCTCTCCAATCACCAAGCACCTACTCTTCATCTAATTTTATGTGCTTAAGATTACAAGGAAACAGAGGGATAACATGAGACGTCAGATTTACGAAGGATCTTGTTCATGGAAAATTGACATTTTAACTTGCCTCCTCAATGTGCTGGGTAGGAAATGATTCTTCCTTAGTGCTTCCGCTATTTTTTTCTATATAATAAGCCACCCTAAAACTTAGTGCTATAAAACAAAAGCACTTTCATTTAGGTCACCATTCAATGGGTTGGCAATTTGGCCTAGGCTCAGGTGTGTGGTCCTTCTCATATTGGCCTGGATATTATTTTCTGGACTTGATCACAATTCTGGGGCATTTGCTGGAATAGCTAGATGCTCTCTTCATATGAGTATGATCTCTTATCCTCCAGAAGGCTAGCCAGGCTTGTTCAAGTGAGGGAGGAATAGGTCCCAGGGAATGGGCAGAGCTGCAAGTCCTCCCTCTTGAGGTATAGGCTTGGAACTTGTACAAATCACTTCTCCCACATTCTTTTAGTTTAAAACAAGTTGAAATGCCAGTCCAGATTTAAGGTATTGGGAAATAGATTACTGTTGTGGTTGGAGGAGTTGTGAAGAGAATCTGTCCAGTTTTTCAATCTACCATAGTCCTACCTCCCAAAGTCAGGTGAAGTGTTACTCCAAGAGAATCAAGCATAATTCACATAAGCAGATCAAGGATATCTGTTAAAAATAGAATCTGGCTTCCTTTTTCTTCTTAATTAGATGCTTTCTAAGCTCCTGAATAGGTGATTTACTCTAGTGCTGTCATCAAAGCAGAATAGAGAAAATGGACCAGAATACCTTTTAGGGAAAATCCAACATGTATCTCCTGATTTTGAATGGTGAGCAAAATTCTGGAGGCTCTTTCCACTACTGCTTATATTCTTAAAACTATGATACTGAAATAGCCCATGATGGTGGGGTGAGAACAAAATAGGAATAACTGCCTGTGGAAAAGATGGATGCTGTCTCTCAATTTCTCAATCCTGTCCCCTTCCCCACTTTCTCCATGACCCTTAAGAGTATCTTAGAAATTTTGAAATTCCGTATGAAGGACTACAGAAAGCACAGAGAATTTGCCTGAAGTAAAATGACTAATGATCCCTAGAAAACAAGAAAATTTAAATTTGGGAGTGGGAAGACAGTTGGTCAAGTCAGTAAATAGTACTATACAGAATTGCCTAATGGCAAGGAGGTGACTTTTTTACAGATACTGTTAGAATTTGATGGTAAAAATTTTTATGTTGTCTTGAGTTTTTTAATTCCTTTAGGTGTGCTATCAAAATTTTAATATTTAAAATTGTGTTATTAGCACAAAAATTTGACCATCATTGTCCTAGTGGGAATATACTTTTGTATCAGACATTAAGCTACAGAGGTTCAAACCCTATTGTCATTTGTGCTCAATTAATTTCTAGCACAGTGCCTGGGTCTAAAACACATGTACACAACAAAGCGATTAAATGTTGTGTCCATGCAAAAGTCTACAGCTTAGTATAGAACAGATTTTAGCGTAATGACCTTAATAATTTTTGTAATGCTTATGTTTGTAAGCATTTGTTTTTATTTTCCCTAGAAACTACCTATGAGATGCTAATCAGAATATAATAAAATGCATGTTCTGAGATATATATATATATATACATATATATATATATATATATATATGTATATATATATATTTATATGTTTACACTTGATTCTTTTCCCATTTGAAATTTTATACTTGCTCCAAGGAAGTAAGTTTTCTAAGAATTTTTATCCAGATTTTGATTCCAGAATTTATTTTGCCCCTTTGTACTTGTCAGAGTCATAATATACTCATATGCATGTTCCTATTCATTATGAACAGTTTCAGAGCTGAAGATTTCTCCTTTGGCAATGTATATTACTGAGTAAGCTAATGATGATGGACACTTGACAAATCCTAAAATGGAAATGGTAAAAAACATAATTTAAATAAGATAAGCAAGATAAACCAGGGGAAGATTTATGGCCTTTCTTCTTATTTACTGTCTCCCTGGCCACTTATTTTTCTCCTGTCAGTATGCATTGATAGGCTTGTATTTGTAAAGAACATTTGTCTAGAAAGATGATGAATGCTATAAGAGAACATGAAAACTTTCATATGAGCATATTATTGCTTAAATCATTGTCATCTTCATTCTCAGTGGATTAGAACTTAACTCATTTTTCTATGATTGATTTTATTTTATTTGGGATTTAATTTTAAGTTAAAATTTAACGAGGTAATTTCCTTTCCCTCATAATTGAAGAATAAGGATAAACTTTCTCCCCTTTTTCTCAGAACAGTATTCTCCTTTTAGAAAAATTCTGGAAATGCAACTACCTTTTGAGGTTTGAGCATATTTTTTAGCTTGGGGCTTTTCTTTTTTGTTCACTTATATTTCACTGCTTTTCCTCTTGGACCCTCATATGAATCTGTAAAAAGAGATTTTCCCTCAAAGATGAGTAGAATTTCCTCTTAATCTTAAATTCACATCCTTGATCCCAATTCACAAAGGTGTTTTTACTGCATATGCAGAAATTTATCAACAATAGATGCCCAAAATTGTTAAGTACACATTTTTTTTTTCTGAAATATTATTTTATTTATAGGCTTCTGTTGCCTGGTGGCATGCATGTTTATTCTTAAAAGGAAGGTGAATATAGTATTTAAAGAATAAATAGAACATTTTTTGTTAAGCTGCTGAAAATAACAAATCATGCTAATTAATTAATTTGTCATATATGAACTAACAGCAAGCAGTTTAACTCTATTCATTTCAACTGAATTAAAGTCAGTTTTTAAATAAAAATTTTTAGGAATTCAGATCACTCTTCCATTTAACATCGATTTGCATTTAAATATCTTTTAACATTGTTCCTAAATTATTTGTTATTCAGTGAGCAGAACTGATGGTTATTGCATTAAAGTTTTAATGAATAAAGGTTGAGAATATTTAATATAATTTCATGATAATATGTATGAGAGTAGATTATTAATGAAAAATGCAGAATATGATCTTTCATTATAGCTGGAAGGTTAAGGAATTAATTTTACAGACCATGAAATGGAAATAACTTCCCCACTATTTTATTAACCAATGCTTAGATAAGTATAATCAACTCCCCTGTTCAGAGCATGTCTCTTCTTTTATTTAGTGACACTAGATCGACATTTCCATCAGTTCATTAGGTTAATATAATTCAATAAATAATACCCAAGTAAGAACCAGATCATATTACATGATTATTTCTTGATAAGATGCCTTATTTCATTAAGCAAATATCAACAATTATGAAGCTGGAACAAGTGTGAATCTGTTAGCTCCATTTTTTATAAGTTATGTAGTTTATTAGCATGATGGCATCAATACAGGAAAACAAGGGGATATTTAGAATACTCTAAGCTTCACAGATAGTTTTTTTCTATTGTTCGGATAGTTGTAATTCAAAGTATGTTTTTTTCCTATAAATGTTAAAATCGAGTATAAAAACACACTCAGATAACATATGAACTGTCCTGTACATTTTCAAAATATTTCATTATATAGGTGCCAACAATGACTAGGAATCAGTATATGAACCTGTTTAGTACAGTATTATTTTAGATTTTCCCTTGGCAATGTTTTGAATTTTTCATCATTGAAAAGTTGTCTCAGCACTTCAGAAATATTTGGATTTAGACAAATTTAAAATCATGCTGGGGAGTGGGTGTGTGGGGGGCAGAGGGGAGGGCCATCAAAATGCTACCTTGGCTTACCTGTGATTTGATTTAATTGAATACACGTGGCAAAAAAATAAATAAATAAATACATATATTTTATTCAGTGACCAGAGAAAGAGGTAATGGGACTACTGTCACCATTGCCCATTTCCTTTCTTTCATCCTTGTAAGAGATGCCCAAGTTCCAGATTGTCCTCTTTAGAATTAATATGGCTAATGACAGGTATAATGTACAATAACCCTTCTTGGAATTAGATTTAATTGCTGCTAGGCCCCATCTTCATTTGCTTGCTCCACAGACTAACTCAAAGTGGTCTTTCAAAAGTTTTAAAGTATCATGTGGAAATTCAGAATGTAAGGTCTCACTTCTGACCTCAAATCCCTGCTCTTGCATTGTGCTTTCTCTGCCCAATCCTGTGCTAGGAAACAGGGCAAGCTTCCCACTGTTATCCACCTTCAAGGTATGAATGCCTATTGTTGTTAGTTTTAACAGAAGATTCAAAATAAACTCAACTCTATTTTAGCTTTTAAAGAAAAGTAGACATATTTAATTCTATACGTATTTCCATATTATTTTTCAAGACAAAGTAATAATATACATAATTCTATGGGAATTTCTCCAATCACAGGTAATTTTCCCACCTAAGGAAAAATAACCAACACAAATATTGTTCATTTTGTTGCATCTTAGTTTTGCTGTCAGTGATATTGTTTGGACACTATCCTAACATTTTACTATGTTTAAATAATAAAAAATATGTATTGACTCTTTGGGTTCTTTTCTATAATGTAGAGATTATTATATATGTTGTTATTTAATAGTAAGCATTTCAATGATGAAAGTTTCCATTGCTCCATCCAGCCTATACTTGATGTTCATGCCATTAAAGAATGGTAATGAAGCACTCAGTCCCTGGCTCACTATAAGAACACAATAAATCTTTGTTGTATGTGCTCCCCTGAACGGCTTGTTTTATACTATAGCAGAGTATACATTTTTAATACTTTGTTTTAATATATTGTAGTTCTGTTAGACTTTGCTATTTATTATTAGATGTTAGATGGCTTCAGTTTCAGATATTATCATTATCTAAAACTTATTTCTGTAATCAGACACCTCACTGTGTTGCGGGTAGAACTTTTGAAAACCTTTGAAAGACCACTTTGAATATATATGTATATATGTATAAATATATATATGTATATACATATGCACGCATACATATACATATAATGGAATATTACTCAGCCATAAAAGGAATGAAATCTTGCCATTTGCAACAAATGGATGGACCTAGAGGGTATTAAGCTAAGTCCGTTGTCCCCAACCTTTTTGGCACCAGGGACCAGTTTCGTGGAAGAAAATTTTTCCACAGACCAGTGGTGGGGTCGGGGGGGGGTGGTTCTAATGTGAGCGATGGGGAGAGATGGGGAGCGGCAGATGAAGCTTCCCTCGCTCGCCTGCCACTCACCACCTGCTCTGCAGCCAGGTTCCTAACAGGCTGTGGACTGGGGACCCACGGGCTAAGTGAAAGGTCAGACAGAGAAAGACAAATACTGTATCATTTCACTTTTATATGGAATCTAAGAAAGCAAATGAATAAATACAACTTAACAGAAACAGATCATAGATACAGAGAACAAAGAGGTCATTGCCAGAGGGGAGGGGTTTGGGGGGGGAAGGAAAGACATAGTTGAGGGAGATTGAGGTACAAATTTCCAGTTGCAAAATAAATGACTCATGAGTATGAAATCTACAGTGTGGGGAGTATAGTCAATAATTATGTAATGTCTTTGTACAGTGATAGACGGTAACTAGACTTATCAAGGTGATCATTCTGAAATATTGAATCACTGTGTTGTGTTATAGGAACTAACATAGTGTTGCAGGTCAATTTATACTTCAGAAACAAACAAACCAACAAATAAACTCATAGAAAAAGAGATCAGATTGTAGTTACCAGAGGTGGGAGGTAGGGGGTTGGGTAATTGGATGAAGGTAGTCAAAAGGTACACACTTTCAGTTATAAGATAAAAAAGTACTAGTGATATAATATACAACATGATAAATATAATTAACACTGCTGTACTTTATTCATGAAAGTTAAGGGAGTAAATTTTGAGTCCTCATCACAAGAAAAAAGAAATTTTTCTATTTCTTTAATTCTGTATATGAGATGACAGATGTTCACTAAATTTATTGTAATTATTTCATGATGTATGTAAGTCAAATCATTATTCTATATATCTTAAACTCATATAGTGCTATATATCAATTATATCTCAATAAAATTGGAAGAAAAAATATAGTGGACTATAATATTAGACACAAATAAGCAATGCCATCACTAGGTAGATATATAGACCAAATTATTTTAAATGTGATGGGGAGAAAGAGCAAGGAAAGCAAACTGACATGACATATGGGAATCAGGACTTAACTCTGAAGGAGAGATCCAGGGAAAGCCCAGGTTGATCAGGGGAGGAGGTACCTGGATATACTTGGCATACAGGGTAATTAATGTCTCAGTTGAGTGGTTTAGTGACTGAAGGAAAGATTTCTTCAAGGAGTGAAATTGGTTCCCTACATTTTTGTGTTTCTAAATTTCTAGAGAGAAAATTTAGACAATTGACACAGAGTTTGGAGTTAAACTAGCAATAAGGACACACGGAAAACCAAGCCAAAAATAGCAGGGAAACCATAAACCATAGCATATATCATTTTGGTTACATTGAAATAAATTACAGTGAAAACAAGCCACATATTTGTGAAAGATACTTATAATATACATCACTTAAAAATTATTGCTATCAAAATTATATAATTTTGTATTTAGAAACAATAAGAAAATAAAAATATCTAAAAGAAAACTCTTCCAGACATGAATTGGCAATTTGTGAAATTAACTGAGTGACACATAAACATAAGAAAAAAATGCTTAATTTCACTAGTAAATTCTTCAAGAAAATCTAGAGGAAATAATTTATAAGTAAAATATCTTGAATTTTAAATGCTGACAATAATATGGTGATTTTTATGCATGTTATTAACCCTAAGTTAGCTAACAATATCCCATCAAACAACAGCAACAAAGACTGCAAATCAGATAATGTTGGTGCATTGCTATTTTGAATGTATAGATTTAAATAATGGGTGTTTCTATTTCATATAAATTATCGTCAAATAATATTTATTCTTTAAAAATAAGCACATATTATTACTGAAATTTATTTAAACATATTTAAGTAAGAAAATGTTTTCTTAGATTTGGTCAGTTACCTTCACCCTTACTCTACTACCCAAGTCCCAGAAAATTGTGGGCTGAGAACAGTTTAATGATTAGAAGATTGTAAAAATAATTAAAACAGCAGAAGCACAAGATACTTATTTTATTCCTCCTTTGTGTTGGCTTCTGTTTTGATTCTCACATTTGGAACTGATGGCCTGAAATCTAGTAAATCTCACTACTATATTCTTTGAGAAGCAAAGATCATTGAGTGTAATTTTAGTTCAGTGTGAAGCTTTAAAAAAAAACTGGAAAAATTATTCATGCTTTTTTTTGTAATTTTGAAAAGGTCTTTTCAAATAGTGACTTAATGATGATCAATCAAAATTCAGTAAACAGTATTTTGATTTAAATTCTAGGCTGTAATCAATATATTGAAGGCATGCACACTTGTAAATTTGAGTATAATTATCTTTGTTTACATTTGTTTTGTTTTAATCTCCTATGTATTCATAATATTTTACCAAATTAATTATTATATCTAAATATTGCACATTCCATTCCCCATTTGTAAAATATTTGCTGCTTTTCAACAAGGTATGAGGCACTAATCTAGACACATGGGATATTTTAGTTAATACAACATATGAAAAGATTATAATATCTGAAAATTGTCAACCAAAGGTACCAGTCATTGCTGGAGGAAGTTATCAAGAGGATGTGACTGCTGGTTAACCTGCACACTGGAACCGGGCAATTGGAGGCTCCACGCCCACTCTCCGCCCTTGGGAAGCACCTTCTGCCCACCATTCCCACACCAAGGAGTTGTTTTAAAGACACAGCCTTGAGAGAGTAAGGTATGTTGAGACCATCTGAATTGAATATTTGACTGGACCCAGGTAAGACTTCTATATAAACCTTTAAGATTTTGGTGGGAGATTGCAGAGATCTACTTGTCTTAAGGCCACAAAGGCAGGTCTCACATGTAAGATTCCTTGGTTATTAAAACTGCCACATATTAATCTGGAGCAGCCTGCCTCTTTCTTTGTTCTCTCCTTGTCCTATGTGTACAAGGTCCAGTTTACAAACCAAAAAGAATTCTAGTAGAAATGGGCAGACAACAATTAGATGACCAACAAATTGTGTATAATGTTGGATGGTGATGTTTGCTGAGAAAATATGTATTTTAAAATAAATGTGGAAAGGAGAAATGGGTTTGGAGGATTGCAGTTTTAAATTGATTGTTTAATATAGTCCTCATCTCGAAAGTGGCATCTGACCCAGGACTTACAGGAAGTTACACAGTTAACTTCATGGATATCTGGGGAAAGATTGTTCCAAGGAGAGTGATCAATCAGTTCAAAGGGGAAAATGTTAGCATTTTTAAGGAACAACAAGAAACCCAGAATAACTGAAGTGACATGAGTTAAGGATATAGAGGCAAATAAGATCAAAGAGATAATATGATCGGGATCTAGTAAATCACTTGGGAGGACTGACTCTCATTTTGAAGAACAGTTGATACGTTTTGAGTCGAGAAATGAGATGCTCACCTTTATCTAATTAAAACAAAATAAACAAAAGAAAAAAGAAATGCAACCCGCTCTGTATTTGGTGTTCAAATAGATCGTAGGGGCAAAGGCCAGTAAGAAAGAACACTTAGAAGCATATTGCAGTTATCCAGGTAATACTTTTAGACCAGGATTGTAGTAGGAGACGTGATGAAAAGTCATTGTATATCAGATAAATTTGAAGGTACAGTCAACAGGATTTTCTAAAATATTGGATATGAATGAGAGGAATGAAGGATGACTGTAAGGTTTTTGGCCTGGGCAAGTAAAAGATCGATTTGTCATCAAACTACATAAAACAGGTGGAGAATAGGATAAATTTGGGGTGAAAATTAAAAGTTAAAATCTGGACATATCCCACTTAATTAGACATGCAAGTGGAAATTTAGAATAGTTAGTTGTATATATGTTTGGATTTTAAGAAAGGAGTAAAGATGGGAGGTCTAAATTTCAAAATTTTCAGTTTATGTCTGTAATTATTGCTACATCTATATCAAGATACAGATATAGATACGTATAGTAACTGAAAGAATAAGTAAGATCATCAAGGGCCAGGATTTAAATAGAGAAAAAAACAGATTAGAGCCTGGATTACTCCAAAATACAGAGTTAGGAAGAATAAAAGGAACCAGTAAAGGAGACTGAGTAAAATAAAAGAAAAACCAAAAGAATGAAGAATCCTGGAAGCCAATTGTGGTGCTTTTGCCAGGATAAAAGGAATAATCAGCTGAGGTCAGTTCAACCACTGGCTAAGGTAAGATGTTGTTACTTTTTTTTTTCTTATTTGTTGGCTTGTTTTTGTTGTTAATGCTCTTTAGTTTTCTTTACTAAGTTTGATTTTTAAGTCATTGGAATCTATTTCATATGTCTGAGAGCAGGATTGAATGTAATAACATTCAGGTTGTGTGTTAAAGTTCTAATAATGTAGGTAGCTTCCTCTCAATGAAAAATATTCAGATACGAATATACACAGATACTATATTTTCTGCAAATTATTGAACATTCAAAATAAAACAATGATTGTTTTAATTATATTTGGAACAATGGTTACTCAAATGGCTTTAATTTAATTCTATCTCAAGTGTAAGCAGTCAAAGTAATTAAGTTATTTTGTTTGAAAAGTAAGCACACATTAAGTACTAATTTTCCTCAGATATTACCAACTCCACAGTCCAAGAGAATCAAGTGATTGAAACTAATATTATCGAGTGTATTGTGTGCATTTAGTGAAATAAAATTAACCAAACCCAATAGGGTAAATATTTTCAAGTCTATTTTTCTGGAGAAGTTAGGTAATTTTTTTACTTGCCAGTAAGGAAATAATAAAATCTCATCTGACTCCTAAATGCATTTTTCCACTGAAGGACTTTCAAGCATTACTGGAAAATTATGGGAAGTATCAGTATTACACAGATCTGGTAACTTATTTGATCAAATCTGACCCTCCAATTTATAGCAGAAGCAATCATGTACCTATTAAGTATGAAATCTGTTAACTCTGCCCTTATGAAGCCTCCAGTAGTACATAATTGATTTCCAGATGAAGGAAAGGAATAACTCTGAAATTAATTTCAATATTTAATTGCCAAAAAATGGTAGTCAAATTAACAATTCTTCATAATCGAGCTTAAAAACTTAATATGCCTTCTCTGGTATCAATATGATTTTCTCATAGCAATTACAGGTCTACAACTGAAGCTTGGTTTGTTGCGGTGCTCTTAGTATTTACAGCATGGTGAACTCAGGCAGGCAATGCAACTACCAATTCCCCCATTTCTGATTTGACATAATCTCTTCTTTTATAAATAGTTGCTACTCATACCGTAATTATGGGCCTTCTTAGAATGTGTTTACTTATTGTCACTTCTCCCTCTGGTGATTATAGCATAAATGATTATAAGAGGCATTAATAGGCATCTAATTCATTTTTTCTTACTACCTTAAGCCACTCTATATAATCCTCCTCAAATATTTGTCTGATTTATGCAGAAAGATTTCTAGCAATGGAGAAACTAATTACTTATTAAGGTAAAAACTAGTACTTTCTGAACTAAAACTGAAAATTTTCTGTTTTCTGGGCAATTCCAATGATAAGAAATTTTCAATTATTTTTTAAATACCCAGTATGTTTTTATTTTCTTAGCATTAAATTAAACCTTTAATACGTGTTAGCTACTGGTGGTAAAGTTATTGAAATGGTCTTTAAATATTTTATAACATAGTAGCAGAATACATAAGTGCCTATTTATAAGTTAATACGTAGTTGCTATTTTAAAAGACTTGCTAACAGACTAGTCAAAGACAAATTTCTATATAAATTCCACCTAGAAATTACCCTGGGCAAGATATTTGTTCCTCAAAGGAGCAATAATACAGGAGAAAAAGAGGATAATTCATGACATAGAAAATGGATATCATGTAATCTCCCTGTGAAGTTTCTGTCTTTCAGTTTAGGTTTTATTCTCCAGGCTAATCCAGGGCAAGTTTTCTACATTGCAGTCTTTCAAAATTTGCAAATGATTACTATGCACAATTATCCCTCTCTATTCTTATTTCCTATGTCTTAGGGTGTCTATATTCTGTTTTCTGGACAATCCCAATCATTAATAAAACTTTACATTCCTTAAGGTTCCTTATCTCCAGTCTACCTGTCACTAGTTTTTTCAAGATTTCTTCAAATACAGTGGCTTCCAACATCCTCAACAAAATTATCAATTAAAAAAAACTCCACTAATTTGTTAATACACATTTTAAATGTTACCCAAATTATATTCCATCAATTATCTAATCATAAAGAGAAAAGTTGGAAGTATCATTTCTCATTCTGAAACTATACTATTGATGAAGGAAGAGTGGTTTAGATTTTTTTCTTCATCTACACATTACTGACACATAGTTCATTTACTCTCAATAAAATTTACTGGTTGATCCCATAGGAAAGAATTGTACAAAAAAATTAAAGTTAATTGTTCACAAGTATACTTATAATATTTTATATTGTAAATGTGTCTCACATCCTTATCGATGGGTAGACATCAGTGATTCAATAAACACTTGTCCATATTCGAGTGGTTGCAGGAGAAAACCACAACTTGTACCAAAGCTCACTATAGTCCTACCACATTCTATTTCCAAATTACATGCAATAATTTACTGCTTTTTCCCTGAGTAAATCATGTTTTACCTTTAAAGTTGTTTAAAAAATGTTATAAGTGAGATCAGAACTGCTTCTAGGAATTAAATAAAGTGAAATTTATTTTTATAAATACTATTTTATTTCATAAAAATACAAAAATATAAATATACATTTATAAAAATATGAATGAATTAACAGAAAGACATTCTTCAACTAAATAAATATGGCAGTAATAGTCATTCCTATTTCTTTAGAGATATATTTTTTCATATTAATTTACAAAGCATTTGCACAATGTTTCATTTAATAGTAAAGGTGACTGTAAGTCAGTTAAGAAAACATTATTTATAAAGTTCTTATATCTAAGCAAAGGCACAAAAAGCCTTTTATGTACTTTTTATTGGTTATTGATGTGATATACTTTCCTTCAGAGATTGTTAGTCAAAGAGGGTGAACTGGTTATTATTACTTTTTAAAATCTAGGTCATTCGTGTTCATTCACAGAAACTTACTGATTAAGCAAACTCTTACTAAGACAACACCTAAGTATTGTTCGTAATTTTGATTTTTTAAAAATTTTCCTCCAAGGAAGAGAATGCAGGCCACTCCATCTAGTAACAAAGAGAGTACTTCCACACTGATGTCCATGAAGTCATACCATACTCTTAATCTCGGTCACTATCATCACCCCCATACATATCAGCAAGTTTTTTAAAACGAGGCCCCCAGTCGCTGAGGTAACCGTAATCTTGGTTACAATCTACTGTGGGAGATTCCAAAGAACTGAGTGAATCTGCTATGGAATCATTCCCTTCATAGGCGTATGTTGCCAGTGAATCATAAGGAGGTGCACTTGGGTCTGAGTCATTTTCTTTTAATCTTCGATGGATAAAATCTTGCACATCAATATTTTCCCACAGAGGTACAGTCCTCCTTATCTGAAAAATTGTTTCAGGCATTACATCCCTTCTAAATTTACTATCTTCTCTTGCTTCTGGATTCCTTAATGTGCCAATGTCAAAAGCTTGGGTATCTTCTTCCCCGCCGCCTTCATCATTGTAGGTCACAATGTTGTCCCGGACATCATCTTTTGAAATTATCAAAGGTTCCTTTTTTCTTTGCCTCTTCAATGCAGCAAACAGCACAACTAAAACTATTAACCAAAAACAAACAAAAACAAATACAGCAACAACAAGAAGAAAAAACCAAAGAGAGAAAATAGTGAGATTCCATGATTCGGGTTTAAATTAACATAGCTAACTTTTGTATTTGTGACCTTGGTGTGGTGTAAGAAGTGTTAAGTTCATTTGGATATAAAGAGTAACTATCCTACACAAATACAGGATGATTTGGGCCAATGACTGGATGTACTATATTGATAAAGAAACAGATATTACAATGCCATTTATTTACTTTCAAGACTCAATCTCCTATGGGGCTCTGGCATTGAAAATGTTCAATTATGGCAAATGCATTTAGCCAACTGTAAGTATGTAATACCTCATTCTTCCCCAATGCATGTTTGTTTCAAATACTAAAATTCTAAAGCTACAATCATTATTATCCCAAGAGAAATTGAGTACCAGTTTAATATTAATGACTCAAGGGAATACAGGCAAAGTATTGCTCTAATATATGCATATGTCATGTGTATATGTATGTATAATATATGTTATGTGTATATATATCATATGTACACACACATATATATATGCTACTAATCTCATCTATTCCCATATGTCACATCTGTTTAGTTAATTATTTTTATTGACCTGGTTTTGAAAGCCTGCTTAAAATCTGAAATATAACTCTATAAGCTACAATATAAAATTAAAACTCAAACTCATCCTTACCTTGTTCTCATCTTACACATATTACCTTCTTTCTGAGGACTTCCTTGATATATAGTTGCATTCAAACTTTGGGGCTGAAATGTTAATTGTGCTCCCTCTATATGCTGTATTATTATTTACATGCTTATGTTATCAAGTTAACTATGAACTTCCCCACATATGACATACTTCCTTATTTCTTGTTATACTACTGGAATTTAAATTATTATGCATATATTTGACAATGAACATTTGAAAGATAAATACATTTTGAAAATAAAAATTACATTTTAAAACATAAGAAAGACCACATGATTTCCAACAAAATATGTTTCCATAGAAAATGAACCAAGTACATAATTTTATACATAAGAAAGTTAAGAATTAAATAAAGAATATTTTCCAAAAGCATACTTATACATTGCTGGGGAGAAATAAAAACCAGGTTTTCCTTACTTTATGGAAGTTAAATGTTTTGTCAATACTACTGATGTCTTACTGAAAAATAAGAACATGTTGCCTCAGAAACCTACCATTCATTTTCTCAGTCTTTGTTTTGAGATTACACAAACTCATTTCCACTGAGACTGCACTTCACCATGGCCCTTGAGGCCCCTGTAACTACACTTAAGGCCCATACAATGCTATTGTCATATTGGCCAATACACTTTCCTCAGCTCATACTAATTGGTAAGAAGAAAACAAAAGAACCTCTACAGATCAGGCTTTGGGTGCTGAGCTATATTCAGAATCATGTTGAAGACATTTTAAAAAACTTTTCATTAATAATGAGACATATCTATACTCTCTTCTGTTAAAGGATGATCATAAATTAAGTCCAACATAGACCTGAAATCCACAAATCTAGTGAATCATGCAGTAGAAAAACAGCGTTCTTTCTAAGTTTAATACTGAATGAATTAATTTATAAATTCTCTATGCATAGAAGAACAACCATATAGTCAAATAGTTTTAAGGGTTTCTTAACTAATATAATGTTTACGAACTTTCACAAATGGTCCTCAGAATCTGCTCTGAGGGTTTTCTGCTTTGTCAGGCCAAAATTATCTTCTTCTTTTCCCTCGACTGAGGTTTTTAATCTGGGGTATATGAACGGGATTCAAAGAGACTAAGGTAAGGAGTAGAAAAAAATGCTATATTCTGTAATATAGAAAGTTATATTTTCACTAAAACTTGAATTTAGCATTTTTTTCTATTATGGATATCAGCATAAACTGTAGTGATAGTAACAGTATGTGTGACTTTTAAACCAATAGAAATCACAGATACTTATATTGTATTATAGTTAGGATATATTACAAATAATCATTAGACTTGTTCTAGAACAAAACACATATGACAATAATTAAACACATTTTGCTTTTTCGTTTTTTGTTTAATTTGGATAAGTGTATTTCCTTTTGTGTTACATGTCTTATTTTTATAAATTTAAATTATTATTCTAAATAGGTCCATAGCTTCATCTTCACTATGAAAGGTGTCCAAGGAACCAAAAAGATTAAAAAGCCCTGCCCTAGGTTTTAACCCCCTACTTTGCCTTGTATCATGGATATAAACTGTGAATTACATTTCTTCAAACTGTAGCAGGATAGGTCTAAAATATTATTGTCCATGCTATATCACCATTTTGCAAAAAGCAGACTCTTCTAACTTCAGAAATATAGTAACTATGTCCAGCCATTAGTATAAAGATGTGAAATAACAGCAAGGATGCTTAAAGAACTTTTATAATGAAACCTTATGAGTTAGAACCCATTTTGACTAAAATAATAGAAAATCATTCCACATTTAGGCAATAAATTGAGAAGGTAAAATACAAGAATTGTGTGCCGTCTATATTTCCCAGGGCAGAAAGATGGCAGACTTTTCAGAATAAAAGAAGCCTTCTAGGATTTCTGCGTAGAGAAAAATATTATCCAGTTTAGTTGGATATCTAAACCTATTTTTTTGGGTGGATTATGTTCCCTCATGTAGGCATGCATGTCTTTATGTGTTAGTTTGTGTTATATTAATATTGAAATTAAAAAATCAAATTTGAAATATACATATTTCCATATTGTCCTAAATTAGGAAAGTAGAACTATTTGAGCAAATAAAGCAATATGATATCAGTAGCACTTGGCTAAAAGTGTAAGCCAACATTTAATCTCCATGAGGAAACAAAAATATTTTATGGAGGAGTTGAACTTTCTAGCAGCAGGTGGAGATGTGGACTGCTGCTGCTGCTGATGGTAGTAGTGTGTTAAGTTCTAAACCATCCTACGAAAATGTTTTTCTAAATAGTTGGATCATCATAACTGAGACAAATGTTTTCCCCTCACTTTCATCAGTTCCCCACTGAAGTCCTGCAAGAATATCTGGCCAAAGGGATTTTATCCAGATAGCCTGAGAGGATTTGCAGTGAAAAGGAGCCAGCGCATATGAGCATTGGGACATAAATTTGGCTAGCTCTCCTGCCCTAAGCATTCATTTTGGATGAATATTTGATGGAAACATGTTTTGGGGGAATGTGTTACAGTGGAACAACTGTTTAATTGAATTAAATCATTGTCCTGTTAGGGCATGCTCAAAGAAAGCATTTGCACTTGGAAGCATGACTTTATTTAGAAAATATTGCTGGAGTAGGTATGACCACAATGCCATAGTGATATTTTAAGAAATGAGCTTAAAATTTAATTTGGTGTGTTGCGCCTACATTTAACACATTTTATGAAAAAAAAAAGTTTATCTTACTGTGACAAGTTAAATGCACTGACCAATTCCATTTATGATATACATAACTTAGTATTTGTTAGGAATATTATTTGTAAAGTAGTCTTTTGTTTTGAGGATAATGCTTAGAAAGGTGGATTCTGAAATAGAATAATCTGGGTTTTAATCCTAGTTAAAACACTTTCTGAATGAGTGACTTTGTGTAAGTTATCTAACCTTTCTGTAGAAGAATAAAAGTATTTACCTTATAGAGTTGATATGAAAATTAAATCAATTATTAAATGAAATTTCCTTAGAAATGGGACCATCTTAGTTAACACTAAACACTATAAATATAAAACATATTTTAAAATATATGTATATATCACTAGCTATTATATCCTTGCTTTCGGTCTCTTTAAAGCTAGAACTATCCACAGTCAAAAACTCAATTGTTTTTCAATTGGAAGAACAATTTTAATAACAAGTTAAAATTTTCAGCCTTTAGCTCTAAAGAAGAGTGCTTTTCAGTGTGCAATCACTGGGTAACCAGGGAGAGAATTCCTTGAGTTGAATGAGCATATCTCAGGGGCATATCTTTCAGGGGCATAGTTTACCAAGTAGTATGACGACACAGAGAAGGATAGCGATGAGAGCTCCCGTGCTCAGGCCAGCAGAGAGGACCAAGGCCTCGGCATTGCAGGACTGCATGTTACCTTGATTATCACAGGCACACACACGAATGGTGAGTGTGCCAGTGCTGCTTTGGATTGGATAATCATTGTCAAAGATTAAAATTGGCAGCAGATACGTGCTCATTTTGTTGCGGCTATACCCATCTTTTCGAGTCATGATTCCTGCTGTATTATCTGAAAAAACAAAAAGTCAGACCAGTTTTAAAATTTTGCCTCTTAAGGTTTCATAATATTTGTCTTCAAAAATGTTCTGTACCTTTATTATCTACAATGGTGAAGTTTGGATTGAGGGGAAATTCTGGCACTGGTTCAAAGAAGAATTTGTGGCCTCGGGGAGGGTCATCTTTGTCCATGACACTGACAGTCTGAATCAACTAAAACCAAAGAAAAATTAATTAAATAGAGCACACAAAGCAACTCTTGTTATTACAAGACATTTTACATCAGTGTTTGAGCTTTAAATATATCACTGAAATTAAATACTGAAATTAAACAAAAAATTCCATTTTCAGAAAATTTTGCCAAGATTTTTTTGTAGTTCTGTCTCATGTAACTTATTTAATGAAGAATGAAAAATGCCCATCAAGTATCAGTTTGTAGAGCACCTCTATGGATCATTATCTGATTCCTGGCCACTATAGTATCCAAGAAAAGAAAAGAAAAATTTGATCACACCAATCTTTTGTCTTTTAACATTGTTAATATATACTACCAGCCCATATTATTATGAATTGGTTACCAATATGTTGCCTCCACGAGATAATGATTGTTTCAAAGGCAAAGGACATAACAGATGTGTTTTTTTAAAAAAACAAAAGTGCTTAGCACAACCACTCCTAGAGATTAAGGAAACTATAAATATAGTTTTGGGAATATGAGCAATATGCCATATAATACCAGAAAGGAGAAGATTTTAAAGCTATGAGGCGCCATAATTACAATCATATTGCATACTTTATTCAAACTGTTTACTCTTCTTCTTAATGGTATTTGCAAAATTTAGAAGAATATACAAATAAATGCTTCTAAAGTTTTGTAAAATCATTGTTGAATTTGAGAAATTATAGCACCTCTCAGCTGTGCTCCCTGTAGGTCAGAGGTGTACCACAGTGTGAAGATGGAGCAGCAAATGACAGGTTGGGCAGAAAAATTCCATTGAGCATTTTATTGTGGGTAAAATACAAAGCTACACATCAGGGTGCCTGTTTTCCAGTCCTGGGTCTGCCTTCTGTGTGATTTGTAATTACAGTCACTTAATTACCATTACTTTCAAACTTCTCTTCTACAAAAACAAATAGTGGCACCACTTCCAAGTATAATAGTCCAACATTCTGTGATGAAGAATTATTAGAATTTCACAGTAGTTTAATGTATCCATTGTTTTGGTTATTGTGTACCTTCTATGGCCATACCAACCTGCATACTCACCAGTTAATACTTTTTCCTCTTTGATATTAATTATAATTTTGTTCATTTTATTGACAGAGACACGTGTAATCTTAGGTTTCTTTATACAATACTTCTGAAAGTGCATAATTATTAATATAAACTTAATATGATTTTTCTCCTTACAAGATTGGCGCATGACATAGAAAAATTTATATAAGATCTAATATTCTTGCTCAAACTTCTGTTCCAGAATAGCAATAATGAAACTAATATTTAGTAATATTTTAATCATAAAAATCATTGATCCTTTCATTGTATTACTCTGAGTTCTTGAAATGATTAGATGAGCCATTGTTTAAACATATTTTAAGAGAGAATATATATCAGTAGCTTGACATCTATATTATGTTTTATTTTTAACCTTGTTAATTTTAACAGGAAAATTGTTTTCCACCAATTATATGAACAATGACATAGACATGTTAATAGCAGTAGTATATATTAAAAGAATTGTAATTAGTTAATATCAATTATACTTTATCATTATCAAATATTAATTTTGTAATATATAAATAACTCACATGAAACAATAAAAAAGCATACTAATAGATAAATAAGTAAAGAATATCTACAGGCTATTATCAGTTGACTTGTGTCCCTTCAAATTATATGTTTAAGACCTAATCCCCAGTACCTGTGATGTGACTTTATTTGGAATAGGCTCTTTGCAGGTGTAATCAAGTTAAGATGAGGTCATACTGAATTAGGGTGGACCCTAATCCAGTGAATGGAGTTCTCACAAAAAGAGGGAAATATGGACACAAATAGAGATACAGAAATAATATCATATAACAATGGAGACAGAGATTGGAGTAATTTGGGTCCACAAACCAAGGAACGCTAAGAATCACCAGCAAACACAGAGGCTAGGAAGTGGCAAGGAAGGATCCTCCCCTAAAGCCTTCTGAGAGAGCATGAACCTGCTGACACATTGATTCTGGACTTCTAGCCTACAGAACTGTGTCAAAGTATACATTTCTGTTATTTCAAGGTATCTAGTTTGTGTAAATTTGTCATGGTAGCCTTGGGAAACTAACATAGCTATAAAATGTTCAGCCTCAATCATTTTGGAGGAATTCATGTTAAAATTATTATGAGATTTTACATATTGGTAGATAGTATTTAAAATCTAGTGTTGCCCAATAAATGAGCAATTATCCACATTTGGTGGAAGTTATTACTAGGTATATAACATATTCTGAGCACCATTTGGAAGCACTGATTAGTATTTATCGATAAAATTTATTTCTTCTTTGAGGATTTCATCAGAGAAAAATGATCCCAGGTAGTATACAACTATACATGTATTATAATGCTCACTGTAGTGCTGTCTGCTGGAGTAACATTTTGTTGGTAAACCAAATTTCCATTAATAAATGGGTAGTTGAATAAGCTAACTAATCTGTAGCTATGCTCTGAAAAGTAAGCAGCAAATTAAAAATAATCATCCATCGAACTGAGAATATGCCCATTACTTGTTATGAAGTGAAAAAAGGAAAACAATTTTTAATCCGAATAACTGTGCAATGATTCTTTGCTGGTGAAAAGAAAATAAAAACTTCATTTGTATTTCTGTGTATAAAAGTGGAATGTGGTATGTACCTCTTTCTTAGTCTGCTTGAGCTGCCATAACGAAACACCATATACTGAATGGCTTAAATAGCAGAAATTTATTTTCTCACAATTCTGGAGGTTGGAAGTCTGAGATCAGGGTATCAGCATAGTGGGCTTCTAGTGAGAGGTCTCTTCCTGGCTTTCAGACAGCTGCCTTCTTGCTACATCTTCACATGGCCTTTCCTTTGATCGTGTGTATGACAATAGAGGGTGATCTCTCTGGTGTCTCTTCTTTAATGGACACTAATACTGTCAGATCAGAGCCCCACTTTATGACCTCATTTAACCTTGATTCCTTCCTTAGAGACCCCGTCTTCAGATGATACAGCCACACTGGGGGATTGGGCTTCAGCATATGAATTTTGAGGGGGCAGAAATATTCAGTTCACTATAATCTCTACTGGAATAGAAGAAAGACTATATTTCACTTTATTTTCTATATTAAAAGGACATGATAGAATTATATATGACTCTTACCACCTACCTACTTTTTCCTCAAGGAAATATCTAAATAACTCGTTAAAATTTCTTTCAATAACATTTATGCAGTTTGTACTTGTAAAATACAGTATTTGTATTTGTAAAATACTGTATTAGTGTAAAACATGAACATATTCTGCATTTTCTTAAAATTACTTTAGAGATACCTGATATATTACTTTATATGAAGACTTTGTAACTCTTGTACACTCTTTTTTATCGCACTAATATGAAAGTCGAAAAATCACAAACAAAATATAACTTGTCTCAAACCAAAATGTCCTGATTGAGCAACTCAAAGTAGCAAAATGTAATCAACAAGACAATTATTATGGTTTCCTTTATATTAACACAGAACAATTTTATTTTCATACTTCATGTTTTATTTAATAATGTATGTTCATTGTATTCGTGATTATAGCTCAGTATGAGTATGATTATGAATCCAGGTAGGAAATTTTTATATATGTGATATTCATTATGTACCTAGTCTATAAATTAAAGCATATATTATAATTTTTCCTATTATATCATGGATTGCATAAAAATATTTTAAAAGTCATCTTTTTAAGATTATTGTGATTTTTTTGGTAAGGAGAGATAAACAAATGACAAGGAGGACTGACAATAGGTTGCATGAAAAAAAAATGTGCAAGTAAATTAATGCAGTGTCATCTGCCTTCGTGAAGAGGATTTTTTTTTTAAGTTTATAATAACTTACCTGCCCAGGTTTTGCATTTTCACAGACAAATGTTTCATAGTACATGGCAAATTCTGGAGCATGGTCATTTATATCTAGAATTCTGATGAAAACAGGAATGCGGCTACTTTGTTTTGAGTTATCTGCAATGAGAACATGTGTAAGATTTCAGTCTCATTTACAGAGTAGTAGTGATATTGTTTGCCCCATTTGTAACTTAGCAACAGATCATTTCTGGGGTGTTCACTTCTTGATTGGATTGCTGATGGATATCTCAGCTTTCTTACACGGTTCAGATGAAGAGCATGATAGAAAGAGGAGAATATAATTAAGAGTGAATATTATTTGTAAGAGATAATTTTCTTAGACTGATTAATTATTTTTATGAGGTTAAATTATATTTTTATCCTACAGTAAGATGTAAAAGAAAATCAAGTTTAAAATAAAGTGAATATTTGATAATCATTAAAATAATTTAAAAATCCAACACACTCTAAATCATTTCTCAGCTCTTGCTGAGAGAATTCATTCAGCAAGAGTGGAAATTCATTCCACTCAAGTAAAAGAGTCTACTTAATGCTATTATTTTACTACTTTGGTGAAAAATAATGTGTTCAGGTGGATGTATTTCCAACTTACTTATCTCTGTGGCTGTAATGGTGATGTTATGCCAAGGGGTTGACTCCCGGTCAAGAGGCTTCAAAGTGAAGATAGAACCATTTTCTGAGTGAATACTGAAAATCCGGTCCATATCCGAATGCCGATCAACAGAGTATCTAGCAGAAAAGAGACTCATAATTCCAGGCATTGTTTTAAAATTATTAATTCGTCTACCATTTCTTAAAGTTATAGGCAGTTCACACGATGGTCTGATAAATATGACAAGTAAAATACCGATAATTTTCTTGAATTTTTATTTAATGTAATTGTCATTTAGATAATTTGATGTAGTTGGCTGTTTTCATTATTACTATTCTATGATTATGTGTACTTCAGAGTCCTTAGTTATACTCATGAATCCTTGTGGCAGCTTTTAAGTGAGTTTTTAATTGTCACTTGATTAATTTATCCTATCATAGACCTATTGCAGTGCTTGAGACATATTAAAGTCATATTAAAGTTGATAGAGTCAATTGCATTAGATAAATTGAAATTATGTTGAAAATAACACATAAAAATGTGTCCACAGAGTCCTTATAAGTGAATATGCAGAGGCTGTTGTAAAATACATGGCTCTTGAATGGTTCTCTATTCAAAGATCATTTCAGCTGAATCAAAGGTCTTCCTCCAGTCTCTCCCTTTAGCCTTTTCCAAATAAAAACTGAAATGACAAGAAACCACAGATGTACTAGCTACCATTTTTGCATGTTTGAGATTTCTGCTGCTGACTGTTTAATTGAGCCATGTAGGAATCTAAGTGTGTCTCAAACATTAATGTTCATATGAACCACGTGGGGATCTTGGTAAAAACAGATTCTAATTCAGTAAGTCTAGTGTGGGAACTGTTATTCTGCATTTCTAAAAAACTCTTAGGTGAATCCCATGTTGTCAAGTCCATAGATAAGACTTTGTATAGCAAGGTTAAGACCATGGGATAAATTGGTTAGAATAAGGACAGCCAAAGGAGCAACAATGACAGACAACTAACAGGCTAATCAGCATCTGGTGGCATCCTCATTTTTCTAGGTCTCTATTAAAGACACTTAGCAAATGAACTCCCTTTTAATCTGGTGAATTAGGGAATTAACAACTCCCATTATAAATCCGTAATATATCCACTGTCTGGCACTGACTTTGACAAAAAATAGACATTTAGGTTTCTAAACATTGTGAAACATTGGCAGTTTTAAAAATATTGGATAAAAATACATTTATCTAACTTCGATGATTTCTTTGGGTTATTTTAATAAAGAACATGTGACTTAGTCCATCATTATAAGGACTGTGCTTAACTTAAGGGATCCATTAGTAAACTCAGATTTCAAAAATTTTAACAGCTTAATATAGTATATGATGGTGCTTACCTAATTTACTTTCTGCTAAATTCTGTAAAATTATTGTTTCAAACTTACAAATACTGCTTCAAAGTGAGTATTTGGGCATGTGGAAAATATATATATTATATGTATATATATTAGATTTCATCTCAAAGATAAAATAGCTAAAATCTTTGCATAGTTGGTCTCAGATTTCTTCCTTTACCTCACTCCCAAAATATGAAACCAGGACAGTCACCTTGTTATCCTTTGGAAGTGTTGTGCAGTGTACAATAGAGCTACATGGAAATGGTAGTATTCCCTTATTTTTGCAATAATTATGATTGTAGTTTTTCTACATGGTTGCTATAAAAAGAATTTGGGGATTTAAAAAAAATAAAAACTCATGTGACATATGGTCACTGCCCAAGAGTAACTATCCTTCTGGGGTGGGAAATCCTAAGTAAATAGAGAAAAATTTTAAACCTAAATATAAAAATAATTATATAAAAATGCATAGTAGTGTATATATTTCCTAGAAGCACAAGTTACGTTGAGTTTTAACTAAGCATTCATTGTCAGACAAGGATCTGAGATAGTTCTTATTTTTTAAAATACTCATTAATGTACTAAGATCAAGAATAAAAGTCATATGAAATTTTCTCTTTTTAATTTTTATTGCTTAAATAGTGCTAAGACAAAAGATAATAGAGTGTTTCCTATGTCTAGGTTTCAATTCTCCTACAGTTTAGTTCCTAATGTGGCCTGAGAAAGTCATTGGAACATTTAAAAAATGGGTTTTTTTCCTAAAGTACTTACACCAAATTCTGCTTATGAATACAAACAATCCTAAAAGGAACACAAAGAAAGCGAATAAAAGAGCATAACCACATCTATGTGTTGACTGAATCTCAATTCATAATATTCACCTGTATATATTTATCTCCATTGTTGGAAAGGTCAGTAGTTAACCATTATCTGCTTATCGCTGAATAGATCTTGGATTCCTTCCTATCACTTGCATCAAAGATCAGAAGTAAAATAAAAATCGCTTTTTGCCCATTGCTACATGCCCCAGAGATTAGCATGGGGATTTCTATGATTGAGGAATAGTTAACAATTCTAACATTATACAGATCTAGCTTTGACTCACTTTGAGCTTATGTGGGATCAAAATAGGTCTGTGTTTCTGGCTGCCCTACTCTTAGGTTCAACCTTGAAAAGCACTGTTCTCAAGTTAAGAATTCATGAAGGAGAGTCACTTTGATGATTTATAAATAGTTCATTTTAACATTAACACTGCAAACTTCCGGATCTGTATTTATAAATTTGCCCCACTGCAAATGATGTCTTGCAGTTTTTCAAAGCCCAGAGATAATTTTCATTTATTTAGCAGCCAGTGCTCTATTTTCAACACAGAATAGGATGTTCTGGTTTACCTATTGATAATAAGTACACTGGATTACAGCAAGTGACCAAAAAGAAGCTGATAAACACATAACACGAGACAAAACTGTCTCTATGTCCCAGCAGATGGCTTATTAAAACAATACTTTATTGATCTCATTATATTGAATTTATAACAATAAGTTTTGAAAAAGATCATTGGCATAATTTTTTGAATGAATACCTTTTGCAGAAACAGGAGCCAATCACATAGGCAGCAAAAATAAGGTAAAAAGATCACAGGCGAGCTGACACTGTGGAAGCTGAACTCTGGTTCTAGTTTGTTTGTTAGTTTGTTTTTTAAGCTCTACAATTAAGAAACAAACACATAGCAGATCCCTATATTTTCACCTACTACAAAAAAACATGTAAATTAAATTACAGACACCAGAACGAATCAGTAATATGTAGGAATACATCAAAGATAGTATTCCTTTTCCTTTCCTGAATTCCAGGTACATCTTCCACTAAGTCAATATAATTAGGCTATGAGTTTGCTTATTCCTCTCCAGCTACTGCTTTCCAGAAATGTGTTTTCTAGCTACAAACTATGAAACCTTCCTTGAGAATGGCTATACTGCTTTAACAGATAGTTCAAACCTTTATTTTTTTCCGTATATTATTGACATGATTTTAAAATTACTATTATTTTACTCTCTGTAATAAAATCAAGCAAATATTAAAGAAGTACTGGTATATATGAAGGCACTTATTCCAGTTTATGGTGGAATCATGTACATTTTATGGTGACATCACTAAATTTCTCACCAGCAAGTTTGTTTTTTATTTACTTCTCTATTTGACTGCGGTAGAAATGATTTCTTCTAAAATTCATTGAACCTTTAAATATGTTGAGCATAAAATTGGTGTGAAATGAGACAACATGTTCTTTCAGAACCTGTAAAGCTATAATCAACCCTATAACTTAGGAAATCCATGATTACTAATGAGGTGAAGCGGAGCTGACAACAGCTGCTAATTGTAACCATAATCTTATGTTGCAAGTGGCAGATGTATTTCAGAAAATATGTTTGATGAACAGATTTACCGGTGGGTGAGAATTACTTCCCAAACTTTCCCTGGAAAATGTTCCATGATGTTTATCATAGCCTATTTCTGCTCTGGGGATCAGTCATCCTTCTAAATGCCATCAGAGCAAACGAAAGAGTTAAATATTATAATGTCTCCTTGTTGAATTATTGCTGGATTTTTACACTATAATTGAATATCTAAAGCTTTTTTTGCATACATTTTTATGCTAACAGGAATCAGCCTAATGTTACATTTTCAGGCATGGCCTTATATTTTGTCGGACTTGACAGTATAATTTTAGGAACATAATTTCAGATTCATCTGTTCTCCAAATATTTTTCTTCCCTTTGTCAAAATTCTTGAGATTTTACAGCTCATTGTTTTTTCAAGACTTGAGTACCCTATAAAAAGTAAATATTTCTGGAAGAGCTATGGACTTAAAAAGGTATCAGCCACTTTTATATACCATAAAGCAAGGTTGCAAGTTTTACTATCAGTCTCTGATCAAGAAATTTTTCTCCTAAAATTGTATCATGAGGAAATTATCAGTTATAAATCTCCAGACAATCTAAATTTTCATTAGTGATGCATTACCTACATGATAGTATGTTATCTATACAATAGAAGTTTATCAAGAACTGTAATGACATTAGCAAATATTCACAATTAGTAAAATATATAAACCCATATATATTATATAAGCTATACTTAATAAAAAAATAGGAGATTGATAAACTTTAAAAGATGAAATACTTGATGGAAGTAGAATAAATAGCACTGGAGTATCTACTGAGGGGAGAATTATAGATGTCTTATTTGCTACAAAATTACCTATGCAATCTATTTTTTCTAAAATGAATGGCTACAATTATATTATCAAAAACATGTTCAAAATGATATTTTGGATGTCCTCTTCAAATATAAAATGACAGGGGCTGGATCTACCACACACACACACACACCCTGCCAAAACCCACTAAAATCCAAATAAAATATATGAAACAATTATTTTTGAAGCATTAGATACCAGGAGACAGAGAGGGTAATTCCTGAGAAAAGAGGAAGAAATGATGTGATCCTCTAAACTGGCTGCTGCCTGGGAGGGTTTCTAAACAATAATGCAGGAAGTGGGAGCCCAGATGGAGCTTGTCAATCCCTTGAATTCAGGAGATAATGCTGAGAGTCCAGGGAGACCAAGGTGGGTAGAATTTGGTGGGCAGAGGACTTCATAGGATAGAGCTTCACAGAGAGAGAGCCACAGAAATATGAAGAGGATCCTGTTCAACTCTTCAGCTGAGTGCTAATCAGAACATGCATGAGAGCAGATAAAATGAAGCCACAGATGTAACCAATTATAAGGGCCAGAGGGAGCAGAATTGAACTGGTATGTGTCTGGAAATAGTCTAATTCCCATCAGCCAAAGTAGAAAACTTGTAACTCATGGGGCTTTGGTAGAATCTCAGAAATCTCTTACTTGATTTATGGGGCAAAATTAGATCTAGACAAAGGGCTGCTAAAGCAAGGGCCAAAAGGTTTAAGCTGTTTCAAGTAACTTAGCCACACATCTGAACACAGCTCAATAGTATTTATAGAAATGCAAAGCTATCACACAATTAACACAGCATAAACACAATATTTGTCATGCAATCAAAAATCACAGGTAAGCAAAAATGGGAAATGTGACTGCAAAGAAAAATCTGTCAATTGAAACTAACCCAGAAATGACACAGTTGACAGAATTAGCTGACAGTGATATTTAAAAAGTTATTTTAAATGCATTCTATATATTTAACTAGAGGAAAGTTTAAGGAAATAATATAGATATAGACAGATAGATAGATATAGGTATATGTCTTTCATAGAACTTCTAGAGGAGAAACTACAGTCTGTGAGTTGAAAATTATACTCTGATGGAATTAAAGCAGGTTAGATATTGCAGGAAAAAAAATAGTAAACTTGTAAATGAAGATGAATGGGAAATATTTTAAATGATTAAGGCGGGGAGATTAAAAAACAGAGCACCAGTGAGCTGTGTTGCACTTTCAAGACACCTAACATAATTAAAATTAAATGATCTGAAAGAGAGGAGGGTAGGGTAAAATTATTGAAGAAACAGTGGTTGAAAAGTTTTCCAAGTTTGAGAAAAGTCGTAAACTCACAGATCCAAGAAGCTTAATAAACTTCAAGTACAAAATATATGAAGCATGTTATAGAAAATCACATCGTAATCAAATTGCTTAAAACCAGTGACAAAATTTAAATGCATCCTAAGGAACAACTAAGTTACAAAGAGAAAAATAACATAAAGGCAGTGAAAAATCTTTATTATAGAGCTAGGAAAAAAAAAAAACAAAACTACCCTCAATCTAAAATTCTATACCCAGCAAAAAAAAAAAAAAAAAAAAGAAAGTGATAACATAAAAAAAGGAAATAAAAAGGAATGCAAAATAAAATACAGTATTAATCCAAAGAAAGCAGAAAATTAAAAAGGTGAAACAAAGAAAAGATAGAGCAATAAGAAAACAAATAGCAAGATGATAAATTAAACTTAATAGTATCAGTAGTCACATTAAATATACATGGTCTAAACATCACAAAAGGAACAGAATGTTACATTGTGCAATAAAGCAAAACACGGCTATATGATTCTATAAGGAACATATTTTAAATACAAAAGCAGAAATAGACTAACAGCATCATACTTAATAATGAAAAACTAATTTCTTCATAAGACAAGGAGGAAGGAAAGGACTTCTGTTCTTATCACTTGTGTTTAGCAATGTCCTGGAGGTTCTTGCCAGTGCAATAAAGCAACAAAAAATATAAAATATGTTCTTGATATGTAGACATAAAACCACAAAATATGGCTGAAAACACCGTCCATGAGTGGAGAAATGCACATTGTATATGGATTAATATATTCAGTATCATTAAGGTATTATCAATTCTGCCTACATTGATCTATGGACTCAACACAATCCCAATGAAAATTTCAGGAGGCTCTTTTATAGCACTTGATATATGAAAATGTAAAGGGCCTAGAATTACCAAGCAACTTCAGGTAGGAAAAAAAAAAGTTAAATGACGAATACTACCTAATTTAAAGACTTTTTTTAATAAAGCTATACAACAATGTGCCATTTTTGTAAACATAGATAAATATATAATTGGAATAGAAGAGAGAGTCCAGAGTTAGTTTCATACTTATATAAACAATTGAGTTTTGACAAATGTACAAAGTTTATTTAGTGAAAATTATAGTCTTTTCAACCAGTGGTGCAGGAAACATTGCATTTCCAATGTAAACATCCATATACAAAAAAGAAAAAAAAAACTTTGATCCATAACTCACACCATATAAAAATTAACTTAAAATGAATCATAGATATAAATATGACTAAAAGCAATAAATCTCCTACATGAAAAAAAATAGAATGAGAATTTTGAGATTAGGCAGATGCTTCCTATATAAGACACTAAAAGCTTCATCCATAAATTTAGAAGTTAATAAACTGGATGTTATTAAAATTGAGAATTTTTGCTTTTTGAAAGTCACTTTAAGGGAATGGATATACAATCCACTGACTTGGGGAGAATATATATGCAAATCATAAAACTGATAAAGGACTTGTATCCATTGTATGTGTGTGTGTGTGTGTGTGTGTGTGTGTGTGTGTCTTCAAATCAATAACAAAGACATAACCCAGTAAAATATAGGCAAATTTTGAATAGACACTTCATCAAAAAACATATATTGGTGACATATAAACAGCTGAAAAAAATGCTCAACATCATTAGCCATAAAGGTAATGGAGATATTATTATATATCTATTAGAATGGCTAAAATTAAAATATTTGACAG
Source organism: Balaenoptera ricei (assembly GCF_028023285.1). Lineage (NCBI taxonomy): Eukaryota > Metazoa > Chordata > Mammalia > Artiodactyla > Balaenopteridae > Balaenoptera > Balaenoptera ricei. The sequence continues at coordinate 22,864,128 of NC_082641.1, forward strand.
TACCAAGGGTTGGTGAGGATGTAGAGAAATTGGAACCATCACACATGCTGATAGGAATGTAAAATTGTATAACCACTTTAAAAGTTAAACATGTAACCACCACATGTTCCAATCATAACCCTCCTAGATATTTACTCTAGAAAAGTGAACGCATGTAACTATACAAATACTGATACACAAATATTTGTATGTGTACTTATATACAAATGTGTGTAAATGTATTATAATATCCAAGTATTTGAAACAACTCAAAATATCAATGAATAAGTGAACATATAAGCAAATTGTGGTATTTCCACACTTTGGAATACTATTCAGCAATTAGAAAATTAAACTATTAATGCACACAACGATATGGAAAATCTCAAGATAGTTATGCTAAAAGAAAGAAGTTGGACAGAAGAGAATAAATACTGTGTGATTTCATTTGTATGAAGTCAAGAAAATCCAATCAAATTTAATCTATATTGCCATAAAGTAGTTCAGTGTTTACCTGGGAACAGGGTTTGGTTCCAGGATGTTTGGGAGGGAAGTATTACAAATGGGAATTAGGAAACTTTGGGGGAAGATTTTGGGGATATTTTAATAGGTGTACTAATATGCTCCACCCACCAGTGGGCTGGCACTTGCCCTGGGACCAGCCTCATCAACCAGTGGGCAGGCACAAGCCCCAGCATCCCCTGGGCCCCATCCCTACCCCCCAGAAGGCTGGCACCAACTCCGGGGACCCTGGTCCCTGAAACCAGAGACTCCAAGACTCAGCTCTGTCAGTAGTGGCCAGAACTAGCCACAGTAACCAACATCACCCACTCGTAGGCAGACACCAGGGATCCCCTGGGACCTGGCCCTGTCCAACAACAGGCTGACATGAAATTCATGACCCCTGGCCCCACAATCACCACAGTCACCAACTCTGCCCACCTGTGGGCCAGTAATAGCCCCGGGATATCTGGGGCCCCAGAGCCAGCTACCATGTCACCCTGCCCCTTGAGACCCAGCAGCCTGCAGCCTCCACACAAGGCAGGGCCTGGTAACCAACTAGACCTGGGGCCAGCCACTCCTACCAGACCATCTGCAATACTCAATCTGCCTCAACAGAAGAACCATGCAGGCCACATGAGGGCACCCCTAGAGGATATAGCTCTGGTGACCAGAGGGGAGTGCACTCCTGGGGCACATGGGACATCTACTACAAAAGGTCACTTCCAGGGTCAGGAAATGTAACCAACCTACCAAATACATAGGAATAAAAACAGCAAATTCGGCAAAATGAGGTGACAGAGCAATACGTTCCAAATGAAGGAACAAGATAATACCCCACAAGAAGGAGTAAGTGAAGTGGAGAGAAGCAGTCAACACAATAAAGAGTTCAAGGTAATGATCATAAAAATGTTCAAAGAACTTAGGAGAAGATTGGATGAACAAAGTGACAAGTTAGAAAATTTTAACAGAGTTAAAAAAATATAAAGAAGAACCAAAATACATGAAGAATACAATAACTGAAATAAAAAATAGACCAGAATGAATCAACAGATTAGATGATACAGAAGAACAGATCAGCAGGCTGGAAGAAGACAGAGTAGTGGAAATCACTGAAGCTGAACATCAAAAAGAAAAAAAAAATAATAAAGGAGGACAACTTAAGAGACCTCTAGTACAACATTAAGCATACTAAGATTCACATTTTGGGGTCCAGAAGGAGAAGAGAGAGAAAGGGGCAGAGAACATATTTGAAGACATTATAGCAGAAAACTTCCCTAACCTGAGAAAGGAAACAGGCATTCAGGCCAAGAAGCAGAGTCCAAAACAGGATCAACCCAAAGAGGACCACACCAAGACATATTGTAACTAAATTACAAAAATTAAAGAGAGAATATTAAAAACAGCAAGGGAAAAGCCACAAATTATGTACAAGGGAATTCCCATAAAGCTATCAGTCAACTTTTCAGCAGTTACTACACAGGCCAGAAGGGAGTGACACAGTATATTAAAAGTGATGAAAAGGGAAAAACCTACAAGCAATAATACTCTCCCAGGCAAGGTTTCATTCAGATTTGATGGAGATATCAGAGTTTTACAGACAAGCCAAAACTAAAGAGTTCAGCACCACCAAACCCAATTTAAAGAAAAATTAAAGGATTTCTCTGAGTAAAAAAGAAAAGCAGAACTAGAAATAGAAAATTACAAAAGGAAAAATCTCATTTGTAAAGACAAGTATACAGTAAAGGTGGTAAATCAACGATGCATGAAGCTAGTAGGAAGGTTAAAAGACCAAAGTAGTAAAATCATCTATATATACAATAAATAACTAAGGGATACACAAAACAAAAAGATGTAAAATATGATGTCAAAACAGTAACTGTGGAGTGGGGCTGGGGAGTAAAAATGCAGGGTTGTTAAAATCTGTTTGAATTTAAGAGATCTGAAACTTAAAATAATCATATGTATATGGATGGCTGTATATAAACCTCATGGTAACAGCAACCTCACGGTAACTCTCAACAAACAAAAGTTCAGGACCAGATGTCTTCACAGATGAATTCTACCAAACATTTATAGAAGAGTTAATACCTCTCCTCAAATTATTCCAAAAAATTAAAGAAGAATGAATAATTCCAAACTCATGCCAAGAGGCCAGCATCATCCTGATACCACTCAAACATCTATAGCAGATACATACATGCAAATGAGAAAGGAATCCAAGCAAAACACTAAAGGCAGCCATCAAATGAACAGGGAGAAGAGAAAAAGAAGAAGAAAGGAACAAAAAAGAACTATAAAACCATCCCTAAACAATTAACAAAATGGCAGTAGGTACTTACCTATCAACAATTACTTTAAATGTAAATGGACTAAGTGAAAAAAACGTAATGACCCAAAACCTTTGGGATACAGCAAAAACAGGCCTAAAAGGGAAGTGTATAGCAAGAAAAGCCTATCTCAGGAAACAAGAAAAACCTCAAAGAAACAACCTAACTTTACATCTAAAGGAACTGGGAAAAGAAGAAAAAATAAAATCCAAAGTTAGTAGAAGGAAAGCAGTTATAAAGATAAGAGCAGAAATAAATGAAATAGAGACCAAAAAACCAAAAAACACAACAGGAAAGATCACTAAAACTAGGAGCTGGTTCTTGGTAAAGATAAACAAAATTGATAAACTTTTAGCCAGACTCCTCATTAAGAAGAAAGAGAGAGGGCCCAAATTAGCAAAATCAGAAATGAAAAAAGAGAAGTTACAACCTACACCACAGAAATACAAAGGTTCATAAGAGATTACTATGAACAATTATACACCAAGAAAATGGACAACCTAGAAGAAATGGACAAATTCTTAGAAATGTGCAACCTCCCAAGATTGAACCAGGAAGAAACAGAAAATTATTATTTTATTATCAGTAATAAAATTGAATCAGTAACTAAAAAAAAAATTCCCAACAGACAAAAATCCAGGACCAGATATTTTCCCAGATGAATGCTACCAAACATTTATAGAAAAGTTAACACCAATCTCTCAAACTATATTCCAAAAAATTAAAAAGGAATGAATGCTTCCAAACTCATACTAAGAGGTCAGCATCATCCTGATACCAAAACCAGATGAAGATCACACAAAAAAATTACAAGCCTATACCACTGATGAATGTAGATGCAAGAATCCATAACAAAATGTTAGCAAAATGAATTCAGCAATACATTAAAATGTTCATACCCCATGATCAAATGGGGTTTATCCCAGGGAAGAAAGGATGGTTCAATATTTGCAAATCAATGTGATATACCACATTAACAAATTGAAGAATAAAAATCATATGACCTTTCAATAGATGCAGAAAAAGCTTTTGACAAAATTCAACATTCATTTATGATAAAAAAATCTCTCCACAAAGTGGGTATAGATGGAATTTACCTCAACATAATAAAGGCCATCTATTACAAGCCCACAGCTAAAATCATACTCAGTGTTGAAAAGCTGAAAGAGTTTTTCTAAAATCAGTAACAAGACCTGGATACACACTTTCACCACTTTTATTCAACATAGTTTTGGAAGTCCTAGCCACAGCAGTCAGACAAGAAAAAGAAATAAAAGTCATCCAAATTAGAAAGGAAGAATAAAAACTGTCACTGTTTGCAGATGACATGATACTACACTTAGAAAATCCTAAAGATGCCACCAAAAAAATATTAGAACTTATCAATAATTTGGTAAAGTTGGAAGATACAAAATTATTGATAATATACAGAAATCTGTATTTCTAGACACTAAAAATGAACTATCAGAAAGAGAAATTAAGAAAACAATACCATTTACAATCACATCAAAAAGAATAAAATGCATAGGAATAAATCTAACTAAAGAGGTTAGGGACCTGTACTTGCTAAACTATGCAACACTGATGAAAGAAATTGAAGCATACACAAACAGATGGAAAGATATACCATGTTCATGGATTATAAGAATCAGTTTTGTGTATAATGTGTATAAAATATCCATATTTCCTAAGGCAACCTACAGAATCAATGCAATCCCTATCAAAATACCAAAGTCATTTCTCACAGAACTAGAACAAATAATTCTAAAATTTGTATGAAACTCGAAAGACTCTGAATAGCCAAAACAATCTTGAGAAAGAAGAACGAAGCTGGAGGTATCATGAGCTCTGATTTCAAACTATACTACAAAGCTACAGTAATCAAAACAGTATGGTACTCGTACAAAAACAGACACATAAATCATTGGAAGAGAATAGAGACCCCGGAAGTGAACCTGCACTTACATGGGCAATTAATCTACCACAAAGGAGGCAAGAATATACAATGGAGAAAAGATATTCTCTTCAATGAGTGGTTCTGGGAAAACTGGACACATACATGTAGAAGAACCACACTGGACTACTTTTTCACACCATGCATAAAAATACAAAATGGATTAAAGACTTAAATGTAAGAACTGCAACCATAAAAGTTCTAAAAGAAAACATGGGCAATAAACTCTTTGACAATTGTCTTAGTAATATTTTTTGGATATATCTACTCAGGCAAGAGAAACAAAAGCAAAAATAAATAAATGGGACTTAATCAAACTAAAAAGTTTTTGCCCAGTGAAAGAAACAATCAACAAAATGAAATGGCTGCCTACTGAACAGGAGAAGATATTTGCAAATGATAGATCCAATAAGTGGTTAATAGCCAAAATAGATCCAATAAGTAGTTAATAGCCAAAATATACAAAAACCAAACAGCCTTTTTAAAAAATGGGCAGAGGTTCTGAACGGATGTGTTTTCAAAGACATATAGATGGTGAACAGGCACATGAAAAGATGCTCAACATCACTCATCATCAGGGAAATGCAAATTAAAACCACAATGAGATATCACCTCACAACTGTCGAAATGCTATTATCAAAAAACAAACAACAAAGGTTGACAGGATGTGTACAAAAGGGAACCTTCATACACTGTTGGTGGGAATATAAATTGATGCAGCTGATATGGAAAACAGTATGGAGATTCATCAAAACTATTAAAACCAAACTACCATATGATCCAGCAATTCCACCTGGGTATTTATCCAAAGAAAAAGAAAACACTCATTAGAAAAGATATATGCACCCCTACATTTATTGCAGCATTATTTACAATATCCAAGATATGGAAGCAACCTAAGTGCCCAGTGATAAATGAATGGATAAAGAAGATGTGGTATATATGCATATATACACAATGGAATATTACTTAGCCATCAAAAGAATGAAATTATGCCATTTATGACAGCATGGATGGATCTAGAGTAAATAAATAAAATAAGTCAGAGAAAGTCACATACTGTATGATTTCGCTTGTACGTGAAATCTAAAAAGCAAAACAAATGATCAAATATAACAAAACAGAAACAGTTATAGATACAGAGAACAGATAATTTCCAGAGGGGAAGGTATAGGGGAGGAAAGAAATAGGTGAGGGAGATTAAGAGGTACAAACTTCTACTTGGCAAATAAATGAGCCATAGGTATGAAATGTATAGTGTGGGGAATATAGTTAATAACCTTGTAATACCTTTGTAAGGTGGCAGTTGGTAACTAGACTTACCATGGTGATCATTTTGAAATGTATAGACATTTTGAATTACTATGTTGTGCAACAGGAAAAAACATAGTGTTGTAAGAAAATTATACTTTAAAAACAAACTCATAAAGAAAGATCATATTTGTGGTTACCAGAGGTGGGGGTAGGTGGAGGGAGAATTGGATGAAGGCAGCCAAAAGGTACAAATTTTCAGTTATATGTAAGTACTAGTGATATTGATATAATATACAATATAATACATATAATTAACACTGCTGTATGTTATATATGGAAGTTGTTAAAGAGTAAATCCTAAGTGTTCTCTTCAGAAAGAAAAAAAAATTTCTGTTTCTTTAACTTTGTATCTATATGAGGTGATAGATGCTCACTAAACGTATTGCGGTAATCGTTTCATGATGTATGCACATCAAATCATTACGCTGTACACCTTAAACTTTTACAGTGCTATATGTCAATTATATCTCAATAAAACTGGAAGGAAAAAAAAGAAATTTCCTATTGTGGGAAATGGAAAAAATGATGAAAAACTAGACCAAATTCTGAGGGACAAAAGCCATATTTTGCTTTTTGTATAATTTTGTCCTTGAGGCTTTGCTTTGTACCCCTGAGGTCGGTCAAAGCAGTTTATGAATGTGAAACAATATTAATTATCTCTAATTAATAATTAGGTCAGTAAGAACGCAGAATATATCTGCTATAGAATTGGTTGTGCATTCAGATCATCAGTAGTTTGAACCTCAGTCTGCTAATTATTTGTACAGTGTCCTTAGTAAAGTTCCTTAAACTCTTTGCATCTCAGTTTATGTTTTTTTACAATGTAGGTGTATGTGTCAATTCCAAACTGCCAATCTATCCCTCTCCCTCCCCCTTCACCCCTGTTAACCATAAGTTTGTTCTCTAAGTCTGTGAGCCTGACTACTGTATTTAAAATTAGATAATCAACAAGGACCTACTGTACAGCACAGGGAACTCGGCTCAGTGTTCTGTAATAACCAAAATGGGAAAAGAATTTGAAAAAATAATAGATACATAAATATGTGTAACTGAATCACTTTGCTGTGCAACTGAAACTAACACAACATTGTTAATCAACTTTGCTCCAATATAAAATAAATTTTTTTTAAAATGTAGGTGATAACAGTTGTACTCACCTTATAATGTTGTGATGAGGTTTAAATGATCTAATAAATATAAAGCTATTTGGATAGTGTCCAGCTCATAGCAAGGGCTCAATAAATGATAACAATTATTTTATAGAGGAAAGGATAGGCAAAGTATTTGTCTCATGTCATGAATCTGGTGCCACAATTGAAGTAGAAAAGACATTGACTACTATTTTTTGGAAATTGCAAAATCTATCAAGAACAGATACTTACTGAGCATTTATAGCTATTGGTACGGACAATCCCTTATCCATTTTTAATATGTGGTGATTTATTTCTATTTCAATATTGTAAAGAACACAAAAACACTTTAAACTTCTTTTTGTTACTTACAAAAATAAATGCACATATAAGAAATGCCAAAACCAATCAGCCATACTCAATTTCAGTAAAACATAAATAAACATTTTGGATATAAAAATGCTGGAACATATGTGTAGACCACTGGAAAACTAGATTACTTATCCATTTCATTTTAGGAGTTTTGTTTTATATAATACGAAGATTTTAAATTAATCCATTTCATGTATACTGATACAAAAGTGTCAGAGTAAAATAATCTTTTATGCATTGGTATCATTATAAGTCATGTTTTTAAATTAATTAACAATATACAAAATATATAATTTGAACCTGAACATTTTTTAAAAGAGAAAGTTAAGTGAATTCTATTCTAATTAACCTAAAACTAACCAAATATTTCAAGCTAAACTGAGTACTAACTACAGATTAAAATTTCACAAACTTTCTTTATTTTAAAAATATATTAGACCAACAAATTAAATATAAATTAGGGTATATTTAGTGCAACAAACGTGGCTTTGTAAATTAACATGAATAGTTATTACATCTTAAACTAAATTTAATACTTATATACTTAGTATTGTGCTCACTGATTTTCTATGTATGATGGTATGACATGAATTCCAGGAAATCTGGGCATTCCCAATAAATATTTAACCATTTATTTTCCTTAATTAAAAATTAAATTTGATCCAAAAATTTATTGAAATATAGTTTATTTACTACAATATTGTGTTAGTTTTAGGTATACAGCAAAATGATTCAGTTATATATACATATAAATATATATATTCTTTTTTTAACATTCCCTTCCATTACAGGTTATTACAAGATATTTAGTACAGTTCCATGTGCTATACAGTCAGTTCTTGTTGTATAAAAAATTAAATTTTAAACAAAGCATAATTTTAGGCATTTTACTAGCCACATATTAACAGACAATATATTATTTGTCTGTCTCTTTTGTCTTCATCAACATACCTACCCATCTTCATCCACCCATCCTATTCATCCATCTATGTCACAACTATATTTATATTCTCCTTAAGCATAGTTTCTGGCATATTTGAAAACTTTTAAACGGTTAATACAATATTCAAATTTTGAGAAAGTATTACACTATTCTGCACTATACTATACCAATTTTTAATAGTTTTACTGTTCTCAAATATCATTACTCGTCTTACCAATTCTCTGTTTTATTAATAGAATATAATTGATATTTTGCTTCTCAAAAGTTTTGATGTAAAATGTGCCTAGGGACTATTTTCAAAAGACGTTTTTCATCAATTTTCAAGGTATCTCTTAAGCTTTTCTAGAAGAACTTTTTTTCTAATGCATTTGTTTAGATATCTTATTATTCGAACTATGATTTATCTAAGAAGGGCAATGAGACAAGAATTACATCAATAACTAAGGGATTAGAATCACGGACACTGGAGCCAGACAGCCTGAACCTCAAACCCAGCTTTGCCAGTGACTAATTATTTGGTAAGTTATTTAAATGTTCGGTACCTTAGTCTTATCATCTACAGAAAGATATAATAATAAGAGCTACCTTGTAATATGTGATGAGTCAAATGAAATAATATATCCAGAGCACTTAGAAGACAACCCAGCTAAAAGTCTGTGCTATGGAAGTGTTTGGTTGTATTACTGTACTTGATCATACATGGTACATTTTTTTGTCACACAGCTTATAAATAGTGAGATTATCATTTTTCTTCAAACTTAAGTTTTCTCAAAATACTTACTTTATTAAATTGTTCATGGCATCTGGGTCATATGCTGTAACCTGTCCAATGATGCTGCCTTCCTTTACATCTTCATCGACTTCTATCAAGTAAAAAATTTTACTGAACACAGGAGGCTCATCCATATCTTCCACAGATATTTTGACCACAGCTGTGTCTTTGAAAGGTCCCAGGTACAGGAATCGTGGATCAGGGTGAGTGTTACTTGCATCCACTTTTAAAGTGTACAGCATTTTGTTTTCATAATCTAAATTCTGAAGTTAAATAAAATAAGAAAAATTAGTATAATATAGCAGACATAAAAATGGAAGACAATTTCAAAATTTAATAACCACCTCTCTTAATAGTCCCAGTAATTCTGGTTAAATAACTTTCCCAATTATTGCTTAATGGGTATAACAAATAAATTAGGAAATTTTTTTTTGGCCTTACACATTTATAAGGAGTAATTCAATATAATAGTATACACATTAAGATTGATTCACACTTAGTAATGCATTTTACATTTTGGTAGTCATAGGTAAATGAAGTATTATCTAATACATAGGCTATTTATTACTATATTATTATTATTAAAGTTATAAAAATTTAAAATCAGCAGAAACATAAAATTGAGATTTAACAAACCATTCACATAAGTTGCTTCCTTAAGTCCTACAGTTCTAAAACTGTGTTTTAAAAAGAAAAAAAAAATTATTAATCTGAACACTGTGGAAAAAAAACTGTGAATGAAAGGGAAATTAGGGTGATATAAAGTAATCAATATTTAGCTTGATTATTCTGTGTAACGCTTTATAATGTTCTCCACTGCTTTAAAAATCAAGCATCTTCAGGCTTCATCTATTTTAATAAACCATCACACTTAACAATTTAAATATTTTAAACAGTGAATGAAATAATATCATGGTGCAATATAAAACAAAGACTTTTGAGAGTATCTAATCCTTGTTTGATTGTTGTCTACTATAAGCACAAGCTGTTGAGGTTTTATATCAGTTTTTAAGTGTCAATGATAAAGATGCTTCACTTATTTGAAGTGAAATCGCAACTATTCCCACTTATGTGAAGGATAGAAGCATGTAAAGGATGGGAAAAATAAATCCTAGGCTTTTCTTCCTTGAAAAGCAAAAATAAACTATAAAGCACTCAATGAGGAAATGAAGACAGCAAGAAGAAACCTGTTTGACAGTTATAATCCCTTCCTGTGTATCCTTGTCAGTGACGACATCAAACATGTCTGCTCCGTCTCCTTCAGCAATGCTGTATTCCATCTCAGCATTTTCCCCCACATCAGGGTCATTGGCTTTTATCCTTCCAAGATGAGTTCCAAGAGGTACAGACTCAGGAGAATAAAATTGATACGTACCTGAAAATTAAATCAAAGCTGTTTCATCTTTAGATAACAAAAATCTTTCATTTCCTCTGCCTTTTTTACTTAAATAAATTAATTTCAAATTAGAGTTTTTCGTCATATTGAATTGTAAGCTGTCAAAAATTATAGATTTATTAAGTTAGAAAAATAATTTATAAAGGCAGAGTACTCTCATTTTGTAAATGAGAAATATATGTTCCAGAAAGATTAAGTGAATGTCTCAAGGTTATTTAGATAATAGATGGTAGTCCTGATACTAGAATCCAGAACTTTTGACTTAAGAGGGCAAGGAAAACAATTATTTACTGCTTATCTGAAGCATTCAACATTGTCATTACACATTTTTACTTATACTAAATGATTTAGAACATGCATTTATTCTTATATTCTAACTCAGGGATAGAAAAAATAAATCCATACACAGCAAGTTACTTCTTTTTTTTTTTTTTTTTTTTTGCTTGTTAATGTCTTTAAGTGGGATATGAGCGTTTCTGTCTCCTGCAGTTTCAGCCATTACATTGTGCTGTTCATGAAAGCATTTTAGTTTGTGAGGATTTATTTAAGAGATAATAGGAAAATATCACAAAAAATGTTAATGAAAGTTAGAAATGTTTTTAAGCATTTAATATGTGTTGAAATCTATATAAGGCCAAAGGCCCTCTATGTTAATTTATTTAATTCTAACATTAGTCCTTATAGAATGAAGGCAGGTGTATTATCCTCAGATAAGGCTCAAGGAAATCATCCTGTAAAGCTGGGAAAAGCAGAAGGCAAAACTAAGTCTCCCTGACTTCAAAGTCTGTTCTCTTTCTAATTTGCTTGGTGGTTAAGAAGAGGGACTTCTAAATCCAACTGCCCTGGATTTGAATTTTCATCACTAGGCAAGTTAGTTAAATTCTCTAACCCTTAATTTACACATCTGTAAAATAGAGATGATGATAGCTATTAACTCATAGGTTTGTTATGAAGATTCCATGAAATGACGTCTTTAACATGCTTAGCCCAGTTCTTAGTTCAAGAACATTTTTACTATTACAAGTTCCAAACCTTCTGCTGAGATTATAATAGATCATAAAATTATAGAGTGGCAAGTCATTTGAGAATTCATCACGTCATACTTTTTCAGTTTATGTTTAAGGAACCTGAATGCAAAGTTTAGATTTATGTTAATTAGTCTTATTATTCATATTCTTAGCAAAGTTTATTTTTTAATATTTATCATTTGTATGTGTCCACCATCCAGAGCTGTATCATCAAGTATTTCAAATTTGATTAGCTTGAAAAAAATGCTTTACTCTATTGGAATCAATGTTATAAATTGAAATTTCAGGGCCCTTAACAGAACGTTTTAAGATAGGACCTCTTATAATTTTATTTGCTGCAACATAGAAATATTTTCAGCAGAGAATGAGTCTGTTTTTGTAGGACCTCATGGCTTGCAAAGAATCCATGGTTTAACATAGAAATCGTGACAACTGAAAGGCTATTAACTGATTTAATCTTCACAAGTAGGTAACAGATACCAGCAAACTCTAACATATCTCAGATGCCATCACAACCAAGGTTATTTCATGAGACTGTGGGCCAATAAGAAAGAAAAATGTGGCCAATTAAACTAACTTGCATTGATTTTAATATAGTATCTGATTTCAGAGACGTTAAAACATCAACAAACCTGTGTTTTAGAATTGATTAAATAAGGGATTATAATTCTTACATACAAACAAGAGAACTGAGGCAAGGCAAGTGATAGACATGGGATTTGCAGCCTGGTGGTCAGACTTGAGAGTCCACGCTCATAACCAGGAAATAGATAAGAAAAAGAACTAGATGATCATAGGAAATGTTGGGAAAGGTAGTCCGGAAAATTGTATAACTCTTCAAAAGGTAGAAGAAGATAATTAAAGTTGCCAAAAAGAACCTCATTTCCTTGTTTTCTCCATTACCTACTCAATGATGAAATGATTCTAGTCACTTTTAATTAATTTGTGGGAAATCATGATATTCTGTGGGAGGAGGGGTTGTGGATTCATCTTTATCCATAAACTAATAGTGAAACTACTAGTAAAAGTATTGAACTGTTCATAGTGTGTTTGAGAAACTTTCCACATGGTATCACTGAAACCTCTCTTACTCTGGGGAAATCGAGGAGGATTGTTGTTGACGTCTGTCAGAGTGATGTTCACTGTGGTGGTTCCAGAAAGGCCTCCCATCTGGCCACCCATGTCTTTGGCTTGTATAACCACTTGGTACTGCTCTCTATTTTCTCTGCTCATGTCTGGTAATGCAGTTTTTATTATGCCTTTTGGAAAAAATAGACAAATATTTTGCAGTTCAATCACTGTGTTTTAAAATTAAGCCATGCAAGATCCATTTTACAGACATTAATCAGAACAAACAGATGATAAGATGTCAGTGTACCTAGATAAGTCTTTCAATCCATACATAACCAATTTAACATAATTCACAGAACAGAAAAAAATTCTTCCATGGGCTGTTGTTCAGGAAGAAATTTTTGCTAATCAATTTAATTATCCTTTTGACTAGAAAAACTAACTTTAGTCAAAAGTCTTTAGATGAATAAGCTTAATTTTGATGATTGTCACTTTTTTTTGGTTTTGAGTATTTCCTAAGACATGTAATGTGTTGAATCTCTGTGAAATTTTGTATTTAATGTAATAAATTTAAACTCAATAAATACTAGTCTAAAGGGCTAAGGATTCAAATCTTTTTAAATAATAGGAATTCTGCTTCTGTATCCATGGAATAACTATCAATATAAGGAATAAATAAAAACATGACACTTAATAGCTTTTTAAATATAGAAAAATCTATAAATGTGCATCCAGATGTATTGCGTAATGAGAAAGAGACCAAGTATTAGATGTTGTTACCTGATTCTGGGTCCACTGAAAAATATGGCTGTCCTTGCAATATGCTATAGACCACTTTGGCACTATTTCCATAGTTGGCGTCATCTGCATCTGTTGCAGTCACTTGTATAACAGATGTACCTACATGAATCCCCACCCAAACACAGACACTTAAGTACTTAGAAATTTGAAGCTATGTTTATGAAACCATATTACTGGGAATGTGGTGTGTTAGACCATGGTACATGTTTCAAGAAATTTGAATTATGCTGCTAAAAAAAAATCACTTATCTTTCATTTTTTTAAATTTAAATATTCCTTAATAATATTGTTACTATTATTGAGCTATCTAAAAAAGTCAAAAGCAAAATTTATCATAAAGATGAATGTGCACTAATTGATTGAAAATACTGTGACAGAAAACAAGTTTTCACTGAATACAGTGCACATACAATTTTCAATTAATACATTTATTGCTAACTGGAAATGTGAATTCAAAGATAAATCCAACATTGAAAGCACTCCTGCTGCTTTTTATTCTGATAAATTAACTAAATATTGTAAATTGAAAATAAAGAGGCCCTGTTTTTATCAAGACACAAAAGACGTAAAATTGCCAAAATTTTTGGTATGCAAGATATATATGATTATTGTCTGTGCCTCTCTTTGTAATGTAGTTAACATAGTCATATATAATTATACCTATTGATATGCTATGTATTATTTGCTACACATATGTAAATCAGCAGATATATCCCTCCAGAGTTAAGGAAGTGTATAATTGTCTCACATGCAATACTATAATTTACCAATACTCTCAGTTTAATTTTATTTTACAAAAATTAAATTATTTTCTCTTAACTTTGTCACACATAATTATGTTTTAAAAGATAAAAGAGCTTTAAAGGAGCTAGTTTTAGGAGCTAAAGATAATGTAATATATTGATAGACTTTTCTTATATTTTCTAGAACTCTATAAAGATTCAAGGCATGATTCTAAAACTACCATTAACTAAAGCCTACCATGTATTCCTTGAGCAAAATGAGTTTGTAGGACATTTTCTAGTATATTACACGCAACTTTTCAAAATGTTGACTCTGATACTTACATAGATTTTAAAATTCTTTAGAAAAAGTGAGTTCCACATTGGCTCTGTAACCTACTTTAATATCCAGCATACATTACACACGCATAGCTTGTCTAATTGAGTTGTAGTGAATGTTTCTCAAAATTTGCATATATTTGCTTATGCAGATTCTAGAAATTAATATATTGAGCATTAAGATTAAACTAACAGCTTTATTTTCCATCAGTATATTTGAATATATGAATTTAGGACGTATTTTTATGTATTCTTAAAATTAATTAGCGTAAGATGAGAACTTGAGCTCTTCCTCTTGAAGCCTCTGTTTCCTCAGCTGCAATGGAATTGATATGTCCTGTGAGAGGACACAGTACAATTTACTCAGTCAGTCTCAGGTGTACTCTTTTATCATTTAAAAAACATCCACTCATGTCCGAGTTAGACCAAAGCAGAAATCATAAAGAGATTTCCATCCCACAATAATGTTCAAATGTTCAACTAGAGTGGTTTTCAGATTTATATTTATTTTTATATAACCCTATGTGAACATATGTTAGATTAATAATTGTTTTCATACTTGAGGGTTATTTGAAATATGAATTATTAAGCATAACCAAGATGCTAAATGCAAGTAGTTAATTCATTGATTTCATGACATTTCTTTTGCTACCAGACTCATTTTTCTTTGGCTGTGGCTGTCATTTCATAATGGGCACAGGTAAAAACACACCTTTATACTTTTTTGACACTTTTAATAATATTTTTGTTAAATTTGGTTTTGATCATTTGCTCTTTATCATGGATATATGATCTTCGAACCTACCTGAAAATACTTGACCTAAAAATAATAAAGAAATTAAAGAATGGAAATCAATCCTATAATGTGGCTAAAATGCCACAAACGTCCATATAAAATACTGTTCCCCCTCTCAGAATCATGTTAATAATTAGAATGTTGTTAAACACTAATAAACACTGGTAGCATATCACTGATATGTTATTTATAATAGCAAAATGAGAAAAAGAAAAATATGTAGTGTGTTGAACTCTAGGAAATGGATAGATTTTTGTTTTTCTGTAAATATAAGGACATTTTACAGTTCATACTATTTAGTAATAAAATTAGATAGAAAGTGGTTGATGTGTTTTGTACTAATTTTATAAATATTTGCTTATAAAGACAAAACAAAAGGAAATACACTGCTTTGATTTTTATATCCCTCTAAATTTTCTGAGCTATATATGCTTCATTTATTCTCAAATAATTTAAAATATTTACTTTTTTATTAAACAAATATTAAGTAAAATATAGTGAAGCCTGAATGACAAATTTATGTCATTTGTTATATGTAGGTTTTGTGTGATGTAAACTCTCCAAAGGAAAGGGCTATGTCTGCTTTTGTTCAACATTTTATCTCTAAAGCCCAGCAGAGTTTCTAGTTCAAAGTCATAACAAGATCTAACATTTACAAATTGCTTAACGTAGACTAGGCAGAGTTCTCAGCACTTGATTTGTATTATTATTTTATCCTCATGATAAACATGGGATGCAGGCCTTGGAGCATATAGAGGTTGCTGATGATTACACAGCTAGTAGGTGATAGGATGGGATTCGATCTAGCCAGTATGAAGAAGCTTCATTCTAAATACTGTATTAAATGGCCTGTCTAGACATATGATTAGACACATATTTGAATCTACAGGCAGTGTACCTCTAAGAAAGGGCCTAGTTTAGGACATGAAGCATTCAATGATGAGTTACTTGTGTGATCTGTGAAAAACTACAGATAGGTTCCTTGTTGGGCGGACAGTGTGGGAGGGGAACTGGATCAGTTTTTGAGGGACCTACCCAGTCAATGAGAAACCTCCAAAATTGCACAATAGGAATTTGCCTTGAGGGAGACGAATGCATGCAAATATAGAAAAATAATAGATAATCTTTAATCAAAGTATAATGACCACAAGAAATGGAAAACAAAATGTAGGAATCTGCTACAAATACCTAATTCAAAGTGTATCTCATTTTCTTTCACTATATATCCTCATGTATCATCCAGATTAAGTGTTCTGATCAGAATATGCTAATGTATTTCAGATTTAAAGAGTTAATTGGAGTCATTTGATTTTAATTACCAGTAAAAGGGATGGGGAGGCACAAGTCTGAGAACCAAAATGAAATATGGCATATTTGATAGAAAGAAGCAAAGGCAGAGGGAAAAAGCAAGGCGAGGATTTGGTGAGAGAGAAAAAGAAGAGACAAATATATTAAGACAAAAATAATCACGTAGGGGGGACAGTATAAAGGAGAACATTGGACTACAGTGTTGGAAAGAAGGATAAAATGAGAATAAAGAACTTTTATATTTTATTCCATTAGACTTCATTTACCCTCAAAGTTAATAATAGTAGTTTTTCAAGTGTTTGATTTAAATTAAAATCACTAATATAATGAAAATAAGATTAGAATTCCATAATTCTGCATTACTTCTTTTAGAGAGGAGGCATTCTTTATTATGTGATTGTGCACAGGCTTTAGCTGTTAATATGTGGGCTACACATAGCCTGATAAAGTTCCCAAGTATCACCCTTTACATTTCTCTGTAAATGGTTATTTGGATAGGTAAAAGCAGAGAAAATCACATGTATAAAACTATAATAAGTTTATTTTCCTTTAAATCAGGTAGGAGAGTTATAAAAGAACTATACATTTTCAGGATATAAATACATATACTTTTTATTTAGGCATATATTTTATGTATATACATATATATATACACATATATATAAAATCTTATTGTAAAATGCAGTTTCCTCTTTTCTTACACTTATTTGGATTTACTTTTGAGAAATTTGAATTAAAATAAGAAAATAAGAAAAATTCTACATTCAAGGAGTCACTAAGAATCTAATAAAATTAGAAGTTTTCCAAACTACATTTTGCATAATAACCATAACTATTTTACAGTGGAGAAAAATAGTAAGGTATTAAAATTATCCAGCTATCTCTGCATTTTATTAACTTTTTTTCTTTTTAAATCTAGTATAGTAATAAGTCATCTCTGTATGTTTTTGAGCAAGCCAGTTTAACGCTTTGGGGCTCATTTTTACTTGTTTATTAAAAGAGGTAATTAAACCAAGAATAGTATCTTCCACATATGCATATAGTATTGGGTTGGCCAAAAAGTTCATTCAGTTTTAAGTAGAAATAAAAGACACATTTTTCATTTTCACTAAGAACTTTATTGAACAATGTATTCACTAACCAAATGAACTTTTTGGCCAGCCCAGTATTTATAATATGTGCATTTCTGTTTAAAAATAGATATACGTACAAAGTGTATGAGTGGGCTAAGGAGGGATCAATTAGTGCAGTAATGTCAATATTAGTAATAAAGAATAATAACCTCTATAAATAGGATCAAGATTTACCTGTAGTTCTTAAATATTTGTTTATTAGTACCAAAATCTGCAGCTGGAGCCATACAGCTGCCTCCTATACGCTTTTCTTGTTTTTTTTTGTAATTGTAGACATGCAGGAAATGTAATTGACATTGACCCAAATTCTCATATTTAAGGTCTACAGTAATCAGAAATTGTACTGCCCACAATTTAAAGCTTATATAAACGAAATACATATTGCCTTACATAAAGGGCTTTTTGGACAAGATAATCTGCAAGCCTTCTCCTATGTATAAACTTATATATTCTATATTTTAATATAGGTATTGAACAAGTGAAAAGTTTTTAAAAAATAAAATAGAGAAGTATTTAGTCTAGTTCTGATCTTATTACACACTTGATAAATATTAAAAGAATCTAGATTATATTAGTATTTCAGATAAATACTAATATAATCAGATATAGTCAGAGAAAGACTATATTTGAATTAGGTAGATAAATTATAAGACTATACTGAGTGGAAGATAATATCCCATTAAATAACCCGAAGTAATATAGGAGAAAATACAAGTAATTTGACGTTAAATATAAACAGTCTCTGATAAATATTCTGTTCTTAAAAATGAGGTAATGCTTTGAAAATTTAAAAAGTTATTCAAATTTAAATCAATTATCCAAATTTATCATATTCAACTATCTCTGTCATCTTAATTATACTTTTTACTCTTATAGGTATGTCAAATCTTTTTGGAGAAGGATAAATGAAAGTCTTTGTACTATTAAGTGTTAAAATATCTGGCAAAATAACATGCATACAAGAAAAAGAATATATATTTTACAATGGTTAAAAGGTGTTAATTGGAAAGCCAAACTATAGAATGCTCAAGAATAGGAAGCTGCAATGGAGAGCATAATTTTAGATGTATCTTTATCTCAAATCTAAGCCCACAAAGAGACATGATGTATATCTACATTAGCCCACTGGTCGACCTATATGGACCAATCCAGTACTTTCCATGGAACTGTACCAGGCTAACACATATTTTAAAATATTAAAGAAAACACAAACACTCATATTTCATCCTAGGCTTTAAGATTTCATAGGAGTCTTGTCTAATTTGATAAGTGCTTTTCATATTATTGGAATGAATACCTGAAAAGGCAGAAGAACTGCACTTTTCTCAGATGAGATTTCATCTGAGTTTAGAGGAAATAACTTCTTTACAAATTTTTGGTTATTCTAGAAAATAACCAAAAATAGCCATTCTAGCTAGATGGTACACACAGTTAAGAAGTATTTAATATCAATCACTCAGTAAAGGTAGATATGTTTGTTTTTCTTCTTTAAGAAATTATTTTAGACTTACCCATGTATTAATTACAATAATGTCAAAGTTATATACTTATAACTGATTTTGAAATACTATTCAACTAAATATCAATTTTTCAAAATCAGTTACATGTTTGGGATATTATAGTAAGTTTATATCACTTATTTTTTTAGAAATATGATTTAACAGTCAGCTCTTATCATCTCATTAACAAATCTAAACCTTTCATATAATTATAGCTAAATGTAGTTACATATACAGATAAAAACATTGCATAATAACAAATGGCATTTAAAATTATGGGCAGCCTTAAAAAATGAAATGATTATTTTCAGTTTTCAGGATAAACCATTGCTGGATGGAACATAGCTAAAATAACATTAAAAAGACTTGGAATATTGTTGTTATGCTGCCAGGTTATTTGATCTTAATTCAGTTACTTAATCTTTCTGAATCCAGGGTTCCTAATTAACAGAATGGGGATTTAAAGTTCTATTTCCCATGCCTACATCAAGTTGTTTCAATGATCAAATGAGATGATCAAAAGAAATTTGTTAAATGCAAGCATTCATTGTTTTTATGCAAAATAATGCAAACAAAACTGTCTAAAACTGCTGACACTATTTGATATTCCTTTCATTTCAGGCCAAAATACATTTAACTTGACTGCCATTTGAATGGCATTTGAGTAAAGGTAAAGACGTTTGTTGAAATGCAATGGAATAATTGTTCTCAGTAATCATCTTAGATGTCAGTTACAAAATAGCAGGAAACATTAAGAAACATACAACCGAAAATCATAAGAAGTGAGATAGCTAACACTAAATAGTAGTTTCAGTTATAGTTCTTATCTTGAAAGAGATCACATCTCATAACTGTATGTCCATAATAACTACCTTAGCAAAAAATAAAATAAAATAAAAAACTTAGTTTACATGGATTAACATATACCTACCGACTCCAGACATTTCAGGAACACTGGCAGTGTACAAGTCTTTTGTGAATTTTGGTTCATTGTCATTGATATCATGGATTTTAATTATAAATTCAGATTCAGGCTCCACCTGCCGCCCGGTCTTTCTGTCTATAGCCTTGGCACGAAGAACGTACAGGGACTTTTCTTCTCTGTCTAATTTCTTTGCCGCATGAATATCTCCTGTGTTTTCATCTATTACGAACAGACTGCCAGCCCCATCTCCTGTTAATATGTATTTTAAATTTCCATCTCCTTTATCTTGGTCAGTGTGAAGCTTCAGAGAGGTAGAAAAGAAGAGTTCTATAAATATATGTATTGTTATTACAGAAAAAATAATTTTGGCAAATATTAATTTATCTCTACATGACATCACTGGAACAATGATTGCAATGGTTATCTTAATTTTCACTGTGGAGAGATTAAACATTTTAGTTTTATTCTCAAAATTTTTAAACACATATTTATATAAGAGACTACATTTAAAATAAAATAAAAAATATATATATATTTCTCAAAACACAGTGTTTCCAAGACATTTTTGAATAGAATGCTACCAAGATTTAAATGTCTAGTACATTAACAAGAAAAAAATCCATTGGTCTAATAAACCTTAAGTGTAAAATATTAATATACTCGATTACATCTAAAATTGCTAAACTCAAGAGGTGATGTGAGAAATTTCTGACCTTATTATGATGATAAGTTTAGGATATATACCATAATTTTAAATGATTTTACCTCCCTTCAGTATAATATCGCTTGCAGATGCACAGGCTCTGTCATCAGAGACCAACCAGAGACAGAATATTAATCTCATAGATTATTGTCTGCATGACTTTGGGAGAGTACTCTTTCAACCAGGATGTTCTCACTTTTTGGAAATTGATGTATTTTATAGACATTTGAAATTTCAAGTGATATAAAACACACAGGGCTTTTCCATTGGTCATATAAATAATTTGATGAAAATATTAGGATTTTTTTCATAAATTATCTTCCTTCTATTCATTCCCATCTTAAAAGTAAACTTCTTAGTATAGAAGATTTTTCACTGAGTATTTAAAACAGACAAACGGATCATGTATTTACAGAAATTTTGAGTTGGAAAAAATCCTAATGTTTTTGCAAACCTAACACTATTCTGAAACTTGAGTCTTTACTAGCCTATGCCTGCTCTGTTGTCTTCCATCATATACTTCACAATTCCCAATACATTCTTACTCCATCTATTTCTTTAGTGTACCATTCCATCTTTGAACAATTTGACTATTTGAATCTATTTTTTATGGTAGCCAAAATTACAGACTTGAGATTCATACTTTACTCCTCCTTTACCCAATGTTAAAATAACCATATGCAGCCTTTTCTTCTCTGAAATATCTCCCCCACCCATCCATCTGTCTCCATCTCTATGGCTACCACCCGGGTTTTGTTCATCATATCTTATCTGTACCACTGCAACAATCTTCTAATTGATGCCTACCTCCCTCTTGTTCTACTCCAAACAATTTTCCATACTAAAGAAACTGATTTTTTCTACATCACAAATCGAGTCTTATTACTTCTTAGCTTAAAAATCTTCAACCAGGTCCAGTGCATAAGAACCATGAATCTAAAGTCTTATAAACCAGGCCTGGTCTCATGCAAATTTCTGTTATATTGGGCAAATTGTGTGTGTGTGTGTGTGTGTGTAATCTAAGCCACTTCTATTAAAAGGGGATAATATTCTTTTTTAAAAGAATCATTACTTTTATTGTTATTCTATTTCCTTGGACTCTATAGCCTTATTTATGCATTATCCATAATCTTGTTCTCATCTCCAGATGTGTTTTTGTCACCTTTATCCACTTTGCTATACACTCTGTACATACCAATTGTTTTGTTTTGCCTGTTTTGTTTTCTTCATTTCTCAGAAGGCCTGTTCCAGCTTTCATACCTGATGTTTGCAGATGTTCCTCTCACCCTTTAACACCCTTTCTCTTCTCTGTATTTTCCCCTAACTAAATATTTATCAAATCTCATTAAAAATTTTTTTTCTTAAGGATGCTTTCCCTAACCCTCTAGACTAGAATAAATATACCTGCTCTGTAATTATAAAGCACATTTCACTTTCCTATCATGATACTCACCCCATTTGGTAAAATTGTTTGTTGTGCCCACTAAACTGTAAAATCCAAAAAAGAAAGATATATATATAAAAAATTTCTAGGACCTCAACACATATTTCTTAAAAACCAAATATTTCCTCTTTTTTTAACAATATGTTTTTACATATATAAAACAGGTTTAGTTGTCAGTGATTATCAGAAAAATCAGATTATAAATAACATAAAACTTGCCTTTTTTTACTAAAATTACATCTTAGAAATCTCTGTATGTAAATAAAATTATTTTAATGATTGCAATTTTCAAATAGTTTTTTCAAGCTACTTTATAATAAATATTTTTGTACATTTATCTTTGTATTGCTAGTACTTTTATTCTGAGAGGAGAAAAAGAAGATACTTTTAATGAAAGGAAATAATTAGGAAAAGATGAAAAAGATAGATGTATAGATAGATTATTTATATGTATTAGAAGCTTTATTTAATTTGGCGAAAAATGTTGAGACAACTAAAATGTTCACCTTATTAATGTGGTTAGAATGTACAATGCTATTATTTATAGTCATTAAAATTATGGTCTACATATATACTGTTGGATGTAAATCATTTAAATGAGATATTATGTTAAAATACAATGTATAGAGTATAATTTCAACTTTTTATATCTTTTTTTTTTCATAAAAATACTCAACATATATATAATATTGCAAGTAGTTGTATAGTTTTAAAATGTTTTTCTTTGTTTTTAAGTTGTACATGTTTTATACATTTTTATGAATAAATTTGTATTAATTTCTCCATAAAATAAAGGAAAACTAAATAAAAGTAGTCTGGAGAGATATAGGAAATAAACTATATGATGTCTCCCACAGCGTGTACTCTAGTGTTCTCACATTTATACACAGAAAAAGAAACATGAGAGATTAGTCAGTTATCAATATTGTCAAATATATTGTCAGACTGAAACAAAGATAATCCAGGGATAATGCTGCAATTTACTGAAAATTGTGGAATATTAAATGTGGTGGGGTAAAGATTGTGTATTGTCAGGGATCCCTATCCCATGCTTATATTATGGAAATTATTAATAAGTAGCCAAAATAAAAGGCAGGAACGAGTTTATACTGTTATAGAATTTCTGTGGAAATTTACATATGTATACACAAATGAAAATTAGTTTTAAATTTTCTATATCCTTCCCCACTATCTTTCCATATATTTAACATAATAACATTGTAATAAATATTGTTATATCTTTATTTTTTTCATTTAATAAAGATTTAACATTCTATTGTGATTATTAAAATGTGCAGGAAACTGAATCTGTGTCTATCACACTAAATTATATATGATTCTACATGTTGGATTCAAACACCTATGGAAACAATTTACTTCTCAGAGATATTCTACTCATTCAAAATATGTTGAAGTCTACAAAAGTATTTAGTCAAACATAATAATAATCCTAGTAACTATACTTTCCTCTGAATGGTTTTATATTCAATATTTAAAGTTTCAAGGAAAATTCAGTATTATAATATCATGCTGTTTGGACTGAGGATGATGTCCAAAGGGAAATTAAAATATTTATGGAATTACAAGACTTTCAGAATAAGTATGTTGTCTGAATATATTAAATTTTAGTTACTAAATAAATCTTTGCAACAAAACAGTAATATTATTTTAGTCATTCATATATTGAAATCATTGTAATTTAGATTTATTATTCTATTTCTACCTGTTCTAAACCCTGTCCCAATATTTCATATATATTCTTTATTCTGTTAATTTAAAATGCCATTTTAAAAGTATTATTTTACACAAAATCAAACACATTTTAAAGCATTGTCTTTAATTCACAATTTAATTTTAAGAACAAAAGCTCCCAATAGTTATTTTCTGGTGCAATATAACAAAAATGAAAACTACTATCTTAAAATACTAAATTTCTCTATTATGTACATTATTAATTTTGAATTATACATTTAGAATTGATAGAAATTGATAGTAAAACCTACTATACATTAACTTAAATGTAAACAAAAGTCTTAAAAATAAACCCAAAATTCAACATTTTGTAGGATCATAAAAAAATAGAAATCTTGAAAATATTGTTTATCTATTATAGAACAAAGCCCACATAAAATCCCTTAAGAAATAAGAGTACCAAAAAGTACTTATTTTCTTCAGACATCAATAAACCAAATAGTCTTCACTTCCTGGTCATAACTTAGTTGCCTCTTCTGAACTTGAATAAATACACTGAAAGCAAAATAAATCATGGATAAATATTTTAAATGCTAACTGTTATTTTCCAACATTACATTTTTAGTTTTACTCTGCTACAGTTTTTTTTGTTTTTAGAAATTTTGAAAAAGTAAATATGTACATGGAAAATAGGCTAAAAATTTAAACTGTGATGGTTAATTTTATATGTCAATTTAACTGGGCCACAGAATGTCGAAATATTTGGTTAAATGTTATTTTGAATGTGTCTATGGGAATACTTCTGGAAGAGATTCACAACTCAATCTGTAGACTATGTAAAGTAGATTGTCCTTTCCTA
Source organism: Balaenoptera ricei (assembly GCF_028023285.1). NCBI lineage: Eukaryota > Metazoa > Chordata > Mammalia > Artiodactyla > Balaenopteridae > Balaenoptera > Balaenoptera ricei. Next base: position 22,889,139 of record NC_082641.1, read on the forward strand.
AAGTGGGTGGGCCTCATCTAATCCTTTAAAGGCCTGTGGTGGCCCCCAAGCTGTAAGCTTATTCAGCTTTCTGCTTTGCGGAGAACTGCTTGTCTCTTTCTTGGTATGCACTCCTGACGCTGCGGTATTGAGCGTAAAAAAGGAAAATGGCTTGCGGCCAGTTTCGTTCCAGGTGCCTGCTCTGGATCTAAGAGCCCCTGGTTGTTCCCCAGAAGAAGGACGTGCTGCCCTGAGGGGGAAGTCTGTATCTCCAAAGAACGGCCCATAAGGCATGCTGACGCATAGATAGTGGTGCATAGATAGTGGTGCATAGATAGTGGTGCATAGATAGTGGCGCATAGATAGTGGCGCATAGATAGTGGGACAGAATTATGTGGAAATACAAGGTTTACTGATTTGTTGCCTAGTGTTCGTTCTGTGCTGAACCTATATATACATTCATGCTCTTTGAATAAACTTGCCTTGCAACCATCAGTTGTCTTGGCCCTTCTGACCCCATACTGGTGCTTTTCAGTTCCTTACCCCTCACCACCAGGAACTTCTAGCTTTCTGCAGCCGGTCTGCGGCAAAGGCCAGAATACAAAACGACTGAAAATGGGAGAATTCACTCTTTCTGCCTGCTGTCTGTGATTCAGACTGGAAGTTACACCACTGACTCTCCGGTTCTCAAGCATTTGGACTTGGACTTGAACTATTGCATCAGCATTCTGGGTCTCCAACTTGCCAACTGCAGATCTTAGGACTTTCCCGGCTCCATAATCATGGGAGCCAATTCTTTACATATATATGCTTATATAATAATATAATATAAATGTATATTGGTATATAATAATGTAATGGATATGTATATATATTTTCCAGAGAAACAATTAATTTTGTGTGTATCTATAATACATATATACGTAATGTATATATAAATAAATATATATATATATATATATATATATATATATTATAATTTATAAAAATAAAATCTGTATTAGTCTGGGTTTTCCAGAGAAAGAAAACCAATGGTCTTTAGGGAGATTGGAATGTTAGAGTAGCTTTGTCGTTTAAGATCTACTCACCCACACTGAGAGGGTCCAGAAGACATCTTTCACCACTATGGTGAGAAACAAATAGTGAGAGAGCCCAGGCATCCTTGAAGAGCTTTGTGATCACTCTTTTCTGTAGGCCAGATCTTATAGTGGGAACTGCTATCAATGAATTGGGAAACCTGTATGCAATGGGAGTAATTGGATCCCAGAGTGACAGAGGCTAAGTTTAGCACTCACCTGCCAAAAGATAGGTGGCAGGATTATCATAATGGACAGCAGAGTCGAAGCAGCAGTCAGAATAGTCTGACTCACACAGACCTATGGCATTGGCTAATTGATTACGGTGTTCCTAGAAGTAGATAGGAAGGCTACTAAATTCATACTTAACCCGTAAAAGCAGAAAAGTTCAAGGTCAAGAGAGCAAAACACCAACATAAATCATAAAAACAGAGTCAATCAGTTCCCAGGCCTGAGCCAGTTTACAGACTCAGAATCTCTTGAATAAAGAGGATGCCAAGTCCTCTTGAGGAAGGACCCCAGTACACACCAAAAATTTGTACTCTTAGTCTTTTTCCCAGCCTTCCCCAAAAAACCTATGCCTTTTACCAGGATAACTGTGCAGTGGGGAAAAGAAAATAATTGGACATTTTGGCATTACTGGACACTGACTCTGAACTAATATTGATTCCAGGAGATCTAAAATATCAATGTGATCTACCTACCCGAGTAGAGGCATATGAATGTCAGGTGACAGATGGAGTTTTACCTGAGGTTCATCTCATACTGGGCTCAGTGGGTCCCTAAACCCATCCTGTGGTAAATAATAAATTGTCACTTCTGGCCCATCCTACAACCAAAAAAGAGGCACAATGACTAGTGGGCCTCTTTGGACTTTGGAGGCAGCATATTCCTCATTTGGGTGTTTTATCCCTATCCATTTACCACATCACCTGAAAAGCTTCTGGCTTTGAGCTGGACTCAGAACTTGAGAAGTCTCTGCAACAAGTCCGGGCTGATATACGAGCTACTGTATCACTTTGACCATATAATCCAACAGATCCAGAGGTGCTTAAAGTGTCAGTGGCAGATAGAGATGCTGGTTGGAGCCTGTGACAGGCCCCTATAGGTGAATTGCAGTGCAGACCCTCCTAATTCTGGAGCAAAGCCCTGATATCCTTTGTGGATAACTAATCTCCTTCTGAGAAAAACCTCTTGGCCTACAAACTGATTGCTTAACCGTGGGTACCAAGTTACCATGCAACCTGAGATGCTCCTCATGAACTGCATGTTATCTGACCTATCAAGCCATAAAGTTGAGTGTGCACAACAGCATTCCATCATCAAATGGAACTGGTACATATGTGATCAGGCCTGGACATGCCCTGAAAACACAAGTTACAGAAAGTAGTGGCCCAAATGCCCATGGTCCCCACTCCTGCTACACTGCCCTCTCTCCCCAGTCTGCACCTGTAGCCTCATGAGGAGTTTCTTCTCCAGGTGACGGAAGAAGAAAAGTCTTGGGTCTGGTTTAAAAAGAGTTCTGCATGATTTTCAGGCATCACTCAAAACTGGACTACAATACTACAGTCCATTTCTGGGACATCCTTGAAGGACAGTGCTGAAGAGAAATCCTCTCAGTGGACAGAACTTTCAGCAGTGCATGTATATATATACGTGTGTGTGTACATAAATATATAAATATGTTAACATATATATAACCTATTCAACATGTTATATGTGTTCTGTTTCTCTGCAGAACTCAGAGTAAAGTTTGCAAAATCAAAGTAAATTCATCTCTAATCAATCTTTCTTTAAAAATTAGAAATAAGGGTCTTTTGTTTGCTTATTTTAATTTTTGTTTAAAGTGTTTTTAATTGCAAAAGTATGACATATTGCCCAGCTCTTATTATGAACAATCATTACACATCCTTAAAATTATATTTGGAATTTTCTAACATCTTGCTCAATTTTTAATGAGGAAAGCCATAGAGCTGTTGCTGACAGTTGCTAAAAATAACCATTAATAACAATTACAATATATTTCTGATGTTTTAGTAATGTTAAAATGCATTTCCAATATATTTGGAAATATATTCTGCGTCAGTCTTAACAGTATATATTTTGTGTTTCAGATAAAACAATTTATTATCTTTAAGTTTACTTATATTAGGTATTGGCTTCATGACTATTATATTAATATCGAGTTTTATGGTAAGTAAAACCTAAATAGAAGGCCACTAATATGCAATATATTTACACCATAAACATTTCCAGTTTGGGCTAACCTGGGTTAGCTGGGCTTACCCTCTCATAGTAAGCAACTACAAATCTGGACAAAATATATGAAGCCAATGTTTTCAGGAACTGAATAACAGAGGGGAAGCAACAAGATGAACTATAAATTCACTCTACATTCTGCCTGCGAAGAGTTTTACTGCAGGGAAGTGGAGCCTATACAGAGATTAGTGATTCTGCTGGGCAGAGGAAACAGAGATCAGAATTCAGGGTTGCTATTGTGGCACGAATTTGCTGGAGAGGGTACAAAGAGGAGAGAACCAGAGAACCACAGAGGAGCCCAATCAAGGTAGCTGTGTAAGATTTCTGCTAAAATTTACAGTAAAATCATATACTATACATGTACAGGGAGGCAGGCCCAGCATAGGACACTTCTGGGGATCTAAGATTTTAACAGAATTTTAGCCATTGCAAAGAATGCGAAGAGGTAGGAGTTTTGAAACAACCAGAATAGTTCGTCTTAAGTGAATATCCTGGGCATTAACTTAAGACTTGAGAAAAGCCACGCCTTAGGAAAAAAGGACTGTGTTCTATGAGTAAAAACTACATCCTAAGAAAAAAGACTAACATAGACCCATTCAAACAGTTTCTAGAATCAAGGCTTAACAGGACATTGTATCATCTACAATCTCCAGAATATATTAATATAAATTAATTACTAAAGTATCAGGAGAATAATATTATGTGTGTGTGTGTGTGTGTGTACATCTCAATGGAAGCAAACAACTCAGATATGTGAACTAACAAACGTATGTGTAATTAGAGAACCAATTAATATACATGTAGTTACAAAAGGGAGGAAAAAGTATTGCAGAGAATAATTTTTTAAAGAGATAATGGTGATCATTCTCCAAGTTAGTGAAGGGCATTAGGCCATATATCCAATTTTAGTGAATTTCAATCACAATAATTACAAAAAATGTAAATCTGGGCACATCATAGTCAAATCGATGAAAACTATGATTTAGAGAAAATATTCATATTTCTTAATTTTTTGTGATTTCCTCTTTGATTATCTAGAAGTGTACTATTAATTTTCAAAAATTTTAATGTTTTCTAGTTATTTTTTGATCAGTTTTCAATCTGATTCTATTGTGAACAAAGAGATCTTTAAAGCATCCAAGGAATAAACATATATTCAGGGAAAAAAATATAACAATAAAGACGCTGAATTCACGTTAGAAGTAATAAAACCCAGAATTGTTCAGTAAAATAACCTTCAAAAATGAAGAAATAATAACATTTTGAGAAAAAAAAATGGTGAGAGAATCCACTGTAATAGGACTTTCATTTCAAAAAATACTAAATGAATATCTTTAGGCTGCATAGAAATAATCCTAGATTGAATCCTTGACATAAAGAAAGAAATGAGGAGCCATGGAAAGGGCAAAACAGTTGCTAAATATAAGAGATTTAAAAAATATTCCTTAAAGACAATTGACTGTTTAAATCTAGGATAATATCAATATATTATGAGGTTTATACAACACAGTAAAAGTAAATTATATAGCAATAATCGCCAAGTGTGTAAAAGGTAAATGGATTGTACTTCTTGCAAAGTTATAACATTTTGCAATTATGGCATCATATTCCAGTTGGACTTAAGTAAATTGTGTGGATGTTTATCTTTATAATCCTTCCATAATCCTTAGCACAGCTGGTAAATATTACAAGAAGATAAAGCTGAAAAGATCATAGTAAAAGTAAAATGGAATACTAATTAGGGGAGAAAGAAAGATGGGAAAATTGAAACACTGTTCCATAAAGAAAGGCAAGAAACAAAAAAAGGATTAAAACAAGAATAAGTAGAACAAATGTAATACAAGTAAATAGTCCAATATATATTAATGGACTAAAACCTCAAGTAATAAAGAGATTTTGAGAATACACTAAAAAATACTTAACTACATGTAGATTATAAGAGCCGTGATTTAAATATAGCCAAGAACACAAATATATCTTAAGAAATAAAAAAAATAGGAAATAATAATTGTAAGGAAGCATGTGGGGCTATATTAATATCAGACAAAATAAACTTTGAGAAATGATAAAGAGGAATGTTTTATAAAGATAAAAGGGGCATTATCTCAGAAAGATATAACAATTATTGATATTATTGTGGATGGAACAATAATAAATTTTAAAATACATGAAGCACATTTCATAAAACTAAAAGAAGTAATAGATAAATCCAAATCACAGTTGAATTTTATTATGGAGATGATTAGGTTTTATTTCTTATAAGAAACTAATACATTAGATATATAACTGAAATTATGAGATTTTAGAATAGATCACAGTGAGTCATTATACTATCCACATGTAATTAAAACAGCAAATTAACAATTTAGGTACAAAAAACAGATAGGTTCACTTAATACTGTATGTGCATATTAATAATGTTTTTAGAATATTTTTTGATTTACAGGAAAAATACAAAGATACTACAGTTAGTTCCCACACACCTCACACCTAGTTTCTCTTTTATTAACCTCTTACGTTATTATAGCATATTTCCTACAATTAATGAGCCAATATTGACAAATATTATTATTAAGTAAAGTCTGTATTTTATTTGGAGTCCCTTACTTTTAACCTAATATCTTTTATCTGTTCCACATTACGTTTAGTCCTCATATTCCTTAGGCTTCTCTATACTGTGATGGTTTCTCAGACTCTCTGTGTTTTTTATTACCTCCAAAGTTATGAGGTGGTATGTCGTGTATTTAGTAGTATGTCCTTCTAATAGGATTTATCTGATGTTCTTTCTCAGGATTATACTAGGATTATGTGTTTTGGGAAGAAAGACCACAGGGGTAAAGTGCCATTTCATTACATCATATCAAGGGTATTTATTTTTAACATGATGTATTACTGTTGATGCTAACTTAGTTGATTTAGTGTTTGCCCAGTGTCTCCACTGTAAAGTTACTCTGTTTTCTCCCTTCCCTTAGTATATTCTTGTAAGGAAGTCATTATGTTCTACCAACATTTAAGGAGTGAGGAGTTATGCTTCACCTCCTTGAAGGAGGAGTATCTTCCTAAATTATTTGGATTTGCTCTACGTGGAATATTTGTTTATTCTCTTCCATTTACTTATTTATGATTATGTATTAATATCAGTATGGTCTCTTTGGATTTTTATTTTATTGCTCCAATGTTTCCATCTTTGCCCTTTGGGAACCCTCACAGTCAGTTCTTGTGTCCTTTTGACACACCCTCATCTTCACTGTGTGTTTTTGTGTGTGTGCATTTTCTCAATTTCTAGCAATATGAGATATTCCAGGACCATCTTATGTATTTCCTTTCCCAGTCCTAGAGTCAGCCATTTCTTCAGGAAGCCTTGGTTCCTTTTACGGAAGAATGGTATTAGAAACCAAGATCTGGATGCTAGGTTGCTACTGGGAATTTCTACTGGAGTATTGCTTTTAGAACCGCTCAGCAGTTCACTGATAGAACCATGAAATTATATGTGGGTATATACTAATCCATGTATATACATATATCTATATGAAAGTAGCTGTATCAATATAAATTTCATTCTATATTTATACTTGGATATTTTAATATACTAATTTTAATAATTATAGAACAAAAAGACAAATACTAGTAAAGTTATAAAATATTTGGATAATGCTATTAACCAAATCAATCCCAATAATATTTCTATAGCACAAAAACTAACATCTGCACAACACACATTTTTTTCAATTAAACATGAAACATTCACCACAATGTGCTCTGTACTAAATTGGGCTGGGATTGACCGAAAATCTGGCCCACAGCCTGTTTACATATGATCTGTATTACGTCTTTCCTCTCCCTTCCCAAAAATATATATTTAACATTTTATATCATATATGGAGTCAATGCAAACTCTATCAAAATTCCAGGAAGTATTTTTAATAATACATTGACAACCTAAAATTAAAATTAACATGAAAATACAAATGGCCTAGAGTAGCCTAGACAATCTCGAAGAAAAACAAAGAGAACTTACATTCTATATTCCAAAACTTATTGTATGCCTACAATAATGAAGCCAGTGAGGTATTAGAAACACAAACAAGGACAAACAGAAAATCTAGAAATAAACTCACAGGTATACAGTCACTTGAGTTTAGAAAAAAGTGCCAATGCAATTTCATTTTGAAAGAATTCTTAGTAAATCCTGCTGAAGCAACTTGATATCAGTATTTTAAAAATGAAGAAACTTCATCCATACCTCACATCGTCCACAAAAATTAATTTGAGATGTATTACCGACTTAAATGTGATAGCAGGAACAAAAAAAGCATTTTGGGAAAAAAATGACTTCATGATACAAAGGTAGGCAAATATTTCTTATACAAAACCAGTAAGCACTAACAATAAAGAAAATGAAACAATATTTTTGATTTAATAAAAATTAAAATATACTCATCAAACGACAAGGAATTCTGATGTTACATGGTTTGGTGCATACACATTAAGTGCTGTTTTGCCTCTTTGGAGAACAGACCTTTTTATCATTATGTATTGTTCCTATTTACTCCTGATAAGTGTTCTTGATCTGATATTGGCTGTGACTGAAATTAATGTAGATCCTTCAACATTCGATTACTCCTAGCTTGGAATATCTTTATCTCTTCACTTTTAATCTTCCTGTATCTTTATATTTAAAGTGAGTACATTTTAGACAACATCTAGTGAAGTTTTGTATTATTTATCCATTCTCTATCTATCATTGGTGTATTTAAACCATTCACACTTAAAGACTTTATTGATATAGTTGGTTTAATATCTACCATATTTGTAATTATTTTTATTCATCACCCTGGTTCTTTGTTTCTTTTCTTATTTGTTTAATCTTTTTTCTGCCTTTTCTGGTTTTATTAAACATTTTCTAGATTACATTTTCTCTCTACTCTTGGCAAATAAATTATAATTCTTTAAAAAAAGAGACATAAAAGAAATTTAAATTCATATTACTAAGTGAAAGAAGCTAGTCTGAAAAGACTACACACTGTGATTTAAATATATTCTATATTCTGGAAAAGGCAAAACTTTAGAGATAAAAATATATCAATGGTGCCAGGGCCTTGGGGGGAGTAAGGGAAAGATGAATAGAGGGAGCACATGGGATTTTTAGGGCCCACTACTCTGTATGACACAGTAATGGTGGATCCAAGACATTATCCACTTTTCAAAACCCATAGGACTGTATGACACAAAGAGTAAACTCTAATGTAAACTATGAACTTTAGTTAATTACATTGTTACAATATTTGTTACATCAATTTTAACAAATGTATGGCACTATTGCATGTTGTCAATAATAGGGAAAACTATATGAAGCTATATGGAGTCAATAATAGGGGAAGCTGGGCTTCCCTGGTGGCGCAGTGGTTGAGAATCTGCCTGCTAATGCAGGGGACACGGGTTCGAGCCCTGGTCTGGGAAGATCCCACATGCCACGGAGCAGCTGGGCCCGTGAGCCACAACTGCTGAGCCTGCGCGTCTGGAGCCTGTGCCCCGCAACGGGAGGGGCCGCGATAGTGAAAGGCCCGCGCACCGCGATGAAGAGCGGTCCCCGCACCGCGATGAAAGAGTGGCCCCCGCTTGCCGCAACTAGAGAAAGCCCTCGCACGAACCGAAGACCCAGCACAGCCAAAAATAAATAAATAAATAAATAAATAAAGTAGCTATAAAATTAAAAACAAAAAACAAACAATAATAGGGGAAGCTATATGGAGAGGGAACTCTTCTTTTGGATCCATTTTTTGGTAAATATAAAACTGCTTTAAAAAATAAAGGCTGTTAATTAAAAACAAAACAAAAAATGCAAAATCACAAAGAAGTCAACGTAAAGAAAGTGAAAATCAAGCCATAGACTGGAATAAAATATTTGCAGAGTACACATATTAGGACAGGCCTCATCTCTATAAATATGAAAATATGACAAATTAGTAAACAAAAGAAAAAGAATCCAACCAATACAAGATGGGTGAAAGAACAACAGGCATTTCATAGAAGTAGATACTTGAATAGTCAATAAACATAAAAACGTTCTCAACAATGCTATTCTTCATCAAACTGCTTCAACCTTCAAAGCTCAATGGGAAGTACTACACATCTTCCAGAATACCTGAAATTGAAAACTAAATTGACAAAGATAGGCTGTGCAAAACACTGTCCAGTTTGAAGGGTAACTTATTTTACAGATCTGATAACACTATTTTGCAGTTTTTAATAAAATCAATTATATACTAATTATGCAAAGACCAACTATAAGCACTTAGTATGTACCCATATATGACAATGCACACTTAAACACCTGTATAAAAATTTTATATTGAATTATTCATATTAAGTTTTATTGTATCAAATTGTTCATATAAATTTTATGCAAAATAATCTGACAATAGGAGAATTGATAAACAAATTATGTATATCCATACAATTAAACACTACTCAGCATTAAAAAACAAAATGCTGATGCATTCAGCAACATGTATGCATTTCAAATACAGTACAGTGACTAAAAAAATCAAACATACAAATGAACATCCTGTATGATTTTATTTATATAGAGGTCAAAAACAAGCAAAACTTATTTAGAGGATAATAAATCACATTATCAGTATATCGATTGGAAAGGTCAAAATGGCACTTTCAGAAATGATGGAGACTATACCTTGTTCTGAGAAGTGGTCACAAATGTGTGTGTATGTGTGTGTGTGAGTACATACAAACTTATATGACATCATCAAGCTCTTAAGAATAGTTGAATAGTTTATTGTTGTATGTAAATTGTGACTTATAGTCACTATAAAATGATGTTCTTTAAACAACATTAAAAACAGATGACAGCTCAGAAAGGCAATGGAATGCTAGGGCAGCGCCCTAGTTAGATTTATAGAGCTAGCTATTTGGGTTAATGGAATGAAAGGACATGTCGGGGCTCAGCCAATCACTGATGGGTTGAGAGATAACAAATTCTCCTAGTACCCTGCAAAATATGTGTCCAGAAGTTCATCCAATATCAACAGAAAAGGAATTGCTTGAGAATGGCTGTGGCTAAAGTTCCTAAGAACTAGGACATGACATAGCTCATAACACATGACCTCTACTGGTAGCCCTAAGGATTACAAATATGTGTTATCCAGGCCTGACACCAATTCTTATTTCAGTTTTGCTAATCACGTAGTAGATATATATCAAAAAATACATGGAGAGGTTTAGAACGGCAATTTTCTGTCAATGTGGCCTACGTGGGTATAATTCTTCTATTCAAGTTACACATTTTTTTACACTGTTATTACCATACTGAAAGAATCAGGGAAACACATTTTATGAACATATCACAACACTTATTACACGCAGAGAACTCTATTCAATAGACAATAGAAACACTTGTTATTAAAAATGTGTGGCTAAAAAGACTGGTTTGTCTTAATCATTTAAATGAATATGTCCTAAGTTTGAGTATGAGAGGAAGTGATGTGAGATCCTCACTGGAATTGTTTATAGAATCTAGAGGTAGGAATTGAGGAGTGGAGGAATGCAATTATGAAACACTCCCATCTTTCCATCTAAGAACATTTTTCTTCCATTATTCCTTCTCCAGTGATGCCAGACCCATTTAAAAATGTTGTATATCTAAAGAATGCTTAAGGCTTGATTTAGATGTCATTAAATTTACTGTGCATATTTCTAAAGGTATTTTGGGATGAGTCATAATATCAATCCTTGTGGCCTAATTATGCCTACCTATAAATGCGGTTCCATTACCAAGCAGCAAGGCTTGTTCTATATTCTCGACCTTTCAGATCCCTTATCTGCCTAGAGATAAGGGTGGGAGAAGTCAAGTATTAATAAGGCTGCTTTTATTACCAGCTCTATGTGTACATAAGCCTGCTAAGCTTAAAAGTCATTCTTGGGTGGAAAAAAAAGTAATAAATAGAAATGGGAGACATAACAAATGAAAAAGATACTCATAAAAGGATTAAAATACTAGGGAGGGATGCAACTATGCAATTTCCAAATGAGCATCTCAGCACAAGAGAATAATACTCTTAGTTATTCCCCTCATATCTAACGATGACCAATGGCAAGTAAAGGGAGAAAGCACAGGACTTGTTATCCCCACAGAAGAAATATTGAACTCCTGCTCATTATTCCATGGCAACAACATATGTAGTGGCTTGATAAGCACCAGCCCCATTGTTTCAGATATACTGTGGGTATGTTAGGAGCTTGTCTGGAGATTCTCAGTAGGATTGAAATAATATTCCTAGAATGTTGTCAAGATGATGAAAAAGTCTTTACATAAATAAAGGCATTAGAAAAGCTATTTTCCAGGAGACTAGGAATGGCTGGAAATTGGTCTTACAAGAAAACAAAGCTCTAATTATATGGATTAATTTAATAATAACTTTAGCAGAGCTGTCAACAGTGGTGACAGAGGGCTTATTCATTACAAGCATAGGGAATCAGATATAATCCCTGATGGCTTTAAAGGTCAGTAACTGTGTGTCTTAGAGAGCCAAGCAAAGGAAGTTCAATTGTATGAATACCATATTAAACTTAAAGGAATAGTGGATCATTGCAAAGAAGTGTGGCTTTTATCATTGTTTTCTAATGGCCTGAATATCATAAATTAAAAAATTACAATGATTCAATTCATTGGGTTTGAATAAATAGAGGAGCAAAACTGTGTCATCCCTACTGGGTATATATAGATGGACTGTGTAAAAACACTAACACCTGAACTCCAGTGTCCTAAACCTTTTCCTATTATCACTGGAATATGTTATGTTCACAAACCAAGTGAAACCCAGAATTCACAGTATAATGTTCTTCGGTTACCATCTCAGTCAGTCAAAAAGTATGGTACATAGGGATATTACTACATTAATCTCTCTGACAAAGCTATACAATGAACAAATGCTTTGAAAATTGATTTATAGAATTAAATTAAAACCAGACTTCTGTAAATGATAATTCATCAGGATGAGAAAATATTTTATGATCTGAATTGAAGCCGCCACTTGATGAAAGTCCTCTGAAAACTGTTTGTCCAGAAAAGGAAGTAAAGTTGGCCTTTTGAAAATTAAACATTCAGTAAATGCTTACGTTAACACATATAAAAAGTTCACATGATTTTGGTCACTGAAGGAATAAGAGTAATTGCACTGACAAAAGAATACTAAAACAACTCTGAAGACATATCATCATGTACAACAAGTTTTGCAAAGGAAATTCCTATTAGTGTATGACTAAAAAATCCAGTTCATTGTCATCATGTTAGTAAGATTAAACTTTGTGGAAAATATAACACAAAATATAAGACAGAAAATGAAAATATGTCTATGAAGCATACAGTATGGAATACGGACTGAGGACAGAGTAGGAAATAGTTCACCTATAAAATGTTTTCTTTGCATTACTGAAGAGACACTCCTTAGGTTGAAAGAAGACAGGTGAACATGATCGAATCTCATTGCAAACATGCTAAGAATAGATGTCCTAAAAAAAAAAACTAATGGTATTTAGTAGGAGGAGAATACTTACCTTCAAAATGCTTTAGTAGACTATACCTTGTTTAGGGTTGCCTTTGGTAATTAAATCAAGAATCTGTGATTAATGAAGCATGCTCTCTGGAAAATATCATGTAAGTTATATGAGTATAAAATGGAGATGCTTCATAACCTAAATACACCATGTTTTATAAAGCAAGTGACTGCCCTTCTTACTTAGACCTATTCTTTAGATGTGGGCTTGAGATGCACCAAGTAAGGATCTGGGAAGCTGCACTAAATACCCTGCACCTCTCCCTCCTTCCTATTTTTCCATAGATTGTATGTGTCCTTGAAACCATTAGTAAAGCCTACTGCTGGGCAATAATCTCTGATCTATGTGAGTCTGATCTGACAATTCTCTATCATTTGTCTTAGCTCGGAAGGAAAGGACAATCATTTTTCATTTCTTAATCAGTGACATCACAATGCTGTTCTCACAGATTCCACTTTTATTGATTCAAATGTGCCTACAAAACTTCCATCTTCAACACATAGGTCCAGTAAAAAAAAAAAAAAAACAAAAAAAACCAAAAGAAAACAATTGTCCTTAGGAATTTTGCCGTGCTAAAACTAATGTTCATGGAATTAATCCAAAATGTTTCCATTCCTTAAGGAACAAACAGTTTAAGAAAGAATAGTCAAAGTTGAACAGTGAGGCTGTTTTCAAAACAGTAAAGGAAACTAAAATAAATATGTAATTAGGAAGCATGTTATATAATTAGTATTGTATGTGGTATCAGCATAAAACAGACTGCCTGTGGTGGATTCTTCACACCAACTTCAGTGTAACCTCAGTGTTTATAGAATCTTTTATAATTCTACTACACATTTCCTCATTTTTATTGGAAAACAAAGTTCATACTTAGTAATATATCATTCTTCCTTAAAAAACCTAATGAGACAGTAATTTGACATATACAGACATTACATAACTTTGATTCAATTATTACAGAGTGAATTTGAAAATTTGACTCTCTATTAAATTTTTCTCTATTATACTTCAAGAATATTTTTTAAAATAAAACTTGTGCACTGCAAGTGTGCTCATAAAGCATTTTCTCCTAGACTTTTCCATGGATACTGCCTTAAAGAATTTATTATTATACAATAAGAAGAGCCCTTATCCCTGTCTTCTATTTATACTTTCTCTCTAAGTAGTTCACCTATTCAGATGTCTACATACAATTTTTTTGTGAATGATATCACATGTGACATCTCCATGCTAATTTTTCCACTGTCTTTTTAAATCTGACATTTAAATGCCTGCCTTTCATACCCATCAATGTGTCAGATAAGCCATTTAAAACTTTATATAGTCTCAAAAGAATTCTCTGTTTCTCTCTGAGTCATCCACTCCTCATCCCCTCACCTTGCCTTTTCCAGTAGACTCCATTGTGGTCAGTAGTGCTATCCATTGTTCAACTGATCACATCAAAAGTATTTCCTCTCTTTTTCTCATCACCTTTATCCAATCTATCTGCAAGTCCTATCATCACATTTCTTCTGTTAACATCTTAGTTCCAGTTACCACTGTTGATGACCTATAAGTAATCAGTGGACTCCTAATCAGTCTCCCTGAATCTCTGTCACTTTTAGAAACCGTGTTCCACACAACAACCAGACTGATTCTTTCCAAAATAGAATCAATTTATGTAAAAGTCACTTGGTTAAAACACATCCATGGCTTTTCATCTTTTCATTTGTGCTAAGTCACACACATATACACACACACACATACATGCACACACCATGGCGAAAGCTTACCATGGCTTCCAAGAGCCTGCGTGGCCTTGATTCTTTCTACCTCTCCAAATTTATCTAGGCATTATTTTCCTCCTTGCTCACTAAACTATAACCGTATTAACTTGCTTTTTATTCACCATGGATCTCAATATAATTGAGCACAACCCCTTCAATTGAGAGTGACAGATGAATTACTGTGTCCAAGGTCATGCTAGCATTTTATTGCAGAAACATATTTAAACCAAGATTTCCTGACTCCTCATCATTGTTCACTCCTTTTTATAAATATGTAAATTCCGATTAACAACAACACTTTCCACAGCTTCCTTCATTTCTGATTAATTATCAATGAACATTAATTCTCTAACTAGATTTCTAGAAATTTAGAGCGTTTTCTTTTTGGTAACTACCCAATTTTTCCCATTCTTGAAAAACTAAATCACCACTCTTTGGATCTTAAAAACCCACCTCCTGAAGTGAAGGTAGAAAAATACAATGATAATTTAGAAAGAAATGACAATTTTCAAATTATAATAACTTTGACAAAGCTTCATAAAATCCAATGCTGACTGTGTTATGTATGTCATTATAAACTTCAATTTAAATAACTTAAAATGGACTGTTAGAATATTATCATAACAAGCTGTTAAACAGTCACTGTAAACTAAAACCAAACATCACTAGTCTATCATTCCACAATTCTGTTCCTTTTTAGCTGTTGGCTCTCTATTTACACACATTAGCTTCCACTATCTGGAATGTCTTCTCCCCACTTCCTTGAAGCGTTAACTTCTGACTGTTCTTCAAGGCTCAGGTTAAACTTTACACTATTGAGAAGCCCGTAGTTATACCCTGTATTAGTTTTCTTTTGCTGCTGTAACAATTTACCACAATCTTAATGGCCTAAAGTGACACAAAGTAACTATTCCAGTCCTTACAGTTCTCTAGGTCAGAAGTCTGACAGGTCTAACTAGGCTAAAATCAAGATTTCATCAGGGGTGCTTTCCTTTCTGGAAGCTGTAAGGGAGAATGCACTTTCTTGCCTTTTTAAGTTTCTAAGGACTGCCTGATTCCTTGGCTCATAAACCCATTCCTCCACCTTCAAAACCCGCAATAGCAAGTCAAATGATTTTCACATGGTATCTCTCTGAACTTTCTTTTGTGGTTGCATCTCTCTCTCTCTCTTTGTCTCTCCCTCTGGCCATCAGAGGGATTAGCTGATTAGCAACCTCAATTTTCTTTTGCCATATAATGTACCAAAGTCACAGATTCTGGGTATTAGAATATAGGCATATTTGGGACCATCATTCTGCTTATCATATATTTTCAGGTACAGTTTCTTACACTAATTGTTCTACAGTTAGCAGATATACTAGTTATATACCGTACACTAAGCTAAACTGAGCATCAGTATAATGTAGTGGTTTAAAGTATGTTTCTTAGAGGCAGACTGACTGGATCCAAATCCTAGGTCTGCAAATTGATATTATGTGACCTGAGCAAGTGATTTAACCTTTTTGTATCTCCATAAAATCATCCTAATAATAGCAATCATTGTTAGAATTGAGGAATAAATTCGTTAAAATATATAAAAAACTTAGAAAAATTCCTAGACCATGGTTAGTGCTCAATGAACATTAGACGTAATCATTAGCATAATTCAATGAAGTTGTCCTTCCATGTGCTTTTTTCACTTATCTGAAGACATTTAATGACCTTTCTATCCTTAGTACTTAGCTTTTAATATTTCCTTAAAATATTATAGTGGGATTAATTGAATAATTTTTGTACATCTGATTTTTAAATTTCATTAACTTGTTCCTTCAAAAATATCCATTTATTTAGTTGAATTTTAATTATATTTAGTGGATTATTTATATTTATATTTAGTGGATTTTAATATCACATATCAAATATTAAATAAACGTCTCTTTGAAATTTGTAATCAGATTTGGTGGTGGCAAATTTGATGCACAGCAATAGGCATGCTGCAGATTCCATGCTATACAACTTTATGCTTTCTTTAAATTAATGAAATACATTCTGGCACTTCTCTTATTTTAAACAAATTACCATTATTTTATATGTGAATTCTATTTAAAGCTTACCTCAAAGTCATTGAGACTTCTAATTTAAAAAGACAGATTAAGGAAACAAATTTAGTTTTCTGTTCTTTCTCACAAGCCAAATGAAATATGAAAAAAAAAACCTCAAGTGAATGAATTTAGAATAATGTTGAGAACAAAGATGAATACACTAATTAATTCTAGCCAATTCCTGGAGTGGAGCAAATGGGTGGGATTTACTAACACATAATTCTGAGAAAAGAGACACAAAACTCAGAGAGCAACAACGAAGAATACTCTAGAGAGGAATGGAGAAGTTTGTTTTGTTTATTTTTTACATACTAACTCCTGAGATTAACAGAAAAGGAAAGTGAAAATGAGAAGAAAGATGAACATTGAAGAAGTTAATCCAAGAATGGTTTAAGCAATCACATCATTGGTTGATTGATTTTTGTTACCCTTTTCCCCTAACCAACATGGGGGAAAGAGGCAGTTTACCTTCAGATTGAAACAAGAGATCTAAACAAGAGGTTGAAATAAGGCTCTCTAAAAAATCAGAAATCTTTCTTACACTAGTCTCCCTTGTTTATTTAAGGAAAGAATGTCCTTCTTGTTTGCCTGCATGATTCCCATATGTGCCTCCTGAGATAAAGTCTGTTATTCTGTAGAGATCTCTCATATGCACAAAGGAAAAGGTGACCTACAAATTATGGAATAGGGGGTATAATAATAGACATAGATATGAACAGACAAAAATGCTTATGATTGGTTTGAAGAAAACTGGTGACTTGAAAGTAAGTAAATTAAAATTAAAAAACTGCACCCAGAAGATAGCACATCAGTACAGTGAAGGCAAATTTACTTTAAAAAATTTCTAAATTGTATGTTTATTATATCCAGGAAGAACTTACATTCACCCTAGTAAATATTTCACTCTAAAAGAAGGGCAATTAGAAATCCAGAAGGAATCTATGTAATAAGAACCTATGCAAAAATATTAATAAGAGTGACTGGTCAAAAGTGGGATAAAAATAACATGGTGTCAAAAATTAAGATAGATCAATGACCTAAGTTTAAGAGCTAAAAATTATAAAACTCTTAGAAGAAAACATAAAGGTAAATCTCCATGACCTTGGATTTGGCAGTGGATTCTTACATATGACACCAAACTTACAAGTAACAAAAGAAGACTTAGATAAATTGGATGTCATAGAAATAACAAAAACAAACAAAAACTGTTGTGCATCAAAAGACACTATCAGGAAAGTAAAAAAGTAACCTAAATAATGGGAGGAAATATTTTCAAAACATATATCTGATAAGTGTCCAGTATCTAGAATACATAAAGAATTCTTACAACTTAACACCAAAAGACAATAGAATTAAAAAATGGTTAAAGGACTTGAATAGTTTTTTCCCAAAGATGATATACAAAAGATCAATAAAACATGAAAAGGTTTTTGCAACATCAATAAGTGAAAAATATAATTATCATATGCCCCAGCATTTTCACTCCTGATTGTATACCCTCCAAAATTGAAAACATGTATTGAAACAAATACTTGTAGCTGAATGTTCATAGCAACACTATTCACAATAGCAAAAAAGTGGAACCAGAGATCCATTACTGGATAAATAGATACACAAAATGTGGTGTATTCATATAATGAATATTACTCAACTATAAAAAGAAACTAAGGACAGATATGTGCTACAGTGTGTATGAACATCAGAAATATTATGCTAAGTTAAAGAAGCCAGAAATAAAAGATGATACTGTATAGATTCCATTTATATGAAATATCCAAAATATGTAAATACTTAAAGATAGAAAAAAGGTTAGTAGTTGACAGGACTGGAGGTAGGGGGACTGGGTAATGATTGCTTAGTGAATATAGGGTTTATATGAGGAGTGATAAAATGTTTTGGAACTAGGAGTGATGGTTGCACACTGAAAATGTATGAAATTCCATTGAATTATATACTTCAAAATGATTAATTTTATATTAGTAATATTTCAAAAAAAGTTTAAAAAATGATAAAGTGATGAAACATAAGAATTTGGATCCTTTTACTTTTGAGTTTCTTTCTCTCCTGTTATCATGAAGTTTTACAACACTACATAAAGAGAAGGCATCCTAGATGCTTCCAATGAGGAGATCACCAGCCCAGGAATATTCTCATCAACAGCTTTGGACATTAAAAGACAAAGGAGTGATCAGTGCTACTTATGTTCATGTTGAAGTAATTTTGAAAATTAATTCTATACTCAGTAAAGTTATTAGTTAAACGTGAGAATAAAATCAAGACAATTCATTCATGGACACAGAGTTTACCTTCCATATGCCATTATCAAACAACTGAAGAGTTTAGACATCACATTAGACTTTCCAATTAATAATATTGTTATGGCACTGGAGGCTTTCTGTTGAGAATGGTATTCACACATTTTGTCAACATAAAAAAGACAATCAGTTACCTCAAAAAAATAAATTCTCTGGAAAATATGAATAGTTTAATTAAGAAACAAAGAAACCAAAGAGTAGCATGATTTTAATGACTAGTAGATATTGAGGAGAAAATTCATATGATCTTGAAGCTTTGCGTATTTTCATTTGTCATTTAAGTGACATTAATTTTCAAACATACATTATAGCTCCCAGTTGTAAACTGGGGTATCATTTGGCATATTCTGACCTTTTGAAATTTTAGATAGAACTGCACTAACCCCTTTTAATGTCCTACTAAAATGCAGAGTCCTCTCCATTTAGCTGAACAATTATCAAGGATGCCTATATTCTGTCACTTTGACTCTTCTTCTCCTGTTTGTTTTCCAGAACATCCCATTTATAATATTTTTTAAGTAAAGAAAACGAGAAAAAAGAAATTTAATCGACTTAATTTCTATCCAAGCCAATCAATGAACCAACCAACATAACTATTAATGGATCCATACATAATTTTAATTTTGTTGTAGGAGATTTTATTTATTATATGAAAGCCCTAGCACAGCATCACCTTGACCACTATACAGAAATTTAGCATTACGTGTTCCTTATCTTAGAGCCCTTTCTGCTATCAAATGCACGGTGTTATTACTAACTTTTATTGACCTTTCATCAAAGCAGTTAGCCTCCTGTCGCCAGTAGTCTACCTACCTATGTCCTCTTCCGTTGTACTACCCACCAATAGGAGCAAAAAGCCCTAGACTTTCTCATTTTACTATTTTTTGTGCTGGGTTTGCTTTTGCTCTAAAGAGCTCACTATCTAATCTGTTTAACAGTTTTTTTCTAAATAGGAATTATTTTCTTAATATAAATAACCCTCCTAAAAACTAAGACAATATATTTTCCTACAAAAAAAAAATCTATTCTCTTTCAACAAGTTAATCTGCAGTGATTTCATGGGGATATAAAAGTTAAAAAACCACCCATGTTACTATTATTTGCAAATACAGTTACTATGATACATATGAGTACTGAATAATAATTGATCAGAACTCACTAAATCATATTAGAATTGATCATTTAGAACTACTGGTAATGATATAATCTTCAATCTACAGCATTTATACTTTTGTCCTTTTAAAGGAATAGTGCTTCTTTTGTCTAGAGGAAAATGTAGAGCATAAAACAGTACCCAAATAATTTACATTCCTTTGTAGGATAGCAGCTAATCGAGCTTCTGGCTTCAGTCCACTTTGGGGTGCTCTCTGATAGACTACTTTTAAATCTATTTTGGATAAGCCAATTAGATCTTAGACTCTCAAAATATATAGAGAAAATAAGGCAAAGTACAAAGAATGTCAATTCTATCTTTCCTTGTTTGTGGTGACAGCAACTGTTCATTGCTGACATTTGAGCCCAACTAGAGCATTACAGATTAATACGTTATAGCTTGCTACAAAGATGTGAAATGAGCACCAAATCAATCATCAATCAATCAATAGCCACCATTAGCCTTCTTCTAAAAGTTCCTGAAATAGAAAAAACAGGAGCTTTTACTTCATTATTATGGTAGATATTATTCTAGAGTGATGGGCACAAATGCAAGTTGACCTTAACCATATATCATATGAACGTTAGTGCAGATTGGTAATTATTCCTTTTTAAAATAATACAGTATTTCACTGGACACTGTGAAGTGATCCCCAGAGATCACTGGAATATATATATATATATATATATATATTTCAGGCACTTTTTTAGGCGTTAGGAATATAACAATGAAATACATGAGTGAAAATGCCTGCCGACTGGAATTTACATTCTATAGAGAGAAATGGTGAAACAGTGAAAGGTACACTATCTTTTTTAAATTACACCCAGCTGTTTAAACCTCTATTTGTTATTTCTTATAGTCTTCTTTTACTTTTTCATTAGATGCAAATTATAGACCCTACTGTGTACCAGCAACTATGCAATACATTATATCTGCAGAGGTAAAAAACATAAACATTAATTTAATGGATTTACGTTTTAGTGGAATGTGAAACATCCAAACAAAGGAAATATAAAATGGTGTTATTAAAGTATGTATAGAAATATGTTCAGAGAAGAGAGGAAACCCAGGGAAGATTTGAGGGTAACTTTTCTGGAATTGGTGATACATGAGGTAAATTTTGAAAGATGAATAGGTGTTCTATCCAGTTGATGGCAAACAAAAGAGGTGAGAGATGGTTCAGGACACTTAAAAAAGAACAAACCATTTATAAAATGCTGGAGGTATAAGAAGCATAATCCCATCTAAAGACAATAATGATTTTGGTATCATTAGGCAGTCTAACCTTTGGTAGGGGAAGAGCCTAGAATTTAAAGAGAATGATGAGGCCAAGTCTGGACAGGATCTCATGCCAGGCAAAGTTGAATTTAAGTGTTAGTACTTTTCCTTACTATGAAAGCAATATGTGACAATGATAGTTAAGATATCCTACAAACATATAAAGTAAAGTGTATATAAAGATCCCACCTGTCCTCACCTCATTGACCTGAAATTCAGTCTAATATATCAGAGGTATAAATATGCAATATTAACTGGTGTTGTCTGTCCTACTAAAATTTGGTGTCCTGTACTTTTTCTTTTTCTTTCCTTTTCTTCTTTTTCTTTTTTTTTACTAAATAATTTTCCTCGGATAGCTTCTCATATCATTTTAAGTAGTTTCCTATACTCATTTTTCTCTGTGAAGGTATTGTTCATTCTTATTTAAGCAATTTTCAGTGAATGGTTGTTTAAATCGTTTTTGTTGTTGTTATTGGTTATAGTATAGAGTGATATATTGAATAATAAATACTCGCGTACATATATCTTCAAATATTTCTGAGCTTGTATCTAATGGGTACATTTCTGGTGGGAGAGTCACAGCATCAACTATTAACTATTATTTTAGCTTTTGTCATTTTTGGATGCTTATAGCTAAAATACACTTCAAAATCCCTTGCCAAGTCTCAAACTTTTTCATTTTTACAAGACTCATTGGAAAAGAACTACATTTAATAATTGTTTGGATATTATTTTTGTTATTGTGAGTGAAGTAGAGAATCTGTTCCTATGTTAATTGGCCAGAAAAAGATTTTCGGGATGATTATCATTTTAAATTTTGGAAATAACATTGTGATAAATTAGAGCATGGAAGTAAGCAAAAGCAGAGATTCCAATTAAGTGAGTTGTTAAAAAAAATTTAGCTTTTTCCCTTGGGTGTATGCTCCTGATTCCCATGCCACTGGGCTACAAGATTTTTGTAAACATTCATTGTAAACCTTAGATGTCATATAGCGTAGTGCCTAGAACTAACGATATATAGTTGTAGCATTTAATTATACTGTATTAATACTTAAAAATTCAAAATTTCCTTTGCCTGATATATATGCTTATTATTTCTTTTAATTCCCTTTTTCTTGTTTTATTGCTAACTGACATCAGCAAGTCTAGATTTTTATTTTTCTTGTCTTCTACTGATGGGTGGGTTAAAAATTTATATATATATGTGAAGTTATATATATATCTTTTTCAAGGTAAGTCATAGGTCTAAAACTTTCTTCATAACAAAACCAATTTTAAGTTCCTGAGCATTTTTTATGACACTTTGAATTTTTAAATTAAAATGAATGTTTAAAATATAGTAGTAAATCCTGAATTCTAATATTTTGAGAGATGTCAGGTTTTTGTTTTTATGGAAATATCACAAAATTAAGTAGTCATTGACTTTTTCTTTATACATATAATTGAAACTATATAGTTACTGACCTTAAATTACTGTTCTGTGTAATCAATTAAACTTTTTCAAGTAGCCAGGTGAGTAACTATAAGGCACATTATTTTATTGTAAAGAATAATATTTATAGATTTATTTATAGTTTTTCTAACAAATTACCTAACCTTAGAAATATATGAGAAAACACAAACTCACTACATCAATATATATACATATACATGATGTATGTGGTTCCACATGTCATATAAATGATCTTCCCAATATTGTGTTGCTTGGATATTTATGACCAAGCTTCACTTTTCAAGTTATGTCGTATTTACTTGGCTAGTTAGCTAAAATAAACATAGAAAATAACTAAATCATTACAATGCAAAGGAGTATGACAGAATAATTGAGTATACCTTGAAGGTTTTTCATTAGTAATCTTCATTTCTCTGCCTTCACTGAATTTTTCCATATATTTACATAGACTAGATCTTATTTATTTGAGAAAAAACTCACTTTGCAAATTTGACCTTGTCTTGTATACTTGTATACATATAAATAAGATGATATTTCTCATAAATGTTGCAAGTCCTACAGTAATTCAAATGTCTACTGTGAATACAGTAAGAACGGTCCTGGGATCTTCACATATAATTCAAACTGAATACCAACATCAACTTTCATTTCCTCTAACTTTTCTGATCCATAGTGAGGAAAAGAATGTTAGCAGTAAAAAACTCAAAAAGGCTTCTGACACAGAAGAGGCCATTCTTATCACAATTCACACATTTCAGCTACCTTTTATTCTATGAAATTCCTTGTAACATAAATGCAAACTCTGCTTCTTTTCAGCTTTATGCAAAGCTAAAAAAGGGAACCTCTATTTCTAGCTTTGACCAAAAGTCAGAAAAGACAATGTGTACTGTATGATTCCAGCATTGTTCACCATAAAAATGGTCAAGATGAAGCACATATTACCAGGAGTGAAATGACATGACAGAAAATTAGGATTCATTCATCAGTCATATTATATCTCATAGAATACAAACGAAGGTTATAGCCTTGAACACATCCATTTAAAAAAGTCCATTTTTATACTCTGGGGAGTGCTAACTTCGGCAATGTATCATCACTCTCACTATTTTATTCCAACTTTAGAGAAATAACTGTTTAGTAGGAACAACTTTAAATAGTATTATCCATTGTGATCTCAATGCACAAAATTCATTAAATATAAAAACCTGCAAATCAAAAAGAAGGGAGTTTAGAGTGAATCATTATTATGCAAAATATTATTTGTATATGTTGCTAAAATCAACTACATGGTTGAAACGTACTTTAACAACAGTATTTGTCTTAGAATATTTGCTTGCAAAGTTTAATCGCCTTACAAAGAAAGCTATTTTTATTGCTCTGATGTGTGTGTGTACATATGCCTGCACTGTGCTAGGAACATTGAATTTGAAAAGGACTTTGTTTTTGTTTTAATTCACAGCAAGCACACAACTGCATACACACAAACACAGATACAACTGTGTGATAAGAAGATTTTAAAACCCTATAAAATATACAGTAACATCACAGAGAAAACAACAACTGCTACCTGGCAGATGGGTAAATGAATCATAAAGAGTGATATTAAATGTAGACCTTTTAAATTGAACAAGATTTAATAGTCAGAGAATTGATTGGAGAGGATATACAAACTGTGGAGAGATGGGGGTTAAATGGCACTTTAAATATAGTGTGATTATGCTGTGAATAATAGTGAATATTCAACTGTTAAGAGTTTTAAAAGAATTGTAATCTCAACATTTGAGCATTTTCTCTAAGCAAGAACCATTTAAAATGTTTGGAGTGGATAACACTGTGATACATAATTTAGAAAAAGTACTCTGATAGGGTAGAGAAAAGTAATTTGTAAGCAGAAAATAAAATCAGGGGTAATACAGCTAGTTAGGAATTCAATACTATAAGAAAGCTGACAAGAGACATTGAGAGACTGATGACAGAAGCAACAGATATGTCACCACACTTATGAATTTGGAAGATAAATCAATAGAACAAGATCAACCACAAAAGAGGAATAAAAAGAGATGACATCAAAGATAAACTCAGTGCACTGGTGTTTCTCCAAACTATTTTGTATACTTTTTCTACTGGATGCTTTTCAGCATCCATGTAAGGAAAAATATCAAAATAAATCCTTATGAGGACTCGCAGCATATGGCCAAACATTTAAAACTGTCTTCTGGGACTGTGCTTGAGATGCAGGTTGCAGGCAGGAGGAAAAAACTGAGGAGTGAGAACACTGAGTCTTATTCGTAGGATTGCTAACTGCAGCAATGTAATAGTAAGTTTATATTTTTACGCTGAACAGTCATCGACAGGAAGACACTGGAACTCACCAAAAAAGATACCCCACAGAAAAAGACAAAGGAGAAACTGCAATGAGACTGTAGGAGGGGCACAGTCACAATAAAATCAAATCGCATAACCACTGGGTGGGTGACTCACAAACTGGAGAACAATTATACCACAGAAGTCCACCCACTGGAGTGAAGGTTCTGAGCCCCACATCAGGCTTCCCAACCTGGGGGTCCAGCAACAGGAGGAGGAATTCTCAGAGAATCAGACTTTGAAGGCTAGGAGGATTTGATTGCAGGAGTTCCACAGGACTGGGGGAAACAGAGACTCCACTCTTGGAGGGCACACACAAAGTAGTGTGTACATCAGGACCCAGGGAGAAGGAGCAGTGACCCCATAGGAGACTGAACCAGACCTACCTGCTAGTGTTGGAGGGTCTCCTGCAGAGGCAGGGGGCAGCTGTGGCTCACCGTGGGAACAAGGACACTGGCAGCAGAAGTTCTGGGAAGTACTCCATGGCATTAGCCCTCCCAGAGTCCTCCATTAGCACCACCAAAGGGCCTGAAGGCTCCAGTAAGGGGTTGCCTCAAGGGAAACAACCAACAGGGAGGGAACTCAACCCCACCCATCAGCAGACAAGCAGATTAAAATTTTACTGAGCTCTTCCCAGCAGAGCAACACCCAGCTCTACCCACCACCAGTCTCTCCCATCAGGAAGCTTGCGCAAGCCTCTAAGATAGCCTCATCCACCAGAGGGTAGACAGGCGAAGCAAGAAGAGCTACAATCCTGCAGCCTATGGAACGAAAACCACATTCACAGAAAGATAGACAAAATGAAAAGGCAGAGGTCTATGTACCAGATGAAGGAACAAAATAAAACCCCAGAAAAACAACTAAGTGAAGTTGAGATAGGCAACCTTCCAGAAAAAGAATTCAGAATAATGACAGTGAAGGTGACCCAGGACCTCAGAAAAAGAATGTAGGCAAAGATCAAGAAGATGCAAGAAATGTTTAAAAAAGACCTAGAAGAATTAAAGAACAAACAGAGATGAACAATACAATAACTAACATGAAAAATACACTAGAAGGAAACAATAGCAGAATAACTGAGGCAGAAGAACGGATAAGTGACCTGGAAGATAGAATGGTGGAATTCACTGCTGCGGAACAGAATAAAGAAAAAAGAATGAAAAGAAATGAAGACAGCCTAAGAGACGTTTGGGACAACATTAAACACACCAATATTCACATTATAGGAGTCCCAGAAGGAGAAGAGAGAAAGGACCCGAGAACATGCTTGAAGAGAGTACAGTTGAAAACTTCCCTAACATGGGAAAGGAAATAGCCACCCAACTCCAGGAAGATCAGAGAGTCCAAGGCAGGATAAACCCAAGGAGAAACATGCCAAAACATAGTAATCAAATTGACAAAAATGAAAGACAAAGAAAAATTATTAAAAGCAACAAGGGAAAAATGACAAATAACATACAAGAAACTCCCATAAGCTTAACAGCTGATTTCTCAGCAGAAACTCTACAAGCCAGAAGGGAGTGGAACGATACTTAAAGTGATGAAAGGGAAGAATCTACAACCAAGATTACTCTACCTGGCAATGATCTGATTCAGATTTGATGGAGAAATCAAAGCTTTACAGACAAGCAAAAGCTAAAAGAATTCAGCACCAACAAACGAGCTGTACAACAAATGCTAAAGGAACTTTTCTAGGCAGAATACACAAGAGAAGGAAAAGATCTACAAAAACAAACCCAAAACAATGAAGAAAATGGTAATAGGAACATACATATCGGTAATTACCCAAAATGTGAATGGATTAAAAGTTCCAACCAAAAGACACAGGCTCGCTAAATGGATACAAAAACAAGACCCATATATATGCTGTCTACAATAGACCCACTTCAGACCTAGGGACACACACAGACTGAAAGTGAGGGGATGGAAAAAAATATTCCATGCAAATGGAAATCAAAATAAAGCTGGAGTAGCAATACTCATATCAGATAAAATAGACTTCAAATAAAGAATGTTATAAGGGACAAGGAAGGACACTACATAATGATCAAGGGAGCAATCCAAGAAGAAGATATAACAATTATAAATATATATGCACCCAACATAGGAACACCTCAATATATAAGGCAAATGCTAACAGCTATAAAAGAGGAAATCAACAGTAACACAATAACAGTGGGGGACTTTAACACCTCACTTACACCAATGGACAGATCATCCAGACAGAAAATTAATAAGGAAACACAAGCTTTAAATGACACAATAGACCAGGTAGATTTAATTGATATTTATAGGACATTCCATCTGAAAACAGCAGATTACACTTTGTTCACAAGTGCACACAGAACATTCTCCAGGATAGATCACATCTTGGGTCACAAATTAAGCCTCTGTAAATTTAAGAAAACTGAAATCATATCAAGCATCTTTTCTGACCACAATCCTATGAGATTAGAAATCAATTACAGGGAAAAAAATGTAAAAAACACAAACACATGGAGGCTAAACAATACATTACTAAATAATCAAGACATCACTGAAGAAATCAAGGAGGAAATCAAAAAATAACTAGAGACAAATGACAATGAAAACATGATGATCCAAAACCTATGGGATACAGCAAAAGCAGTTCTAAGAGGGAAGTTTATAGCAATACAATCCTACCTCAAGAAACAAGAAACATCTCAAATAAACAATCTAGCCTTACACCTAAAGGAACTAGAGAAAGAACAAACAAAACCCAAAGTTAGTAGAAGTAAAGAAATCATAAAGATCAGAGCAGAAATAAATGAAATAGAAACAAAGAAAACAGTAGCAGAGATCAATAAAACTAAAAGCTGGTTCTTTGAGAAGATAAGAGAGATTGGTAAACCTTTAGTCAGACTTATCTAGAAAAAGAGGAAGAGGACTCAAATCAATAAAATTAGAAATGAAAAAGGAAAAGTTACAGTGGACACCGCAGAAATACAAAGCATCATAAAGACTACTGCAAGCAACTCTGTGCCAATAAATTGGACAACCTGGAAGAAATGGACAAATTCTTAGAAAGGTATAACCTTCCAAGACTGAACCAGGAAGAAAGAAAATATGAACAGACCAATCACAAGTAATGAAATTGAAACTGTGATTAAAAATCTTCCAACAAACAAAAGTCCAGGACCTGATGGGTTCACAGGTGAATTCTATCAAACATTTAGAGAAGAGCTAACACCCATCCTTCTTAAACTCTTCCAAAAAATTGCAGGGGAAGGGAAACTCCCAAACTCATTCCACGAGGCCACCGTCACCCTGATACCAAAACCAGACATAGATATTACAAAAAAAGAAAATTACAGACCAATATCACTGAAAAACATAGATGCAAAAATTCTGAACAAAATACTAACAAACAGAATCCAGCAACACATTAAAAGGATCATACACCATGATCAAGTGGGATTTATCCCAGGGATGCAAGGATACTTCAACATATGCAAATCAATCAATGGGATACACCATATTAACAAATTGAAGAATAAAAGCCATATGATCATCTTAATAGATGCAGAAAAAGCCTTTGAAAAAATTTAGCACGCATTTATGATAAAAACTCTCCAGAAAGTGGGCATAGAGGGACCCTACCTCAACATAATAAAGGCCATATACGACAAACCCACAGCAAACATAATTCTCAATGGTGAAAAACTGAAAGTATTCCTCTAAGATCAGGAATGAGACAAAGATGTCCACTCTCGCCACTATTTTGCAACATAGTTTTGGAAATCCTACCCATGGCAATCAGAGAAGAAAAAGAAATAAAATGAATACAAATTGGAAAAGAAGTAAAAATGTCACTGTTTGCAGATGACATGATACTACACATACATAATCCTAAAGATGCCACCAGAAAACTACTAGAGCTAATCAGTGAATTTGGTAAAGTTTCAGGATACAAAATTAATGCAAAGAAATCTCTTGCATTCCTATAGACTAACAACATAATACCAGAAAGAGAAATTAAGGAAACAATCCCATTCACCACTGCAACAAAAAAGAATAAAATACTTAGGAATAAAACTACCTAAGGAGGTAAAAGACCTGTACTCAGAAAACTATAAGACACTGATGAAAGAAATCGAAGGTAACACAACAGATGGAGGGATATACCATGTTCTTAGATTGGAAGACTCAATACTGTCAAAATGACTATAGTACCCAAAGCAATCTACAGATTCAATGCAATCCCTATCAAATTACCAGTAGCATTTTTTACAGAACTAGGACAAAAAATCTTAAAATTTGTATGAGACACAAAAGACCCCAAGTAACCAAAGCAAAATTGAGGGTAAAAAACAGAGCTGGAAGAATCAGACTCCCTGACTTCAGAGTATAGTACAAAGCTACAGTAACCAAGACAATATGGTAGTGGCACAAACACAGAAATATAGATCGATGGAACAGGATAGAAAGTCCAGAGATAAACCCACGCACCTATTGTCAACTAATCTATCACAAAGGAGGCAAGGATATACAATGGAGAAAAGACAGTCTCTTCAGTAAGTGTTGCTGGGAAAACTGGACAGCTTCATGTAAAAGAATGAAATTAGAACATTCCCTAACACCGTATACAAATATAGACTCAAAATGGATTAAAGACCTAAATGTAAGACCAGACACTATAAAACTCTTAGAGGAAAACATAGGGAGAACACTCTTTGTCATAAATCACAGTAAGATCCTTTTTGACCCACCTCCTAGAGAAATGGAAATAAAAACAGAAATAAACAAATGGGACCTAATGAAACTTAAAAGCTTTTACACAGAAAAGGAAGCCATAAAAAAGACAAGAAGACTACCCTCAGAATGGGAGAAAATATTTGCAAACAAAGCAACTGACAAAGGGTTAATCTCCAAAATATACAATCAGCTCATGCAGCTCAATATCAAAAAACAAACAACCCAATCCGAAAATGACCCGAAGAACTAAATAGACATTTCTCCAAAGAAGATATACAGATTGCCAACAAACACATGAAAAGATGCTCAACATCACTAATCATTAGAGAAAAGCAAATCAAAACTACAATGAGGTATCACCTCACACCAGTCAGAATGGCCATCATCAAAAAATCTACAAACAATAAATGCTGGAGAGGGTGTGGAGAAAAGGGAACTGTCTTGCACTGTTAGTGGGAATGTAAATTGATACAGCCACCATGGAGAACAGTATGGAGACTCCTTAAAAAACTAAAAATAGAACTACCATATGACCCAGCAATCCCACTACTGGGCATATACCCTGAGAAAACCATAATTCAAAACTGGTCATGTCACACAATGTTCATTGCAGCTCTATTTACAGTAGCCAGGACATGGAAGCAACCTAGGTGTCCATCAACAGATGAATGGATAAAGAAGATGTGTTACATATATACAATGGAATATTACTCAGCCATAAAAAGAAACAAAATTGAGTTATTTGTAGTTTGGTGGATAGACCTAGAGTCTGTCATACAGAGTGAAGTAAGTCAGAAAGAGAAAAACAAATACTGTATGCTAACACATATATATGGAATCTTAAAAAAACAAAAAAATGTTTCTGATGTACCTAGTGGCAGAAGAGGAATAAAGACACAGACGTAGAGAATGGTCTTGAGGACACGGGGAGGGGGAAGGGTAAGCTGGGACGAAGTGAGAGAGTAGCTTTGACATATATACACTACCAAATATAAAATAGATAGCTAGTGGGAAGCAGCTACATAGCACAGGGAGATCAGCTCGGTGCTTTATGACCACTTAGAGGGGTGGGATAGGGAGGGTGGGAGGGAGACGCAAGAGGTAGGGGAAATGGGGATATACGTATACATATAGCTGATTCACTTTGTTATACAGCAGAGGCTAACACAACATTGTAAAGCAATTATACTCCAATAAAGATGTTAAAAAAATTTTTTTTTAAGTTAAAAAAAAGTTTATATTTTTATCTATCTTTGAAGTGATACCTAATAATGAGATGGGGCTTTAAGATTAATTACTCTATGTGCTTTCCATATTAGTTCTATACTATGACTTCAGTTAATGGCCTAAGAAACTGGAAAACCTAAGTTACTAAGTTCAGTGTAGCCTGTGGAAAGTCCTGCTAGATATCTGATTACATAATTACATCACTTGCTTTTGTACTTTAGCTTGCAGTCATCTTTATGGCCTCTATTTTAGTTTGTATTCTTTACTTCAAAGTTTCCTTGAAGATTAGCAGTGCAAATCATATTAACTATTGATATACATTTGAGACTGAGTTTAAATTTATCACAAACATATAACTGTAAAACAATATCCAATTTCAACTCCTTCCATGACCAAGGCTTTTCAAGTAATTCTAACAACACCAACAGCAAAAAGTTTCACTGATTTGAGTGTCTGTCTCTCTACCATAATATATCTTCAGAAACATGTGTTAATAAATATTTCTTTGTATGGGCTTTCATTTTTGTACTGTGATTTCATTTTCTGCTTTAATATCATGAATGAACTTAAGGTTAAAACAGTGTTTATAATGCATCTTTACTTTTTAAATCACATTAAAAATTAACAAAGTAACATGTATTGTTTATAATATTTAATGTGGCTCAATTTTACCAACTTATTTTGCATAATATATTTTAAGACAGTTCTTCCCTCTTCTGCTCCATTTTGTTAAAATCACGTCTTGATGTTAAAAAAAAGGCCATCTTTAATGAGCAAAATAATGATTTTTGTACTTATGAAAATTAATAAGTAAAACATCATGATATGTGATATTTCTTTCCTTTTGCAAAACTCCATTAAAGCAGTTCAGTGAGTTTGGAAGCCATCCGCCTGTTCATTTTCAGTTCTATCTTGCGCTTAATCAGTGCAGTGATTATAATAGTGATGATAACATCACACTCCTGTGCTCAAAAACCTAGATTACTTTCAACATTGAATTGAGTGCTAATAAATGCCAGACACTGAACTAGGGGGAAAAATCTATATTTTCAAAGAATAAGCCAGTCTCAGTGGACATAATGGAAGTATTTTTACAAAATGCTCTTTATGTTTATTTTATATAACCCTGTTATGTACACAGTAGAGGAGTAGATAGTTCAAAACAGGCAGGCTAACTAGTGACACCTGACTTCTGCCCTCATGCTCTCACTGATGTACTGGTAGATTGAGTGGTGGTGTTCAAAACTGCCCTGGAAAGAAGGGACGTCTATCATTGTTCTCACTGGGCATTTGAGATAAGAATGGAAAAGCAGAAATGTGACTCTAAAATATGCTTGCTGGTCCAGACAAGAAGTGAATAGAAAACATTTACAAATGGCCACAGCAAATTTCCATTTGAAGGTCTGAGTTCTTTGCCAGGAAGAAAACAGTGAGCCATCATGTTTCTTAACATGCCAGAGAACCTTAAAAACCAAGGATCGTATTGTTTAGAGTAACATATCACAGTAAGGAACTAATTCACACTACCACTTATGATATAAAACACTCTGAAAGTCCTACCTAATATAATAAACCATGAAACAGAAATAATAAGTATACCTTTGGGGAAAAAATAGAGCTTATTTTGACTTAGCACATTTGAAACATTTTTAAATCTTACAATATTATAATAAGCCTTCCTGGTTCATGAAATGTGCATAGTCACATCATGAAGTGTTTTCTCAAAAGCAATCTTGATATTTAGGTTTTTATCCTCACAGGTAATTTCACTGGACAAATATATCCACTGAGAATAATTATGAAAGCATGACCCAAACAAAGGATATACAGACAGACAAAACTGCTTGATGACACGAAACACCAATCAATAGAGGCGGTGTTGCAAAGCCTATGACCTTGAGTTAAATTTTTGTGGCCTAATATCATTAGCAGACTTTTCCTCTAAGGGTACTTTCCAGATACAGTTAGGAACATATAATTAGAGCCCAAGCAGGAAGAAGCAGTATTACTGGGCTGAGGAGACACTGATTGGAGTTTGGGTTTGCCAGGGTAGATAGAAACTGGAGAGCACAATCTTAGGGAGGAGAGGGTCACAGAGAATGGAACCCTCAAGTCTCCATTAACATCTCCAAGTTGATGTCTAAACTTCACATGCACAATATCCGACTCCAGGAAACTTAGTAGAAAATGTCAGCAAGAAGGCGAAGGAGTTGTGGATTTCATCAGCAGGAAACAGAAATTAGAGTTCAATCTTGCCAAGTTATTGTGGGTTTGCAACTACTCCTATAGAGCTCAGAAAGAGACAAGTCCTAAAAGTAATGACAAAACTGAAATGGTTCAGCCACAATATAAAATCTGTATAAATAAAAAGAGTGATAAAACAAAGTGGGTGAGATGTTGATAATTGGTAAATCTTGCTGAATGCTGTATAGTTCTTTGTACAATTTGAACAACCCTCAGAATGTTTGAAATTAATTCAAAATAAAAGAAATACACGGGGATATTGATTATGATGGCATTTAATCTTTAGATTATTTTTTAATCTTCTAATCCCTACGCATATTGTATTTCTCCATTTTGGTCTCCTTTAATGTTTCTAGCATTCATAGTTCAACTTGAATTCATGAGAGTCCCAGCTTGTTCATATCACATTCACTTGGGATTTTCTGTCTTTTTACTCTTGGTCATTCTGGTGTTTGAGTGGTTTAAATCTACATGGCCATGCTGTTTATTAATTTTGTAGAACTGGCCACAAAAATAAAATGATCGTACATTTTAAAATTTAGTGAAAAAAGATCTGCTGGTCTAAGAAGGCCAGTGAATACCAAGCAGGATTAATAAAACACATTTAGGTATCAAAGTAAGATACTTGCTAAGACAAACTGTTGAGAGCCGATGATATAGGCAGAACTTTAAAAGCAACCAGAGACAAATACTCATTATATACAGAGCAACAATGGTAAGAATAATGACTAACTTATTAAAAGTAATGGAATCCACAATGCAATGTAACAAAAATTTAAAGTGCTGAAAGGAAAAAAAAAACCAAAACTGTCAAATCAGTATATATTTCTATAACCAATTAAAATATTTTTCAAAATTAAAAGTCAAATAGTGATATTTTCAGATTAAAAAGAGCTAAGAAAATTTGCTTCCAGCAAACTCACACTACAAGTAATGCTAAAGGAAGTCTTCAGTTTGAAGGGAAATGATAGCATACAGAAATTAAGATGTACATGAAAGAATGAAAAGCATGACTGGAAGTGGTAATCATGTAATATAACAATATTTTTTAAAATTTTTTGCTTTTAATTAATAAAATGCCTAAATAATAAACATTAGCAATGTATGATGCACTTTATAATATATACAGAAGGAAAATATATGACAAAAATAGAATGAAGTCCTACAGGCAAGAGAAATTATATTGTTGAAAGATTACTGTAATAATTGTAAACATGTTATAAACAATTATAAAATATATAATGTTAATTCAGTTCACAGTATAATAGGTTAAGGATGAATTATAAAGGACATAAATTCAGATATTTAAAAAATATGCAATTAACAAAAAAGATGGTAGGAAAGCAGAAACAAAGGTATGAAAATAAATGGGGCAAAAGAAAATAAGAAAATGGCAGACTCAAATCCAAGTATATCAATAATTGCATTTTATATGAATGGACTTCACATTCCAATTAAATGTTAAAGATTATCAGACTATATCAATAATTGCATTTTATATGAATGGACTTAACATTCCAATGAAATGTTAAAGATTATCAGACTGGATAAAAAAGCATAAACCAACCCTGAGATGTTTACAAGAGCTGCATTTTTACTATAATTACACAGAAAGACTGAAAACAAAAGGATGGAAAAAGATAAACAACAAAAACACAAACATAAGTGAGTTGGCATGGATAAATTTGGATCAGGCAAAGTACACTTCAAGCAAGTAGTATTATCAAAGATAAAGGTGATGTTTCTTAATAATGAAACATCAATTAATCAGAAACATAAAAGATAATTGGCCATGCACCTAATACTTGCATAGAAATAAATGAAAAAATCGACAAATGTAAGAAGAGAACTTTTTAAATGGAACTGTTTAATATTCTTCTAACAGTAAGAATTGGAAAAAGGAGATACACAAATTGTAATGACAGAGAACTGAACAATACCATCATCATCTTTACCTAAGATTGCAGAATACTATACCCTGTAACTAAGCAATACACAGTTTTTTCAAGTATTAAGACACATTTAATAAAATAGTTTTTAAAATGAAGTTTTTTCCTAAAACCAATAACACACAATAGCAACAAATCTTGATTGTATTCATAGAGGAAAAATAGAATATATACTGGGGGAGAATGCAATTTTAATTTTAAAAAAAACTTTTGTTGTTAGAAAGTACCGAGGGAGTTGAAACTTTCACAAAATAACAAACATATCACTTCCCACTGTAGGAGAAGAAGGCCTCTTTCCCCTTAGATTTGCCAAGTTACTTATTCATTAACCTTGAACCCTTGTTTTTGCCTCTATTTTTTAATGTATAGTTCTAACTATGATGATTTATAGCAATCACATCACTAGGAAATTCTGGCCTAGAAATAGAATATTTACTGAGGAAATTCCACTAATTATAAATTTAATAGCATATCTAGAGTGACCACAATTACTTTATGATTTAAATCAGTGTAAAGAAGGCTGGACAATTTTTAGAATAACTTTCTAACACCTTTCCCATGAACACCACCAACATAGCTATAAGACCCTTAACGTGAGTTATTAGGATTTATTGTGGACAAATTACAAAATGTTTGCACGAGGAAAGTTTGAATATTTGTGATTATCTGGTAAAAATGTCTGTGTTCACTGGAATAGGGAAATATGGCAGTTCCTAAATTACCAAATAAACAAACATTAATTTAGAGAATGATTCCAGTTTAGGTGAAAGTTTAGGTATTAGGAATTCAGTCCATTGGGTAAGAAAAACAATGTGTCATCTTTCTCCTAAATTGAGACTTCTATTGGGTCTTTCTCCTAGCAGACCAGCAATAATAGCATTTTGCTTACTGTAGATAGAGAATTTCCTATCTACAATAAGCTATTTCTGTCTATTTCGAAGATAAGGACCAGTTCATCTTATTGACTCCTATTTTTAGGACTCAGCATAGTGTCCCACATTGTAGGTGTTCAGTTTTTCAAGCTAATTGAACAGTAATGCACAGGGTTAACATCCACATTAAAATACAGTGATAAATTTAAAAATAAATATCCAACATACAAATATCCTATGTTGTTGAAACATAGGATAGTTTACATAGTCGTATGTAAATGACTTTACATTTATACATAGTCGTATAAATTTTCTGAAATGCAATTGACTAATATACATCCAGAACCTTAAACTCATTCATATCTTTGATTCTGTGAAATTCACTTTCAATAATTTATCCTAAATAAAGATAATTTTTTTTGAATTTTTGAATTCTATTTTATTTATTTTTTATACAGCAGGTTCTTATTAGTTATCCATTTTATACATATTAGTATATATATGTCAATCCCAATCTCCCAGTTCATCCTAAAGATAATTTAAAACACACTAAAACTTATCAGGTACAAAATTTTTATCACAGAGATGTGAGTGTGTGTGTGTGTGCGCACACACGCACGTATAAAACCAGACAGTCTAAATAGAACATTTGGAAATTTTATAAATGATTATGATTATGTATATGACATAATATGACATGACTAATATTGACATTTTAACAATATCCAAAAACACAACATTGAATGAGAAAGGCAAAATAAAATATTCATGAACAATAGAAAATCAGGAATGTTAAGAAAATATAACTAGTAAATAAGTAGAAATATGTAAACAATTTACCTTGTCTTGGTATGCTTATAGTTATCTTTGATTTTTTTAAATTAATTTTTAATTTTCTAGACCTGTTTTTTTTGTAGGTAGCACAAATTCCTTTTATTATAATGATAATAATGATAATTATTACTAATAATTATAATTAATGATGCTTGTGCTTAAATACTTTCCCCTGTCGCTCTCCCTGTACCCTCCTGAAGAATCTACTACTTCTATTTCTTTCTTTTTTCTTTTGTTTTCTTCTTTTTTTTAACACTGATGAGTATGTAAGGGTGCATTTGATCCTCTGAAAGTTTGGAAGTAGAGGAAGAGAATGTTGGAGTATTGAAACAGTTCAAAAGCAGCGAAATCGGTGGAAGATATCAGGAAAAATCACACATATAATTGGCAATCATACTAATAAACATTTTCTACCACATTCTAATATTTTTTGAACAGTTTTTTACTTATATTCCAGAAAAAATATGCTCACTAATATATTTTAAATGAAAATTTTTCTAGAAGTAGTTATAATTCCTAATTCAATCAGCACTTATTTAACTTTTAATTCTAAATACCTGTGGTAGTTATTTTGGAGTGAAATGATTCTAAACTGTATGTGCTGTTTTGAGGTCCTAGAGCAAAATGGGAGGGGCTTAGTTACAATTAGGACCCTCGAGTATAACAAATATAGAAAGGGAATCAACTTTGGTGTAACATGTGTCAAGAACAGGAAATATATTTCTTTTAATTTTGATCTTTCTGTGCTTTATAGTGTCGATCTCTCAGGACCCAGATTAATAAATACTCAGTAAAGATCTATTGAGATATCAACTGAATATTAATTTTGAGTAATAAATATATTATGTCAAATATTTTGAGAAAGAAAAATACCTTAAATCTAACACTAATTCAAATCCCAAATGTCACAGATTCTAGGAGATAAATTACTAGACCAAGATAATTAAAATTGTGCCATAAATAAGGTTTTGATAGATGATTTCATAACTTTGACAGGAAATTCTAGCTGGGGAGAATGAAGATGGGCTTTGTGTAGGAGGATGTACTTGATGTAGGACTTAAAGCAAAGAGAAGAGATGAGATTATGGAAAAGGATGTTAGATACTCTGTGGAAAAGGGCCTGTGAACATGGTCAGATAGAGGTCAAGTATTTGGAAAAGGAAAGCTTTCACTTTTTTAGGAGCCAAGGCTACCTAATTATGGGAATATAGAACATAGGCAGGAATACACAATGATACTGAACACTGAAAGCTACCTAAGTAAATTTAGGTTATTTTTCTATATACATTTTGTCCAAGAGATTGATATCATTCAAGAAACAGTGTGTAATATATTTTTGAGAATTAAAAATTAAAGTCAAGTGAAAAGACTATATTTAGTGTGCTGATGCAGTGGTGCAGAGATGTGGTATTACAGTACTGGCAGTGAGGGGATTGGCAGTAAGAATGAAATGATAGCACTCTATTGTAAAAGTAGATTTTGTAGAATTCAGTATGAAATAAGCTTTTGTAGACTGTCCTGAGCACCTAGCTTTAATGCTTAATATTTTTCTCATATGTTCTTAGTTTTAAACAATGAAACTGTAAAGAGTTTTTTGGGATACAATGTGCCCATAAATCAGAAGCAGCTGGTACATATACTGCACCATAAGTAACGACATTCTAAAACCTTTATAAAGATCATTTATTTAGATTCTGAAAAACACTATAATGTGCTATAAACATTTATTAAATATCCTTCAGGAAATTTCAGACTTTATTTCTGTCTCTGTACAAATCATACTGCCATACTCTAAAAGCCTAAGAGAAAATCGCCTATCCAAGAACATCATTTTATATATGCTTGGGGAAAATATCCATATTTAGTACACACATTAACATATGAAAGTGCAAGAGAGAGAGTCATCCCACCGTTTGATACTCAGTCGAATATAAACCAGACTCCTAACGATTTGACAGCTGGTGTTTCTGTTTCTCATCATTTTAGTTAACACCTACACCAGTAGTATCCAGTTGTAACCAAGAGTTTCATGAATGTTAGAATTCCCTTCCAGTTCAGAATTCTATGATTATACTTTGGATAATTTCAGCTATGGAATAGTAAACGTTTTGGAATTAAAACTATGAAAAAATGAGAGCTAATTCTGTAAAAAAGATACCTTATTGAATTTAGATGGTGACTATTTATAGGCAATTCGACAATTACACTTCGCAAATCAAGTACCAATACATATCTCTGGGACTTCCCTCGCGGTCCAGTGGTTAAGATTCTGTGCTTTCAAAGCAGGGGGCGCAGGTTTGATCCCTGGTCAGGGAACTAAGATCCCACATGCCGCGCGGAGCGGCCAAATAATTTTAAAAAAACACATATCTTTTAACTAAAATGTATTGGTCAATTAAGTTGATATTTCAGAATTATTGTATGAATACTGTTTCCTTTAGAAATAATAAATACTATCTCTGTAAGTTTATCTCTTCATGCAATAAATATGTTTTAACAACCAGATTTTAAAATACTTAAATCTGCTCAGTTCTCAATAATTATAAACAAGTGAGCAATTGATTATTAATCCATGATAGCTATGGATTTTGCAAGATCTAGATCTAATGTGTAAAAAATCAATTGCATATGAAGTTTCTCTAACAGAATAGTAGGAGACTTTGCTATGCTTCTTGTTAAATTTAATTCTTCTCTTGAGCAGTATTACTATTCTGCCCAAGTAATTCAGTCACATGTGTCTATTCAAATTACAGTGAAACTACATGGCAATTGTTATTACTTTGTAATCTTCCTGAGTAAGAACCAAAGGTGTCCCTTATTATAGAAAACAGAATTAGTAAACTTCAGTTTGCATTATTGTGAAAACAAAAGTTGCTCTTAATTTCAACACTTCTGACTTTTCTCTCTTATATTGCAAACATCTGAAATGACATAAAATATTCTACAGTATTTCCGTATAAAAAATCCTCATAATTCATCCTCTTGGTCCTTTGGTACACCCTGACACTGAAAGCAAATTGATCATCCCAGATTTGTGCTCCACCCACAGTGAATTTGTACAAGAGAGTTTAACACAGATTCACATCCCATGCTGTGTGTAAAAACATCTCAGCATGTTTGGGCGTTTCATAGTAGTGGTCTAACTTCATCCCATTAGACTAACGTTTGTGTAGATGTGTGCATGTGCGTTCACATGTGTATTTGTGTTTCTTTTATCTTGCCATATGCAATCCTACCACCTTGGATTTATCCACGTACAATTTTTAATTTTTTTACTAGCACTGCCTATCTACAGACCCAGCTCCCACCACAATCCTAGAAAATATCAGAAATATGGAGTTAAGAAATCTTAATGACATTTTAATTTAACTTTTTTGATAAATTATTCATCAGCAGAGACCAATACATTTTAGTAACTTTTGGTATATTGCAATTGCATTTTGCTTTGCTTCATATAACACACTGAGTTATTATTTACCCATAACTTTAAATTTCAAAGAAAGTTTTTTTTTAATCGTTTAGATGCACATGCATAATATTAAATCATATCTAGCTGATTAATAAGGAATTAAGTCCACAAATTAGTTATTTTATTTTGAGGCTTACTATGGATACTGACCTAAACTAACTACCTGAATAAATCACATTCCCCACACTATCCTACCAAAAGAATTTACAACATGCCTTCTGCACATCGCCATTTGTCAAATATTTTAAAATAATCATTAGTGATGTGGAAAGCTGCTGTAAAAAATAACTATAACTTTCAGCTTCTAGACTTATATAAAAATTCTTACCTTGCCTACATATTGTGTGTCTGTACCTGTGTACTCTTCCAACAAGAAGAATTGATTCCACATCCAGCCACGCTTGGTGCGATGTAGCGTTTTACCATCATCTTCTGTCAGACCCACTATCCTTTCACTTTTAGCTTTTTCTTGAAATGGGATAGCATCAATTGTATGAAACATATAGGTCCAGATGAATAGTGGTAGGCAATGATAAGTCCTCATTATCTGCAGATTCAGCAGGAAATCAAATTCAATGTACTGTCTGTTTCCCCTGAAAAGTAGTGGGAGAAAAATGGTTTATTAGGTTGTGTTTCATTTTCACATAACCTGTAAACTATAAAACTTTTCTGAATGTTATTTAAATGTTATAAATAATATATCATTAATACATTATTTTTCCATGTTACATAAGTGAACTGTCATTAAAAACTCATATATCATGCAGATAAGTAGGGAGACATATATAATACAAATAAATAGGAATTTAACAGCTGACTTTACTACCACTGTATTACAGCATGTAAATGTGAATATATTAGTAATTCAAATATTCATTATTTTGAAAAGATAAGCTCCATAATACACCAAAGATCATATCAAGTGTTCCTAAAGTCCTCAAGACTAATAAAAGTAGAATATTTATTAATATATACATATATATGAATAAGAACACTGTTTTCTGTTCACAATCTACCAACTTTTGTAAGCTGTTCTCCTCCTCCACCTCTTCCTCTTCTTCTCCTCCTCCTTGCTCTTCTCTAATACGTTGAGATGTTGCCTCAAGGCAAATTAAATGATACCAAATATACTTTGGATTGTGTCTAGCATTACCTAGCACTGTACCATGTTGATCCTTTACAATCAATAACTTTTTTTCCCAAAAATCAGTTGAGTAAGTCACTCAAATTTATTTGAGACTGAGGAGAACATGCTCTCCTCATGTTCAGGAACATTTTTTCTGATAATTAAAAACAACACCACATATATTTCCTAAAATAATAAAAAAAAACAGAGCATACAAAATTGGTATTGCAAAATTAGATATGAGGTCTTACCTATGGGATAATTGATCCAGAATTTTGAAATAAACAATGTTTTTCTATTGAGATAGTAAGTTGATTCTTCTTGAAGTAAAAATAATTCATTTGGTATTTCAAAATTAATTTTATTTATTAGTAAATTTGTTTAATTAGTAAGGGATTTAATCTAGAAGATGTGAGATATTGCTGCTGCTGATAATGATTTGATAAGCAATAAAAACCCATCTCCAACTAGTGTAGGCAAACAAAAAAAAAGAATTCATTGGATTATAATATCAAGTTGTGGAAAGGAAAGAATGAAAGGAGTAAAGAATCAACTGGGCATTTCCTGCTTATGAAAACTAGAATTAGGGGCTTGAGTACTTGAGCTCTCTCTCTCTCTCTCTTTTCTCTCTGGCTTTGACCTGAGCCTTCTCAACCTGATGAAATATACAAATATATGAAGTTCAGATTTAACATCATCCAATCCAGAAAGCAACTGATGGTCTTTTCTATCTTTAAAAAATTCTGGAAATGGACTCTAATTTACATGGCTTAGGCCAGATGTCCAATGCTGGACCATATATCTGTGGATTCAGTTGCAGTTATCAAGTCATAAAGGTCAAATATAAGCATCTAGCTTGACTTTATCCCTTATTATCTGAGACTTTTGGATATTTACCCACATCACTATGTTTCAACTACTTCTTGTATAAAAAGAGAATAATCAGTTCCTGATTCACAAGGTATTGTTATTAATTTATTTGAACTTTTATCACAAAGTCATAGTTATTTGTAATACAAAGATTTATTTAATTTTTACAGCAGCATATACCTATGAGAAAACTGAGGTGTGAGGAATTTAAGTAATTTGACAAAGATCATACAGATCGTAAGTGTTGGAGCTAGTTTTTAGATCCACAGCTTTAAACAATATTTTTTACGTAAGATAATACATGTAGCTTATAGTAAGTTACCATGGTGCTAGCATACAAATTCTCAACATGTTAGTGTTTTCATTAGCAACGCCGTCATTGCCATTATCAGCCATGTTTGCTTCCAATATAGTCATATATATGTATTAATCTGTCACCAACATAGCAGAGTAAAGAATGGATGCTTGTTATTGGTACAGAGCTATTAGCTTGTCCAGCTATATGTACCCTAGTTTCCATACCTATTATTTAAAAAAATGTTCTTACTTAACAAAATACACATATGTGGCCACAAATTTCTCATTTGGAATGAGAGAAATCAAAGTCACGTTATTGTCTTTTACTCTGAAATCTTGGGCAATGATAATTATTCTTGATGGTAGAAATTTTCACATATTGAGGTATGAGGAAGTCATTCTGGCTTATACATGGTTTAACTTGAACTTTATGCTAACTAAAAGAGCGTATCCATGGCTTATTGAACATGCATTGTACATCTGCTTTAACCATTTAAGAAAAGAGTGCATTTAAAAACCAAAATGGAGTAATTGTGGTTCAGTCATCCAAAATGGAGATGGGTGGCCATTGAGGACATGGTTTTAGACACTTTCCTGCATCACTGAGAACTTGAATTTCCTAAACTGTATCAGACTCAAGGACACCACCCGCATTCTCTAAACAACATCTCCTAGCAGCTGCAACATTATGATCTCAAGGTCTCCCCTTGAAATTATACAACCATTTTGGACCCCAACCAATCCTTGCTTAACAAGGATTGTTCTTCTTGCTAGCTTCAATCCTAATTCTTGACAAACAGCTTATGTAATTTTTTAACATATAAAGGTTTTTGCCCTTCATAAGCCTCCTTCATTTCGTAGTCTGGCGGAACACAATTCAAGTTCTTGAATCTATGTCTTTCGGGCTAAAGTCCTCAGCTTGGCCCAAATAAAACTCTTTTTATTCTTATTATAGATTGTTTATTGATTTTTCCATCAACATCCTTATTTTAGATTGTTTATTGATTATTTCCATCAATTTTATGTGGCTATTACCAATCCTGTAAACTACTGGAAACTGGTAAATTTAACCTCAACCTGTAAAACTCTGAAATAAATGTCAGAACACTACAATGTCAAATAATGCTTACAAAAAGTGTAATGGGAAAGTAATATCTAATGCCCAGTAGATTAGAATAT
This sequence comes from Balaenoptera ricei, assembly GCF_028023285.1. Taxonomy (NCBI): domain Eukaryota; kingdom Metazoa; phylum Chordata; class Mammalia; order Artiodactyla; family Balaenopteridae; genus Balaenoptera; species Balaenoptera ricei. The sequence goes on from NC_082641.1 coordinate 22,933,219, forward strand.
GCCTGCATTTTATTGATCAGGGATGGTGCAGTAAAAAATGAGCAGCCAGAGAATCTCCAGAATAGCTGTTAATTCACTTTGATGAAATACAACAAATTCCTTAGTTGACTACTCTGGGTAACCTGGTTTCTTCCCACTGGGAAATTTCCTTTGGCCATCGTCCTTGCTGATGACACTTGCAAGAGAAATGGAAGAGCATTCTTCATTTCCTGTGGCCTGTTCTATGATGCCCACTTTGGGTAGAATGTAAGCCTTTAAGCAGAAAAGTTCAGCTGTATATTAGATGGAGCCAGAGACTTAGGCAGAGGCCAGGATCCCATAGGCCACTGTAAGCTATAGTAAGAAATTTGTTTTCATTTCCAGTGCAAGCAGTTGGAAGACTTTAACATGCCATGTTTAGAAAAGATCAATCTGGCTACAGATTAGAAAACAGGTTAGAGGATAGGAAAGGCTTTGGTTAAGGGGGAGACAGTTAAAGTCATCACTCTAGTGCAGAAAGAGATGATGATGGCTCATAGAGAAGTTTGAAGTGGACACTGTTACTCTACTCAGGTTTCCTTTGATTCTTTAATATGGGCAACACACACACACACACACACACACACACACACACACACACTCTGCATGCACTACAATTTTTGTATGCTTTGCTTCTAATGGCCTGCACCTGCAACTCTTTGAAGGACTTCCCTTGGCTACTGGAGCCACTTTGCTCACAGGCACAGGGAGCCTAAATGCCTGCAGGTTTACAGTTGTCTCCCATGGAATCCCTGAGCCATTGTCTAACAGGTACAGAAGTATTAAAACCAACATGTTATTTGCATCCCAGAGCTCCCCTAAAGAATCATGCTGGGCTTCCCTGGTGGCGCAGTGATTGAGAATCCTCCTGCCAATGCAGGGGACATGGGTTCGATCCCTGGTTTGGGAAGATCCCACATGCCGTGGAGCAACTAAGCCCGTGCGCCACAACTACTGAGCCTGCACTCTAGAGCCCGCGAGCCACAACTGCTGAGGCCATGTGCCACAACTACTGAAGCCCGCACACCTAGAGTCCATGCTCCTCAACAAGAGAAGCCACCACAATAAGAAGCCCGTGCACGGCAACGAAGAGTAGCCCCCACTCTCCGCAACTAGAGAAAGCCCGCATGCAGCAACGAAGACTCAATGCAGCCAAAAATAAAAATAAATAAGCAAATAAATTTATAAAAAAAAAAAAAGAGAAAAAAATCATGCTAAGGCTGGAACTGACTGAAACTATACTTTCACTTGGATTCTTCTTCCTGTCTTGCTTTCCCACTCTCTCCCTCACTTCGTGACCTAGAAGCAATCTGTTAACCTATCACTTGCACCCAAATCCTTGCCTCAAGGTCTGTTTCTGAGGAACCAGACTGAAGACCAGAGTAATATCTTCATAGTCAATATTCAGAAAAGAAAATACTACTTTCTCATGTATTGATTATAAAGGATTAAATAAAGGAGAAATAAAATATAACTCCTAGATTATTAGTTTGTGAACTAGGTAGATGATTGAGTTATTTTTGAGTGTCATTTATATCAGGGGAAAAGAAGATCTATTAGAAAAATAAGGAATCATTTTTCTTCTTGTTTTTGGTCAAAATGAAGTCATTTTTATACTGCTACTACTAACATTTCAGATAATTAACAATAAGAAGCAAAGTGATCCAGTGGTCTACTGATTTTATGTAATTTAATTTATATATTTATGGCAACCTTTTAAAATAGACCCTTTTATAATCCCTTATATCCCTCATATTATTATAAGGAAACTGAGGCACAGAGAGGTTAAATGACTGCACAAGTTCATATAAATAGCAACAGAAAGATTGAAAATTAAATCTAGGCACTCCCTTGCACTTGGGCTCTACTGCTCTAGAAATAGCCTACTAACATCTGTGATGCTGGCAACCAACATTTACTCTAACTTGCCTTCTGTGTTGTAGGCACTGTGCTAAGTCTTTTTTCAGACACCGTTTCTTTAACACTCCTTGTAACAATATTATAAGGAATGCATGGCTATATTAGAAAGAGGGGTAAACTGGGGTTGAAGTAACTTGCTAAAATCACAGAATGGCAGGCACCTGTGGGAAAGTGAAAGGCATCCAGGATTTGAATTCTGTCAGACTGATGTCAATGCTCCTGATATTAATTGTACTGCTGTTAAGTAATATTGCTCCATATTCACCCACCTGGAAGCCTCCTTCAGGAGCTTTACGTGCTTGCCCAAATCAAGTTTTTGCCTTACTTATACTCTGACCTTGAACAATCTTACCTGGCCCATCCATAGTCAACTCCTTCTCATTATTTTCAGTTTCTATATCATATTTTGCTTTCTTGCAAAGTCTTCCATAACAACATTTTCAAAAAGAGCTTACCCAACTTCAGTCTCTACTGATTTATTTCATACCATCCATTTATTTCCTTCATATAATTTACAATGATTTTAATTATACCTTTCATTTAGTGGATTATGTTTGTTGACTGTTTCCTTTAGTTATAATGTAACTTGTATGGTGGTGAGATATTTTGTAAATCACTGTGTCCTACATGAAACAATTATTGACATGCCATAGGTAATTAAAAATATATTTGTAAAATTAATTGGTTAGTTGATTCATGCCTAAAATGGATAATCCTAATTTGAGCCTGGGATCACATATGAGATTGACAATATTCAATTGCCAAAGCAAGCTGTTAGAGATATGGAAAGAGTTTAACTGGGAGGAAATGTGCCTTTTAAAAGAGTTCTGGTGTTTTTTCTAACAAATGAAATCCAGTCTGCAGTGAAGTAAGAGTAATAATCATAAAAGTTTGCATAACATGGGATTACGTATGAACTTCACGAAGTGATTGGTATAAATTATAGAGCGTTTGAACAGTGAAGCCCTTTTATTAAATACCTTCTTCATTTTCCTCATAATTCTAGGCATAATTCTTTCACCTTTAGGAAAAATTAGTGTACCTCTCCTGGGCCAATTTAACACCTATACATTCCTCAGCTCTTAGACAAAAGTGCACATTATAAAGGATTTTTGTTGCATTTGTTTTTAAAGTTAGCAAGCTCTTATCCCATAGGGTTTATTAAAAATTCTTCATATCCTTTATTTATTCAATAGCAACAAGCTGATTACTAAATTTTTCTATGGTTAATTATCTCTATCAGCCTTAAATGCTCTGCATTTTAATCACATTTTTTGTTGATAAATAAATACCATCAGATGCATTATGAAGTATAATATTTTAAGTTTGGTTTAATTTTGATTTTGTAATCAGGGAATTCACTTGAATCTTGTTAACTTTAAAAACTGAAAATTATTTTATTATAATTCCCTTGTTCTCTTAATTATATTTCAGTTGCATTTGTGAAAAATGGCTGTTGGCTACTTGTGAATCAAGAAAAAAATGTAAATTATTGTAATTAAATAGGATGTTCAGCATATAAAATCCACATCCAAAATTGAATTATATCATTATTTCTTATCACTATAATTTAAACTCAGATAAAGTATTTTCATTACCTCAATCATGTTTTTCAGGCAAAGTTTCTCAGATAAAATGTACATACAAAACAAGTGTATGTGATTGATTTTAGTATATTATCATTTTAAGATTTGTAGTCAACAAAGTACTTCCACATACATTAACGTATTTATCAAAAAAAAAAAAAAACTTCTGGGCTATAAGCATATTTTCTGAATCCTTTTCCAGATGAGATATATAAGGTTTGGAGAGATAAAGAAAGCTATTTGTGATTACGCAGTTATTTTGTGGATTTGGCAAAAGGCGTACATATGTTGTTTGATCTTTCCAACACACTATTGTATTTTTTTATACTATTTGGTAAGATAAGTCTGAAATTTCAGCTAGTTAAATGACACATATACAAAGAATCAATTCTGTGAATATGAACAGACACCAAAATTTAAGTCTTGTAATCAAGGAACTATTTAGGGATATATGTTTTAACATATCTGTTTTTCATAGTAATTGATAATTCTTACATTTATTATATAAAAATATGTGTATATATATATGAAATTGATCATTTTTTGTAATATTTATTTAATTTATATATGTTTGCTAAAATAATTCACTGATTTTTTGGAAGAATTTCATGTCCAATTATTATCCCATTATAATTTGGGATTCTATCTTTATCTAACTAAATGTGATAAAACTGTTTCAAGAAAAACAGACATTAATGGAATAAATGAGCTGCCAGCTTTCTATAAGCATCCTTAATAGTTTCCATCACTAAACTAAACTTTAAAAATTTAGCTTAAGGTCTTCTCTAGAAATCTGAGAGTATAAACCAGTGTCAGAAGAGAAGCTCTACAACAGGTTTTGCCAATATCCTACCAAAATAACAATAATAACATTATACATAACAGGATATAAATATATATATATAGGATTATAGAATATAAAGACATGTAAACAACTTATTGCCAGCATCTGAGAAAAATAAACACTGTAAGAAAAGTGGAGCTAGATTAAACAATAAATAATGGTGGATGATTCTCTATGATTTATGGAAAACATATCACTTTCAAACAAAAGGAGATAGGCAAGCAGGTTTTTTCCCAGTATCAGTCCCCTGAATGGGGATCAAGGGGTGAAAACTTACATATGACCCTCTGTTACGAAGATGCCCCCTTTGTAGTTGGCCAAGATACTACTATATCTATACAATTAAGGCACCCCCTATAGTACAACAGGACAAAGAAAAAATGGGACACATTAGGGGGTATTATTTTGGACATATTTTAATTTGGAGATATGCCTTATAAGTGAATCATCTTAGTTAGGGTCAGCGATGGAAAAACTTTTAGGAGAGAGCTATGTTCACAATTTCTTTAAGAAGGTTGGCTATCAAGGCATTATTGATGTAGGGAACAAGTGGAATTTGATATTATCACAAATGGGGATATTTTTAGTCTGTGTGTTCTTAAACCCTGGAAACTGGACAAAAAGTTTTTCAAGTTGGTGTGGCAAAATGACATAATATGCAGCATGAAATTGGGCTATAATAAAACTAAGGGGACTGCACACCATTTTATTAGCGTAAGCACATGCAATAACACTTTCATCTGAGGGAAAAAACAAAAAACAAAACACAGCAGAGAGTCTATGAAGATGTAGGAAATCAGATACAGAGAAAGCTTTACACAGGAAAAAATAATTAAGCTAGTATAGAAGTTAAAATTTCCCAGTCTCAACACCTCTCGCAGTCTGTGAGCCACTTGTTTTTCTCTTCCTGCACCTTAAATTTCTGCTCTTTTTAAATTCACCAATAAAGAGTGAGAAACCCTAGGCCCCCACTCTCGACCCCAATAAAAATAGAACCCCAGACCCATGCACTAGCTATCGCTCTCTCTCTCTCTCTCTCTGTCTCTCTCCAACTCTTCCTCCCCAAGACCTACATGTGTGCTCCTAGGTGTGCCATGTGCTTTCCAGGAGTTGTGAGTAATAAACCTTTGGGGTTTTTTCCCCCGAGTTTTCTGATGGTTATTGCTGAGGGTGTTTTGCAATCATAAGAACCACAAGTGCTGGTCTAGCCGCGACATTGCTTATCAGTAGGCTCAGACTAGCACAAAATGTAGGTCAATGGGTAAACAAATTGTGGTATACCTATATAATATTATTCAGCGATAAAAAGAAATGAGCTATCAAGTCACACACACACAAAAATGAGGAAACTAAAATGCATAGTGCTAAGTGAAAAACTAAAATGCATATTTCAAGTTCGATAAAGCTAGATACTGAATGATTCAAACACTATGACAATCTGGAAAAGGCAAAAGTATAGAGACAATAGAAAGATCAGTGGTTGCAGTGGTTTGGGAGGAAGATAGTAGGGATGAATAGGTGAACAAAGGTGAACTTTAAAGCAGTGAATTCTGTATGATACTGCAACAGTAGTTACATGACATTATACATTTGCCAAAACCCATACAGTGTTACAGCACAGAATAAACTTTAATATATGCACATTAAAAGATAAAATCATTTAGGAATTGGGGACTGGAGAGGTGAGGTCCAAGAAGGAGTGCAGACTACTACAAGATAATCTAACTTTAAAATTGTATGACACAACCTGAGTGAAAGGAAGGGGAGGGAAAGGTACTGCCCTAAATAACTCTGGAAATGAGTCAAGTCTCTAAGACTAAATGGGAAGAAATTACATATATGCACTGCATTCTAGTTAATAAAGTTGTTTCTTCTGAGGGTATAGGTTAACAATTATGCTGTTCTACATTTATACTGAAATTGAATAATTAAGTAAATGGATGGCAGATATTGGGAGTTACATTTCTTACTGTTGTGAGAATTTACAGATAAGCAAGGGGAGGAAGACAGCCTGATCCATGTGGTAATGGATTAGAGTTGGAGAAGTCAATGAAAACTCATGTACTTTAATATTATTACAGATGGCTATATATTGAAATATTTATAGATATGTGTATACGTACAAGGTAGTCTACACACATGTGTATTTCTTGCTCTGTTAGCTGAGATGGCCTAGCAGCAATACCATCCAGTACGAGTGAACTCACCTAGCATCCAGATCTTTGTTTCTAATACCATTTTCTAATTAAAGGAACCAGGGATCCTTGGAGAAATGTCTGATTCTAGAACTAAAGCAGGAAATACACAAGATGAGGCAGTAGCATCTTATAGTGCCAGAAGCAGTGAAGTAGTGCTTAACTCACACACACACACACACACACACACACACACCCCTAAAACACTACACCATCCCTTTAACCCTGCCCACACTCTCCATTAAGTCCTTCCCAATCATTCAGTATGTCATCTGTTTCCTGAAAACATCCTGACAGAAACACTGGGGAAAAGGTAAAAATGAACTAAATGTCTAAGACTAGGAAAAGGGTAAATAAATCATGCAATTTACATGTAATATGAGGACATATCATGAAGTCAACAAAAAAATCCATGTAGTAATTCTTTCACCAGATATATATAAAGTGCCTACTCTTTTTCTAGACATTTTTCTAGGTGAACAGAATAGCAGTTTCCTTAAGGAGTTTATATTCTAGGAATGTGTTCTACATGTATAACAAGAGAGAGTGTGTTTATGCCACATCCCTGAATAGGTTACTGACATTAGAAGTCATTTATTGAATAATATTTAATCTATCAGGAAAATGAAAGAAAAATTTATATTTCAAATTTTTAATCAGTGGAGAAAGGTGTAAATGGATTTTCTACCTGTGGTTTCATGTCAGCTTCCAGTGTCAAAAATGAGCATCAGAGCCTGTCAGATGCAACTTAATGAGTGTCCCACATGCATCAGCCTACACTGTTTCTCATTTAACAGAGAGCACATAGTGCTAAAAATTGTCCATATTTAAAATTGTATTTGATTTGACATAGCTTTTTTCCTGAGTTAGCTCTAGAAAGCAATAGTTCAGACCAAACTGTTGGCCAGCTTATGTCTTAGGGTGGAGCAGGAGAGAATGGGAACAAGTGGGTGGGTTGTAGGATGTGCTTGGCAGTACCGAGGAGAGGAGGGTAAATTAAATAGCTATGAAAGATCAAATTACAAAACAAATATACAAGCATTTATAATAATTACCACAGTACAGATGACAAGTTAATATTATTATCAAAAATCAAGAGAGTATTATAGATTTTAAACAAGAATTTTAACTTTTTTGTTTCATGAACCTTTCTGTCAGTCTGATGACAGAATAATATTTTTAATGCATGAATTAAGAAATAAGATGTATAGTATTAAAAAGGAAATCAATTTTATTAAAATATAGCTGTCAAATTATTTTTAGAAACTGGTTGTTATAAAATAATACCTATGCTTCTTAAGTAATGCAATAAATAACAAGACCTAGTAGCAGATCTGATTAGTTCCAAAATTGCAAAGAAAAAATGAGCAAACAAGATATTTAGTATGATATTTTATTTCTGCTAATGATAAAGTCACAGATAGCTCTAATACTTCTGTAGATGGATACCCATAAACATAATTTGGGGAAATGTTAAACTTCAATTTGAGATTAGTACAGATATTAATGTAATGTTTCTCAGTTTAAATTTATGGACTCCATGTTTCAAAATAAAAGGGACTTAAAATTTGAAAAAAAAAATATGTATTTACATTGACATTGTAGATGTAGACAGAAGAGTGGAATGAACAGTAAATATGGAGAGAGGGATAGGAGTTAATATCCTGAGTGTGTCACTGTTTTAATGAGCTTAGGTGAGTTTATTAACTAGACTTTATTTTCATCGTATCTAGAATGGGAATCATAAGCTTACCTTAACAGGAGATATAATAATTAAATAAAATCGTGTGTATAAAAAGAATTTGAAATATAGTAGATCCATGACACATAATTAAAGTCTTCCTTTCCTTCAAACTAACCTATTGATTAGGTCATTATATAATTATATTCTATTAATGTGCAATAAAACATTATGCATTTGCCTAGAAAACTATAAGTGAGATTTGAGAGGGTTGTAAACTATTACATTAACCATTTTACAGGCATAAGCACATCCGTGGTTTACCCTAAGTGCTAATCTGGAATCTGTAGTAGTAGACTCTATTGTGTTCCATGCTGATCTCATTTACCATGTCAATCTACTTACCAGCCAGCTGCTCTGAGGTTTGCCTGCTAAGTGCCTATAGCCTCTCCCTTCTGAGAATTTTTCTGGACTGATGAGAACCACTAAACTAGGGTGTTTTCTTTCTCTTTCTCTCTCCTGATTCATTCCCTATTTACAGTTTCCTCCTGAGAAGCACGTTTTCAGTCAATCACCTGTACTTAAATCCAAGTCTCAGACTGATTCTAGGGAACTACCTAAGATTATCTTTATGGTCCGAATGAGCATTTGGTCTGTTAGAAGGGAGCCATTCACCTATTCAAATATTTGTCTGGTGCCTACTATTGCCAGGCATATAGCACACTTTAGGTGCTTGGGATACAAACAAAACATGCAGAAAGAGAAACACTATCCAATAAACACAATAAATATGAAGAACATATAGTAGAAAGTATTCAGTGCTATTGATAGAAAACATAGAGCGATACAGTGGGATATGAATATAGGGGCTGGGCAGGGGAAGGGAAGTGAAATCCCAGGTTGGTCTCATTGAGAAAGCGTTGAGCAAATACGTGAAGAAAGGGGAGCCATCCAATTAGATATGTGGGGGATGTTCTTTCAGTCATAGTAAAAGCTAGATCAAGGGTCCTACAGCAATAGAGTGCCTGGTTTGTTTCAGTTGTGTCTATCTGATAGAAGTAAGTGAGGGAGAGAGTATAGGAGAAGCAGGACAGAGCAACTGAAGGAGTTGGGGGTGGGGAGGGTTCTTGTAGCCCAGAGAGGAATGTGTATGAAGGAGGAGGTAGTGACATCAAGCCAAGTGATCAAAACTATGGGGACTGGAAGTTGATCACTGGATTGAAACCATAACCTTCACTATGTAATTAATATATTGCAATGCATTTATGAACAAATATAGACTGTCTTTTACCTGGATTATTCAGGTGGTCCCTAAATGTTCAAAAAATCAAATGGTCTATCTTTTAATTCCTAGAAGATGCCACAATCTCTCTTAGTGACGAATACATTTGCAAATGTTCTAATATCTGTCATGATTTCATTTTTCTGTAGAGTCAGCCTTGAAAACTGTTCAAATATTAAGATTCGGATTCTTACAGGTCATTGTTTGAGGCATGACCTCTGGCTCCCAGATGCCTGGTTTCAAGTCCTAGCTAGGTGACCCTGAACGTGTTATTTAATCATTGGTTCCCTGGTTACCTTGATGTGCCTGTTGTATTATTGTTGCTTTTTTTAGTGTTTTGAGTTAAACTGGTTGATACACATAAACTAAATGGAATAGTGCCTGACTATACTAGTTTGAATGGGTTAGTTAATACAATGATAACATTATATTAAAACAATAATGTATATTTCTCACACACACAGCAAGTTTATCATAGGTCAGCTAGTGAAGGTCGTTCTACCTCATCTTTATCAGAATTTCAGGCTGAGGGAGACATGCTCCAATCTCTGCTTCTACCTTTGCCAAGGCAGGAAAAAAATAACTTTGGCATTCGGTCAATTCCATTAACTTTTCATTGACCAAATCAGGTTGCTCTGTCTAACTTCAAAGGTATTGGTGAAGTACCTTCCTACAAAACACTCAGAAATATTTGGTAAATAACAAGGATGATCATTATAATTAAAGCCCTAGCTACCAAATATAAGGCTGATTCTTCCTCCTGGAGAAAAATATACCAAAATACAACTCACAGGTCACATGCAGACTTGTCGTCAAGTTCAAATTGAGGGATTGTACAAGGGGGATAGCATGCAGTAGTCTGTACATCAAGTCCAGATGAAGCTTCACATGACCTGAGACCTATGAACTAAAATAGTATATCTGTTCCCCACACATGCAACAAATAGGTTGAGACAGGGGCAATATAAACATAATGCTTTTCTTCTGAAATCCATGGCAATTTTGAAATCATGTTTGCATATCCTACTGTCCTGGCAGTGGAGAATTAGGCCACAATTAGACCTTATTCTTCAAGTCTGGTTCCTGAGAGGGTCTCCCTTGTCCACTGTTCTTTGTAGCTCTTCACCTTCTGGAATTCTTTCATATTCATTGATCTCACTGACCACAGCTGAAGAAGACAGTATGACTCCTTGACAGTTGAAAAAAAATTCTTAGCCAGTTTACTGGCCGTGGAAATTGATAGCCCAAAGATCATTTTCACAATGAGATCCAGGTTTTTTGGTCTGGGCTCGTGGTTTTTTGGCAGTACTACTCTTAAAAACTAAATCCGCTTTTTCTATTTGGCTCTTTTCAGTTTCATGTGTCAAGAGACACTCATAGAATATTTTCTACTTATACATACTTAGATTTTCTATACTTATTTATTTTCTTACCACTGCTCCACAGGTCTTGCTATGTTAACTTGATTTTAGGTTCCTTAGTCTTATTGGGCTTTACAGGACAAACCACAGCTTTAGTGTCTTTAACATGAGAAATTTTGTCCAAGTAGAAGGATTTATTGGGAACACTTAACTGGGTCCTGAATTATTTGCTGTAGGGTCAGACCACACAAGATGGCTGTTCACTTGCTCTCTGTACATTCCTTGCTAGACCAGTGCCTGCTTCACCTATACCCTACTCACATTACTGAACTTCATACATATTAGCTCCAGGCCCCAGCTAATGATTGTTCTAGCTTTATTTTTTTTTATTTTTTATTTTTTTAAAAGATTTATTGATTGATTGATTGATTGATTGATTGCTATGTTGGGTCTTCATTTCTGTGCTAGGGCTTTCTCTAACTGCGGCAAGCGGGGGCCACTCTTCATCGCGGTGCACGGGCCTCTCACCATCGCGGCCTCTCTTGTTGCGGAGCACAGGCTCCAGACACGCAGGCTCAGCAGTTGTGGTTCATGGGCCCAGTTGCTCCACGGCATGTGGGATCCTCCCAGACCAGGGCTCGAACCCGTGTCCCCTGCATTAGCAGGCAGATTCTCAACCACTGCGCCACCAGGGAAGCCCCCTGTTCTACCTTTAGATTATAACATCTCTACTATGATAGCTTATCAAAGGGGCAGTGAGGGGCATCCCTCTCTGCTGGTTTCCCTGGTAACCCATGAGCCAACCTGCCCTCAATTCCCCCTGTAACTGGCAATCTCCCCTTCCCACCCTGGAGCGAAGACTGCCACCAGGTCCTGCCCGCCTTCTGCAACACGTGGTGTCCTCGAGGACCTTACTTCAGACATGTAAGATCCCTCCTCCATTAAACCATTGATGTCTCTGTTGCTGACTCCGGGCTCTTTCTTTGGTGTTGAAGCTGGGCATGTACAGGCCTTGTAGGCCTGCAGGGTGCAGCCCAACACTTGCTGATATAATCCATTCAGAAGTTTAAAAATAGAAGTGATGACCATTCTCTTGATTTGCTTTTTGCTACAAAAGTTTTAATCAGCCATTTTCACACCAAATATTATTTCTCTTTTATGAAAAAGCATCAAAAAAGTTGCCTCTTCCTCTCACCCTGCCGGTACCCTATTCATGCCATCTCCTTTTCCTTATATTGCTGCTAACAAACTGGCAATAGCTCTCTGAATTTATCTCTTTTTTATAGTACTTTGATGACACAGCCATAGTGACAAGTACACCCTACTGATAGTCTGTTTTTCCACATTTTCCCCTACAGCTACAAGCTCATTGGTCCCAGAATCTGCCTTCCAAGTTATCACAGGTGATAGTTTTACCAAATATTACACCCCTGTATGAAATGAATTTTCATCTTTTGAGATTCTGACAAGGCTTTCTTGACTGCTGGGTGGCCAGGCCTTAAGTCAATACTACAAATTTTGTGGATTTTGTTGTTGTTGTTGTTGTTAGGACAGCATATGACTTCTAGTAGATATTTATGCACCAGTCACATTGTTCCATGGTAACATAAAACTCTCAAATTCTCAGTGGCTTTGGAAACAAATGCTTATTCTTGCTCAGGGTATATAACCACTGTGGTTTTCCTGGGAGGCTGTGATAAATCTTATCACCAGGAACCCAAGGCAAGTTAAGTCCCATCTTTGTACTCCCAGGGTTGTCAAGAGAAGACAGAAGGAACATGGAGCATCTCAGGCTGGCCCTTATGCTGTCCACACAGAAGAGACATACTCATTTGCACTCATATTTTAATGTGCAAAGCACATCCCATGGTTATGTCTAAATTCAGATGTTGGGAAGAAGGATAAACAGTCTTATGATATATTTGGAAGAAAGAAATCCAGAAATATTCAGTCAACAGTTTGGATGATTACTTAATTAGTATATGAGAGTACTTGTTATGTGTTGAATTGTGTCCCCCAAAAGATATATTGAACTCCTCACCCCTGGCACATATGAATGTGAGTTTATTTGGAAACAGGGTCTGTGAAGATGTAATCAGGTTAAGATGAAGTCATTCTGAATTAGTGTGGGCCTTAATCTGATATTACTGGATTATAAGAAGAAAAGAAACAAATGTACAGTGAAGACAGCCATGTGAAGGTGGATGTACAGACTGGAGTTATGCTGCCACAAATTAACCTCCCAGAAGCTGGAAGAGTCTATGGAGAGAGTAGCGACCTGCCAACACCTTGATTTCGGACATCTAGGCTCCATAACTGTAAGATAATAAATTTCAGTTGTTTTAAGCCACCCAGTTTGCTGTACTTTGTTATAGCAGCCCTAGGAAACTAATACAGTGCTAATTAAATATTAATATTTATTACCAATTTGTAACGTTTTCTTGACTGTACCTGGTAAAGGTAAGAGATTCTTTTTCATGCTTCAGCATCATTGACTACATAATATTTAGGTCAGGGAGTTAACATGAAACATTTTTAAGACCACAAACTTGGAAATGTTTCAGATAGCTGTGCTCTCTACTCGTTGTATAACTTTGGGCAAGACACTAACCTCTCTCTATTTCTTAGTTTCTTAATTTGTAAAACTTACAATAATAATAATACTCATGAACTTGTTGCTAATTCTCATAAAAGGCTTAGAAAAATGCTCAATTAAGGTTAGCTATCTTTAAATTACTTATGACTCTCTCTTTTCCAGACTATTATTCAAAATCAGAATAAGCTTTTTTTTTGTCTTTATATTAAATCATCTTGCACAGAGCAGATTAGAAATATACATTGAGGGACTAAATAACTTAATAGACTTAAATACTTAATATTTAGTATATTGAATTACATAGTATATATCTTAATTTCTTGTAGAATTCAAGCTGAAAATATAATGTGATATGGAAGAAAACTACATGAGGTACTCTGATATCATTAAAATATAAAATCATATATAAAGCATGAACATTTGCATTTAATGAATTTTTATTAAAAATCTATTATTACTTTAAAACATATATACTTGCTCCTTTTTTCAGTCTATACAAATGAAAATACCAGCAAAATTTCATTTGTATTCTTGAAATTTACTGTGAAAAAATCTCTATCAGATCAATAATAAAGATTTCTTGGCACTGATGCCAATTTAAATGTTACTATAGCAATCACCATGGTAATGCTTTCAATTAGTGTTCACAGTCACAGCATAATGTGAGTCTAGTGTACCATTTGGCAATTTCATAATGGATCTACAGATTATTTAATTTTGCCAGTCAAATAAAATCTAAAGTGGCCCAAAAAATGAAAAAAGCATCAACCATGAACTATCCTTAGTTTTAAATTTCAAATACTCTCTATCTAAACTTTACAAATAGTCTAGTGTAAGAATATATTAGCATGGTTACCTTTGCAAATCACCTATTCAAACACAACACAGTTACAAAGAAATTGCTTCATATCTCATTAACAGATATTAAAAATCCAGTGTTTATTTCATCTGGAAAGTTCATCTGCAAATAAGCTCACATATGATAGATGAGTCATTATTATTAAATCTTATAGAGGGAAGGAAAATGGAGATGATAATAATGTCATTTATTATTGTTATATCTAGCATTTATGAAGCACATCTTACAGACCAAGCACTGTTCTAAGTGCCTTGCAGTTTTGGTAATCATCTGTTCTGTTCACAAACAGCCCATGTATCCCTCTTCTAGCCCACTGGGATTGTGCTTCACTGCCATCTTGAAGTTCCCTATAGCTATTTAGCCAGTGAAGTTTGAGTGGATGTGATCTGTGTTCTTTTGGGGAAGAAGATTTACAAACTGCTAAATAATCCTGCCACTATCTTTTTTCCCTTTGCCATACCAAGTATCATGTCTTCCCAAAGACCCAAAATGAAGACCACAAGAAGCTCCCTGATACCCCCACTAGGCTTCTGGAATGAATATATAGGGGGAGAGGAAATTAACTTTTTGTTGGTTTGTTTTAAGCTCCCTGAAGACCCTAGTCCTTTAGGACTGATGTATCTACCTTAAATCACATAACAGTGTCAACATCCTCTTGATGAAGTGCTATATTATTCCCATTTTATGTACAAAAAAAAAATGAAAGTTTAGAGTGCTTAAATAAATTGCCCAAGATAAACATCCATTAGGTGATAAGGGAGAAAATAAAAATCAGCTCTGAGAGCTGACAGCTGGTACCTGGCCTGGCAACTAAGAGCTAGGTTATTGTTTCTTCTACTGAGCACAAACAATTTAACAGAATATCATCATTAGACGAGCTCCCTCTATGAGTGAACAAGGCAAAAATCATGGCCACTAGGCACCCCCAAAGTGACCAAATATCTTCCTCTCTTACTATGTCTTTATCAAAGACAACTTCAGTTTTTCCAGCTTCCATATAGAAATTAACATACCTGTACAGAATTGCCCCAATTTCCTGATATTACCCAATCAAGTGCTGATTCCTGCTCTTAGAAGCGCTTCCCAAATGCCCCAGCATATTCCCAAACTCTATAATAAACCTATCTTAACTCCCTCCAACCAGAATATCTCCAATTTCCCCATGATGGGCAGTATGCCTTGTTGCAGGAAGTTAATACACCTAACTTTGACTAAAACTGTGTTCTTGGTCATCTTTTGGGCATTGGGCTTTTTCAGTGATAATACAACCACTATGCTGTAATCCAAATAAAGCAGTGTGAATTTCGAGAATTAATAAGATTAGTTAACATAAATTAGTTCTTTTCTTAAAGTAATTCCATGATAGACAGTTTTTACTGAACAAAACAAGGGATATGATTTAAACAATATGTCAAAGAACTGTAGTAAAATTGGCACTGATATGACTTATTGGTGTGTGTGTGAGTGTGTGTGTCTGTGTGTGAACACACACTTATGAATTTATAAGGAAATTTGTTAAGGAATAGGCGCAGTTCCCACCCCATTGCCCAACCTCATGTGCAGAGGGTTGAATCAATTATACTCCCAGCTCATGGGTTGTAATAATTGTTGGATCATACAAGGACCTTCTCTTGTTTCTTGATTTATTTTTATTTTATCCCCATCTGCCACTCTCAGGTCCCCCAGTTTTCCTAAGGATTTTTCAATAAATAAGAACCTGTGAATCAAAAGTGTTTTACAATAAAATTAATTATCTGCATCATGTTCCCAGAGGTTAGTATAGAATTATGGTCTGATTTGGAGGAGGACTAATGGACCAAGAGATCAAAGGACTCAATACACTGTCTGTGCATTAAAATATGGGACGTAATGGAACACCTAAGTGTAGCAGACAGTTTCAAACATTTGAACATGTTATCTTTCACTTTACACATATTGCACATAATCGGATCTCTTTTTTAAGGAACTGTAACATTAAAAATGCTTAAAAAAAAAAAATGCTTAAAATTTAGTTAGAAATACTGCACAGCCAACGAGATTAATAAAGGTTTGAAATATTTCTATTAACCCAC
The DNA here is from genome assembly GCF_028023285.1 of Balaenoptera ricei. Classification (NCBI taxonomy): domain Eukaryota; kingdom Metazoa; phylum Chordata; class Mammalia; order Artiodactyla; family Balaenopteridae; genus Balaenoptera; species Balaenoptera ricei. The sequence continues at coordinate 22,949,633 of NC_082641.1, forward strand.
TGAATTCCAAAGGGAGAGTATTTACTATTTTCATTTTAAATTATGCTCTCACTATTAATCTTCATTAGGATATCTCTTCTTTGCTATAAGAGGAAATCTAAGAAGTAAAAATGCATCATAATTAACCTTCTAAAATCAGACCTTATTGAGGTTCCTTACACCTCTTGCTATGGATCCTTCTCTGTAGGAAACTCTTTTAAGTCTGCAATAGGATAAGATCAGTTAATTTTAATTTTTTTCTCTATATATTTGCCAAGGGAACAGATGATTGCTGCTTAAATAGCATCGTTAAGCATCAGAGATACAAAATACTAAATGTAATATATTAAAGCCAAAAAACCCTCAAATGTTTGCTTCTTAGGAAGATACCTCTTACACATATAAATTCTAGAATATATGCTCTGGTTTCCTGAACATTAATAGTGATTCCCAGAATTCTTTAATTCATGTTTCCATTGCATAATATTATAACCATATTCCCTGCCAAACACTTGACACAGATGTCTTTTCTAAAAGGATTCTGCTCATTAAGCATATAAGGGTCACCTGTGTCAACGCTGCAACTCAGAACATCCAGTATGTCATTATCTCCTAATAATAACTTAGTCAACAACTATTTCTAGTTCATGATTTTGTCATCCTGATCTAACAAGACATCATCATCATCAGAACTAATGTAGGTAAATAGAGGGACTGAATAGATAAAGACAAATGCAATGTGTACTGACATTTTATATAATTTTTATTAGTGAGATAATCTATCCTTTAACATTTCTGCATATCTTACTGGTTTTGAACAGTTTAATTTTTCCTTAATTATAACCATCCTCAGAAACTGATACTGTAACATTTCAATATATCTCTAACAGACAGTACTGGCATATGAGTACCCATTATTTACAAACTTTATCTTGGATTTTCCAGAACACTGTTGGAATATCAGGTATGGGTTTTGGCCATGCATTCACAAGTCATTTCTACAGTACAGTGCTGAAATCAGTAGACTATACTAGGCTGAGAAGAGGGATGCAGGTGAGAAAGATTGTTGTTCGATGAAAAAATACAGTACTCCTCACAAAATGCCACTATGTGAACACAGACAATTAGAGGATTTGTATGCAAAAAGTATAATCATTGTGCATTTCTGAGTCTGCCATCAATTCAGAAAGGGAATTCATTTGGCCAGGAGACTTAAAACCTATATGCTATTTACCTTATAAGAATGCTTATCTAAGGTTTAGCTATTTATGAACTTTGAATTTTTCAGTGGTTGCATTAAAAAATCTGAGGATTTGGTTCTTTCCATTTTGGGAGAAAGTTTATGTGTCATGATTGGCCACATAATTTTCTCCTGAGTAGTAGTTTTAAATCCAAGAGTAAATTAAGTCCAATGTGGAAATTACTCATGAAATAAAATTCTGTTTTCTTCAACCAACTGTTAAAAATGCTTTTAAGAGTATAAAACTTAGGATATGATAACTTTTATTTATGAAATTTTTGGTGAAACTGAGAGAAAATTAAGGAAGCAGAAAGTTACAAAGAACACATCATTCCTTAATCCACAGAGAGAAAAGACATGTTTTTATTCATTTAAATTAATCCCTGATAGTTTTTGAAAGGGTTGCATTAAGATCATTTGGAGTTTCAGTACCAGGGTGTTATCAAGTTCTTTCATTATTTTTTTTTTTCTTTGTCTCCTCTTCTTCAACATGAGAAGCTTCAGGCTTAATAAATACAGGAACTCATTACCTCAGAACTGTTCGTGTCTTCTTTCTATTCTTCCTTTTTTCTTTGATTTCTGACATACATATGTCAAAGTACTTTTCTTAAAATATTTTTCTGCCTAATATTTCTTTTATCATAATAGACACTTTTTAGGTATATTTCATTGAGCCTCACAAATGAACATATATGAAAAATTAGTATGGGTCTCTTATAGAGAAATAAATTAGGGCTCAAAAGGATCAAATCACTCCTCTAGGACTGGAGTTAGAACATGACTAGGTTGGAATATGAAACCATATGATCTCATTTCAGAGCACATTTTTGTAAATTCTCATTTACTTGCTAGACTAGCCTCTGGCCACGAGGGAAGCCCCTAATTCTAATTTTTTTTTATTCATTTTTTAAAAGAAACAGTTTAAGACCCATTATCTTTCTCAAAATTATTTGAATCAATTCCTATGTTACAAATGGAATATTTCATGAACAGGGGTAACCGAAAAAAAAAGGGAAGCCATTCAGACTGATTTGGGCTTTTGTTTATTTACAGGAAGAGCAAAAGAAATTTGGTTTTCACATATTATACATAGAAAATTTATTAGATATGTATCACCTTCACTTAACTACATATTAAACATAAAAAAAGTTAAGTATTTTTATATCTACCCAAAATTAGAAGAGAAAGATAGTATAAAATATTTCTGACCCATGGGTAGTTATTAGTGACAAAATATTATTGACAAAGTTAATAGAATTATATTTTAGATTCTATAATTAGAAGGTGTGATTTGTCCTCATGAAAGTGCTTTCTGTTCTCAGAGGGCCCTATAAATCATGTAGATACAGGTTAAGTAATGGTCTTGTGATTTCCAATGGAAAAATCCAAGTGCTCATGTGTCATGCAGGTATACTAAGCTTCCTCTTTAATAATGTAAATTTTTAAAAATGTTGGCATCTCTGGGATAATGTTATCAGAGTAAATTATTTTATTTTTTGTTAATCTCTTCCTATAGTCTGAGAAAAATTGAGGATTCTGGGCTCCCAAATAACAATTAGTGTCAAGGTAACACCTGTTGCTTAGAGAAGAGCCCTCCAGCTTCATGGCAGCAAGCTGAGAGCAAAGGATGGAGATATCCAAGAGTCAAGTCCTGGGAAACTGCCTGGACTATTTAGATTTAGCAGCGAAATACCATATTGTAAATTTCTTTCCTGATGTCTTCTGTTCCCAAACATCATTTTTATTCTTTTATCCTTCTGTAAAGGGTGTTCAATGTTATTATTATTATTAATTGCTGTTCTGTCCTAGAATTAGTAGGGCTCAGGGAAACAAGCAGGAACCTATTAAGGTTGAGCATTGAGATCAATTGAGAAACTTGCAGAGGAATCCTAAGCAAGTAGTAACAGGTGAAATCCAGAATTTTGGAAACACTCCTAGAAATTTTAACGAAATATTTGGAGGGGTGGACTCAGTTTGTTTTATCATGCAAACTGGAACTAGGATTAAGTATTTGGTTATGAAAGGAAAGAACAAATTTGAAGACTGGAAAAATTAGGCTAGAAAAATCTGCTACTACAGTTGAGAATATAGATTCAGAGATACAGATATTGATAGAGTGTGAGAAACAGATATATGTGACATATATGCTCATACTTTATTTGGAGAAATCATATTTGAAAATCCTCATAAAATTAAGTAAATACTAATTTATTTTAAATAATATGTAGTAAAACTGTGTCAAAATACATCTTTAACTTTAAAATGAAGTGTTCAGTAATTTAGCATTCAACTGGTAAAAAAAAGTCCAGATGTAGATTTGACTTATTTTTATTAGAAAAGTGATTTAGATTAATTTTATGCAGTAATAATGAAATAAATATTGTCTCAAATATCATAAAATGCCAGTAGAAATGAAAGCATGTTAGGGCATTTCCTTGTATTTTCATATTACAATCTGGGCCAACCAAAAGAGGGAGCTAAAGTATTGTACTAGGTAGCTTGATTTCATAAATGGATCGATTTCACATATGAATTGCACAATGTGTTAAGATGTAAATTTAACTGTGTCTGATATTGACTAATTAACATTGACATATTATGGGCAATACTTAACTTATGGTCTTAAAACTGTATATTTCCCCGAAAGAAAATTATTTTTTCAGGCATCATAAAATTATAAAAATAAAGTACAAAAGACAGAAGGAATATTAAGTAAAATCTCTTAAAATTGAGTCTTACAAAGGAAGGAAGGAGAGGAATCACATAAGCCTCAAGTAACTTGAATCACATGATTTTTCTCTACACGTGTATAATAGGGCTAATAATATTGAGGCTGTTTCCATGTACATAAATACAATTAAAAGTAATATGAAATATGACGCACTTATAAAATACACACCAAGAATGTATATTTTACATAACCAGCGATATCATTGGCAAAGAGGTCCTATGTGATAATTATGTGTGGTTTATCCAGCACAGCTGCTACGCATTTTCCCCATAGACTAGGGCAAGATACCATTATAAATAAAGGTTCATTGCCAAAGAAAAATAGAATCTGTAGTTCCTTATTACAAAATGTTATTCTACAATGAGATTAATTTAATTAGTGAATAGTTTAATTTCCTTCTTCAAAACATCATAAGGAAATCTGTAACTCCAGTAGGAAATCTAAAGGAGAGGAGATAATTTACCTATAAATAATTCATTTTCACGTAAATAGATTGTGAAAACAAAATGTTTGACTATCAGATACTTGTATTGTGATGTTTCCTCAAGACAGTACATTGAAACAGAGGGTGTTGTTCTTTTGTGATCTGGGAGAACTTATCTTACACACTCATACATTTATTACTCTCATAACACTATAGAAAAAACATGGTTAGGGATAGTAATTTCTTCTAGGTTTAACTGAAGGGTCTAACACCTGAAGTACCTGAGAGATTATTTTTTGACATAAACCAATGACATGATATCCAAGGACAGAATTATTGAAAGACACCAATATATAAATGTCTCAAAGAAATAACTAACCTATATTCCTCTTTTTAAAAAAAAATCTAGTCTACTACAAATTGAGTGTTTTTTAGGAATACATTTGATATTAGAATTATGCATTCTTCAAATGAATCCAGTTGTTGTCTTTAAAACTGGCAAACTGACATACTTTTTTTCCCCAAAGACTGAGCAGTTGTATTAGCAAATTGTTCCATTTCATGCAATCTTTGCTATAATATAGAAATTATTTATACACGTAAATAGTGTTAAAGAGCACAGTTTTATAATTGCAGAAATATATATATATATATATATATAAATTCAATCAAATGAGATTACACGATTTGAATTATCTGAACAAAAAACGATTTAAGATAAATCATTTCTTTAGAAAACTGTATTTCTTTTAAGTGGTTGATGTTTAAATGTGTTATAATTGTTGTGAATATGCAACAGAATGCGTGAAACAGCACAGAATGCTTGGTGCTGTAAACATGATAAATTAATACATTTCTGAATATTTGTGACAATAATAAAATTCAAACTCATATATTTTTTAATGCACAGAAATTCTGATATCAATGCAGGAAATTTAGGCAATATGGAGAAGGTCAATTGAACAGATGCAATTGATCTAATACTAGAGTGGACATCAACACACAGGGATCCACATCTCAGAAAAGGCCTTCAAAAAGACCAGGTATAAGAGCATAATCCAGGTCTTTGGATACTTCCAAATTGTTTTATTTCCATTTTTCTGTTTTTTCCTCACAAGATGGGAGCTTGTTAGAGAAACAATGGAAACAATAGTTTAATATAACTATTTTCACAAACTTAATTGACTTCAGAACTGAAAAAGCCCTTAGATGTCTGCTTATATCCCTCCATCATTTTTAAAATGAAGAAATGAAATCCCAGAGTGGTAAATGAATACAAAGCCCCTATCTCTAGTCTTTTTAGTCCCATCCCTTGTTCTCTTTACTAAACCAGATTGGAATGTAATTCCCCCATGTAAATTGTTGGAAATAATTAGTTACCTCCACTTTCGTTCTTTCAGATAGCATAAAGCTAGTTTTGGCATAAAGCTATTTTTCCTTCTCTACATGCAGAGTTGAGTTGGTTCATCCTATTCTTTCTGTAAGGGTTGTAGAGAAAGCCAGGCCCAGTCACAGTGGTGAGTTAAATGGCAGTCATTTTTTGCCTCTGGCTATTCGTGCTTACTATGATGCCATTTTTTACATGCAAAGGTATGAATCAAAACCGATTTTTAAAAATATAATGATTTACATTGATAAAGCATTCTTAATCACATAACTTATTCCTGGAGACCTAGATTCTACTCTTGGTTTTCTCGTCTAGGATCAGTTTAAGCAAATTTTTCAGGGTCTTGGTATCCCTACCTGTAAAAAATCAGTCAGTTAAATGAAATGTCAGTTAGGTTCCTTCTTGCTGTAATAATCCCTAATTGCATTGAATCATCCTTTTCTTAATTTAAAATCTTCCATCCAAGAGAGAGATCACATTTTAAAGGTAAACTTTTTCATTTAAAAATAACATTAGAAATCATTATGACAACTTGGCCCTATTTTTATTAATAATGAAAACTGGGCAAATGTTTTTCTAAGACCAATGTATTTTTCATAAATTTTCAAACATATTTTTCATCCTCTGATAATTGGGAGCTTTTTTAGTGCTCTGTGCCTTTTCAAAGTGTGATTGTTTACATAATTTTAAACAACATTTCTTTTATGTTTCCAATATGTTCTTATTGTTACTCCTACTCTCTGCATTCATGATTGATCATATGGTATTTTTAAAAGCCAGTGAAGATTTCTTTGGAGAAAATATGTTGCCTAATCAAGTAAAATCCTAGCATTGAGCAAAAACATCTTTTTCAATCAATTATTTGGAAGTATAATTATATTTCATTTTCTGCCTTCTTTTAAAAGCTTAGAGAGGGGACTTCCCTGGTGGTGCAGTGGTTAAGAATCTGCTTGCCAATGCAGGGGACACGGGTTCGAGCCCTGGTCCGGGAGGATCCCACATGCCGCGGAGCAAGTAAGCCCGCGAGCCACAACTGCTGAGCCTGTGTGTCACAACTACTGAAGCCTGTGCACCTAGAGCCTGTGCTCTGCAACAAGAGAAGCCACCACAATGAGAGGCCCGTGCACTGCAACGAAGAATAGCCCCCGCTCGCTGCAACTAGAGAAAGTCCACCCACAGAAACAAAGACCAAAACGCAGCCAAAAATAAATGAGTTAAAAAAAAAAAAAGTTTAGACAAAGAAAAGTCCTGAAACATGTACAGAATATTATAACTACTTTTTCCCAAATACACTGGTAAAATTGCTGGTAAAATTCCCTAAAAACAGTATTAGAAACTGACAGTTTGAGTACATTCTGAATATAATAAGAATAGTTGCAAAATTAATATTTATTAAATGGCTATTATAATAAGCACTTTGATATATGTATTATCATAATCAATCTTGCAACAACCCTAATATTACAATTATCCACATTTTCACCTGAGGAAATTGAAATTTAGGAAGATGAAATAAATTCATTGAGACCACACTGGAGGCAAGAGATAAAGCTGGTGTTTCTGGCTCAAGAATCCAAGCTTTTAACCATTACAGTTAGTATTTAAGTAAACATGATTTCTTCCCTTCTCTGTAGCTCAAAAGAACGGCAGGCAGATTTAACACTGGGAAGGGGAGAAGGAGGGAGTTAGGAGATACAGAGTTAGCATCAGATCAAAAATTATAAACACCACACCTTCCAATGTGGTGTATGAATCAGTTTCACAATTAAGCAATGTAGAACTTACTGAAAGAATTATTTACCAAAGCATGATTCACCCAAAACACTTAGACCATTGTGTTTCCTTATTGAAAACATCCAATAACCAATAACTATTTATGATATAATCTTAAAACTCCAAATTGGGCAAATTTTCATTTTTGTTTTATAACTGTAAATTACGTTTTAGCCAAAATGAACACAATTTGGTAGGATAAGAAGCATATTATCTACATGTTACTTGGGGTGAGAATATTGTCATTATAATTGTTTATTTTACACAAATGGTGTAGTCCTATCAATGTACATTGAGTACTGTGCTGACAGGTGCTTTTAAAGAAGGGTGTCCAACCAGTCCTTGTGAGGTCAAAGGTCAGTTTTCCAGCAAATACATTGTATATAAGGACCTAAGAGAATATGACTAGGGTCACCTAATTCAGATATGGTAAGGAAAATATTGAACACCAACAAAAAGACTTGTCTACAGTCCTGGGACAAAGAGTTAACAGTTAGACTAATACAAATGCCTCTGAAAATTTAACCGAAGATCATCGAAAAGAGGAAATCAGTAAAAAAGAAAGAGAAGCCATAAAAGTGCCAGAAGATGAAGGTAGGCATAACATAACAGACAAAATGATGAAAGTGGAACTTGTAGGACAGCAGATCCTCAGAAGTAGAGAAGAACTGCAATCACATAATTAGACTCCTTCTTTTGGAAACTATAAAAAAGTATGAAAATTATGTTCAAAATATAATCACACAGATAGGAAGGCATCAACATTTGGAGCATTAGAGACAATTCTAGAACAGATCCTGCTGTCCCTAGTGCCTTCAAGAAGGATAGAACCTCCCTCAACATTCAGGATAAAGGAGGAATTCTTTTTCATTTTTTCCTTTGGAGAGTTGTAAGACTGTCCCATATCATTATAGATAATGATACAGAAATATACAGAGATATATACAGGAATATATGTCCTCCTTACAATAAGATAACTTTTTCCTGCCTTAGCTTCAGTGAGTCTTCAACTTATAACCAGGAGAAACTAGAAAACTAAAAATCTTGGACACTAAGAGTTAATATCTAAATATTCTATAGTAGCTGTCTGAAATTCCCACCGCTATATAAACAGTAACATTTAATAAAAGGCTAACTTTATATACGTACAAAGATGAATATTATATTAGAACCACTTGTTTCATGAAGCAAGAAAAAATGCAAGAATGCACGTTGTTGTTAACATTAAGGTGAGAAATGGAAAGTGTCCAGTTCACATTTTTATTAATAAGTTTATAAGTATCTAAGTAAGCGTAATATAACAATCTAGTTTTTACAAATTAAATTACTTTTAATTAGAATATTATATAGAAAAAGAGCAAAATTTATTAACATGCCAGAGCTTTTGAACTTGCCATTTCTTCTACCTAAAATGATGCGTTTCATGATATTTCCTTCTCTCCATTCAGAACCAATTTAAATACCACCTTCTCAAAAAACCCCCCCTAACTACCTTGATAAAGTTCCACCCACCCCTTCAGAAACTCTCCACCCCACCACCTATTTTCTCAGCATTCATCAGTCCCATATTTATCTTATTTGTTATTTGTATTACTCCCCGAGAAAGTATCTTCTGGTGATTAGAAACACTTTGTATCATGTTCACTGCTATAACCTCAGCACCCAGAAAAATGCTATATGCATAGTAAATATTTACTAAATATAACTTAAAGTAGTTTCTATATTTTATGAATACTAACTCCATTTTACAAAGATTAGGAATAAACAATCAAATCATTAACATTCACCACAAATATAACTTCCAAGTTAATTTTAGTGAATGTTACAAGCATGCAATCATTATTACCATTTTTGTTTGAACTACATTTTTCAAACCACAGTAAAATTCTTGTACAAATAAACCATCTTTATAAGCTCTATTCACTTTAAGTTCAAGAATATCATTCACTTTAGTTATTAATGTAATTCAAAAAATAAAAGGGAAAAAACCATAAAAATGATAGAAAAGGAAAGTTAAATACCCAGCATTAAAATATGTGATGATACGAGATACTATGAAATTTTATTACCATTGATTTAAAAGACTTTCATAACTCATTCATATCTCCAAGATCCATGTATAATGTACTCATTCTAACTTAAAGCAATAAACTTTATAGTATTCTATCTATGACTGTAAATATTCTATATTAATTTCAATATGGTATAAATTTACACCACAAAATTTTTCAAAATATATTCATTGTATGCTATGTCACCTTAAGGAACCACATGATATGTATGAATATTTATATTCATAATGTTGTAACTGACTTCCAGATTTACCTTATCTAATTTCAAGAACAATGAAATAGTCATCAAATTAAGCTAGGTGTCTCTTATGCTACATGAAAAGTTTCAATGCACTTTACCTAGTTATAATGAACCTGAGCAATAACATTCTTAATAATAATAATAATAAGAGCAGTTATTATAGGATCAGAAGTGTCTCTTCATAATACACTATAATGTAGATATTGTTCATATCTTTTCTCAGGAAGCTTCAAGAGCTCTGAAGCATTAAAAGACTTTCTCAAACTCATACATGAAGTAGATAGTAAAACCGGCTTTTCTACTTTGAATGTATGACTCCGGGACTTTGCTTGTCCTTACAACCATAAAATATTACCTATCTAAACTTCCTGTTCATTGCATTTTATTGTACATGAGACAATTTGCACCCAGAAATGAAGATAAACTACTAATAAGACAGCTAGTAAATAGAGCTGGGAAGAGATTGTATGTCTACTGACACCACCAGCCAAGTGCATTTTTACTATTATTTTGATAAACTTGTTAAGTACAAATATTTTAACTTATACACTGTGAAGCAGTCCATACTTTTTCAGGATGATATGAAAACTCCATAAATATCATGAAAGCTTTGGCCTTTCTTCCAGGGAACTTACACTAAATCATAACTAAAATATTTTTATAAAGATTTCAGGATAGTTTTTACAGGCCAATACATAGATGCAAAAATCCTCAACAAAATATAGCAAACAGAAACCAACAGCACATTAAAAGGATCATACACCATGATCAAGTGGGGTTTATCCCAGGAATGCAAGGATTCTTCAATATACGCAAATCAATCAGTGTGATACACCATATTAACAAATTGAAGAATAAAAACCTTATGATATCTCAATAGATGCAGAAAAGCTTCTGACAAAATTCAACACCCATTTATGATAAAAACCCTCCAGAAAGTAGGCATAGAGGGAACTTACCTCAACATAATAAAGGGCATATATGATAAACCCACAGCCAACATTGTCCTCAATGGTGAAAAACTGAAACCATTTCCACTAAGACCAGGAACAAGACAAGGTTGCCCACTCTCACCACTATTATTCAACATAGTTTTGGAAGTTTTAGCCACAGCAGTCAGAGAAGAAAAAGAAATAAAAGGACTCCGAATTGGAAAAGAAGAAGTAAAGCTGTCACTGTTTGCAGATGACATGATACTATACATAGAGAATCCTAAAGATGCTACCAGAAAACTACTAGAGCTAATCAATGAATTTGGTAAAGTAGCAGGATACAAAATTAATGCACAGAAATCTCTTGCATTCCTATACACTAATGATGAAAAAATCTGAAAGTGAAATTAAGGAAACACTCCCATTTACCATTGCAACAAAAAGAATAAAATACCTAGGAATAAACCTACCTAAGGAGACAAAGGACCTGTATGCAGAAAACTATAAGACACTGATGAAAGAAATTAAAGATGATAGAAACAGATGGAGAGATATACCATGTTCTTGGATTGGAAGAATCAACATTGTGAAAATGACTATACTACCCAAAGCAATCTACAGATTCAGTGCAATTCCTATCAAACTACCAATGGCATTTTTCACAGAAGCAGAAAAAATAATTTCACAATTTGGATGGCAACACAAAAGACCCCGAATAGCCAAAGCCATCTTGAGAAAGAAAAATGGAGCTGGAGGAATCAGGCTCCTGGACTTCAGGCTATACTACAAAGCTACAGTAGTCAAGACAGTATGGTACTGGCACAAACACAGAAATGTAGATCAATGGAACAGGATAGAAAGCCCAGAGATAAACCCACACACATATGGTCACCTTATGTTTGATAAAGGAGGCAAGAATATACAATGGAGAAAAGACAGCCTCTTCAATAAGTGATGCTGGGAAAACTGGACAGCTACATGTAAAAGAATGAAATTAGAACACTCCCTAACACCATACAAAAAAATAAACTCAGAATGGATTAAAGACCTAAATGTAAGGCCAGACACTATCAGAGTCTTAGAGGAAAACATAGGCAGAACACTCTATGACATAAATCACAGGAAGATCCTTTTTGACCCACCTCCTAGAGAAATGGAAATAAAAACAAAAATAAACAAATGGGACCTAATGAAACTTAAAAGCTTTTTGCACAGCAAAGGAAACCAAAAACAAGACGAAAAGACAACCCTCAGAATGGGAGAAAATATTTGCAAATGAAGCAACTGACAAAGGATTAATCTCCAAAATTTACAAGCAGCTCATGCAGCTCAATATCAAAAAAACAAACAACCCAATCCAAAAATGGGCAGAAGACCTAAATAGATGTTTCTCCAAATAAGATATACAGATTGCCAGCAAACACATGAAAGAATGCTCAACATCATTAATCATTAGAGAAATGCAAATCAGAACTACAATGAGATATCATCTCACACCAGTCAGAATGGCCATCATCAAAAAATCTGCAAACCATAAATGCTGGAGAGGTTGTGGAGAAAAGGGAACCCTTTTGCACTCTTGGTGGGAATGTAAATTGATACAGCCACTATGGGGAACAGTATGGAGCTTCCTTAAAAAACTAAAAATAGAACTACCATACGACCCAGCAATCCCACTACTGGGCATATACCCTGAGAAAACCATAATTCAAAAAGAGTCATGTACCACAATGTTCACTGCAGCTCTATTTACAATAGCCAGGACATGGAAGCAACCTGAGTGTCCATCAACAGATGAATGGATAAAGAAGATGTGGCACATATATACAATGGAATATTACTCAGCCATAAAAAAGAAATGAAATTGAGTTATTTGTAGTGATGTGGATGGACCTAGAGTCTGTCATACAGAGTGAAGTAAGAGAAAAACAAATACCATATGCTAACATATACATATGGAATCTAAAAAAAAAATGGTTCTGAAGAACCTATGGGCAGGACAGGAATAAAGACACAGACCTACTAGAGAATGGACTTGAGGACATGGGGAGGGGGAAGAGTAAGCTGGGACAAAGTGAGAGAGTGTCATGGACATATATACACTACCAAATGTAAAACCAGTAGCTAGTGGGAAGCAGCCACATAGCACAGGGAGATCAGCTCAGCGCTTTGTGACCACCTAGAGGGGTGGGATAGGGAGAGTGGGAGAGAGGGAGACACAAGAGGGAAGAGATATGGGGATATATGTATATGTATAGCTGATTCACTTTGTTATAAAGCAGAAACTAACACACCATTGTAAAGCAATTATACTCCAATAAAGATGTTAAAAAAAAAAAGATTTCAGGTTAGTTTTGATCATGAAATGTATACTTTGGGCCCTTTAAGTATGTGGTCATATTTTTAAGATTCATAATTTAGCAGGAAAACCTTAAAATATAAGATAAAAGCCAATGGCTGAAGACTTGGATCCAAGGCTGAGATGTACTGATGTATTTCTAGATGTGATGGGTTGGGGATAAGGGAGAAAGTGTTATTGAGGTGTATTCTTAATTTATAAAATTATACTTTGTGGAATGTATTTTTAATTAAATATACTGTTGGCTAGGTGAGCAACTAAAAGGTTATTATAACAATACAGCAAAGAGATATGAAGGTTTTTATAAGAAGAGTGGTTGAAGGACTAGATAGTAAAAGACCAGTGTAAGATGTGACTAGTGTTATATCTGTCAGGATTTGGCATTTTATCTTATAAGACAGAATTACAAATCATAAAGACATTTTTTTTTCTATGTATGTCTTTTGGAAGCATTGAAGAAGAATAGAAAAACGGTCTTGGATTAATTTGAAAAGTAGCTTTTAAAAGGGAGTTATAGTCCTACTTATTGTGTGCTCCCTGTTTCATATTAGGATTATTGATTTCAATTTTAGGAACAATATCAAACAAGAGTTCAGTTCACACAGGGCAACTAGAGTGGTAGAGCAGTCTGTAAAATGTTACTTATTTTAAAATTGAAGTAATGAGGGTTGTTTATACTGAAGAAAAAATATAGGCTGGACAAAGTTTTCTTTGAATGCTTTTCTTTTAATACTAATACATAGGGGTGAAATAAAGATTAGTACCAAGCAAAACTAAGACAAAATAGAGAACTTACAAACAGATAAATGTTGTCACTTATGGCAAAAGGAGAATCTCTAACAACTGAAGCTGTTTGGAAATAAGAGTGGCTTCCATGTGAAGGTCTTCTCAGCACATGTTCCACAACAGCGTAGAGCCTAGGACGTGTAGCAGGTGTTCAATAATGAGTAAATTCAAAGGTAGGAAAATGAAATAATCAGCCAACGGATAAATTAATTAACCACTACAAATAATCTGAAGATCTTTTTCTTGATAGTGAGCTTAAAAGAAAAGAATACAAAGAGTGCATATAGGATTCTGAACAGACTTCTCAATAAATCTGCACACATTTAGGACACTACATTATGCTACTGATGTTATGAGAAGCACTGCTTCTACCAACACCTGCAAACTGTAAGATGGACTGTCACTTCTACTACATGAAAATGGAACACAAAATCAGCTTCTTAATGTAAAAAGTTTGTATGCATCCATTTTGGGATTCCTGAGGCCAAGCAGTCAATATCAAAACACTCTGCCAACTTGTCCCCTCACACACACACCTTATGAGTATTAACATACAAGGATACAAGGATAGCCTTAGATTTTCAAGTTCCGCTTTTTCTTAACGATTCTCCAAAATCCTCATGCAGCTGTATACATGGCAGGGCTCCATTCCTGGACCTGCAGTCAAATCCACTTGTCAGTAGTACCACGTCTCCTTGTTCTACTTATCTCTTCTTAATGAATTGTGACCTTGGTAATATTCAACTCCCTATAAGGCCCATTTTCAGTCAATTAGAAAGTAAAAGTTGGGAGAGGTGGAACAGAGGAGAAGAGTTTCTAAAATTGCCCACAAATATATTGACCAATTTTTATTAGCGCCTCATCTAAGGAGTTTCTCATGTTAGAAAAGCTACTTTTTATTACAGTTCACTGAATCATCTCCCCAAAGTGCAAGCCAAATTAAGGAGGAAAAGCACTTGTATTTAAATATATTCTGTCTTGGATGTAGAGGAGGAGTGGGGGTAGGGAAAACTGATAAGGAGTTTAGAAGCAAAGCCATAAGTATGGAAACAGAAGTAGCAGCAAAGCTAAAGCTGCAGTGAAGGTAAGAAAGCACAAGTAGTTAAAAGTAGCAAGAGAAATAAATTATCACAGTTCATTGCATGGAAAAAATCTGCTTTCTGTGAATCACTATAGATTTACATTCAGTTTGGTAGAAGTCAGTGGGCAACGTATAACTTAGGTCTATTTTAGCCACCAAACAATTCAGAATTCAAGCAGAAGGGAAAGGATAAAAGAAGATGGATGTAGATAATTTCTTTCCTCATAGATTATAGTTATAGTTAAAGGAGAAAATAACATTTAACACTTTCAGCACAATACATGTCACCTAGCATATTAGAAATAGTAACTTATTAATGAATTATATACAGTTATATACTTATTAGTATAACATTTGATATATCTTATCAGCATATTTGTTATTGAGAACTTTTTAATCACATGTTAAAGACTAAAAATTCCTTCCATAATCTTACTGTATGCTTACTTTCATAGATATTAAATTGGTTAAAAATCTACTTTTAGCAAATTGACTATTTAATACTCAAAAATTTTTCTCACCATGGAGATAAAGATTAGTTTCAAATGGGTTCCTGTTGACATACGTAAAAATACTGGATGAAAGGTAATAAAAACATCAAATAATTACATTTAAAAAAATGATATAAAACTGTAATTTTAATAAAATATATATCCCTGATAGTTTATAAAACATCTCTTATTTGTAGAAAGCCACTGTAATGTATGACTATGTATAGAACTCTATAATGATTAGTTACTTATTTTCTAAAATCTGCTTTCAGTTCCATATTTTATATAACAAAACGTTATTTATAAATACTTAAGGATATGTTTGTCCAAACCCACAATCTAAATAAAATTTTCATTCTGGGGTAGAATTTCCTCAACGCTCTTTCCATAGGGGCTGTTTACCTACATTTTCTTGTAATTTTAGAAGAGTGCAATTTAAAAATATGGTCATTGAAATATAATGCAAGACATATACAAGTGACATATTTATCCTGAAATAAAATTTGATTCCTCCCTGAATATGTTTAAAGCTCAATTTCAATGTAAGACTTCGATAAACACAGTTTAGTCTCGGGTAAAATGGAGCGCAATCTCCATGCTTGTGTTTAAATAAAGGGTTGCAGTGATCCCAAAGCAATGCTTCATTTGTCAGCAGCAAACCACAAGAAGCATAGATCTGGGGAGACACCAGACATCCATGATAGCATTATTATTAAATTATTGTGTGACTCTGCTACTGAGTCTGTAATTGAATCTCACTACTTTCTTAGTCTCCATTCTGTCATTTGATCTCCGTCAGTTTCAGTATTCATGTTTGGGTATAAGGAATTATAAACTCAAGCAGTTTCCTGATATATATTTATTTTTAAAAAATTCTATTAGAACAATTATCCTCTTAACTTTCTAAAATCACAAAAAAATTTCCAAAATTGGAAGTTTCTTATTCAAATAAAATAGTCTTCCCTATTTATCCATTGGAAGCAAAATTTAACACAGGTCTCAAGTCCAAAGTAGTGAGCTTGAGACACCTCATACATATATGTGTATATATATTTATCTGTCTATCTGTAATAGATATAGAGAGATAAATATATAGATACAGACAGCACTGTTTAAAAAGTCTTCATTGTAATAAACTAAAATAACTGCAATATTTAAAACTGTAAGCTTATTATTGGTATTCACTATTTGTATTTCAATAGAACTCCCTATTGTAAACTGACCAAAGTTAATTTTAATTATAAAGAAAAATATATTTATTCCTGGTATGATAATAACTTTTTTCACTGTTAATGATTGTATCAGGGACCTCAATTCTAAGCTAAACATAAAAGACAGACAAATATGATTTGCATACAAAACCATATATATTATTATAATAGTGTATTAATTATTTAGTCCTTGGAAGAGTAATATTGTCAGAAATACAAATCTGAATCTTATTTAATGCTCTTGTACCAAAAAGCATAACTGAATTGAAACTATATATAAAATGTCACATCATCTAGTTAAACTGGCACGATTGGGGGAGAAGAAAAAAATATTATTTCTCTTCTAATAGTTAAACCTATTTCAATCCCTGCTCAGTACATGCATAGTTGATTTATAATGTACTAATAAGTTATAACATTTACCTGGTGAGTGGAAGTAATACAAATATTTATCCTTGACTGTTTTATTAAATTATTATATATATGTTATTAGACATAAAGCAATGCTATTTAATCTTAGTATATTTTTAATATAAAGAAAATTTGGAATTAAGCAAATAATTAACTTACCCAACAATACAAGAAATATAAAATGCCTATTGACTGACCCTCGGCTATGGAAAATGACCAAATAAATAAAATTCCATCATGTAATGTGCTCTCTCTGTATTTTATATAACAAATAAAAAATAATAAAGATCTTATTTTCTGATAATAATCATCTAATTTTTACCTAATATGGTTTGAGATAGCATTATGATTCCTACTTTACTTTCCCACCCACCATAAGAATGGGTAAAGAGATTATAATTTTTTTTTTTTTTTTTTTTAAAAAGCTGTTCCTGAACAGCTTTTTTTTTTTTTTTTTTTTAATTTATTTATTTTTGGCTGTGTTGGGTCTTCGTTTCTGTGCGAGGGCTTTCTCTAGTTGCGGCAAGCGGGGGCCACTCTTCATCGCGGTGCGCGGGCCTCTCACTATCGCGGCCTCTCTTGTTGCGGAGCACAGGCTCCAGACGCGCAGGCTCAGTAGCTGTGGCTCACGGGCCTAGTTGCTCCGCGGCATGTGGGATCTTCCCAGACCAGGGCTCGAACCCGTGTCCCCTGCATTGGCAGGCAGATTCTCAACCACTGCGCCACCAGGGAAGCCCCAAGAGATTATAATTTTATGAGGTCAAGGCTTTTAGACATTCAATGGAGAATGATTATTTCTACTTACAGTTTTTAAAAATGCAAGTCTAATTCTCCCTATTCAAAAAATTATCCAAATCAGCCATAACACATGAACTTCGAGTTTAAATTTTTCCAAAATTTAAAAATAGTTTTAATTGCTATTTGTTCATAATATAATATCCATAACTGCCTGACAAAATAGATTCTTAGTGTCTAATGTTACACCATTGTAACAATTTAAAGGCCATAATTAATTTATACATTGAAATAATTGATTGTGTTATTCCTTTCTATTTTCCATATATATTTTTTGGGTACATACACACACATACAGATCTACCTGTAGATACAGATACACAGAAATACATATGGATGCAGATGTATAGATAAATACCTGAAGATATAGATATGTAGATGTTACTTTGTAATTTGTCCTGTAAGTTTTCTCCAGTGTTTCATCTGTGGCTTAAAAGAGTGAAAAAGAGATTTGAGTTTCTTAGATTTCTGATATATTCTTTGCATTGTGAAGTATTTATAACACATAAATGTGAATATTTTGAAAAATATTTTGTGCAATTACATTAAATTATTTAAGTAACCTGTTCAGTAGAAAAAAATAGATGATAAAGAAATTACTTGTCTGGGGGAAAACCCCCTTTGAAAACTTTTAGGATTGATGGCCTAGTTTATAAAAGCAGTATGATTTAAATGATGTCTTTTATCATAGGAAGTGAACTATTGGTGTTTATTTGCTTAGATTACACATTGTTATGCTATACATTGTTGTCATCCTTATTATACTTCCTTCCTATAAATATTGTCCATTGTTTTTTATGACTTCCCTAACATCCTGTTTCAAGTAAATATGAAGGAAAAGTCCATTATGCGTTGGATACTCTATTAATAATACATAAACTGTAGTGAGTTTAGCATATTCCAATATAAATTCTGTCGGGTATATCTATTTCTTATAGTACATTTAGGAACACGTTCATCTTTAAACTCAAAAATCAAATAATAACTATTAGCCACTGCTATCTCCATTCTTTGCAATTGTAGGATTAATCTCAAAGAGTGATATGTAGAGCAGGCTTTTTAATTCACCCTTACAAAACAGTCATATGCTGTGGTGTTTCATTGATTAATTAGAAAGACCAAGAATTATCTCGCTCATGAAGAGAAATAGAGACTATGAGAGCACTCATTCCCCCTGCAATTGATTTATAATTTAGCAAAGTAATTGAATAAGAAAAAAAAAAAAGGAAAACCTTGAATATCACTTTAAGAAAATATTCAGGTCTTCTCCTTTTCCCCATCTTTTCTCTTAAAAATAAATAGATATGTATTATACACACACACACACACCACAGCAACAATACCTCGTGAGGTTTCCATTTTCTCTTCATAAGCAGTAAGATCCATTATTAGGACTTTTATGTTTTGGGAGGTGTTTCTCAGTAGTTCTAATATAAAATGTCTTGGTTAGGCTCCAGAGATCCTGCTTTTATTCAGACACTTTGCATCTTAATGTGGCTATAAGACCATCTCTTAGTAGTGCTAAATTTAGGGATAAGTGCATTAACATATTAGGACTGCTATGAAAATATTTAAGAGTGCTATAAAGACACTCCTCACTGTGCATTCCTTACCATATTTTAATGATGAGGATAATGGTGGTTCCAGGCAGAGGAATTTGAAGTGAATCATAGGAGAAAAAACTTTTTCAGGATGTTTAAAACTAGTAGTCAGTGTTTTCAACTCATCACTGTGTGCGCGTGCACGCGTGTGTGCATATGCGTGTGTGTACATTCCTAATATGATTCTCGTGACTTAGCTTTCACATAATGTTTCCACATGATGATATATTTTCACACAATGTTGACAATTTTTCATATATAATATGACAGCCTTGGTTATGTAATCTGATCTTTCTAAACCTCAGTTTTCCTGTGCAGCATTAAAGTTGGAGGTGGTTAAAACCCCATTTCTAAAGTTCTAGAATTTTATGTTAACACCTAAATAAGATAATGTCATAGACATTAAGAAGCTTTTGGGGATATATTTTAAGACACAACTAATTTTTGAAAACAGATATGCAAGATACAAAGAAAGAAATTGCTTTACCTTAGGAAACGTCTCATGTTCTACAATACAAATAATCTTATGTATAAATTTACATCAGGTAAAAACAAAGCTAATTAAAACCAATGTCCTTTGGTCCCATTTAGCATGTTTTCTTCTAGAAAACTTCATTAAATAGAAAAATTAAGTAAAATGCCTAAGAACCTAACTAGAGTTTTTATAATAAAATACCTCACCATAAACCAAACTTACTCTACTAATGTTACTATTTGATATTACGTATAATAGGATCATATATATATAATTATATATATATATATCCTTGAAGTCAGAAGTATAAATATTTAAAATATCACATTGGACGTTTTTAAAATATCACACTCTGTTTTTTAAAAATGTTAAATTTATTTATACTTTAAATTTACCTTTGAGGGAACAAAATTTGTCTTAAAGAGTATAGCAAACTAGTGAAGCATTTGTATTATTGCAGCATTTGTATTAACACTAAGTAATTATCCATCTAGGCTCTTCACTTTCATAGAGAACAAGTTACAGCCAATGTTTATTTGTGACACACTCACATGTATTTTTTAAATTAACTCTCACCTTAACTTATACTTTCTTGCATACAATATATTGCCATATTACTCACATATTTTGTTATGTAATTTTAAGCATTGTCCAAAGCATTCTGATTAGCTGCACCTATACCTTGTGTAAATATTGTATGGAATGCGTGTCTGCCTCAAATCACTAAAAAGAGGTAACCCAGCAGAAAAAAAAATCTCCGATTATTTTTTTATTCCCATTTGGTGTATGTACCAAAGAATGGACATTAAACTGGCTAAACTTTGCATGTATGAGGGGCACAGTAAAATACCAAGTGAAATCTTTTCATGCAAGGTAACATTCAGAAGAGCTTCTGATCTAACATACAATTTATCAAGTCATGCAACATACCATTTAAAAATGTAATTTCAAAGCCAACTTTGATATTGTGATCTTTTACACGTAGGCAGTGGTACAAGACATTTTTATTTCAATTATGCAAAGGATACAATAATGGTGACATAATTATGTGAACCATTTCAAAATTGTTTTTTAAGCTATCAAAGAGTGTAATAAAGGGAAAACTTACTTTTCCATCCTAGAAAATAATATTATCTTATATGACTTGCTTTATTAGTCTTACCAAATCTTTCTGACTTAAAGTTAGAAAAACTGACACTACCTGCTTCCTCTGAAGCATTTTTCTATTCATTATTTCCAGAATTAGATTTGCTTATATCATGAGCTTTATCTTACATTTTCTCATTTTTCAAAGCAAATACAGAGATGACAGTATTCCAACATCTCAGCATATATCTATTAAGTGCATACAATTATTTTGTACTCTTCCTTTGTGAAAACTTCAGTTGAATCCATAATATGCTTGATGACAAGACTGCAAATGCATGTTGTTCATGTTATGTCCAAGTTCTTTGCTGCTATGTGCTAGAATAGCATGTTATTTCATTTTCTTTATTTTTCAAAAAAATCTACCATTCGAACCTATATTAACCGGTTTTGTAGTTCTACACTTGACACAGCATTGTCTAGGTAATGAAGCAGTGTCTGAATCTGAAAATAGGATTTATCCTCTCTTGAATGTTAGAGGTTTTTAAATCATACTTTTTTTCCAAGTTAAGAACACTGAATGATCAAGTTCATTCTTAGCTATGGCTAAAAATAGACAACACTGCTAATTTTACAGATAAGTAAAGAGAGCCAAATGAAGATTTCCTCCTGTCATGAAAAAGTTACCACCTTTTGCTGTTACAAAAATCACTTATTTTTTCATGCTACATAGATTTCAAAGACCTGGTGAAAAAATCTTGATTATTAATCTCATAGATATATATATAACACAATATTAAATTACAACAAATCTCCAGAAAAGACCTCCAGTTTCTCCTCAAATCTATAGTCCATTACATTCTCGTCTAAAGTTAATAATACAAATAAATGTGAACTCATCTACTACAGGTGATCACTTTTCTTTTATGCACTTTTGTTATTTAAAATAGATTCTGAGAACATACACTGTTAACAGTATCTAAATGTGAACGCTGTAGAATATTGATAACCTTTAGTTAAAATTCGACATGCCTTTTTAGAGATTAGCGTGCTTGAAAATATAATTGATGCGAATGGTTATTTTGAGTATGCAAAGTAAAAAAAAAAAAATGCTCCATCAAGTCACTACATTTTCCATATCACTTCAAATAAAACACAATTTTGCCTTTGAAACTCTCTCCCTCCTGTGGTTTTCATCCACAGTCTTTATTACATTAAGATACATTTGCCTGCAATAATGGAGAGCAATTATAGCCAGCAGATGTACACATTCAGAATATTGACCTGAGTGAGAACTACAAATATGTGAAGAAACCTCCTTCACCAGGTAAAGTGATCACCATAATCCTGACATCCTGTGTCCATCTATATATGTGTTATTTTTACTGTTTACGTATCATTTCATTTTAATATTAAAAATAAAGAAATCATTTCTTATTAAGACATGAAAAAGATGTCTTTATTTTTGACAGTTCTGACTCAAATTATGTAAACAAAAGTTATGAGAAAACCAGGGTCCATTTAAAATTGATATAATAGTACACACAAACACAATTAATATGTAATTCAAAGCCACCAAAATCAACACAATGTGAAGTTTAGTTTTATTTTTATATTAATGCTCCATATGCAAATTTGAGCACTATAAAAAGAGCTTTGGTAGGTATCAGTTTTGTAAAAGTAAAATAAGAAGCAAACATTGCAAGCTTTTTCACTGAGCATTTTAATATCATATTCAAATACTATAAAATGTTTTCTTACCTGCTTTTAAATGTTGAGAGAGAGAGGGGGAAGGAGCAAAATATAGCAACTAGGAGAAAAGCAATATTTGTATTACTACATTACAGGAAAGCAAAGATTAAAGAGCTTATATTGTCAAGCAAAGTAAATAACATTTACCTTGTTTAGCAACGGAATGGAGTTTAGCCCTGCTCAGCGCTGACAATTCCGGTGCTGCTTCTCTCTCATTCCCTCTCTCCTCTTTTTATAGTATCTTCACAGCTGAATCTTCATGAAGCTCAGTGTGCCTCCCTCTTCCAGAGAGCATCACTTTTAACTCAGACAGGCAGGAAGCTGAAGCCAAAGGAACTCTCTATCTGATTGGTTTCCATTCAGCGTTTCTGTTTAATAAGAGACGTCCCTCACATAGGAAGATATTGCCACTGATGGCGCTGCAGGGCTCCAGGTTTGGGCTGGGGGAGGAAAGACTCTTTAGGCACAGTGATTTGCAAGCGAATAAAGTAGGAGGGCTCAGAGAAGAGGGCTTTGTCAAAGACCCCTATAAGAGAAAATAACCCAGTGTTTTTCGTCTCCGTTAATCAGCTCTGCTTAATATGTTTGCAGTTGGGAGAGAAAGGTCACAGCCTGTCTGTAACCTGTAAATCATCTGTAGAAAATATATATCACGTGGAGAGTGCTGTTGCTCAAAAGGAATTTTGTGTATAGTCCCTGAAGAATTCACAACTACCTATTTCAATTTCAGTATCAAAATTCCAAGTTTAAGGAAAAGAAAGAATCCGGATTATATTTATCAATGATCATGAATTTTTATCTGTGTCTCTGAGTTTATCGACTAAAATAATCTTTCAAAAACAGTAATTTAAAAACATCTAATCATTGATGTCTTAACATGATCTTTTTCAGTGAAGAGAATGATTTCAAGCATAATTTCAAATTTCTACAACACTTTGCTTTTTACTTGATAATGCAGTTGAGGGATTTTCACCTTCCTTGGAAACGTACAAATATAATTGGGACCATAGCAACATCACAAGAACTAGATGGTCCACCTGTTAGATTTGCTGTTGTACATTGTACAACTATTAGAAAGGGTAAACCATAACAGAATCAAATCCTGTTACAGAAGAGAAGTCTCCTTAGTACTTCTGGAAATGGCACAATAAGAAAAATATTGATTAGAAGATAAATCCTTCTGAAAAGAAGTTCTAGTAATAGTTGTATGAAATGCACGGTGGGAATATGGCTCACTTTATAACAGTTCGTTAAGTCACAGTAAGTAAATAGCTTAAGTGCCAAAAAAATATCAATATCCTATTTGATGCTTCAAAGGAAAACTGACAATAGAAAATATAAATAAAATTGCACTTCTGCCCCCCCCCCCCAATGGTGAAGCTTATCCATGAAGTGTAGATAATAGAGCTGCCTATCTGAGGCATTATTATTATGTGCATTATGGAAATTCATTTCTTAAAAGGGAAAACAAATACTTGGAATATACAGTTTTACATGTCCCCAAATAAAATGTGACACAGCTAATGCATAGTAATATAACTTGTAGTACACAGTTTTTAAATACTTGTGAATTTGAAATGTAGGAAATGGAACCCCCCCAAAAGGGACTTCACTTTGTTCATCTACAAATGAAGGAAGAGAAAGAAGAAATAAAGCAAATTGTTCAGGGCTGGTTAGATCCAAGTGGTTAACAACAACGTAGTGAATTCTTCATGGAGGCTAAGAGTGTTTTCTTGAAGCAAAGACACTTAATATAAAATTCACATTCTCCTTTATATTCATTTCTTCCAGTTCTACTTGTTCTTTTAAATAAACATATTACAGAAGTCTCTCTGTTAATGCTGAGATAAAGTAATGCATGTAAAGTGGGAAAAAGGAACCAAACAAAATATTTTATCATAGTTTAAGGTAAATATTCACAAATAAAAGCTTTGAATCCCTAAAGTTGCATGGATTTCATTTCCCACTGAAACCCAACTGTAGGGAAAGGCTGTTTTGTGCGAAATCCACAATCCAACCAAACATTCTATTGCCTGATTTGAAGTTATTTTCAC
This sequence comes from Balaenoptera ricei, assembly GCF_028023285.1. NCBI lineage: Eukaryota > Metazoa > Chordata > Mammalia > Artiodactyla > Balaenopteridae > Balaenoptera > Balaenoptera ricei. Next base: position 22,974,514 of record NC_082641.1, read on the forward strand.
TACTTCCAGATAAAGGGGGAAAGGGGGATTTGCCAACTAAAAAGTGGTTACTATCTTACTATCTCAGGAGTCCTCTGCCTTTCTCTCCTTTGTCACAGTGATTATGGAGCATTTGAAAACAAGGGGCCTAAACCTTGGAATTATTGAAAATTATTTTCTATCATGTGTAGAGCTACTTGTAAGTTTTCAAATGTAAATAGCATTCTACATCATATAAAACAGTTTTTGATACTTAGAATAATGTTTATAAATATTTAGCAAACAGGTATGCATAAAACTATTAATCATCATCAGTATTTACAGTAGTAGGAGTATATTTCCTTTTCTAATATATTTAGACATGAAAATTAATTTACAGTAAATGTAAAATATTATTTGAATTATTCTTTTCAAGTTTACTTTAGCTTGAATTAAATTTTCTTAATCATTTGGTACTTTAAAAGTACTACCTTATGGCAAAAACATGTCATGACATTTTTTTCTTTTCTTCTTCTTTGAATATAATGTGTCCCCATACCTGAGGACTCCATCTATATAATACTGTTCAAAACAGCTGACTTATTCCTGTGTGATATTGTGATTTATAATAAGAAATATATATATATTTACTCTTCATCCCGGTTTCTGGCACAGAGCTCCTAAAACCATTGGGATTTCCTAAGAGATAAGATCCATAAAGGTATCTTTTCTTAAGTTAGTGAGGTGACTGTTGGACTGCACCTAAGGATGGGGGCTGAATGCCGGGAGAACTGATGCCGTAAGCTCAGCCTCTGTACACCAGTGCCTAACTGAATCTCGGAGACAGAGTTTTGGGTGAAGTAGAAAAGAATAGCTTTATTGCTTTGCCAGGCAAAGTGGGACAGAGCGGGCTTCTGCCCTAGAAAACTATGTGTTCCAACCCAGGGGAGTTTGGTGAGGCGTTTTACGGTGATGGTTCAAGGGTAGGGTTGCTGATAAGATTAAGGTGTGTGAAAGGCCTCCACTCCTCTAATCTGGTCTCAGGTAATCTTCTTGATGAGCTTCTCTGGTTCCTTTAATGTAACCTCAGGTGGTCTTTCTCTAGTATGAAGAATGCTGACCTCTTGAAAGAATTTAAAGACATTGTTATATGTATCCCTTGAGGTCGAACCAGGACCCTGCCCCAAGGCTGCACTCTTGTTTCCTGGCTGCCTTTCCCTTGTCTTTGCATCCCTTCCCTTCTGGGATTAGCAACTGTTTGAATCTGCCCTTTGGAACTCAGGGAAGATCATGGAGGCTGGAGTCAAGAAACGGGACAGAAAGGCTTCCCTGCTTAGGAGCCCCACAGGGTCCTGCTCAGGTTCAGAACCGACCAAGTGATTAGAGGTTTGGAGCTTTCAGTCACACTCCCCTGATTTGGGAAGGAGAGAGTGTTGGAGGTTGAATTAATGGCCAATGGCCAATGATTTAATCAATTATACCTATGTAATGAAGCCTCCACAAAAAAACCAAAAAGACAGGATTTGGAGAGCATCCAGTTGGTGCACCAGTGGAGATTTGGGGAGAGTGGTGCCCTTGGGTAGAGCATAGAAGCTCCAAGTCTTTTCTCCATACCATGCCCTATGCATCTCTTTCATCTGGTTATTCCTATTACATCCTTTCATAGTAAACCGGTGATCTAGTAAGTAAAATGTTTCTCTGTGAGTTCTGTGAGCCACTCTAGCAAATTAATCAAATCCAAAGTGGGATCATGGGAACTTGTGATTTATAGCCAGTTGGTCAGAAGTACAGTAGCATATGTATAGCTGATTCACTTTGTTATAAAGCAGAAACTAACGCACCATTGTAAAGCAATTATACTCCAATAAAAATGTTAAAAAAAAAAAAAAAAGTACAGTAGCAACCTAATCTTGCAGCTGAGAAGGCAGTCTTGGAGGACTGAACCCTTTAACCTGTGGAATCTGATGCTATTTCCAGGTAGATAGTGTCAGAATTGAGTTAAATTATAGGACACTCATCTGGTGTCCTGAGACTTCTTTGTTGGTGTGAGGACCCACCCACACACATTTAAATTGGTACCAGAACCTATTTACCATGCCACATAGAAGACTCCAATATTTTTTGCATTTTATTATTAAAATACTATTCTATTATAAAGTAATTATTTTACATATTGTTGAGAAAGACATTGAAAAAGTTAGTCACAATGCTAGTTTATCTTGCACTGAAGTGGAAATTTTTTTAGAAAAAGATGAATTTATGAATAAAATAAACTTTATACTCAAGTTAATTTTTAAGCATACAATTTGTCCTGCAGTGTTTAAGGAGGACCATAAAGACATGGATGTTGCACTGGGACAACTGAGACAGAAGCTTCCTGTGCTGTGACACCACACATGGGGCTACCCTGGAATTTAAGACCACTAGCTGGGAAAGAATTGCTCACTCTTTCCCAGCCAAAATGGAAATGCTTTGCACAAGAGCTTTTGCATACCACTATCATGAATATCCCCTACCAGACCTCAGCGCCAAGGATTTGCTCCTGCAATGAAGATTAAACTATACTTAGGAATGGAGCAAAAATTATAAGTTATTCTTTTTCCTCTATAGTAATCCCATCATTGCTCACATTCCTACTTACCTCAGGCCCTCTCCAGAGTTGAAGCTTCTCCAATCATCTATCATCACCTTGATTCTTATCACTCTATAACTTGAGGTATCCCCAAATCTCATCAGAGTTCCCTCATTCCAAATACGCCCACTGGCAAATCTGTTTAACATTAGGAAATCCTTTGTATCCTCAGCCTTTTCTTTGAACGTTCCCTTCGGTTCCCTGCTTTAACTCAAGGCTGGCCACTGTCTGAAGATTCTTTTCCATTTCATGTTTCTCACTTGAGAGATGGTGTTATTCCCATAGCCTGGAGTACCACAGGCCTGGAGTTAGGATAAATGATCTCCTTGCTTGTCTTTGCTAGGCCATTTTTCCTCACTCCTTTATCCATACTTGACATAGATTTTATCATACCTATGGTCAGTTAATCCATGACAGAGGAGGCAAGAATATACAATGGAGAAAAGACAGTCTTTTCAACAATTGTCATCATTTTTAATAAATTCAGCAACCACTTAGTTGATCTACACAACACACTGACTCCTCCTTGCTTTGATTTTCCTATTCTGACTTCTCCTTTCAAGTCATTCTCTCTGGGATCTTATGCCAGCAATTCTGTCTCCACTTCAAGACCTCTCTCCCCCATTGACCTCCCATCTTCTTTCAATGTTTGTCACGCCTCTGTGTTTCTAACTTCTCGGCTCACTCAGGTTTTATCCCAGGGCCCATTATCAAAACCACTCCCTTGCATACTCTCTTGTTCTACTCTTGATTCACAACTGCACACACACTGCTTCCTCTAGAGAGCAATACTTTTCTAAAGAATGGTGAAAAAAAGATATAAAAGAGAAGGGGCTTTATATCATGTTTGTGGCAATGAAATATGAACCATGGACAGTCTCTGGGATCATGAAATGATCCATACACAAAATAATGCAGCAGAAGTAGAATTTTTGAGTCAATATTCTTAGTTGCTCTTTGTTTTTTCATCATAGTTCAAAGAACTTCAACATTTTCCAGTCTTTATATAGATGATGAAAATTTAGGAAGTTCTCAGAATCCTTGAAATCTTTCTTTGGATATTCATAAACCATGCAGAAGATGGATGGCTTATACGAGTCCTCTGTTATTTTTTAAAATTCTGCTTATAGTTGTAATTGTCACCTGAATACCACTGTTATTATTATTGCAACTGCTACTGCTATCAAAAGTAATAATAATACAACTAATTATAATAATAGCAATGACTTTAACTTATTGTATATTTGCATAAATAACTACAAGCATTTTACATACGTCTCTACAAGATGGATTTTGTTTTCACTTGATATAGTATAAGGATACTGACGATCAGTGAAGTTGTCTGTCAAAATTTACTTAGCTAGGCAGTTGATAGAACCAGGAGTAGAAACCAGTTCTATTTAAATTTAATTCCCATTCTTTTAAGCACTATACAGCCTCTTCAACTGCCTATTGGCAACAAAGCACATCACAACTCCAGGCACTGCTGGCCAAAGGTAGCTGGAATATTGTGTATCCCCTAGAGAGATTTCTCATCCACAAAGTTTCTATAAAGAAAGAAAAGTAAAGAATTATACCTAACATGTTTATTCTTACTAAAGAGATTTTTTTATATGATATAGAACATAGGAAATGTGTATGTAGATTTAGAATAAGTTCTAGTAAGGAATTAGGTTAGAAGGACATACCAATTTATAAATGATTGGTAAGTATTAAACATATGTTAAAGCTTTTTCTTTCTGGATCATGAGTAAATCTTTGGAAATACTTATAAATGCTTGTCCAGATTATGTTAGTCAGATAAGTATTCTAAAAATAATATAACAAAAATTCCACTGACACCTACATTAAAGATATATTTTAAAAACCCCTAGAGTTTTACTCATCTTTGTATCCTTTTAGCACATGAAAGAAAACCAGAGTAGTTAGCCAGTAAATGGTATTTCATGCACTTCATATGTTTCAAACAAAAGAAAATTTAATAAAAACAGTATCATTTATTTTCTTTTTTAATTAAAATGATGTTGTTATATGCTGGTACATAAACACTATATGCTTATCCTAAAAGTCAAACAGAGTAAAATCACTTGATAGCACTCAAATATAAGAAAATTTCTATTGCTATTATTTACCATGTAAATTAAATCACTCACACAATTAATTTTAAATAAATGGGATTATATCCTGTATATTATTTTTATCATGGAAACTTTAAAACTTTTAACACTTCTTCTTTTTCCCTTATTTTTCCTCCTTTCTGTCCCTCTTTTCTTTTACTACCCCTTCTTTCAGTGTAGGTACTGACATCAACAGCCTCTTACACAATTTTTTGTACCTTATGTAATCAAATTTAAAAATCTATCTATTCATCTTTTAATCTGTGTATCTTTGTATCTATGCATCTATGTCTCTGTGTCTCTGTCACCTATGTATATCTATTGATCTCTCTACCTATATTGTTTATATGTACCCTTAGTGTTTTAATTAAAAATAAACAGCATATTTCATTACCTTCTCTGAATCTTGCTTTTCTATCTAATGTATTGTGAACATCTCTACAAGCCAATTGATAAACGTATTGTTTCAAAGGCTGCTAAACATGTTATTTTATGTAATATTTATGGACGTTTTTCTTTTTTTAAAGTTTGTATCAGCTTTTTCAAATGAAATTTTGGGATTTGCTTTTCTTGGTAAAACAATTCAGTCATCTGTTTTCAAGCTTTTTTTTTTTTTTTTGCCACTCTGCATGGCATGCAGGATCTTACATCCCAGACCAAGGATCGAACCCATGCTCCCTGTAGTGGAAGCTCGGAGTCCTAACCACTGGACTGCCAGGGAATACCTTGTTTTCAAGCTTCTGAAGCTTACTGACTACATTCTCCTTTTATGCTATATTCTTCCTTGGGATATGGTTCATTTGGATATCGGGAAGGAGGGAAATTACGTATCTGTGTTCAATTTTCAGAGTTATGCAGATTCTATGTTTAGGTTTTAGTTTATTAATTAATAGAAGAACAAAAAATAATGGCATTTGCTCCACCAAATTTGAAAAGAAAATATAATTGAGAAAGTTTGATATTAAAAAGACTGGTATTAACAATTTAGATTCTAAAAACACGGATTCTTAAATCAAAGAGCTTTGTCATAAACAGTATCTCAAAGCTTCAAAAGAGGAGCCTACCCACACAAATAGCAGAAATCGTAGACAATTGAAAGAAGAAAAACGTTTCCCAAAAAGTAAGCTAATACATATCTTTATGTGTGTGCCATGTTTTGATTTATTTAATAGCAATTTCTAAAAGGTGCCTTTAATATAAATGTCTTGCAAATCTTACAGCTAATGATGTCCTTTTTGATTTTTTCCCGTCTTTTTTTTTTTTAAAGCATTATTCATTATTTATTTATTTATTTATTTATTTATTTATTTTTGGCTGTGTTGGGTCTTCGTTTCTGTGCGAGGGCTTTCTCTAGTTGTGGCAAGTGGGGGCCACTCTTCATCGCGGTGCGCGGGCCTCTCACTATCGCGGCCTCTCTTGTTGCGGAGCACAGGCTCCAGACGCGCAGGCTCAGTAGTTGTGGCTCACGGGCCTAGTTGCTCCGCGGCATGTGGGATCTTCCCAGACCAGGTCTCGAACCCGTGTCCCCTGCATTGGCAGGCAGATTCTCAACCACTGCGTCACCAGGGAAGCCCTCCCAAGTCTTTTAAAGATAAAAATATAACTTGTATGGTCAGTCTTTTTTTTTTTTAGAATTTAAAAAAAATTTTAAATATTGTTAAATTTATTTAACCTTTGCAAATTTTTATATTGTGTGTTTTACAATGTGTGTAATATATCAGCATATATTGTAACATTTTACAATCGTAGTAAATATATTAGTAATTGTACAAAAAGTATAGTTAACATATTACAAGATGATATTCATATATCTTAAGTGCACAGCCAAAAAAAAGATTGAAAGCTCTGAGCTAAACAGTGACTTTAACATCATCTCCATAAATAAGCAAACCTTTAAAGAATATCCTCACACACAGTACTTTGCTAGAAGCACTGAAACACCACAGTAGAAAGTCTGAGTTTCTTCTCTTAAGACACCATAGGGATAATTTATACCCTGCCAAGTGAAAGTGACCTTGAGAAGTTTTCTTTTCTTTCTTTTTTTTTTTTTTTAAATTTATTTATTTATGGCTGTGTTTTTGGGTCTTCGTTTCTGTGTGAGGGCTCTCTCCAGCTACGGCGAGCGGGGGCCACTCTTCATCGCGGTGCGCGGGCCTCTCCCGTTGTGGAGCACAGGCTCCAGACGCGCAGGCTCAGCAACTGTGGCTCACGGACCCAGCCGCTCCACGGCACGCGGGATCCTCCCAGACCAGGGCTTGAACCCGTGTGCCCTGCACTGGCAGGCAGACTCCCAACCACTGCGCCACCAGGGAAGCCCAAGAAGTTTTCTTTTTAAACCAACAAAAAGGAAAGACTTTTGACTCTTATCTACTGTCTGTTAGCATCTAACCCTGGTTGGAGTAACTAAGTCAGTGGCTCTTGGCCCTGGTGACAGATGAGGATCACCTGAGCCTAGGTTTCTCATCCTGACATTCTGACTCAGTTGTTCTAGGGTGTATAAAGCCCAGACCCTGGCAATTCCCTTGGCTTCCCTGGTGATTCCAATGAGCAGATGGGTCAGATAACAACCACAGACTTGGGCGTTGATCTGAGAATGAGCCTTCACATTCACCCTGTGGTTAAGTTCAGGAGAGAGTCTAAGCATTTGATGTCTAGAGGACTCCAAAGACTCCAGGTTCCAATGCTCCCAACCCCGATATGCAGTGCTCCAGGTGAACGGAATTTTTCATACTTCCTTGAATGTAATCCTTTTTGTTTGTTTGTTTTGCATTCTTCGCGCACACTGTTCCTTCTGCCAGGGAACTCGTACTGCTTTCTGTACTTTTTTTTTTTAATCCTTCAAGGCAGTGTAAGGGCCATCTCCTCTGTGAGGGTGTCCCTCATGCAAGGGTAATGATTTACCACTCTTCTTCAGATATCACTAATGGGCATACATTTCTTTCTGTCTCTTGGAGGGAGGCAGGTCCATCTCCCTCCATCAGAGAGCAAATTCCTTGGAGGCTAAAATCTTGTCTTATTTACACATTGTGATCTTAACCAGCACATACATTATTACATGCCTGGTGTATAATAAGGTTCATAAAAGGGACCCCTAATTTTGAAATTGGCTAATTGGTTAATATATAAGGCCTCAATTTTTTTCTCTAAAAGAAAGAGCCATCTGCAATTATCACATTATCTGTAACATATAGCTAACCTTATCTACACAGCAGCATATTTTAACAGGCAAAGCTAGAATAAGTTATTACAAATACGTCTTAAAAGGAAATGTAATATTGTTCAAACTTCGGTTTTATAGTTTCAGCTATTGTGTATGAAGATTAATATCTTAGTACCTATATATTAACTTCTGGTCTTAAAATGAAAAATGCAGACAGAAGAACAAAACTGTACCTACAGTTTGTTTTGCTTTAAGTAAAATTGGTGGGTTTTTTAAAATTAATTATTTATTTATTTATATTTATTTTTTTTGGCTGTGTTGGGTCTTTGTTTCTGTGCGAGGACTTTCTCTAGTTGTGGTGAGCGGGGGCCACTCTTCATCACGGTGCACGGGCCTCTCACTGTCGCGGCCTCTTGTTGCGGAGCACAAGCTCCAGAAGCGCAGGCTTAGTAGTTGTGGCTCACGGGCCTAGTGGCTCCGCGGCATGTGGAATCTTCCCAGACCAGGGCTCGAACCCGTGTCCCCTGCATTGGCAGGCAGATTCTCAACAACTGCACCACCAGGGAAGCCCCTGGTGTTATTTTTTTAACAATAGTTTGAAAACTAGCCATGATGGTATTGCACTAGGTACCTCCTACACTTACCTCATTGTATCTTCTCAATAATATTAAAAAAAAGGCATGCATGCATTTTCTTACCTTGCAAATAAAGAACATTAGGCTTGGAAATGGTCAAATGTAACAGCCAAATCACGCAGCTCACGGGTGGCACAGCTGTGATTGAACCCAGGTCTGTTTTACTCTCACACCTTTGTTATTTTTAGTGCACTATACACAAGAACATCAGATTACATGTTCTGAGTACACTTATCGGATTTCTTTTCATAGTCCACCCTTCAAGGGAATGGGTTTGATAATTTAGATAATAATTCTGTGTTTTCCTGTGTGAATCTAAGCAAGTTACCCAACCTCTTACAGCCTCGGTTTTCACACTACAAAGGAGGAAATAATCATAGGATCTCTGTGAAGGCCAAATGAGGCAATGGCATTGCTGTAGGGAACTAAGTTTTAAGTGACTGGTGTCAAATTTGGAATTTTTGCTTTTAAAACAGACAGAAATACACCTACAGGGACAAGGCCCCGGTCTAGTTCAAGCATTCTTCTGGTCCCAGTGGCCTACTTATATCATCCTCTTTGACACTGGCTATTTCTGCAGTTTTGCTACTGGGTATAGAGAAAAGCTAAAGGAGGAAATACAGATTATATTTACTGAATCTCTGCAGTGTGCAACATGAGAGCACATCTCCTGACTAATGGGGAGAAAAGCACAGTAGTAAAAAAAATTTGTGGTAGTAGTGTTGTCAGTGTTAGATTTGTGCTTTATGTAATATACATTTTTATAGTAGCACATGACTCTACTGGGTGTGTCAGCTTCATATATAATTAATTACGTTTAATGTGTGTATGTGTTTAAAATAGTTTGAGTTATCTTTTTAAAAATCCTGTGTGTCAATCTTTATGTTTTAAAGTGAATGTTTATATAATTCACATATAATAGCTAATTTAGTTGAGTTCAAATCTACCATATTGCTCTTTGTCGTCTGCTTGTCATTTTCTCCTTTATTCTACCTTTCCTGCCATTCTTTATATTAGGTACTTTTTAAAAATTTCATTTATTTCCTTTTCCATTTTCTACTAGCTGTTTTGTTATACCGTTTGTTACTATCTCCCACTGGTTATCTTAGAAACTGAAAATGCAGCTTTAACATATGAGACAATATATATTTTTATTTTCAGAGGCAACAAATTAGTATTTTTAAAGCATATAAAACAATGGAAAATATAATGATAATGGAATAACCTCATTTACTGTGCTTACATTTTATACAATTATTGTTATGTATTCCACATATTTTTATAAAACACAAGACATAGTGTTTAATATTGTTTCACACAGTGAATAGAATTTTATATTTAGTCATATATTTACCATTTCCAATATTATTTACTCCTTCTTAGATTTATCTGCTTCCACTTGAGATATAGCATTTCCCATAGTGAAGGTATACTTGAAAACAAATCTCTTAGCCTTTGTTTTTCTGAGACTGTGTTTATTTCATCTTCATTTGAAGGGTATTTTTGCTTTATATAGAATTCTTTGTTAACCATTCTATTTTCTTTCATTACTTAACATATCTTTGCCTTCTGCTGAGACAGAGTTTCTGTTGAGAAGTTGGTTTTCTTTCTTATTATTGATCATGAAAGATAATATGTCTTTATCTCTGGCTGATTTTAAATTTACTCTTTATACTTCTTCTTTGAGGTTCGGTTATGTTTGTCCTAGGCGTAGTTTTCTCTGTGTTTCTTCGTATGGTTTATTTATTTACTTTCTTGAACATGTGGTTTGATATCCTTTTTATATTTGGAAAATTATTTTTCATTTTCCTTTTAAAAAATTGCTTCTGTTCCATTCTCCCACTCTCTACTTCTCCTAGGACCTCAATCACATGCTTGTTAGTTTTTTATCATATGCTACATTTCTCCTATACTCAGTCTCTTTTCCATTTTTTTTCTGTTTTTCAGAAAGGATATTTTCTCTTGAACAGTCTTCAAGTTTTCTAATCCTATTTTTTTGTTTGCTAATACCAGCCTGGTGTTAACTCAACTTATTAAACCATTTTGTCAACTATTTTCTCTATTTAAAAAATTAATCCTCACTATTTTGATGCTTGTGCTTACTTCAACATCTGCATTATTTTCAAGTATAGTTCTGTTGCCAGTTTCACCTCCTGAATACCACTTGACTGTTTCATCTCCTAACATGTCAAGTTATTTTTATGATGTACTAAACATTGTGGGTAATATGTCCTGAGAATTGGGATTATGCTGTCTTCTTCTGAAGGATACTGATAGTTGTTCTGATAAGCAGTCTAAACCTCATGGAGCACCTTGATCCTGTTGAAACTTGATTTTAGGCCCATTAGGGCAAGTTTATTTCTGCTTGATATTTCAGAGTCTCAACTGAATACTCAGAATCTTCACTGTTATCTCTATTCTGGCTGGGTTCATACACCAGTATACTTCAGCACTGTGATAACTCTGACATTTCCATTTGGCTCTAAGTCTGCCAGCATTTGTTCTATCCTAGGTATCCCAAAGTTTTCCATTCAATATCTATAGCCATGGACCCAGGGAAATTTTTATATAGATTTTGGAGAATGCTTGTATGTAGTTTTCACCTGTCTCATATCTTTTCTTCAAAACTTAGTTGCCCTGACTACCTTGGTGTCCAATCTCCGTTTCATCCGTGTAGTAATATAGCTACTTTCTTTTTGTACTCCATTTTCCTATGCACCTTTGGAAAACATACCCAGGAAAAAAGCTAAGATAAATGTGGAGATCACTTCTTATGCTTTCCTTATCTCAAGTATCATAGCATTGAATTGGCTATTGTCCTAGAGAAAAATTGGTGTCTCAATTAAATTAACCTTTAGCAGGGAAGAGGTAACTCACAGATCTGCTACTGTTATCTTTTTTTTTTTTTTCATGCCTTATGTGAATCTTTATGGTATAAAATCTCACCTCTTGCACACATGCCTGAATCTAAGCCATGTGCTCTTATTTTCAGGTAGCTGAATATGGCAGTTTATTTTTTACTTCCACATGTTGGTCCCTCTGCCTAGAAAGTTTCCAGTTCAATTTAGTCTCTCCCTCCCTGCCCATTTTACCTTCAAACTCAATCTACCTAAAGAACACATACTCAGTTCTCAAGACATAGTTCAAATATCACCTTTTCTTTTAACTCTTCTCCTCCATGTTCAAGTAGAATTAAGAGCTTCTTGCTTTATTTTTCAGAAATGACTGAACATGATACTATATTAGCATTTTTATGTTTAATATATTACATGCTGAACTATATGCTTTTGAAACAGAACATACTTTTCCCTATTATTTGTATTTCTCTCTCTTCCACTGTAACAGGTACATGGAGGTGAGGGTGATTAACACTTGTTAGGTAAAGAATAAATGACCATGTGAATAAACTGTGTAATAATACATTGGATTTCTTAAGCAATACTGGTATGATATATTTAGTGCATTAGGTAATATATCTCTGATTATTCTAACCACATCCCAATTAAGATTAAACAAACAACAACTGAGGAAGAGGAAGTTTCCATAATAGGTAGTCATGAATCTAGTATCAGGAGCCTGTTTTTCTAAGACTCTAGAATCCATATTCTTTCCACTAACCAAAACTATGTAATTCTTCGTTTGAATGGAGGTTTCAGAAAAAATTATTATTATTTTAAATTATGCAGATGACATACTGTGGCAATAAGAAATAAGAGAAAAGCTTTTAATTCTGTTATTATCCAGATTAATAGAATAGAATCATTAAAATGAATTAAGTGTAATCTCTTAATATACATATACAGATGTACACACATATATATAAATTTTAGAAAATATATACTACTGATTTCTTAAAATACAACTCAAAACCTCAAGAAAGAAACATAACACTCTGAAAAAGTAAATAATATATTCAGAATTTCCCAGCATTAGGAAGCACGTATGTAAAATGTGTTTGTATAATTTGAAGTAGTAAGCATGTGACTAATTTAACTTTTACCACTAAAAATGTATAAAACTGTAAACTATACAAGCAAACGATGTCTTGTAAATCTTTATAAATATGTACACATAATTTTAATCAAAATTTTCTCTAAAAGTTAAGTGTGAACGGTTTATATATACAGATATAAAGTAATTATTCCATTTGAATAGCAATTTATACCATCTAAGTAAAATCATTCTTTTGTTAATCACTAATTCAGAAACAGAAAAGGCACTTGTGACAATGTATTTAATTATGACTGTACAGTGAGACAGATTTAGGCAGAATTATACATCTCTATTGTTCTACTATGAAAGTGGAATTAGGCTGCTCGCTGATGTTGGATTTGACGATAGACTTAGGTCTTCTGTTTCAAACAGATTTTATCAATCACACAGTTAATAAATCAAACAGTTTCCGATTTCAGCACCCTAAGATGTTTCTCCTGCCATTATATAATACTACTGATTAAACCAAAAATGCAGAAATGTATTTTACAAGTGATTATCTAAACTCAAACTACCAAACACACTGAGACTGGACTTACTATTACATTTATTTTTCAAGTAATTGACACAGTTTCAAATTTCTTCATGCAGAAGTGTCATTGTCCTTCTCTCTCTCTCTTTTAATTTCTTTCTGTTTTTCCCCCTCTTCTTCACTCGGATTGATTTCTAGTTTGGGACACATTATTGGCAAATAGCAACTAACCATGAAATCATTGTATCTATGTTGGCAGTTTAACTTTTTTTTTTTTTAATTAATTAATTAATTTATTTATTTTTGGCTGTGTTGGGTCTTCGTTTCTGTGCGAGGGCTTTCTCTAGTTGCGGCAAGAGGGGGCCACTCTTCATCGCGGTGCGCGGGCCTCTCACCATCGCGGCCTCTTTTGTTGGGAGCACAGGCTCCAGACGCGCAGGCTCAGTAGTTGTGGCTCACGGGCCTAGTTGCTCCGCGGCATGTGGGATCTTCCCAGACCAGGGCTCGAACCCGTGTCCCCTGCATTGGCAGGCAGATTCTCAACCGCTGTGCCACCAGGGAAGCCCCGGCAGTTTAATTCTGATGTTCAAATAAAAGAGTTTTTCCCAGTTCCTTAGGTATACCAATTTTTGTACTAAGGTACAAAGTGTCACAAAATTCGATTACATAATCAACTACTTGGAAACTAGGAAACTAAAAAACTAGAAAAAATAAAATTTAGTATCTTACCTTTTCAATATCTTACTGAAAGGCCACAGTCTATGTAGAATTCTGTAGAAACAGCTTCTAGGATACAGATAAAGAATGAAAATACAATGAAAATTAGCAGACATGAAAAGATGAGGTTGTATTAGTTCTGCTTAGTTCCTGAAATAGCAAAATACCAAAGGGAAATATCTGCACATCTGCCTTGCTGTGGGTTCTCTTGCCCCCAAGCAAACAGGGGAGCCTTTTTTTCTGTATTGTATTAACTTATTCTTTCCAAAATTGTATCTGACTGACCATTAAATCAGATCAATTTATGTATGACTATTACTTTCCATTGTTTTAAAATAAGTAGGCATTGAACAGTGTGAGCTATCAAAAAAAGAAAAGAAAAAAAGTTTTTACTTTGAGTTTCCTTGTAGCAGAAATGAATAATGAACATCAGGATGCTAAGAGCCTGTCAGCAATTGCATTATACACCTAACTTTGTAAAGACTATTAAAATTCAATTGAAAAATAGCTGAAATTTAACTTTATAATGCTGTAAATTGAAAGTGAATTAGAGAACCTAAGAAATGTTTCTCTTATTCTAGATAAAGTAAATTTTCAAAGTGGAATTTAAACAAGAGTTTAGCTTTGAGTATGAACTTCTACTTTTATTGAAATCCCTAACTTTCCCAAGATTTTTTAAACAATGGTATTGAATGATCTGGTAACCATTTAAGTACTAAAGGAAAAAAAAGGTGATTTTTTATTTCATTGTTAAAATACATTTTATAAAATGGTTTCACAAAAGGTTTTGAGTTCACAAAGACCTCTTTTTTTGAATATGTAATTGCTGTCTACCCAAGGAATTTAGGAGGAAAACATTACCAAAGCTCTCTTTATTAATTTATTAAAGTGAATAATATATTCTACATGGATAATAAAAAGGTCCCCCAAAACAAGGATTGATGGATTTTCAGGGGTTGAACATGTTAAATGTTGACTATGTTTATAATTATATATTTGAGTGAGAGAGGAAGAAGCTTGTTTGCTTCCCTTATTCAAATTCTATATTTAAATGAGGGTTATTAATACCTTCATTAAGAAATCCATGTGTATGTTCTCTTTACACTCCTGTTTGCTTGTCTGTTTTTAGATTTTTTTAAGTATGATTATGGTATTGATTTTTAAAAAGAGTCTTCTGTCAGCCTCTCATCTTGGCCCTGAAGGTACCAGTTTGGGTGCTTTAGTAGCTATCTCTTTTTTTTCTTTGATATTTTTTTCAGTTGTCTCTCTCCTCACCTCTCCTCCCCTTCCACCTCCTCCCCACTCCTCTCATCCCTTCCCTCTCCTTTCATGTATGCAGTTGTGCAACCTGCCTTTATATTTAGCTATGATGGCTTGACATGAATGTGTGGCATTACAATTCCATTGAATGGATATAGAAAAGGTCAACTATTCCTCACTGATGGACATTTAATTTCTTACTCATGTTCTCCCACTACAGTTTAACAAGGTATCTGCATAATGTTATCATGTATGTTAAAATTCTAAAATCAGGTTTAATGTGTAAAGGTAATGCACATGGTTTGATGTATAAAGGTAATTTACACTATCAGATATTTTCTCAAAAGTTTGTCACAATTTATATTCCCACCATGCACAACTGAATTGCTTTCCAACACCACTGCTGCTACTAGAAATTATCATTTGTGTGTATGTGTGTGTGCATATGTGTGGGTGCATATCTGATCAGCAATTCTGATCTGCTTCCTAAAATTAGGATGCAAACTTGATGCATGCTTAAACAAATTTAAATCAGAAAGATCAGAAGTTCGGACCTTAAAACTGGACACACCTCACTTGCCTTAACCCTAAGCAAAATTTAGAATTTGGATACTATATTCAAAGGGCTGTTTTTATTTAGCTATAGCTAATAGAAAGGAACAAATTGAAGCCTTAATTACCCATCTCATTTTAACAGAAAAAAGTAGATTTCATTTTTTAAGAACTGTAGATTTATTTCTTTACTTATTTCCTTGATCTACTGCTTATAATTAGTAAATTAATTTTCCTATGACATGTGTTATCAAGATATTAAGCTAATTTAGTTAAAAATAGATTTTTTTTCAGATTTTTGAGTTACAGAACCTTATGAAATATAATATTTATTCTTTATCATATTACAGTCATCTGGCCCTCTGTATCTGTGTATTCCCAATCTGCAGATACAGATACAGAGCGCCTACTTTACCAAGTCATTTTATATAAGGGATTTGAACATCCACAGATTTTGGTGTTGGGGAAGGTGTCCTGGAACCAGTATTGCAGATACCAAGTGACAACTGTATACTGAAAATGTGTTGTTATCTGTCAGGTTACCACTGTGAGTACTTGGCACCTAATCCCACTGGGGAAGTCCAGGAGACAGAATGAAACATGTACATAGGAATTATCCTGCTGAAAGAGAGTGAGCTACAGTATGCCTACCCTGTCTTCTTTCAGTCTTTCATTGAGGTCTGCTTCTGAGGAATGAGTGTCAATTCCACAGTATTTTCAGGCTGTTGAATGTGTAGCCAAGCGTTCTCAGAGAAAGCATTCAGGCTAGCAGTAAAAAATTAGATAGGTATGCAGTGAAGATGTGGCAATGTTGATTAGACCTGGTGACTGAGAATTAGTAAATACCTTATATGCCTTATTTAGAAACAAGTATGAAAAAGAGTGAGAAATATGACCCACGAATCAGAAACCAGTAATGTTTCTATGCTTCCAATGGCCTGGGGTGAGTTTCAGATTCTGTACTCTTCTACTTTTTTAAATCTAATTTTCAATACTAAATGATAACTCCTTATTTGTCACTTAAAAAATGGGCACCACCTGCCAAATGAATATACTCAGTAAGCATTATTAGACTTTTCCACTCTATTAAATTAGTATTTCATTTCTTTATTCAAAAAAAATTTAATGAACTCATATTTTATGCTTGGAACTGAGCTAAAATCTGAAGATACAAAAATGAATAAGACATACCTTGTCCTCAAGAAGATCACATTCTACTAAACAAATCAGGAAGAAAACAAAGCTAACACCATGGGCTTTGTGCAAGACCAATGATAAGCAGAGATAATTATCATTTGACACAAAGGTACTGCCACTGAATTCATTAACCAAACAACAAATTAATCATTTAATAGAGAGAATCAAATCAGATAATTCATCCGACTAAAATAATTTGTTGCCTGTTCCTGGCATATAGAGTAAAATTAAATTCTCCACCTAAGCCTGGAGGAAATTACGTAATATGCCTCCTTCTTCTGTTTCTAATTTTTATCTAGTATTCTTAATTTACACTAGTTTCTTCTCAGTTCCTAGAGCCTACCAAACTCTTTTTCCATTGCATGACTTTCCATTTGTTTTTTTCATATGGTTAGAGTTTTTTTCTCCTTGATCTAGGTATGCCTGGTTTATCTACATAATTTAGTCCTCATATTAAATGTCACTATCAAAGAAATAATTTTCTAACCACTCAACTCAATAATACCTATAAATATACTGGAGTTGTCTATTACTAAGGTACATTGACACTTTCCAGGGGGACAATAGAATTGAAGGTGGTTATCAACCAGTAAAAATGATTTTTGAAAGAGAGCGGAACATTTTCTAGATTATTTCTCCTAGTAGCCCTTATCTTTTGTAGTAGGAAGACACCACTGATGACCTATTCAGAATTTAATAGTTATAATTTCAGACTTTCAAAGATTGATTTGTCAGCTGAGACAAGCCTGTTATGCTAAAGTCAGAGCCATGGTAGAGAAAACCTGGGACTCTTAAATATCAGGTGGAAACATCTGGATGGATCCCAATATGATTGTGGCTCCAGTGATTCCTCTGAACCCTCAGACTCAAGAGGAAGTTCAACTCCTGCTAATAAGAAGTAGCACTTACCCCATGTGGAAATACATTGCAAAGAGAGACCTCTTGTGCACAAGGCAAAGCTGCTCTCACCTTCCCTCCTAGCTTCCAGGCCAATAACTAATATTAAAACAAAGATATGCAAGCTGGACATATTCTGGGCCTAATAATGTAAAGAAGAGATTACACATCAAAGTGGCTAGCAAGTACCAGCAAGGATGTGGGTAGCACCAGTGGGATTGAATTTTGAGATTGCTTGATCAGTGGATTTAGTACATAAAACTAAATGAGCAAGAGTTCATTGATTTGGGAACACTCTTTTGCAATAGATGATTTACCTCCCTAGCAGGGACCCCAGCAAATAAGGTAAACTCACCTCTAGAGAGGCTCTAAGAAGTCTGGAGAAAGTAATGGCCTATACTGAAAGAAGTTGAAATGCTTAAGTTCTCATCTCAGATGGAGGAGAAAATGGCCCAGGGATACAGGCATGCAGGAGTGGCTATATTATGTAGGGTCAGAGAAACACCAGAAGATCTTGTTCCACAGGAAGGCTCAGAGGATATATCATTAAATAAGGCCATGAGGCTTATGCTGGTGGGAGGACACCAGCTTCACTAAGAAGTTCGGTTTTGGATCTCTGCTGCTGCCCAGGGTTGAGGTTGGGAGATATAGTTACTTGGCTCATTAATAGCAGTGGGGATTTTTGAGTTCTGAAGCAATTGAGGCTAGATTGTAGGCTGCCAGAAGTCAGAGGGCTTCAGTTACTTTAACCACATTGGAGGGACAGCCAAATGGTTTCAGAAGTCCAGCTCCAGATCATAACTTTCTGTGTGATCAATCAGCCTGACTACAGACAATTACAAAGGCTTTACCTTTAAAGGCTCACAGGGGAAGATGCCCTTCCCATAGCAGACTTGGTGTGCAGCTAATGCACTGCAGTCTCTAAGGAGAATTACAGTCAGAGTCATGGGCCCTTCCACAGAGTGGTAGAGATTAGCACCAACATTAGTCTAAAGAATGCAAGGCTGATGATCTCCATCATATGTGTATTTAACCTACCAGCCTGGTTACAATGGCAACCAGATGAATCCTGGAGAATGACTGTAGACTAGAACAAGCTAAAACAGTTAGTAGCCATGATACAGCTCCATGCTGAATGTGGCATCGTTGCTAATGTAAATTAAAAGGGCTTCAGGTATGTGATATATGGCTATTGATTTGGCAAATATTTTCTTTTCTATTCCAACCTGCAGAAAGGATCAAATATAGTTTGCATTCATAGAGTAGTCAACAATGTTCCTTTACTGTTTTGCCCTATAGCATGTAACTCTCCTGCTTTCAATTCAAAGTGATCTGGGTGTCTGGACATCCCAAAGAATATCACATTGCTCAATTACATCAATAATATTAGGATTATAAGGCAGGATGAGCAAGAGGTGTCTAACCTGCTAGAAGCATTGATGAAAAATGTGTGCTTCAGAGATGAGAGATAAATCTGACAAAGTTTCACAAGCCTACCACTTCTATAAAGTTCTGGAGGGCATGCTAAGACATTCCCTTCAAAGTAAAAGACAAATAGTTCCTTGCATCTTGCATCCTCTAATACAAAGAAGGAAGCACAACAGTTACTGGGCCTCTTGGTTTCTAAAGCCAGCATTTCATACCTAGTAATACTGCTCTGACCCACAGTTTATGTGGCATGAAAAGATCTAAGTAAGGCCAAAAGACAGTAGGTTCAGGCTATGACCCAAGCAGCCCTGCTGTTTGGAACATGCAACCTGGCAGAGCCTATTGGGGTTGTCAGTAAGAGGAAATATTTCAATGTGGAGTTTATGAAAAAACTCTGTGGGAGAATCACAACAAAGGTTCTTGAAAATCTGGAGCAAGGCCTTGGTACCTCTATCAGAGAATTATGTTTTTTGAGAAAGTTCCTGGATGCTACTGTAGGTAGCATGGACTCCTACTTACCAAAACTGAGCTAGCTATTGCCACAGATATGTGACAAATTTACCAGCCAAACAGACTAATGCCAGGCTCCTAGTTGGCACCATTCCTGAAAGAAACCAATTTGGCCACATGGTTGCAAGTCAAATACATCAAATTCCTTCTATCCTGTATGAGCCAGAGGTTCATTCTGACAAGAATAGATAAATATTCCAGGTGTGGATTTACCTTTCTGACATGAAGAGCCTCAGACATCACCACCATCCAGGGGCATATAGGATATCTGACCCATAGACATGGAATTCCACACAATATAGCACTTAAACAGCAGACATATCAAACAGCAGACAAAGGAAGTGCCACACTATCCAGAAGTAGGTGGCTCCAGAATGGTCTACTGAAGGAGCTGATGAGGCACAAGCATGGAGGCAGTACTCTGTGAGGGTGGGATGTAATATACTCACAGAATCAGAAACATTTGAATGGAGCAGTGTTCCCAGGTGGAAGAATAAATGAAGCTGAGAACAAACGGATGGAAACAAGAGCAACCCCACTTATCATTACTCTCAAAGACCCATTGGAATCTTTTTGCTTCCTGTTGCCACAATTGTGTGTTCTGTAGGGTCAGAGGTCTGGGTCACAAAGGGGGTGTACTCTTACCAGGGGACACAGCAAGAGCCCTATTTAACAAAAAGTTATAGTTGTCTGCTATATAAATGATAACAACAATGGATCCTGTATATTGGCCCCTAAATTATTTATTTATTCACAGGCAGTTGAGACATATCAGCTCAAAAACCACCTGCACCAAATAGATATTTTTAAAATCTAATTTTTAAAAATGGCCCAGTTTGTTAGTTATGTAGGGTATGCTTGCTTTGCCTGTTCCACTAAATTACACCCAGCATCTGCTGGTCATTGACAAGAAAGAGTCTGGGATTGTAAGACTAAACTACTACTGCCCTTCAGAGCTCTCTGACCCAGAGACTCCTTGCTCTGCTGCTGTGACATCACCTAGACATGTAAACCCTCTCTGATTCTCTGCTTCTTGTGTATGGTCTCATGCTGTGAGAGACGTTCCCTCTCATGCAACCACCTGTCCAAACACTGCCCAGTAAAACTTGTTGTACATTCCTACCTCTTGGTTATATCTGTTTCACCGGTCAGCCCCCAAATCCCTTGAACTCCCTATACTCTCTACAGTGCCCTTTGGACTCCCGTGTCAAATGACCAGCTGATGAGAAAAGGATCCCTGTTGTGGCAAAGTTCACTGACTCTCATCAGCAGGACAAGCAAAGCTGCTGTTTTACAGTGAGGACAAGGCGGAAAATATGCAGAACTCAGAATCAACCAGGGCTTTCTTGATACTCATTTGTCAAATTTTGATTGTGAATGGAAAGTGTGACAACACTAGCCTGAGAAGGTTATGGTTACTACAGGCTCAGATTCCTTAGACATGATGGTTTGGGTCACATCCCCAGAAAAGCTGCCAAGATCTGTTAAGGTGATAGTTGAGGGTGATGTGAATTTAGAATGGGTAGTAGGTGTGAGAAGATGAGTACCAGTTAAAGCCCAAAGGCCTTGCAGGGTAAGGTCTGCAGTTCTTTCCACTAACCTACCTCTTCTGAGTTTGCCCTTGGGAAAAGAGACCCATGGGAACCTTGGAGGAGCTGCACCCCAAACATGTATATCAAATACGGTCTGCAGAGCAAAAGGGGTTATTCTGGCAGCATGGAGAGATACAGCTCAGATCCCACATAAGAGAATTTATAGTAAGGAAGCCAGTGATCTTCCAGCTAACTCAAAATCCAGTGTAGCCTAAGAGCTAGGTCTACTTTCTCCCCAGGTAATTCCCTGGCAACTGAATCTGTTGGGGAGTACTAATTTCTGCCCAAAACAGGACTCCTCTGAAGGGTCATCTTTGCTCTTGAATTTTCCATTGGGTTGGCTCAGATTTTCTCAGAACTTTACTGCAGCCTGAGTTCTTTCTACCCATTCTCCCTCTCCTATCACATGTTCTTCAGCTGCATCACAGCCTGTAGGATTTCCCAATCTACTCTTACTCCCTCTCCTCTAAAGGAGTAAACCAGGTGTTACTCCCAATAAATCTTTGCACTTCCTGTAGAACCCCAAATCACATACCTTCACACACACACACACACACACAAACCATAAAGTAAACAGTAATAAGAGGAATAAAATAATATTCAGATTGTTGTGGTAGCATAGACTAGGTAAGAGACTATTATCATCACTTATCAGAATGCAATACAGAAAGTTTTAATTTAAATTAATTAACGTTAGACAAAACCAAAAATTCATTTCTTCCATCTCACCAGCCACATTTCAATAATTACAAGTGACTACTGTATTACAGCAGAAAGTTCTACAGGACTGTGCTGCTTTAGAAGTGTTGAAATGACCAATCAATGTAGGAAAAACATTTCAAAAAACATAATCAAAATACTAAAAATTATAAAAATTCTTACATAATAGATAAACAGTTATATTAACTAAATCAAAGAAAATCACAATGAATTCAAATTGGTCAATTAAAAAAGTTTAAGGAAGAGAAAAATGTCCTATATTCTTCACTATTTAATAGCATTAATATTTAATATTACCAGTATTTGATAACATTGCTTGGTTGGCATATGCAGTGCCTCACTCTCTTTTCCTCTGCTCTCTCAATTGTATACTCTGTCTCTCTCATAAATATCCCTTTCTCCTTTTTCTCCCTAAATACCTGCTACTTTTTTTTCAATAGCCTTTTACAGTCCCATCAGCAATGCAATTTTGAGTAAGTTGACAAAGCCCTCTAAGCCTCAGTTCCTATATCAATAAAGTGTAGTTAATATTAACCCTTGTGATATTTTGAGGATTAAAGTTAAATTAGTATCATTTTTCACTGGATATATTCTTTATGAAGAACTGGAGTCTAGACCCCCACAGAATATTTCAGTGCAGATCATAGGGAAGGTTAAATTTTTGAGGCACCTATAATTGTTGTTTGGACTTGCCCTAAAGGAAAACTTAACCTTTCTAGCCTTACTTATTAGGAGATAGGAATGCTGAGAGAAAGGAAAATTATGACGTCAATTTTTAAACTTGTTCTTTCTGTCCTTCGATACTTCTGTAGCTTCCCATCATGTTCTGTTCTCCCAGCAGGCCTCATTGTGTGCAGAAACTGGTGGGGGTTGTGCTGTATCCCCCCCTCCTGCTTCCAGTGAGTGTTGTGAGAGTGTCACTGCTCCTGAGTCTTTTTGACCCAAAGGCTTATGGCAGGTAGACACATAGAGTTGGATCACTTTTTTCTTTCCAGTGAAATAAATGGTTTTTCAACTTAAAAACAAAAAAAAACAAAAAAAAAAAACAGGGAAATGGGCAGGAGAGAGGAAAGAAGAGGTGGTCTGAACTTAACAAGGTAAATTAAAGTCCACGGTTCCTGGGGGACTGAACGCACAGAGCTGAGAACATCCGGAGATGGGGTACCACGAAGGGTGTATTCTCTTGCACAACCACAGCTCGCAGATGGGAATTTCAGTCCCCACACATCCCACCTCAAGCTGCAAAAGGCTGAATACCGCGCCCCAGGTACATGCACTTCGAGGCAAAGGCAGCATGTGCAAATGGAAATAGCCTATAAATTGCTTGAGAGATAGGAAACTAGGACTCATATATAATAAGGTCAGGGCCGGAAAGTTGGATGGAGTGCCACAGTAGTAAACATCGGGCAGTCGTAACTTGCGGTTGTGCATCATTAAGAAACTTTTTGTTAAAACATAATTAAAATATAGTTTAATAGACTATATTAAATCTTTGTTTTTACTCTTTAACATTTCTGGCTATTGTTCATTAGCAATGTAAGGTATAGATAAAGGCTTTATTTACCATAGGTCTAAATATGCTACTATGGAAACAAATGGTTAACATTAGACAAGTCCAATTAGCTTACTGTACTTGAGGAATTTACCTAAAGTAGTGGATCCCCTTTGACATTAATGAAATCCACTAAGATATTTGCTTGGATATTCAATGGCCATTGCAGAGATTTTGGCCCAAGAATTTTTACCATCAGTCATTTGTATTGCTTTCTCATGGGCAAAAATGACACCAATAACTATGGTAATTTTATAATCCACAGAGAAGATATTGTATTAATTTTTAGATACTCTTGGGGCTCCTGCAAGCTCCATGATTATTCTCATATTCAATAATATAAGAATTAAAGATTTTACAGTGTAAATTTTAATCATAAAGTAAAACTTGGTATGCTAAGAAAAATTTCCATTTTCTAACTGAGACATAATTATTAAAATTAATTTTATTAAAAGTAAAACTCCCACATGATTTTTATAAACTGGTATTTCTCATATGTATCTATGTTAATAAATAAAATTATAATCCATAAATATAACTTTTCCTGAGCAAAAACAAAACTCTTCTAGATAATTTCCTATTTCTGATTATCTATACCAGTATGCCTCTCGGATCCCACAAGAACAAAATCCTCCTTTCAGATTGCACTCTCAATGTGCTAAACATTTTTTTCCCATGTGATTTGTTAACGGGATGTTAACAGTGAATAATAACAAAGGTTTGCATATTCTGATTAGAATAAAGAATATCAGCAGGCTAGAATGAAATATGAATATTAATACTACAATTGACTACTAAAATAGGCTGTAATTTACAGAAATGTGCTTCTGGATAACTTTATGCAGACATTTTGAAATGCTAAATTAAAATATGAAATAAACTTAGTTTTCAGAAGAAACCTCTCACTTATACAACAAAATTTACTGAAAAATGTCAGCATTGTATCTTATGTTTGGCTGAGAGTATCTACTTCAGAGGCATGAGAAACTTGTTTATATAATATGTATTTTAGTTAAATGTATTTTTCCATTACAAATCTTACATAGAGTCATCGGTATTAAACATAGAAATTAAGGTTACCTAATGGGAATAGTATCAATTTTTTTCTTCTTATGTTATAGACCCATCAAGCTGTACAAACTATTACCAGTAGTTGTGGATGACTGTATATATTATTCACAGAGTAATATGCAATAATACTCTTCTCACTGAGGGATATACATTAATCATTAGCTTCTTATAACCAGAATCGTTTTAATGAAGTTTAAGCTTTGCTGAAGATAGGATCAACACTACTAAATAATAGGTAAAATATCATTTTTAAGAACTAAAATATTAATAAATGTTTCCAATGAAAAAATATTCTTGTATTTATCTCTTCACCATACACTTATTAAGTCCATACTATGTGCCAAGAACTTTGGTACCAGTTACAAGGTAGTAAACAAAACACATATGGTCCCTTTCCCACAGATGTTCCTGCTGGTGAGGAAGTCATAGTCTAAAACAGGGATTCAGCAAACTGTGGCCCTTGGACCAAATCTGGCCCAGCACCTGGTTTTGCAATCAGAATTTATTGTAACACAGCCAATCTATAATTCATTTATATTTTATTGAAGGTGCTTTCACTTGAAAAAGCAGAGTTAAATAATTGAGACAGAGAACATATTGTTCACAAGCCTATAATATATACTGTCTGACTCTTTAGTAAAAAAGTTTGCCAATTCTTGCTCTGGAATATAAAATATACCTGAAAAACAATTCTCAGTCTATATTTTATTAAATTAAAAAAAGAAAACCTTTCCCAACAGAATATTAAAGCAGAAGAAAGAAGTCAAAAACTTGACACCACCCAACTTCGAAACTTACATAAAGCTACAGTAATCAGGACAGTGTGGTATTAGCAAAAGAATAGGAAAATAGATCAATGGATCACAATAGAGAGCCCAGAGATAGACCCACATAAATATAGTTAACTGATCTTTGAAAAAGAAGAAAATACAATACAATGATAAAAAGATAGCCTTTTCAATAAATGGTGCTGGGACAACTGGACATCCACATGCCCGAAAGTGAATCTAGACACAGACTCTACATCCTTCCCAAAATTTAACTGAAAATGGGTCACAGACCTAAATGTGAAATAGAAAATTATAATACTATTAAAAGATAATATAGGCTAAAATCTAGGTAACTTGCAAGTGATGATGACTTTTTTAGGTACACACTAAAGGCATAGTCCACGAAAGAAAAAATTAATAAGCTGGACTTCATTAAAATTCAAAATTTTTACTCTGTAAAAGACATTGTCAAAAGAATAAGACAACAAGCTGCAGACTAGAAAAAATATTTGCAAAAGACATATCTGATAAAGGACTGTTAACCAAAACATACGAAGAACTCTTAAAACTAAACAATAAGAAAATGAACAATCCAATCAAAATATGGGCAAAAGACTCAAACAGATACCTTTCCAAAGAGGTATACAGATGGCAAATAAGCATATGAAAAGATACTCAAGATCATAAGTCATTAAGGAATTGCATATTAAAACAATAATGAAATAACACTACACACCTATAAGGATGACAAAAATCCCAAACACTGGGCAGTACCAAATTTTGGCAAGGATATGGAGTAACAAAAACTCTCATTTATTGTTGGTGAGAATACAAAATGGTATAGCCATTTAGGAAGACAGTTTGGCATTTTCTTACTTAACTAAACGTATTCTCACCATATGATCCATCAATTGTACTTCTTGGTATTTACCCATAAAAGTTGAAAATTTATGTCCATAGAAAAACCTCCACATGTACATTTATCGCAACTTTGTTCATAATTTCCAAAGCTTGGAAGCAAACGAGATGTCCTTAAATGATGAATGAATTAACTTTGGTACATGCTGATAATGGAATATTATTCTGTGCTAAAAATAAATATGATTTCAAAGCATGAGAAGACATGGAAGAATCTTAAATGCATATCACGAAGTGAAAGAAGTCAATCTGAAAAGGCTACGTATTGTACAATTCCAACTATATGGCAGTCTGGATAAAACAAAACAATGGGGATAGTAAAAAGATCAGATCAGTGATTGCCAGGGTGTGTGGGGGAGGGAGGGATGAATAGGCAGAATACAGAGGATTATATGATACTATAATTGTGGATACACGTCATTATACATTTGTCAAAACCTACGGAATGTACAATACCAAGAGTGAACTCTGATGTAAATCATGGGTTTTGAGTAATAAATTTTTTTTTAATTGGAGAAAGAAAGTAGAATTGGTAAGAAGCTCCATGTAACAATAATTACATTATAGAAAAAGAGAATTTCTTTAATTTCAGTTGAATTATTAATAGTATTACTACAGATACACTTGTAAAAATAAAAATAGTTTTTTCTGTGCATTCATTTGACAACTGACAGCTGTCATCTTAAGCAAGATCCACCTATCACAAAGTATATTAGACTTCCCAAAAGCCCCTAACAAAAACAAAACAAAACACAGGAAAAAAAATCATGATGTCAAAGGACACTTTTCAATAGAAACTATTAACATGCTTATCTTCGTTTTGTTAATATGGCATATTTTCTTTTTCTATGTATTTATCTTTTGGGGGGCTGATATTCATGTAGTTTCTAACAGTTCTCGCTTATTGGCAGTTCATACTCGGCATCTATTTTGATTTGATCATGCCCAATATCTTACCAGTCACAAAATTTTTAGTTTCACCCTATTTCATGGTGATTCATTAGTTATTAGTTAATTATCATAAAAACTAACTTAATATTGGAAGTAAAAATATCTTCTCCAATTGAAGAAATAACTGTAATTGGGTGAAAAGCAAACACCCCTCTGATAAATCTTCATGATTGTGAATTAGAAAGAGATTTCTCTGGACTAGTCAGTTATAATTTCATTAAATCTAGAAAATTATCTCATACAGTCATCATAACAGTTTCATTATATCATTATGATATCATTATCCTACTTTTAGTGATCAAGAAACAAAATAGAGGGGCTAGATTACTTGGAAAAACTTATTTGCTGGTGCTTGATAGGTAGAACTAAAGACATTAGTCCAAGTCTCTGTAGCTCAGAAATCTATGTTCTTAACCATACTGTTAATATTCTTTTACATCAGTTGGAAATTATTTTAACTATCCAATCATTGGAGAGCTATTATTCTTGCTATAATTTTTTTGTAATCCATATAACAAATTTCTAAGAATATACTATTATCTTGTCCTCATTTGGTTATTACCTGAGAATTGCAATATCCGTCTAATAGAGATCTCAAATAAACACATAATTTGCAGATGGATATAATAGTCTGTGATGTGAATATTTCAGAAGGACTATGATTAATTGCTCATTTCATTAAATTTGTTTGAATTTTTGTATTATATCTTAGGATAATAGGAATAAGAGGTAGTTTTATAGGACTATATCTAAAAATCTAACAATTCAGAAAAACATAATCATATAAAATGTGTTCATTGAAACAGTCTTCTTAGTTTAAACGTGACAGATTTCTTTTCTTGGAGTCTTTTGAACTATCATGTAAAGTCCCTAAATCTTCATATCAACTTTTGTCTAAAGTAGCAGAATGAGAATAATAATAATGTGACCTTAGCTTAAAATACACTTCTCAAAGCCAGCAGGGCAAAAAATATTATTTAGTATCTCATTACCAAACATTTATTAATTACTCTGTGGTAGGAAACATAATAAGTGCCAAGGACATAGCAGTGAACAAGGTGATGCTTCAGTCCTTAGAGATCCTAGGTTTATGAGATGCATTCTCTATCTTTATGTTTATCCACACCACTGTCCAGATTGAACTTTTCCAATTTTAATTTTATCTGCCATCACCAGGGCAAGAGAGAAAAAAAGCCTGACACAGTGGTATTTTAAAAAAATCACCATCTTCCGTGACAGGGTCACAGTCATGACAAAATTTACAAACTAATTAATAGGCATGGCTTGAATATAAAAGATAAATAACAATCCAAGGTTACATATAAATTCAAATATTGTTTGGCATTCTTTGTATAGATGGAAATAATTTCTCATTTTGTTTAATTATATTTGACTCTATCAGAATTCTTTGCTGTAGGAAAAAATAACAAGAAGAAACTGAACATCAAGGATAATAAAACTCTGCTTCAACTGAAGGTTTTATCCCCCTGTGAGGAAATCTTTGAAAATTAAAGAAAAACTTCTTTTATTCATGATATTTTTGTTTAATTTTTAAGTTCCTGAGACCTGCTTCTTTCTTTATAAATACAGGCAGTACAACGGGTACATTAGATGTTTTAAAAAACTATATAGAATAAATATGCATAGAATAAATCTAAAGAATTGATTAAATTGTACTTTACAATGTATAACAAGGCAGTTGTAATTATGGTTGGTCAAAAATGATCACCCTTACTCATCTTATTTTTAGCAAACTAGTTGGAGAAATTTGTACTGTTCTGTATTTTAAATAAGTTTATTATTTATTTTTTAGTTTGTTTAATTTACCTTTCAAATGTTAAGTTTTAGGCAACTATTCTATTTTGTGCTTTCTGTTCACAGTTGGGGAAACCTAGAAGCACCATAGTACAGATGGACCACATTCCTCAATTCCCTGGGCCCTAGACACAACCATGTAACTAAAATCTGGCCAATGGAATGAGAGCAAGTTGGTGTACACCACTCCCAGTCCTAGTCATTAAATCATCTCACACCGGGCCAAAGCAAACCCTAACAGCCTCACATTCAGAGGCTTTGGGTTGTGGTAAATTTATGCATTGCTTGTGCAATGTGCTTCTATGTAATAATAATACTGATCATAATATACAAATAAAATGATGTAGAATGATAATCACCAAACCCAACACAAGATGACTGAGATTATGATTGCTCTGTATGTTCTTCTGTTGCATCCGTATTTTCTGATTTTCTTGTAATGAGTTTGCCTTACTTTCTCAATAAGAGGAAGCTATGAAGTTAGAAGCAAAGGAAAGAATAAAACAGTCTATAAGTTTTTGTTATGTGATTTATTTGATGGGATCTTTAAGGTTTTTGGCAATGATTTCATGATTGTTTTTAACTCTGCAAATTAGTAAAAAGTACATCATCATAGTTATCAATTTTTATAATCTTTGCTTTTAGTATATATACACTGTTTTTTTAACCAATCTTATTTCCTCAACAATTTTCCTATTGTAGGAGGTATAATTGTTTCTAACTGTTAACTATTATGAGTGGATTTTTTAACAGAACTACTGAACTGAAAATAAATTAGACAGAATTTTTAGAATTTCAAAAACTCACAACCAAGAGTGAGAGGGTCAGTGTCTGATGAATAGATATAAATGCATTGAAATGCCTAAATTTTTAATGCCATATCATAACCCAATATATGAGTGATACAAATGAAATTGAGCTATTTGAGTAAATCTCTGCATAGGAATGGATCAAAATAAATGTAAATCTGATTTTTTAAGTGAAAATTAATGTAGCTTTATATGGAGGATCTCTCAAGAAAGGAAAATGATAACACAAGATATACAGCAAAATCTCTTTAGAAGTCCCCCTGCTGGATGTTGTTCCACATCAAGTTAGCTCTTCCATTCATATCTCATTTATTTATATTTCCCAAACCCCTCTCTCAGCCACTTATTAGGTTGTTTCTTTCCCTTTGCTCTCACTATTTCCTGATTCTTGTCTCTCCCTGTCTTTTCTTCTCACCAAATACTAATCTATGCAAAGTTGCTACCTTTTATTTCTTAATTTCTTCAAATCTGTAGCTCCCTATCCAGTACAACAGCAGACTGTCATCTTTAGTAGTACAAAAAAAAAAGAGGAGAGGAATGGGAGGAAGAATTTTGATAACGTTCATACACATAGACATTAATATTTTTAGTGTCATCCCAGGCAAAATCTCCTGATTGGAGATATTTATTGTTGACCAAATCAAAAGCACAACCAATTTTCTATGATTGTTTTTGCTCCAGATTTTTTAGCCAAATCACTGTTATAAGAAGTGTCACATACCACAACATGTGGTAATCCTTGAGACTCCAGTAGTTTTAAAAAGTGGACAAAAGTAACACAATTAATTTAACCACAGGTCGAAGAATTCTGTCTTAAGTTTATAAAGATTTACTTACATACATAGGATAATCAAAGACCCAAAGTAAAATATTTACCTGAACAAAACGTATTTGTTCTTGCATATGAATAACTACTGGTATAAAGGTTTTTTTCCCTTTGTCTAGAGCTTTACAAAGATGGTAATTATATAGAATGTTTCTATTTTTTCATCTGACTTCTGCTTAGCATAGCGTTTTATGTGAATCAGTAGTTTATTCCATTTTTTTGCTGAAGAATATCTCAATGTAAAAATTTTCTGCAACTCCATATTATAGTGTGCATGTTTGTGTATTGAATATTCTGTATGGAGGTAAATGGTGTGGATTGTGTTAGACATGGGTAAAGATTTCCATTTTTATCACATGGTATATAGTTCAGTATGCTTCTTTTTTTTTTTTTCTTTTGTAAAGAATCTGTCCCTAACTGAGTTACACTGGCACCTTTAAAGAGTATTCAATGATTATGTATGTGAATGTTTTGTGGGTCGTCTATTTCTTCTACCTATTCTATTTTTATATCTACCGTTATATTGATGCTACATTCTCTTGATTAATGTGGCTTTACAGTAATTCTTGAAATCAGGTGGATTAGGTCCTCCAACTTTGTTCTTAATTTTCAAAATATCTTTTTTTTATTCTAGGTTCTTTTTTTTTTAACATCTTTATTGGAGTATAATTGCTTTACAATGCTGTGTTAGTTTCTGCTTTATAACAAAGTGAATCAGCTATACATATACATATATCCCCATATCTCTTCCCTCTCGTGTCTCCCTCCCACCCTCTCTATCCCACCCCTCTAAGTGGTCACAAAGCACCGAGCTGATCTCCCTGTGCTATGCAGCTGCTTCCCACTAGCTATCTATTTTACATTTGGTAGTGTATATAAGTCCATGCCACTCTCTCACTTCGTCCCAGCTTACCCTTCCCCCCTCCCCGTGTCCTCACGTCCATTCTCTACATCTGCATCTTTATTCCTGTCCTGCCCATAGGTTCTTCAGAACCATTTTTGGTTTCTTTTTAGATTCCATATATATGTGTTAGCATATGGTATTTATTTTATTCTTTCTGACTTACTTCACTCTGTATGACAGTCTCTAGGTCCATCCACCTCACTACAAATAACTCAATTTTGTTTCTTTTTATGGCTGAGTAGTATTCCATTGCATATATGTGCCACATCTTCTTTATCCATTCATCTGTTGATGGACACTTAGGTCACTTCCATGTCCTGGCTATTGTAAATACAGCTGCAGTGAACATTGTGGTGCATGTCTCTTTTTGAATTATGGTTTTCTCAGGGTATATGCCCAGTAGTGGGATTGCTGGGTCATATGATAGTTCTATTTTTAGTTTTTTTAAGGAACCTCCATACTGTTTTCCATAGTGGTTGTATCAATTTACATTCCCACCAACAGTGTAGGAGGGTTCCCTTTTCACCACACCCTTTCCAGCATTTATTGTTTGTAGATTTTTTGATGATGGCCTTTCTGACTGGTGTGAGGTGATACCTCATTGTAGTTTTGATTTGCATTTCTCTAATAACTAGTGATGTTGAGCATCTTTTCATGTGCCTCTTGGCCATCTGTATGTCTTCCTTGGTGAAATGTCTATTTAGGTCTTCCACCCATTTTTTTTTAACTGGATTGTTTGTTTTTTTGATATTGCGCTCCATTAGATGTTTGTATATTTTGGAGATTAATCCTTTGTCTGTTATTTCATTTGCAAATATTTTCTCCCATTCTGAGGGTTGTCTTTCTGTCTTGTTTATGGTTTCCTTTGCTGTGCAAAAGGTTTTAAGTTTAATTAAGTCCCATTTGTTTATTTCTGTTTTTATTTCTGTTACTCTACGAGGTGGGTCAAAAAAGATCTTGCTGTGGTTTATGTCAGAGAGTGTTTTTCCTATGTTTTCCTCTAAAATTTTACAGTGTATAGTCTTACATTTAAGTCTTTAATCCATTTGGAGTTTATTTTTGTGTATGGTGTTAGGTAGTGTTCTAATTTCATTCTTTTACATGTAGCTGTCCAGTTTTCCCAGCACCACTTATTGAAGAGGTTGTCTTTCCTCCATTGTATGTTCTTGCCTCCTTTGTTGTAAATTAGGTGCCCATATGTGCATGGGTTTATCTCTGGGCATTCTATCCTGTACCATTGATCTATATTTCTGTTTTTGTGCCAGTACAATACTGTCTTGATTACTGTAGCTTTGTGGTATAGTTTGAAGTCAGGGAGCCTGATTCCTCCAACTCTGTTTTTCTTTCTCAAGATTGCTTTGGCTATTCACGGTCTTTTGTGTTTCCATACGAATTGTAAGATTTTTTGTTCTAATTCTGTGAAAAATGCCATGGGTAATTTGATAGGAATTGCATTGAATCTGTAGATTGCTTTGGGCAGTATAGCCATTTTCACAATATTGATTCTTCCAATCCAAGAACATGGTATATTTCTCCATCTGTTTTTGTCATCTTTGATTTCTTTCATCAGTGTTTTATAGTTTCGTGAGTACAAGTCTTTCTCCTCCTTAGGCAGGTTTATTCCTAGGTATTTTATTCTTTTTGTTGCAATGGTAAATGGGAGTGTTCCCTTAGTTTCTCTTTCTGATTTTTCATTGTTGGTGTAGAGGAATGCCAGAGATTTCTGTGCATTAATTGTGTATCCTGCAACCTTACCAAATTCATTGATTAGTTCTAGTAGTGTTCTGGTGGCATCTTTAGGATTTTCTATGTATAGTATCATGTCATCGGCAAACAGTGACAGTTTTACTTCTTCTTTTCCAATTTGTATTCCTTTTATTTCTTTGTCTTCTCTGATTGCTGTGGCTAGGGCTGCCAAAACTATGTTGAATAAGAGTGGCGAGAGTGGACATCCTTGTCTTGCTCCTGAACCTAGTGGAAATGCTTTCAATTTTTCACCATTGAGTATGATGCTTGCTGTGGGTTTGTCATATATTGCTTTTATTCTGTTGAGGTAGGTTCTCCCTGTGTGCCCATTTTCTGGAGAGTTATTATCATAAATGGGTGTTGAATTTTGTCAAAAGCTTTTTCTGCATCTATTGAGACGATCATATGTTTTTTATTCCTTAATTTATTAATGTGGTGTATCACATTGATTGATTTGCGTATACTGAAGAATCCTTGCATCCCTGGGATAAATCCCGCTTGATCATGGTGTATGATCCTTTTAATGTGCTGCTGGATTCTGTTTGCTAGTATTTCATTGAGGATTTTTGTGTCTATGTTCATCAGTGATATTGGTCTATAATTTTCTTTTTTGTGATATCTTTTTCTGGTTTTGGTATCAGGGTGGTGGTGGCTTCGTAGAATGAATTTGGGAGTGTCTCTCCCTCTGCAATTTTTTGGAAGAGTTTGAGAAGGATAGGTGTTAGCTCTTCTCTAAATGTTTGATAGAATTCACCTGTGAAGCTATCTGGTCCTGGACTTTTGTTTGTTAGAAGATTTTTAATTACGGTTTCAATTTCATTACTTGTGATAGGTCTGTTTAGATTTTCTAATTCTTCCTGGTTCAATCTTGGAAAATTGTACCTTTCCAAGAATTTATCCATTTCTTCGTGGTTGTCCATTTTATTGGCATACAGTTGTTTGTAGTAATCTCTTACAATCCTTTGTATTTCTGCATTGTCTGTTGTGATTTCTCCTTTTCCTTTTCTAATTTTATTGATTTGCGTCCTCTCCCTATTCTTCTTGATGAGTCTGGCTAAGGGTTTATCAATTTTGTTTATCTTCTTAAGGAACCAGCTTTTAGTTTTATTGATCTTTGCTATTTTCTTCATTTCTATTTCATTTATTTATGCTCTGATCTTTATGATTTCTTTCCTTCTACTGACTTTGGGTTTTCTTTATTCTTCTTTCTCTAGTTGTTTTACGTGTAGGGTTAGATTTTTTATTTGAGATTTTTCTTGTTTCTTGAGGTGAGATTGAATTGCTATAATCTTCCTTCTTAGAACTACTTTTGCTGCGTCCCGTAGGTTTTATGCCATCGTGTTTTCATCATCATTTGTTTCTATGTATTTTTTTATTTCTTCTTTGATTTCTTCAGTGATCTCTTGGTTATTTAGTAGCGCACTGTTTAACCTCCATGTATTTGTGTTTTTTACAGTTTTTTTTCCTGTAAGTGATTTCCAATCTCATAGCGTTGTGGTGAGAAAAGATGATTGATACGATTTCAATTTTCTTAGATTTTCCAAAGCTTGATTTGTGACCCAAGATGTGACCTATCCTGGAGAATGTTCCATGTGCACTTGACAAGAAAGTGTATTCTGCCACTTTTGGGTGGAAAGTTTTATAAATATCAATTAGATCTATCTGGTCTATTGTGTCATTTAAAGCTTGTGTTTCCTTTTTTATTTTCTGTTTGGGTGATCTGTCCATTGGTGTAAGTGGGGTGTTAAACTCCCCTACTATTATTGTGTTACTGTCCATTTCTCCTTTCTTGGTTGTTAGCATTTGCCTTATGTATTGAGGTGCTCCTATGTTGGGTGCATAAACATTTATAATTTTTATATTTTCTTCTTGGATTGATCCTTTGATCATTATGTAGTGTCCCTCCTTATCTCTTGTAAGAGTCTTTATTTTAAAGTTTATTTTATCTGATATGAGTATTGCTACTCCAGCTTTCTTTTGATTTCTATTTGCATGGAATATCTTTTTCCATCCCTTCACTTTCAGTCTGTATGTGTCCCTAGGTCTGAAGTGGGTCTCTTGTAGACAGCATATATATGGGTCTTATTTTTATATCCTTCAGCCAGTCTGTGTCTTTTGGTTGAGGCATTTAATCCATTTGCATTCAAGGTTATTATCAATATGTATGTTCCTAGTACCATTTTCTTGATTGTTTTGGGTTTGTTTTTGTGGGTCTTTTTCTTTTCTTGTGTTTCCCGCTTAGAAAAGTTTCTTTAGCATTTGTTGTAAAGCTGGTTTGATGGTGTTGATTTCTCTTCACTTTTGTTTGTCTGAAAAATTTTTGACTTTTCCATTGAATCTGAAAGAGATCCTTGCTGGCTAGAGTAATCTTGGTTGTAGGTTTTTCTCTTTCATCACTTTAAGTATATCCTGCCATTCCCTTCTGGCCTGCAGAGTTTCCACTGAAAAATCAACTGATAACCTTATGGGGATTCCTTTGTATGTTATTTTTTGTTTTTCCCTTGCTCCTTTTAATATTTTTTCTTTGAATTTAATTTTTGTTAGTTTGATTATTATGTGTCTTGGTGTGTTATTCCTAGGGTTTATCCTGTATGGGACTCTCTGTGTTTCCTGGACTTCGGTGACTATTTCCTTTCCCATGTTAGGGAAGTTTTACACTATAATCTCTTCAAAGATTTTCTCAGACCCTTTCTTTTTCTCTTCTTCTTCTGGGACACCTGTAATTCAAATGTTGGTGCATTTAATGTTGGCCCAGAGGTCTCTGAGATTGTCTTCAATTCTCTTCATTCTTTTTTCTTTATTCTGCTCCTCAGCAGTTATTTCCACCATTTTGTCTTCCAGCTCACTTATTCATTCTTCTGCCTCCTTTATTCTGTGATTGATTCCTTCTAGTGTATTTTTCATTTCAGTTATTGTGTTGTTCATCTCTGTTTGTTTGTCCTTTAGTTCTTCTAGATCTTTGTTAAACAGTTCTTGTATTTTCTCAATCCGTGCTTCCATTCTATTTCCGAGATTCTGGATCATCTTTACTATCATTACTCTGAATTCTTTTTCAGGTAGATTGCCTATTTCCTCTTCATTTATTTGGTCTTGTAGGTTTTTACCTTGCACCTTCATCTGTGACATTTTTTTTTTGCCGTCTTTTTTTTTTTTTTTTTTTTTAAGAGTGGGATTGTGTTCCTGTTTTACTGGTTGTTTGGACTGAGGCTTCCAAAACTGGAGTTTGTAGGCTACTGGGTATAGCTGGCTCTTGGTGTTGAGATGAGGAACTCCGTGAGACCTCACTCTTATGAATATTTCCTGGGTCTGAGGTTCTCTGTAGTCCAGTGGTTTGGACTCGGAGCTCCCACTCCCGGAGCTTGTGTCCGACCCTGGGCTTGCAAATCAAGATCCCACAAGCCGCGTGGGGCAGCAAAAATTAAAAGAGAGAACAATATAACAAAGTAAAAAATAAAAGTAGACTGGGAAACTAACAGATATGTTAGAAAGAATGTAAAAATAAAAATATAGATGAATCAAGAACTAGAAGGTACGTCAGTACCACAGTAGTAAGAAGGAGGAGGAGGAAAAAGCCAAAGCAAAAAAAAAAAAAGGGTGGTTGTGGGGGAAGGCCTTGGCTGTGGAGAGCGGGGCCTAAGCAAGGGTGAGGTTTGGGTGTTGAGCAGGGTCAATGCTCAGGACCCACAGGGCTGGAAAAGGTCCTGGGGGCTGTGGGGGTTGGGGCTTAGGCTCAAGGAACAGAAGGGGCCCAGGCATGCTCCCCACCCCTGGTCTCAAAGGGCAGGGGACCTCACCTAGGAGCCCAGCAGGCTTCCTGGGCTCAAGTGGGTGGGGTAAACACCCTCCTCTCCTCTCCTGCTCCTCCGGTCTGGGGTCTGGGAGGGCCCCTCCTGCCTGCCTCTCCTGACCTCCCGGGCCTCCCTTCTATGCCCCTGGGACCAATGCTGCTGGGGGGTGGGAGCCTTGGAGGGGATGGGGCCGGCCTGGGAACTTAGCAGACTCGCTGTGCCCGATTGGGCAGGGCAATCGCCCTCTGGCTCCTCTCCTGCTCTTCCTGCAGGGCCCCTCTCGCCTGCCTCTCCTGATCTCTCCGGCCTCCCTCCTATGCCCACAAGGACCCACGCAGCCTGCAGGGGGCTTTGGAGGGCAGGGGACTGGCCTGGGAGCTCAGCAAGCTCCCCATGTCTGAGTGGGCAGGACAGTCACCCTCTGCTTCTCTCCTGCTCTTCCTGGATGGCCCCTCTCACCTGCCACTCCTGATCTCCCCAGTCCCCCTCCTATGTCCCCAGGACCCACGTAGGCTGGGTGGGGCTTTGGAGTGGGGAAACTGGCTTGGGGTCTCAGCAAGCTCCCCAGCCCGAGTGGGCCAGACAATCCCCCTCCACTCCTCTCTCGCTTTTCCCAGAGAGTCCCTCCCACCTGCCTCTCCTGATCTCCCCAGCCTCAGGGGCACCAATCTTGTCTGGTTTCCACTTCTTCTCCCCCCCTCAGTCCCCACTACATCCTACTGGTTCACTCTGAGGTTCCTCCCATCTTCTTGGGGGTCAGAGTCCCCTACCAATGGCCAGCAGGCACCCTAGTTGTGGGGAGACACTAACTCCGTGTCTTCCCACACTGCCATCTTGACTCCTCTCTTGACCTCTGACTTTTAATTGTATCATAGGGTAGCAAATATAGATGTGTTATGGGTAGAAAATAAACCTGAAGGAAAGATATTTCTGTTAAACATACAAAATTCCCTGTCCTTTACATGTTTGTGTATTCAAGATGAACTATATGGCCTTTTATTTTCAACCAAGTGGTAAATTTAATATTTCAAGTGAAAATGCTTATAAAATGTACTAAGTTCACAAAATAATTGAGGTGCAATATCAGTTTAAGAATTTTTTCAGTCCAGAATTCTGTTTCTCATTTAGTGTAAAAATACAAGTTGCAGAGTAATTTGAAGGTATTCAAAATGTCAACCTCAAATAATTCAGCTTTATAAAATCAACATTTCTTACTTCCCATAATTAAATGTTCTTATTATTTACTAAAACTCTACTAAAACTCATTCCTAAAATATAAATATAGTTTTGGCTATACAGTATAATATTTTATAATTTATTAATTACTTATAAAATATTCTTTCCAATTGTCATAAACTGATATTTGAGCATTGCAAGTAGAAAAGTTAATAGAAATATAAGTATAGTTTTGTGTCTAGTTACAGAAAAAAGATAAATTACTTTTTAGTGTGGTAGTTTTTGAACTCAATGCACCTTTAAAAAGAGCTTAGTAATGTTGCCTTTGAATAATTTGTATAAACTAATTATTGAACCACATTTCACAATTGCTATTGTTTTCTGACTTATAAAATCTGTCTAACGATAATTCATAAATGACTGAAACATATGAAGAGTCTTAATGTGTGTAATGATAATGAACAGTTATCATTAGTGAAAGGGGAATGCCTATGTTTTCCTTAGCAACTAGAGGCCTGATGAAATAAGTTTATTTGAGCAAAAATGTATCGCTTGTAGACTTTTATCCACATTCAGTATGTAGATAGCCAGCACTTTATATTTGTAATAAGGAAATCCATGTATTCTTTCTAATTATAAGTCTTTCTTATCAACATCTAATTATGTCTCTCTTACTAACAATATATGCTCTTATTCTAAATTTTCTTTTTAAATTTGAGGTACAAGTATAGCTATTTAAATGGCTTTATTATATCCCTTAATCCTGATAAACAAACATGCTATTCTTATGTGGAAAGTCCTTCATATATTTTTTTAATTAAATTAATCTTAAATTAATTTAACAAAATAGGTTCATATGTTTTTATTTGCAATATCCTTTAATTTGATATTTTCACGTTAATTACAAGCAGCTAAAAAGTAGTAAGCAAACCACTCAGATAAGAAAACTAGATGTATTTATCAGTGATAGAAAGGACTGTATAAATTTGAGAATTTGGGACAATCTAGAGTAATTTCCCCATTTTGAGTCATATCTTTTTCTTGTAGATCTATCATGGCTTTTGAATAACTATATTTAAGGACCACTTATATTAGTTTAACTCCCTATGTGCTTAAATACTTTCTTGATGCTAGCAGTATGAGAATAAATAGTGAAGATACATTTACAGTTAAAAGTTTGAGGTGTAAGCTTTGATAAGCACTAACACTTTAGCTATTGAGAAAACAAAGCTATAAACTCCCTCAGAGCATCGCAGAATTAACATGTGATATTCCCAAGACCACCTCTGATTAGAAGTATAGGAAATCATCACATCCTTACTGTGTGCAAGAACTGCTGGCCTCATGGCATGTCATTGGCTGGACTCTGGTGTCCTAAGGGCTGTTTGGCTTTTGCAGGATTTTCTGAGTTGGCAGGAGTTTAATTCTAATGGATAATAGGAGTCAACTTTAGGGTGAGGACTGTTATTTTAATTGCATAAACATCTCCTTTTTTTTATCAAAGACATGATTTCTTACAAATCTCTACTTCAAAGTATAATAACATGATACCCAGTGATATTATCAGTGTCAAATTAATGATAAATTGTCTGGAAACTTGACACCAACTACCAAATTCCCCTGTGGTTAAAACTGTTAGCAATTACCGGTCTGAATTCCTCACGTTTCTTATATTCATATTCAGAGTCAAATACAGATTATAATATAGAATGAGAAAAAAAGGCAGAGTTAAATAAAACACCTTTCTTTTGCATAATACAGAAATACCAATATTTATTTTCAAATAGAAACCTATTCACAAATACCTAGAAATACTATGAAAGACTTAGAGAGGATTGAAGAAAACATGTGAGTATTCATTACCTAAAGGTAGAATATTTTTTATCCTAAGAAGCATTTTTCTAAGCATCAGAGAAATTAATCCTAGTTTCATGACATGCATTTTCATCTAACCTAAAAATGTTTCTTTGTTGTATAGGACGCTTCAACAGTAAACCTTATTTTCTTTAAAATATGTAAATTAGTACAAATTCCAGATCCAGAGCTTGAAAAATACTTCTGAATCTGGCCCCCAAAATGTTAGGTAATCAGCAAGTAATTATTTAAAAGAAAAGAAAAACTCCAACTCATTGCCCTTGTATTGAACTCTTCTAAAGACTGCTTTGTGAGTGCATAAAAGGCTTTTGTTAATATTTGTCTTTGATTTTAACTTAATCATCGCTGATGCTCAAAGCACCCTTATGGGGTGGGCCAACCAACTGGTATTATCCACACTTACAGATGAAAGGGAGGCCCAGAATGGGTAATGTTTTGTTGAAGGTCATACTGTAAAGGGCAGAATCTGGACAATCTGCTGCACATTACTGAAAATGGGCAAACAAGAATTTCTATGTTTGTGAATGATGGACTTTCTCTTCAGTAATGGTGAAAATGCAGAAGAGAAGATAACTAAAGGATAGCTAATATAAAGATTTACCAATGGGGGAAGGGTGTTATAGGGTGAAGTGATGTATGAAAGCTTTTTAGGGCTCATCTTTGTTTCTTGTTAAAGAAACAACAACACACCTTATAATCAACAATAATTGCTAGCTAGAAAATATGCTTACTTGAAATACTGTATTCTGCAATATTAGAAAAGTTGATCCAATACAAATTAAGCTCCCACTTCTAATGCGGTACCTTGAATGAGCTGAAAGAGCCAAGTTCAGGACCTTGTTTAAGTACAAGGGAAGGAAAAAAGAAATAAAACATGGTCACCATCAAGGACTGTGATATTTGGAATATTTGTCATTTTTTTCTGACAATGTCTTAAGAATTAACTTGGTTCCATAACATTTTCCCAATTCAAGTATTTTTTCTAGGTCTAGCTATTGTTATGAACACAAAGAATCACAAGCAGCCAATCTATTCTCCACATCTGTCTGGTGGGAGAGTATCCTGCCTGTGATCAAAACTAGACATTTAGTCCAGGCAAGTGGTTGATTCTGCTACAAATATTTCCTTCTTGGTTTACTAAAACCCTAACAAATTGTACTCTACCTAATTACCTGTCTACTGATAACAGTATTAGTTACATAAGATCCTGTACCTATACTGAGATTAGAACTAATCTTGATGGGTGACAAACCAATCTTAAGAATTGACACAGTGACATGGTTTCCCTAATACTCTTTTAAAAAGCCTATGTCATAGGCGATGCAATCTCATTGGCCTGTAAGAGATACGTTAATAAAAAGTAGTGAGGCAGAACAGTATGAAAGTTAAATGGATCTTTAAACTGGAGAATACCCTCCAAATGTAAAGTTTATTCCTGCATCCCCCCCAAGCATCTATGTGAGGATAAGGCAGAAATTCTGCCTGGTAGATAAATTCTCCCAAAGTTTAATTATCATTACCTTTTTAAACATTGAACAGGCCAAACCAAACACTTGTTAGAAATGTGGAACTTCTTTCCTCCCATTTGTACCTGAATTAAGTCTTAGGTACTATGAGCCAGTTAACTAAAACATCTAGAACAATGAGTCAAGTTGACTCAATTAAGAACAAAATAAAAATAAATTTCCATGGAAATAGAGAGCTGCATTCACACAAATGCCAAAATAATGTCTTATGAATAACATTATTACAGTGAATACAAATGAAATCATGATTTGCCATTTACTTAATTTGTGCTATTTAATGCTTGAGAAGAATGTCAGAACTGTTTTTAAAAATGCTCATTAAAATGATTTATTATAATGATGAGGTAGAATTAGTATTAAAGGATTAATATGAATCAGGCATGTAATGGGGAAGAATTACAAGGGAAAATTGTAAGGAAAAAAGAGAAAATATGACCCCAAAATAGAGATCATGAATATACTTTTCTGAGAATGTCATAGGGTAACTATACATAATTTAAGAGTATAAGGTTATTGATAAAAATAAAGCATATAACATTCTTTCCTATAAATGTGTATCTAACCTAAGGAATAAATACTGATAAATAGTTTCATATCTTCAAGATTTAAACTTTAAATTATAGTACTATAACTATAGAAAATGTATATTGCTATATAAGCATTTTATATTATTTTTTTGAAACTTTATTATTGGCTGTTTTTTTTTAATGCTTTAACAATGTAATGACATTTATCTTTGCAGTATTTTTTAAAAGTATTTTATATTAAAGCCATAATAAACCCTCTTTATTTATGTATATATTTTTAATTTGTGATATTCAATGTCCATTACCCTTGAATATTATGAGGAAGGTTTTTAGTCTAAATTATTCTAGTCTCTAAAATTGAAGAGTTTTACTTTCAGGAGGCATCTTCACAAGGAAAGTTAAAAAGAGAGAAGTAAAAAATTATCTGCTGAATTTGGCTTCTGTGTTTTGAAAAGCATTTTATGCAAGCCAATTCAAAGTTCTTCTATCATCTGCTGGAATAACAAGCATGTTTTCACACATTGAATGTTTTACTCCTATTTGTCAGGTTGTTAGTTTGTGTTTCCAAATCTCTGATTTAAACTGGCCCACAGAATCTCTGGTTAACTAAAGTCTAGCAAAAGGAAATGAGTCTCTGTCACCAGGCTGTTAAAAGGTCAGCAAGAGTGACAGCTTCACCTTCTCAATTGCAGATTTGCAGCTAAAAGCCAACTGATGTCAAGATTAAGTCAAAGCTGAGGCCTCATCATAATAAACAGATTGTCAAAACAACAAACTGCACAGCTTAAAACTGGAAGCATAGGAGCCTGGCTTTGTGTCAATTTGAGGATATGACAGAGTGTAGGATGGCTGTCAAAAACCCAACCTACTGCTTTGTCATTCTAACACTACTATTTTGATCTTGAAAGTTTGTTGGTCTTCCATACATAATTCCAGAGAGAGATATTGGACAGGAAAG
Organism: Balaenoptera ricei; assembly: GCF_028023285.1. Lineage (NCBI taxonomy): Eukaryota > Metazoa > Chordata > Mammalia > Artiodactyla > Balaenopteridae > Balaenoptera > Balaenoptera ricei. Next base: position 23,017,566 of record NC_082641.1, read on the forward strand.
ACTATATGTTTATATGTCTTTTGTTTTCAATTACCATATTAATTTTGATATCTCTGTTAATATAGAAGTAGTAGAACCAAGTAGTAGAAATTTGACAATAGGTAATAACAGTATCAACAAATGGAAATTAAACTGATGGTGGACATGAAAACTGAGAATGAAATCAGTTTATCTGCCATTATTCTTAATTAAAACTATACCTTGGAAGTTAGATCTCCAGGACAGAGACATAAATTTAGAAGAAAATTTTTTAAAGTTTTTAAATGAATGGGAGACATTTTTGGGAATTGGCTTGTGGATCAACTTGCAGAGTTATATAAGTATCTTAAAATCATACAATTACAAATGGAATCTTGAAGTTATATACTATAAACTTGAGGATACTGTGCAATGAGACATCTTGGGTTGTCCCATATATACACAATAAAGTGCAAATAATATATATTGAGGTCTTATTATGCACCAGACTCTCTTCTAGGCTTTTGAAATAAATTAGATCTTAAAAGACAGAAATTCCCACCTTTATGGTGTTTACATTCTCATAGTTAGCTGGGAAGTGGTAAGGATTATATAAAAATACAGATGTTGTAATAGGAATTTGGATGCCTTGTTGGGGAGGAGGTTGGGAAAGTTGAAATTTTAAATAGAACAGAGTGTTCAAGGCAGGATTGATTGAGAAAATATTTCTGCAAAGATTTGCACAGCTATCATAAAAATCTTGACTAATAATTTTAAAATAATAACATGATTAACTTTAAAATAGATAAAAAAGAAGCATAGATGGAAAAGGGCTGGATAAATGGGCAGATATGTTAAACATATTAAAATATTAACGTAAAATATTATAGTAAAATATTAATGGTAGGTGATGGGTACTCAATGTAAATTTCTTTCACCTTTACAGAATGTTTGAACATCTTAAATAAAATATTGGAGAAAATATAGAAGAATTTTCTCTGTACACGTGTATTCTGTTTTATACATTTATTCCTTTTCTTTCTTTGTTAGCCCTCAGGCCTATACCTCTAAAAATTACATATGAGAAGTTACTTTAAACTTTATTCTGTGTTCTATTTTGACAATTATTAAGTTCCAGAAGTCGTTTAGTTTTTTTTCATGTGACTTTGTTCAGAACTTCACATCTAAACATTCATTAACATTTTATGTAACTTTTTTTGCCAAATTTTAGAACATGGATAAACCAGAGGGGAAGCCTCAGATAAAGTCATACTGGAAGTTACATTAGAATTAAGTTTGTATATCAAAAAGACAAGAACATGGACTCTAGAAATGCACTGTGTCTTTTTGAAAGATGTACAGTAATATCTGCCTAACCACTACCAAATTATTAGCTAATTCCATAAAATAGAGGGACTTCAATAAGTCAAAGATAGATTTTTCAAATTCTAAACTCATAATTGCTTCTCACAGCTTATTGAATGATATCCCTTAAGTTACATGCGTATATATTGTTATCAATTATCACATGAGTTTTTTTAAAAGAAAACAACAAAACTCCCTTTTTGTTGAAGCTCCCTTTTAAAAAAAGAAAACAAAAATTTTTTTTCCTATACCAATGCATTTCTTAAAAAGACTCTAATTAAAGAGAGGAATCCCTAATTTCCAAAAGTTGGCTCCCATGAGTGCAAGATACTTTACATGTCTGTCCCTAGTGCATAATAGGTGCTCACTTTTGTTGAACTACTTAACTAAGTAATTACAGCTCAATATATGGGGTATAGAAATCTATCAAGTCAATGCATATTCATGTGTTTCTCTTTTGTTACCATATATATGTTACACTATTATAGTGTGCAATGGCAGTGTCTCATCTTTATGTCTTCTTTTCATGATTTTTTTTTTCTCTCCACCCATTCTTCCTGTTAGCACAATGGATTTCACTGATTTTAGTGATGGAAGCTTCTCAAGTGTATATGGGGCATGATCATATTTTCATATTTTTTGCTAAATGGCAAATTTCTTTATCTTCTTTAAACCTCAGTTTACTTATCTGTAAAAAGTAGATAATTACATTGACCCTGTGAAAGACTGGCAAGAAGATATAAGGAGCCCTTCTAGGAATTCTGAAGGGTGGATGGTTTTACTGAATTCTATTATGTTATCACATTGCTAAACACCAACGTGGCATTTTTATGTAAGTTTATTGGGTGATTTAAATTATAGCTGTTTTTTTATTTTTAAAATTTACCTAGTACATTTTTCATAATTAGATATATTCAGAAATTTCAAATACTATATTTTCTCTAAGACTTTTTGAAATCTTTTTTTCCATATTAATATGTATTTACCTACTGGTTTAACATGTGTTCAAACTTCAACAAAATATTTAGGTGCTTTGTTACCAAAAATTGACTTTGTAATGTTTTTTGACAAATTTCAATACCCCCAAATGTAACAGTACACATATTTGTAAGACATCAATGTCATTAGCAGCATAGAAAAGTTAATACATAGCATTTTTATTAATTAAAATGGATGACAATGTTCTGATCTCTTCCAGTATTTAAGGTAATATTATACATTGTTAATTATGAAAACAGTGCTAAATTTTAAATAATAGGCTGAAGTTTTGAACATGCCTAAATTCATGTAAAGTAGTGTTAGTAAATAGAAACTCGGCAGGGTAGTGAAAGCTGAGACCCTCACTGGGAATTGCTCTTAGAGGAAGAAAGTCACCTTGCCCAAGGCTAAGTCTCGTTCTCAGAGCAGCCCATATCCAGTGAGTAATTCTGCTGGGGTTTTAAGTCCTGGCCTCCTTGCTTAAATATCCATCCTAGCTCCAAAGCTGACCTTTAGACCAGATGAGTCCTGTGTTGCCACAATGTTCAAGTCCCACTCTCCACCCTGTCCAATCCTACTTCCCCTCAATACAGACCTTTCTGGGAGCAGGTCTCAACAGATTACCTTCCCATTGATCTCAAGTCCTTAGATCCTATTTTCTGGGGAACTCAAGATGAGAGATTCTGAGAAAAAACAAAAATATGATATTTCTAAGGATTTTTAAAATGACCATTATGCTTTATATAACAAATGATAACTACAGTGAATTTCTGTTTTATCCACAATAGCCAGGATAGTGCTTTGGTTGTAATTTCAACTCAGCTAGTGCCAGGAGTGTGGCCTTCTGTGTTACCATAATTTCTCTAATTTCCTTATATGCATAATGTATTATTCATAGAACAAACTCATGATATAATGAACTAAATAATGTAAGAAAGCACACTTAATGGCTTCTCTAACTTAGGTTAAACATTCTGAGTTAGGGCATGTTTTAGTAGATAGACACAGGATACATGCTCATCTTTTAATAGCAGCTAGTATTCACAGATGGAATTCCACAAATTGTTTGCATTTGAAAATCAATCTCAATTTCAAGACCAAGACAAGATGCAGAGAAAAAAAATGAGCTCCATATTTATACTCCTCAAATCAACTGAGCGATCTCTCTAACCAGTAGGTAGCTTAAGAAAAAACAATGCTGTTTACTTCTGACATGCCAGAACTTAAAGTGCATTTATGAATTTCTATTTTTAATACTTGTAAGAATAACTTAGTAAGAAAACCTCATTGTTACGCTGTCAGCACTCAGTTGTAAGCTGTAATGTCAAAGACCACATAGTTTTTTACAGTGCTAGGGAATGCAACACAAAACTAATAAGTGATGGGAACATCAAACACATGTAATAAATACTATAATCTGATTGTTTGCAAAACCCAGTTTTTCTCAGAAGAAGAAACAAAAATTACAGGTGAGCTATTACAGTATTAACTCCTTAACAAAAACCTTACTAAATAATAGCTTCTGGAAAACTTCTGATTTTACATTTTTCCTTTCACACTATATGATTCTGTGCTCTATTTCACAGAACAATGCTCCGCTGAATGCTGTCACTCTCGCAAATGGTATGGTAGCTGTCAGTGATTTTCAAAGAAAGCTGAATAATATGTACATATCGTATTTTAATGTGTTCAAAACACATGGGCCTTTTTGGTGTTAGGAAAGAGTAAAGAATGTGACCATAAGGTGAAGCATGGCTCATACTGCGGGGCCAAGCAGCATGAAACCTCATGCTTCATTAATGATTCTTCTCGTAGCAGCTGGCCAATGGATCATGAAAATGAATCAGAAATATTAGGGATTTTTTTCTTATTCTCACTTTCTGCATTCACAAACAATTATGAGCAGTTGGAGCTCATCTTTAAGTGAGCAGTATTTCAAATCTCAGCTTTTAACTCTATAGGTTTCTGTTGTAAAATCATATGCCCTAACTCATGCATTTGTTACAGGTAACAAACCCATTTGAAGATCTTTAAGTTGAGTATCTTCCAGGAAAAAATGGATGTTAAAAAATAGGCTATTCTTTTAAGTGGAAAAAGTCCCTCAGTTGTTTTGAAGTAAGTCAAACCACTCTTACTAAAAAAAAAAAAATGAGCACGGGCACTGTGTGTCTTTCTCAAGAGAACAAAGCAAGACTATAAATCAGAGTAATACTTAACCTCATTTTTGAGAGCTATACTGCAATTGTCTCCCCAGACCCTGTAGGAGCAAAAAAAGCAGGAATTCTAATTAATTAATTTGATGTTCCTAAGAATCTTTTACATCATATCATGCATTGCTGGGAATTCTGGGGTTGGATGTATGTTGTTTCCGAATGAGCATACGTTTAATATGTTATTCTCCTAATATGCAAAACAAGAGTGCCTATTTTGAAAGGGGGAAAAAGCCTCACTGCATCAAAAATATAAATTACTCATTAAAATTAGCACCTACAATTTGTTGTAGTTCCATTTCAAGGTAAGCTTGAATTGTTACCAATTGCCATTTTCTTTTTGTTTGTAATGGTTTAATATTACCTACCCCAGCCAACAATGTTAACCAAATGAATTAGTTAACACCGTATTTAATTGCAGAATAAAGTTCCAGTCCTATTTATTCTTTGAGGGTACATTTTAGACTCTCTGATTACAGTTGATGCAATTTGTATTCTAAAATCACCATAATGATTTTAACAATTGAAATAAAACTATATTAAAGACAGAAAAAAGAACTAGCCAATCAACTAAATAACTGACTGGTGAAGCTTCTACTGCAGGGAAAGTAACTTATTTAAAGAATATCTGGAATTGTTAAAAAATAATGATTACCCTACAGTCTATTTTACTTCTAGAGTGACTTAATCCTTGGAAATGCCTGTCTAAACATTGATAAATTTCAAGAAGAAAAATAAATTTAAAAAGCAATATATTTTTTAAATGGATTGAAAAATAAAATAGAAATGAAGCAAGATTGTTACCTATTATTCTAAAACACTGCGTAATTTTACATATCATGTAATCCACCGTATGATGTTCTCTCTAACCAGCCGGCTCACTTCATACATCATTTTTTGAGGTAATCATTTTACACAGTGAAGCAGTACTATTTTATTTCACTTGAATAGTTATGATTTAACTTTCATTTATGTCAGTGTTAACCTTTTTGCCTAGATGAATTTCTCAGGTTAATTATATAGGGCCAGATTTTCCTCATTGAAAATGCCATTGAAATTTCTCAAATAATGAAAGTTAGTACAAGCCAGATGAAACCTATTATCAATCTTTCTCAAACTTCTTTCCTTCTGATTGTTTCAGTTCTTTCCTTTTTTTTTTACTAGCATCATGTATAATTTCAAATAATGTTCCTCCATTCTTTATTATAAAACTGTTCTTGTCATGGTTGTCAATGACGTGCAGTATGACAAATCTGCAGGACATAACACTTTTTTTTTAAATCTTATGTGACCTATCCATGGCATTTAATGGAGCTTACCACAGTTTCCCTCTTGAAACACATATACTTCCTGTCTTCTGTGACACCATAGCATTGTATTTTTCTTACTATCTCACAGGACATTTCTTCTCAGTTGCAACTGCTACCTTCCATTCGTTGTGCTAGAGATACCCAGAGCTTGATTTTATACTGTCACTGTTTTTCTTTAGTCTCACTAAAGGGAAACTTCTTAAAGCACATGACTCAAAATAACATCTATATGCAGATGCCTTCACATTTATCCCCTTACCAAGAAGAGTGCCTTGAACTCCGGACTCATATATCCAATGACTTACTTGACATCACTATCTTGTTGTCCCATACATTTCTTGAATGCAACATGTCCAAATTTGAATTCCCAATTCTTACTGTACCACAGCCCTGTTCCTTAAGGATGCCACAGCCCACCCAGTTGCTCAGGCCCAAAACTTGGAATTCACTCAATTAGCCTTATCTCTCACATCTCATGTTGTATTTATGTTGAAGATTTGTTAGGTCTAGGCACAAAGTATAAAGGTAGGTATCCAATGATACCGCCTTTTTAACTGCTGGAACTTTAGTCAAAGCAGTTTTTAATATTTTCTGAATTAAAGCAATAGCCTTATAACGGATTTCTCTTATTCCACTATTGCCCCTCTATAAATCAATCTATTCACATCAGCCAAATCTCATAGCTGCTTTGATGAAAATTTGCCAATGTCTTTTTATATCTTGGGTACCTCAAGTTCATTCTGTCTTTTTAAATTTGAGAGTCTTAAGCCTCTCTGCCTGAAATGCTTAACCAGTTTCTTCATGAGGTAGACACGTTGTTATTCAAGACCCAGCTCAAATATCACCTTATCAGGTGATATTGATACTGACCAGGGTTCTTGGCTTTCCCCAATCAATAGAAAATGACTAGAGGCCAGATAAGAAATTCAGGCAAGGCTTCACTGGGGCCCCTGCTGTAGCAGGGGGGAACAAAAACAAGTAACAGTTCCCTGCTTGCTCCCCAAGGGGAGGCCTAGCTGGTTCCTTATGTGGGGGGAGGGCAGGGGTTGGGCCGAAAGGGTGGCTTAGGTGTTTTGCCCACCCCTTTGGTTGGGTTGAGTGCGGAGTCATGCGCAGTACCCTGCTTTTGCTCCCGACACCATGTTTTTGCTCCCGGCTCTTCAGAAGTGGCAATTGGGTTTTTTTTTTTTGGTCTCTTTGTATCTTGTCGTTCATAATTTGCCCCAGCTGCGCATGCATGCAGTTATTTTTTAGTCCCTTATAGTTTCTTTGTAATTTGTTGCTTGAGGAGACGTTTGTCCAGGTGCAAGCACTGCAGCAAAAGGTCCCAGCCTGTCTCATTATCACATTCACTCATTTTATTCTGTGTGTTATCATTTGATAATAATAATACATTTATTATTTTTCATCCCTTTTTTTATTACCTGTCTCCCCAATTAGAATCTAAACTATATCCTAACAGGGAACATGTCTCGTTCTCAACACTATCCTCAGTCTTCGGAAAATATCTGACTAATACAACGTGTCCAATAAATATTTATTTTTCAACTAGATAAATGAAGTGCTTTATTATTTTTTTCTTTATACAAACTAAAAATCACCAAGCAAGGGCTAGCAGTCCTACATGTTAATCCCTGTTCTAATAATGACTGGCTTTTCTCTCATAAATGTGTGCAAATCATTTCACTTCTCTGTGCCCCAATTTTTCCGAGGGATTTGGTTAAATCATATCTAAGCTCCTTTCCAGTGTTTCTATCTCAATGACTGAAGGAGTCTATAAACTATAATATTATATGTATTTTATATTTTATTTCATTTCTCTCCCTTAGATTTGAGGCACAGCAAGGAATTTCATCACCAGAAAATATGAGGAAGTATACACCTGCCACTTGTTGCCATTCCATCCCACTTTCTCATACTTTAGGATATATACTGACCTGAAATGATCTTGTACAATGATATTTTTATTCATTTATTGTATGCTTCCCCTGATTTCATTAAACCCTGTGAGAGAAGCAGCCTGACTTCTCTTATCTATTGATGAATCCCTTGTGCTTAGAATTCTGCTTGACTAATTGAAGATGCTCAATAAGATTTTATTCAATTAATGAATTAAATATTGCTGGTGTTCACTATCCACTTTCTGTCTATAGGAACAAAGTTTCTACAAGTTAAGAAGCTTTTTTTTATATTGTAAATGTGATAATTCTCTTAATTTTGTTCTTTTTTATCTGACATTTCATAAAGCTTGACATTTTTATATTAGTTATCTTGAATGTATATTCTGTATCTCTTCTTTGCTTCTTACCTGTGGTTTCCATTATTTTTTAAAAAAACATGTGCTTTATTTTGAGAAATATTTCTCAAAGTATCAATTCAATGTCCAGTAATGATGACTCTTTCCTCATTTGCTCTATTAATATTTTTAAAGTTTGATATAGAAATATGTACCTTTTGTTGGGCCTGAAGCTCATATAATTCGGGACCCTTCTTCAAGAAAAAGAATGTGAATTTATAAAAACAGATTGCTTGGGCCCTTCAGAAATCATATGTTTGCCTCAGAAATACCCTTCAGTTCTATATTTATGTATGCTTACGAGTTCCTAATCTGATTCTGTGAATATTTCTTCTTTTTCTCATTAGATGTTTCTCCATAGTTGCCTTCTCTTTCTGCTTTTTCAGCTTATCTGATTTTTTTTTTTCTAAGTAGAGACCTCTTCTTGCTAAGGATGGTGTGTTAAAAACACCCTTACATTTTCAACTTCTTCCTCAGAGACCTGCTGTAAAGGAGTGACATGTACACTTGGATAGATGTTTTTCTGGTAGAGATCCATGGATTTTATCAAGGTGTTAAGTTCTATGAATTATGGAATTGGCAATGCCCCATGCATGGCAGGAACAACAGTTCTCTCAGGTGATATGGCTTGAAAAAAATGACTCTTTTTTGACTAGAATGTCTCCTGTTCACCTCTGCTCAGTGTGGAATCTTCCAGGACTGGTCACTGAATATTTTTTTAAATTTTTTATTTATTTATTTATTTTGGCTGCATTGGGTCTTCATTGCTGTGTGTGGGCTTTATCTTGTTGCGGCGAGCGGGGGCTACTCTTCGTTGTGGTGCACGGGCTTCTCATTGCGGTGGCTTCTCTTGTTGCTGAGCATGGGCTCTAGGCACGCGGGCTTCAGTAGTTGCAGCACACGGGCTCTAAAGTGCGTGGGCTTCAGCAGTTGCAGCATGTAGGCTCAGTAGTTGCGGCACATGCGCCCTAGGGCACGCGGGCTTCAGTAGTTGTGGCGTGCGGGCTGAGTAGTTGTGGCTTGCAGGCTCTTAGACTGCAGGCTCAGTAGTTGTGGCACACGGGCTTAGTTACTCTGCAGCATGTGGGATCTTCCTGGACCAGGGATAAAACCCATGTCCCCTACATTGGTAGGCAGATTCTTAACCACTCTGCCACCAGGGAAGTCCCTGAATATTTTTAATACAATATTTTTTAAAAAATAAATAAATAAAACCGTATAACAATATATCTGGAATGAAGTGTTACACAAACTTTAATATTCCATTTTTCTAGCTATAGAACCTGTCAGTGATTGTTATACCATAATGGGCTCAGAAAAAAAAAATATTATATATCCACATATAGTAACAGAGCCAGTTTTAGAGAAGAAAAGATTTTAACACACAGGGAGCACCTCCTATTATCCACTTGGCATTCAAATGTATATGGAAAGGCTTCCCATTACATTTTCTATTTAAACACTCAGAAATATTGTCTAATTTCCAGTTAATCTTAGAAACAGTGTATAACTAATATGATCATGACTTTTCACAGTATGGTAGAATAATAAATGTGCTTTGGAGTTTCAAAGACTTCAGTTGGAATCTCCTGCTTAACACTTAGAATTTTTGTAGAAAGATAAACTATCAAATTCATTTTCTAGTATATTGTGATAGGTATAATGTTAGGCATTTTATATATCTTATCATATAACAGGTTTATAATAAAATTCAGAAGCATATATGTAGTATTATAACCTTCAAGAGATTACCACCTACTTTTTTTTTTTTTTAAACATCTTTATTGAAGTATAATTGCCTTACAATAGTGTGTTAGCTTCTGCTTTATAACAAAGTGAATCAGTTATACATATACAATATGTTCCCATTTCTCTTCCCTCTTGCATCTCCCTCCCTCCCACCCTCCCCATCCCACCCCTCTAGGTGGTCACAAAGCACCGAGCTGATCTCCCTGTGCTATGCGGCTGCTTCCCACTAGCTATCTATTTTACATTTGGTAGTGTATATATGTCCATGACACTCTCTTACCCTGTCACATCTCACCCCACCCCCTCCCCCTATCCTCAAGTCCATTCTCTAGTAGGTCTGTGTCTTTATTCCCGTCTTGCCACTAGGTTCTTCATGGCCTTTTTTTTTTTTTTTTTCCCTTAGATTCCGTATATATGTGTTAGCATACTGTATTTGTTTTTCTCTTTCTGACTTACTTCACTCTGTATGACAGACTCTAACTCCATCCACCTCATTACAAATACCTCCATTTCATTTCTTTTTATGGCTGAGTAATATTCCATTGTATATATGTGCCACATCTTCTTTATCCATTCATCTGTCAATGGACATTTAGGTTGCTTCCAGCTCCTGGCTATTGTAAATAGAGCTGCAATGAACATTGTGGTACATGACACTTTTTGACCTATGGTTTTCTCAGGGTATATGCCCAGTAGTGGGATTGCTGGGTCGTATGGTAGTTCTATTTGTAGTTTTTTAAGGAACCTCCATACTGTTCTCCATAGTGGCTGTATCAATTTACATTCCCACCAACAGTGCAAGAGTGTTCCCTTTCCTCCACACCCTCTCCAGCATTTATTGTTTCTAGATTTTTTGATGATGGCCATTCTGACCGGTGTGAGATGATATCTCATTGTAGTTTTGATTTGCATTTCTCTAATGATTAATGATGTTGAGCATTCTTTCATGTGTCTGTAGGCCATCTGTATATCTTCTTTGGAGAAATGTCTATTTAGGTCTTCTGCCCATTTTTGGATTGGGTTGTTCGTTTTTTTGTTATTGAGCTGCATGAGCTGCTTGTAAATCTTGGAGATTAATCCTTTGTCAGCTGCTTCATTTGCAAATATTTTCTCCCATTCTAAGGGTTGTCTTTTGGTCTTGTTTATGGTTTCCTTTGCTGTGCAAAAGCTTTTAAGTTTCATTAGGTCCCATTTGTTTATTTGTGTTCTTATTTCCATTTCTCTGGGAGCTGGGTCAAAAAGAATCTTGCTGTGATGTATGTCATAGAGTGTTCTGCCTATGTTTTCCTCTAAGAGTTTGATAGTGTCTGGCCTTACACTTAGGTCTTTAATCCATTTTGAGTTTATTTTTGTGCATGGTGTCAGGGAGTGTTCTAAGTTCATACTTTTACATGTACCTGTCCAATTTTCCCAGCACCACTTATTGAAGAGGCTGTCTTTTCTCCACTGTATATGCTTGCCTCCTTTATCAAAGATAAGGTGACCATATGTGTGTGGGTTTATCTCTGGGCTTTCTATCCTGTTCCATTGATCTATATTTCTGTTTTTGTGCCAGTACCAAACTGTCTTGATTACTGAAGCTTTGTAGTATAGTCTGAAGTCAGGGAGCCTGATTCCCCCAGTTCCATTTTTCGTTCTCAAGATTGCTTTGGCTATTCGGGGTCTTTTGTGTTTCCATACAAATTGTGAAATTTTTTGTTCTAGTTCTGTGAAAAATGCCAGTGGTAGTTTGATAGGGATTGCATTGAATCTGTAGATTGCTTTGGGTAGTAGAGTCATTTTCACAATGTTGATTCTTCCAATCCAGGAACATGGTATATCTCTCCATCTATTTGTATCATCTTTAATTTCTTTCATCAGTGTCTTATAATTTTCTGCATACAGGTCTTTTGTCTCCTTAGGTAGGTTTATTCCTAGATATCTTATTCTTTTTGTTGCAATGGTAAACGGGAGTGTTTTCTTAATTTCACTTTCAGATTTTTCGTCATTAGTGTATAGAAATGCAAGCGATTTCTGTGCATTAATTTTGTACCCTGCTACTTTACCAAATTCATTGATTAGCTCTAGGAGTTTTCTGGTAGCCTCTTTAGGATTCTCTATGTATAGTATCATGTCATCTGCAAATAGTGACAGCTTTACTTCTTCTTTTCCGATTTGGATTCCTTTTATTTCTTTGTCTTCTCTGATTGCTGTGGCTAACACTTCCAAAACTATGTTGAATAATAGTGGTGAGAGTGGGCAACCTTGTCTTGTTCCTGGTCTTAGTGGAAATGGTTTCAGTTTTTCACCATTGAGGACAATGTTGGCTGTGGGTTTGTCATATATGGCCTTTATTATGTTGAGGAAAGTTCCCTCTATGCCTACTTTCTGCAGGGCTTTTATCATAAATGGGTGTTGAATTTTGTCAAAAGCTTTCTCTGCATCTATTGAGATGATCATATGGTTTTTCTCCTTCAATTTGTTAATATGGTGTATCACATTGATTGATTTGCGTATATTGAAGAATCCTTGCATTCCTGGGATAAACCCCACTTGATCATGGTGTATGATCCTTTTAATGTGCTGTTGGATTCTGTTTGCGAGTATTTTGTTGAGGATTTTTGCATCTATGTTCATCAGTGATATTGGCCTGTAGTTTTCTTTCTTTGTGACATCTTTGTCTGGTTTTGGTATCAGGGTGATGGTGGCCTCGTAGAATGAGTTTGGGAGTGTTCCTCCCTCTGCAATATTTTGGAAGATTTTGAGAAGGATAGGTGTTAGCTCTTCTCTAAATGTTTGATAGAATTCACCTGTGAAGCCATCTGGTCCTGGGCTTTTGTTTGTTGGAAGGTTTTTAATCACAGTTTCAATTTCAGTGCTTGTGATTGGTCTGTTCATATTTTCTATTTCTTCCTGGTTCAGTCTCGGCAGTTTGTGCATTTCTAAGAATCTGTCCATTTCTTCCAGGTTGTCCATTTTATTGGCATAGAGTTGCTTGTAGTAATCTCTCATGATCTTTTGTATTTCTGCAGTGTCAGTGGTTATTTCTCCTTTTTCATTTCTAATTCTATTGATCTGAGTCTTCTCCCTTTTTCTCTTGATGAGTCTGGCTAATGGTTTATCAATTTTGTTTATCTTCTCAAAGAACCAGCTTTTAGTTTCATTGATTTTTGCTATTGTTTCCTTCATTTCTTTTTCATTTATTTCTGACCTGATCTTTATAATTTCTTTCCTTCTGCTGGCTTTGGGGTTTTTTTGTTCTTCTTTCTCTAATTGCTTTAGGTGCAAGGTTAGGTTGTTTATTCGAGATGTTTCCTGTTTCTTGAGGTAGGCTTGTATTGCTATAAACTTCCCTCTTAGCACTGCTTTTGCTGCGTCCCATAGGTTTTGGGTCGTCGTATCTCCATTGTCATTTATTTCTAGGTATTTTTTGATTTCCCCTTTGATTTCTTCAGTAATCACTTCATTATTAAGTAATGTATTGTGTAGCCTCCATGTGTTTGTATTTTTTACAGATCTTTTCCTGTAATTGATATCTAGTCTCATAGCGTTGTGGTCGGAAAAGATACTTGATACGATTTCAATTTTCTTAAATTTACCAAGGTTTGATTTGTGACCCAAGATATGATCTATCCTGGAGAATGTTCCATGAGCACTTGAGAAAAATGTGTATTCTGTTGTTTTTGGGTGGAATGTCCTATAAATATCAATTAAGTCCATCTTGTTTAATGTATCATTTAAAGCTTGTGTTTCCTTATTTATTTTCATTTTGGATGATCTGTCCATTGGTGAAAGTGGGGTGTTAAAGTCCCCTACTATGATTGTGTTGCTGTCGATTTCCCCTTTTATGGCTGTTAGTACTTGCCTTATGTATTGAGGTGCTCCTATGTTGGGTGCATAAATATTTACAATTGTTATACCTTCCTCTTGGATCGATCCCTTGATCATTATATAGTGTCCTTCTTTGTCTCTTGTGATAGTCTTTATTTTAAAGTCTATTTTGTCTGATATGAGAATTGCTACTCCAGCTTTCTTTTGATTTCCATTTGCATGGAATATCTTTTTCCATCCCCTCACTTTCAGTCTGTATGTGTCTCTAGGTCTGAAGTGGGTCTCTTGTAGACAGCATATATATGGGTCTTGTTTTTGTATCCATTCAGTCAGCCTGTGTCTTTTGGTGGGAGCATTTAATCCATTTACATTCAAGGTAATTATCGATATGTATGTTCCTATTCCCATTTTCTTAAATGTTTTGGGTTTGTTATTGTAGGTGTTTTCCTTCTCTTGTGTTTCTTGCCTAGAGAAGTTCCTTTAGCATTTGTTGTAAAGCTGGTTTGGTAGTGCTGAACTCTCTCAGCTTTTGCTTGTCTGTAAAGGTTTTAATTTCTCCATCACATCTGAATGAGATCCTTGCTGGGTAGAGTAATCTTGGTTGTAGGTTCTTCTCCTTCATCACTTTAAGTATATCCTGCCACTCCCTTCTGGCTTGCAGAGTTTCTGCTGAAAGATCAGATGTTAACCTTATGGGGATTCCCTTGTGTGTTATTTGTTTTTTTTCCCTTGCTGCCTTTAATATGTTTTCCTTATATTTAATTTTTGACAGTTTGATTAATATGTGTCTTGGCGTGTTTCTCCTTGGGTTTATCCTGTATGGGACTCTCTGTGCTTCCTGGACTTGATTAACTATTTCCTTTCCCATATTAGGGAAGTTTTCAACTATAATCTCTTCAAATATTTTCTCAGTCCCTTTCTTTTTCTCTTCTTCTTCTGGGACCCCTATAATTCGAATGTTGGTGCGTTTAATGCTGTCCCAGAGGTCTCTGAGACTGTCCTCAGTTCTTTTCATTCTTTTTTCTTTATCCTGCTCTGCAGTAGTTATTTCCACCATTTTATCTTCCAGGTCACTTATCCTTTCTTCTGCCTCAGTTATTCTGCTATTGATCCCATCTAGAGTATTTTAAATTTCATTTATTGTGTTTTTCATCATTGCTTGATTCCTCTTTAGTTCTTCTACGTCCTTGTTAAATGCTTCTTGCATTTTGTCTATTCTATTTCCAAGATTTTGGATCATCCTTACTATCATTATTCTGAATTCTTTTTCAGGTAGACTACCTATTTCCTCTTCATTTGTTAAGTCTAGTGTGTTTTGACCCTGCTCCTTCATCTGCTGTGTGTTTTTCTGTCGTCTCATTTTGCTTATCTTACTGTGTTTGGGGTCTCCTTATCACAGGTTGCAGGTTTGTAGTTCCCGTTGTTTTTGGTATCTGTCCCCAGTGGCTAAGGTTGGTTCAGTGGGTTGTGTAGGCTTCCTGGTGGAGGGAACTAGTGCCTGAGCTCTGGTGGATGAGGCTGGATCTTGTCTTTCTGGTGGGCACGTCCACGTCTGGTGGTGTATTTTGGGGTGTCTGTGGCCTTATTATGATTTTAGGCAGCCTCTCTGCTAATGGATGAGGCTGTGTTCCTGTCTTGCTAGTTGTTTGGCATAGGGTGTTCAGCACTGTAGCTTGCGGGTCATTGAGTGATGCTGGGTCTTGATGTTGAGATGGAGATCTCTGAGAGATTTTTGCCGTTTGGTATTACGTGGAGCTGGGCGGTCTCTTGTGGACCAGTGTCCTGAAGTTGGCTCTCCCACCTCCGAGGTACGGCCCTGATGCCTGGCTGAAGCACCAAGAGCCTTTTGCCCACACGGCTCAGAGTAAAAGGGAGAAAAAATAGAAAGAAAGAAAGAAAGAAAGGAAGGAAGGAGGAAGGAAGGAAGGAAGGAAGGAAAGAAAGAAAGAAAGAAAGAAAGAAAAGAAAGAAAGAAGCTATAATATAGTGAAGTAAAATAAAGCTATTGTAAAGCAAAGCTATACAGACAAAATCTCCCCCAGAAGCATATACATATACACTCACAAAAAAAAAAGGAAAAGGGGAAAAATTAATATATCCTGCTCCCAAAGTCCACCTCCTGAATTTGGGATGATTCGTTGTCTATTCAGGTATTCAACAGATGCAGGCACATCAAGTTGTTTGTGGAGTTTTAATCCGCTTCTTCTGAGGCTGCTGGGACAGATTTCCCCTCCTCTTCTCTGTTCGCACAGCTCTTGGGGATCAGCTTTGGATTTGGACCCGCCTCTGCGTGTAGGTCGCCTGAGGGCGTCTGTTCCCCGCCCAGACAGGACGGGGTTAAAGGAGCAGCTGCTTCGGGGGCTCTGGCTCACCCAGGCCGCGGGGAGGGAGGGGTACAGAGGAGGCGGGGCGAGCCTGCGGCGTCAGAGGCCGGCGTGACGTTGCAGCAGCCTGAGGCGCGCAGTGCGTTCTCCCGGGGGATGTTGTCCCTGGATCACGGGACCCTGGCAGTGGCGGGCTGCACGGGCTCCCGGGAGGGGCGGTGTGGAGAGTGACCTGTGCTCGCACACAGGCTTCTTGGAGGCGGCAGCAGCAGCCCCAGCGCCTCACGCCCGTCTCTGGGGTCCGCGCTGATAGCCGCGGCTCGCGCCAGTTTCTGGAGTTCGTTTAGGCGGCGCTCTGAATCCCCTCTCCTTGCGCGCCGCGAAACAAAGAGGCAAGAAAAAGTCTCTTGCCTCTTCGGCAGCTGCAGACTTTTTCCCGGTCTCCCTCCCAGCCAGCTGTGGTGCGCTAACCCCTTCAGGCTGTGTTCACGCCGCCAACCCCAGTCCTCTCCCTGCGATCCGACTGAAGCCCGAGCCTCCGCTCCCAGCCCCGCCCGCCCCGGCGGGGGAGCAGACAAGCCTCTCGGGCTGGTGAGCGCTGCTCGGCGCCGAGCCTCTGTGCGGGAGTCTCTCCGTTTTTCCCTCTGCGCCCCTGTTGCTATGGGATCCGCGCTGTTAGCTGCGGCTCGCGCCCGTCTCTGAAGTTCGTTTAGGCGGCGCTCTGAATCCCCTCTCCTCGCGCACCAGGAAACAGGGAAGAAAAAGTCTCTTGCCTCTTCGGCAGCTGCAGACTTTTTCCCGGACTCCCTCCCAGCTAGCTGTGGTGCACTAACCCCTTCAGGCTGTGTTCACGCCGCCAACCCCAGTCCTCTCCCTGCGACCGAAGCCTGAGCCTCAGCTCCCAGCCCCGCCCGCCCCAGCGGCTGAGCAGACAAGCCTCTCGGGCTGGTGAGTGCTGGTCAGCGCCGAGCCTCCGTGCGGGAAGTGCGGGAATCTCTCCGCTTTGCCCTCCGCACCCCTGTGGCTGCGCTCTCCTCCGTGGCTCCGAAGCTTCCCCCCTCTGCCACCCGCAGTCTCTGCCCGCGAAGGGGCTCCTAGTGCGTGGAAATCTTTCCTCCTTCACAGTTCCCTCCCACTGGTGCAGGTGCCGTCCCTATTCTTTTGTCTCTGTTATTTCTTTTTTCTTTTGCCCTACCCAAGTACGGGGGGAGTTTCTTGCCTTTTGGGAGGTCTGACGTTTTCTGCCAGCGTTCAGTGGGTGTTCTGTAGGAGGAGTTCCACGTGTAGATGTATTTCTACTGTATTCTGTGGGAAGGAAGGTGATCTCCGCGTCTTACTCTTCCGCCATCTTCTCTCCTCCCATCACCTACTTTTAAATAGCTTGGATGTTACCATGGCATTTAGGATATGGATAAGAATATTAATGTTTTAAGATATACATGTTGAAGTAATTAGGGATAAGGTATCATGTCATGCTAAGTGCAACTTATTTTCAAGTGATTCAGAAAAGAAAAAAGAAAAGAATGAGAAAGAAAGAAAGCAAGATGAAACAAGTGTGGCAAAATGTCAAAAAATAATGAATTTTAGTGAAGATTATGCTGGTGTTCATTGTATTCTTTCAAAATATATTTAAGGTTAAATCTTTCACAATAATCAGTTGGAAAATAGATGGTATTTCTGGCTTGATGTTTCCACATAATTAGGTAACATTGTAGGATAAAATGGAAACATTAACTTTAGCGTGAAACATGACTTCATTCCTTTAACATATTTATTTATTATATAAATTGTCCTGGGCCCTTCACTAGACCCATAGGACATAACAATGAGAAAAATCAGACATGTTCATTTTCCTCATAAAATATATTTGCACACAAAGTAGGGAAGACATTGAATAATCACATGAGTAAATATTCAATTATAAATGAAAATGTTACAAAACAGAATCTTATTGTTGTACACAGAGTAAATGGAGGTTGTGTTAATCTGAAACCCAGTGAATGCTATTTTAAGGAAATGGTATTTGGGCTAAAAGAAGGATTAATAGATGTAGACAAGGGCTAAGTAAGTTTCTGGTGGCAAACACCTTTCCAAGTAGAAAGACAGCAATGCAAAGGCACTGTAGCAGGAGTTAATGGGGTTCATTTGAGAAACTTAAAGAAATCTACACTGACTGAACTATCAAAAGGAAGGAAAAAAAATGTTATAGAATGAAAGGAATTTGGTATGCCAGGCTTTAAATCATTTGACTGTATTGTGAAGAAATGAATGAAGGGAGAGAAGATGATGTCTATGGAGAGCTATTGGGAGGTCACTGCAGTATCTGTGTGAGAGAGAGGAGGAAAGAGTTCTGTAGTAATCAAATGATGTCAATGGTGACAAACAAATGTGAACGGATATAAGAAATACCTGTCAATCAAAGATGACAGAACAGAGTAATAGACTGGATGTAGTAAACAAGGAAAGAGTTGTGAAATGTGAAGGCTAGATTCTAGGCTTATGAACTTGGTTGCATGGTGGCATTATTCATTGAAATAAGTAAAAATTGAAGGCTGACTTTTAGCAATTTGGGGTAAAAATGTGTTTACACCATCCAAATGGGTGTGTTGAGAAGCCACATCTGGTAAGTGGGCGTGATCCTTAGGACATAAGTCTGGACTAGAGATAATCCTTTGGGATACATGAGCATTGAAGCTTGGATGCAAATTGTGTTGTATTCCAATTTGAATTCTGATTGTGAGACTTAGTGACTGTGTGAAGTTAGAAGATTCAATTATCCTCTCTGATCCAAAGATGATTCATCTCTAAAACAGAGCAAACCTGCTCAATTTTAACCATTGCTGCATATAAGACAGAGCATAAATTTTATAAGGTAAACAGAATGACATTTAGGTTTTTGGGGCTTTTTGTTTGGTTTGGTTTTGTTTTCTGGATACAATAGCATTCAATGATCAGAGGAGAGTGAGCGATTTTTAGAGTTAATCTCTTGAAGAAATTATTAGACTCTGATATCTGTGTGGCTGTCAACTCTGTCTAAGGGCAAGGTGCTAGTCTTTCTCCCCAGCCCACACCAATGGAAACAGTGAGACATACAAAAGCAAACATGAAAGTCAACACTCCGTTTTTCTTTCTAGGCCAAAGAGGAAAAAAACTAAACAAACAGAGCAAATAAATTTGTTTAAATCTTTGTTTATAGTTCATGAACTTTATCAGTTGTCTTCTTAAATGTTAATTCTTGGTCTATTTATACTTGGTTCAATATAATTCTGACACTTGGTTTTCCTATCTGTTTGCATAAATTAAAAAAAAAAAGAGTAATCGTTACATTTACAGAAGAAAAGGATATGAAGCACTGGTAAAGCATGTACTATGTGCTGAGTATTTGACAGAAGAAACAGACAGGAAAACATACTCTAGGACATAGTCCCTCTCTATATATATCAGTTTGGAGCCAGCTGGTGAAAGTATAATAGCCATATGTGACTTATTGTGCTTAGAATATCACTCTATAAAATAAGTCCAACACATGGTCCAACCAGTAACACAACATACTCTTATGTGGTGAGTAAAAAAAAAAAATGAGTATTTCCTAGGAAAAAAATTATATTTGATTTCCTGTTTTCATTCTTGTCAAGCACTACATTTCCTTTCACATTTTACACTTAGGCAAACCAGTGTAATTAACATCACATATTTATTCTTACTTCATTAGTGACATTTACACCTGCACTATTAAAAAATGTGCTAATGTTTTATTTATGATTTTTATAGCCTGCCTTATTGCCATTCACGTCATTCACATTGAACAAAGACAGAAACTAATAAAAGTCAGGTATATTATTTATCCTTGTTCCTGGCTTCATAACAGCTTTAATGAAAAAAGGAATAAAAACTTAGATGGTAGTAATTACTCGAATCACATTTACCTCACAATGCAGATGGAGCATAATGCAGTCAGTTTTTATGCTGTGTCCTTCATGTATTCACATCACAGTGAAAAATACACAAAGCTGTCACTAAGCATAAGTCAAGCTGAACAAATGGATTTTTAATTTACACTAGAAAATACAGTCAACCCACTGTACCTGATCTTACATGGAAGGACATTACAAAGACATATGAGAGGTTAAAGCATTTAAAATAGTGGACTCAAGGAGATTTGGTGGGGGGAAAAATAGGTACTTAAAGTGAAGCAATATAACAACACACCCACACATCAATGAACAAGAATACTTTGCTATGAAAATCCATGTTGAAAAGGGGCATGACAAAGAGGTACAAATTGAATGCAGATCAATATGCCTAAAAAGAGGTAATAATAAGTCCTAAAGAGATTAATGATTTAGATTAAGGAACAAACCTGAAATAATAGAAGAGTTAAGACCATGCAGTTGAAAATCAGGATGGCTGATTATTAAAATCATTAATCTGTTGAATCTGATTGAGGGCAGTCACAAAAAAATGGCAAGTGCTTTTAACATATGGGCCTATCCTGTTTGTGACAACCGTCTATAAATCAGTGATGCATGAAAAAAGAGAATTATGGAGGACTAAATAGAACTAAAGTATTTAAACTGGACTTGTTTAAAAATGCTATCATAATTTTAGGACACATTTAATACATAATGCTCAAATATATTCTTCACCAAAAATGTGTTGCTTTTACAAGGCAAAGTGAAGATACATTATTTAAATTTTAGCATTTTCTATCATGTTATTTCCTTAATCTCAGGATGTATGAAAACACGATAGTATTGATACAAAATGCATATTCAATAAATGAATTGCTAATATGAATAAGGCAATATGGCAGGTATTCTCTATATGTTATCATATAACAATTATCTTGAGATGGTTATTATTTCCATATGCAGATGCCAAACTGGGGTTCAGAGATTTTGAGTTGCTTATTAAATGTCATAAAACTATTTTAATCTAGATTTGCTGACTTCAACTTTAATACTCTTTGACTTAATCCAAAATTACCTTTTGAATGTGCTGAATTATGGGCTGAATTGTGCCCCTCCAAATTCATAGGTTGAAGGCCTAAACCCCAATACCTCAGAATGTGACTGTATTTCTAGATAGGGCCTTTAAAGAGGTAGTTAAGTTAAAGCGAGGCTGGAGGAGATTGGTTCAAGACAACAGAGTAGAAAGACGTGCATTCACTCCCTCTTGCAAGAGCGGCAGAATCACAACTAACTGCTGAACTATCATTGACAGGAAGACACTGGCACTCACCAAAAAAGATACCCCACAGAAAAAGACAAAGGAGAAGCCACAATGAGACTGTAGGAGGGGCTCAATCACAATAAAATCAAATCCCATAA
This sequence comes from Balaenoptera ricei, assembly GCF_028023285.1. Lineage (NCBI taxonomy): Eukaryota > Metazoa > Chordata > Mammalia > Artiodactyla > Balaenopteridae > Balaenoptera > Balaenoptera ricei. Next base: position 23,038,896 of record NC_082641.1, read on the forward strand.
CCGCTTGGTGGGTGACTCACAAAATGGAGAACACATATACCACAGAAGTCCACCCACTGGAATGAAGGTTCTGAGCCCCACGTCAGGCTTCCCAACCTGGGGATATGGCAATGAGAGTTGGAATTCTCAGAGAACCAGACTTTGAAGGCTAGCAGGATTTGACTGTAGGACTTCAACAAGACTGGGGGAAACAGAGACTCCACTCTTGGAGGGCACACACAAAGTAATGTGTGCATCAGGACCCAGGGAGAAGGAGCAGTGACCCTATAGGAGACTGAACCAGACCTACCTGACTACCTGCTAGTGTTGGAGGGTCTCCTGCAGAGGCGACAGGTAGCTATGGCTCCCCATGGGGACAAGGATGCTGGCAGCAGAAGTTTTGGGAAGTACTTCTTGGCGGGAGACTTCCCGGAGTCAGCCATTAGCCCCACCAAAGAGACTGAAGGCTCCAGTACTGGGTCGCCTCAGGCCAAACAACCAACAGGGACGGAACTCAGCCCCACCCATCAGCAGACAAGCAGATAAAAGATTTATTGAGCTTTGCCTGCCAGAGCAACACCCAGCTTTACCCATCACCAGTCCCTCCCATCAGGAAGCTTGCACAAGCCTCTTAGATAGCCTCATCCACAAGAGGGAAGACAGAAGAAGCAAGAAGAACTACAATCCTGCAGCCTGTGGAACAAAAACCACATTCAAAGAAAGACAGACAAAATGAAAAGGCACAGGACTATGACCAGATGAAGGAACAAGATAAAACCCCAGAAAAACAACTAAATGAAGTGGAAATAGGCAACATTCAAGACAAAGAATTTAGAATAATGATAGTGAAGATGATCCAGAACCTCAGAAAAAGAATGGAGGCACAGATTGGGAAGACACAAAAAATGTTTAACAAAGACCTAGAAGAATTAAAGAACAAACAAACAGATGACCCATACAATAACTGAAATGAAAAATACACTAGAAGGAATCAATAGCAGAATAACGGAAGCAGAAGAATGGATAAGTGACCTGGAAGATAGAAAGATAGAATTCACTGCCATGGAACAGAATAAAGAGAAAAGAATGAAAAGAAATGAATACAGCCTAAGAGACTTCTGGGACAACATTAAATGCACCAACATTCACATTATAGGGGACCCAGAAGGAGAAGAGAGAGAGAAAGGACCCAAGAAAATATTTGAAGAGATTATAGTTGAAAACTTCCCTATATGGGAAAGGAAATAGCCACCCAAGTCCACGAAGTGCAGAGAGTCCCAGGAAGGATAAAGCCAAGGAGAAACATGCCAAGAAACATAGTAATCAAATTGACAAAAATTAAAGACAGAGGAATTATTAAAAACAATAAGGGGAAAATGACAAATAATATACAAGGGAACTCCCATAAGGTTAACAGCTGATTTCTCAGCAGAAACTCTACAAGCCAGACGGGAGTGGAATGATATACTTAAAGTAATGAAAGGGAAGACTCTACAAGCAAGATTACTCTAACCAGCAAGGATCTCATTCAGATTCAACAGAGAAATCAAAAGCTTTACAGACAAGGAAAAGCTAAGAGAATTCAGCACCAGCAAACCAGCTGTACAACAAATGCTAAAAGAACTTCTCTAACTGGGAAACACAAGAGAAGAAAAGGACCTACAAAAACAAACCAAAATTAAGAAAAATAGGAACATACATATCGATAATTTCCTTAAATGTGAATGTATTAAATGTTCCAACCAAAAGACAAAGACTCACTGAATGGATACAGAAACAAGATGCATATATATGCTGTCTCCAATAGACCCACTTCAGACCTAGGGACACATACAGACTGAAAGTGAGCAGATGGAAAAAGATATTCCATGCAAATGGAAATCAAAATAAAGCTGGAGTAACAATACTCATATCAGATAAAGTAGACTTTAAAATAAAGCATGTTACAAGAGACAAGGAAGGACACTACATAGTGATCAAGGGATCAATCCAAGAAGAAGATATAACAATTATAAATATATATGCACCCAACATAGGAGCACCTCAATACATAAGGCAAAAGCTAACAGCTATAAAAAAGGAAATTCACAGTAACACAATATTAGTGGGGGACTTTAATACCTCACTTATATCAAAGGACAGATCATCAAGACAGAAAATTAATAAGGAAACACAAGCTTTAAATGACACAATAGACCAGATAGATCTAATTGATATTTATAAGACATTCCATCTGAAAACAGCAGATTACACTTTGTCCTCAAGTGCACACAGAACATTCTCCAAGACAGATCACATCTTTGGTCACAGATCAAGCCTCAGTAAATTTAAGAAAATTGAAATCATATCAAGCATCTTTTCTCAACACAATGCTATGAGATTAGAAATCAATTACAGGGGGAAAAAATGTAAAAAACACAAACACATGGGGGCTAAACAATACATTACTAAATAACCAAGAGTTCACTGGAGAAATCAAAGAGGAAATCAAAAAATACCTAGAGACAAATGACAATGAAAACACAATGATCCAAAACCTATGTGATGCAGAAAAAGCAGTCTTAGAGGGAAGTTTATAGCAATACAATCCTACCTCAAGAAACAAGAAAAATCTCAAACAATCTAACCTTACACATAAAGGAACTAGATAAAGAAGAACAAACAAAACCCAAAGTTAGTAGAAGGAAAGAAATCATAAAGATCAGAGCAGAAATAAATGAAACAGAAACAAAGAAAACAGTAGCAAAGATCAATAAAACGAAAAGCTGGTTCTTTGAGAAGATAAACAAGACTGATAAAACTTTAGCCAGAATCCTCAGGAGAAAGAGGGAGAGGACTCAAATAAATAAAATTAGAAATGAAATAGGAGAAGTTACAATGGACACCGCAGAAATACAAAGCATCCTAAGAGACTACTACAAGCAACACTATGCAAATAAATGGACAATTTGGAAGAAATGGACAAGTTCTTAGAAAGGTATAACCTTCCAAGACTGAACCAGGAAGAAATAGAAAATATGAACAGACCAATCACAAGAAATGAAATTGGAACTGTGATTAAAAATCTTCCTACAAACAAAAGTCCAGGACCAGATGGCTTCACAGGTGAATCCTATCAAACATTTAGAGAGGAACTAACACCCATCCTTCTTAAACTCTTCCAAAAAATTGCAGGGGAAGGAACACTCTCAAACTCATTCTGTGAGGCCACCATCACCCTGATACCAAAACCAGAAAAAGATACTACAAAAAAAGAAAATTACAGAACAATATCATTGATGAACATAGATGCAAAAATCCTCAACAAAATACTAGCAAACAGAATCCAACAACATATTAAAAGGATCATACACCATGATCAAGTGGGATTTATCCCAGGGATGCAAGGATTCTTCAATATACGCAAATCAATCCATGTGATACACCATATTAACAAACTGAAGAAGAAAAAACATATGATCATCTCAGTAGATGCAGAAAAAGCTTTTGACAAAATTGAACAGCCATTTATGATAAAAAACTCTCCTGATAGCGGGCATAGAGGGAGCCCATCTCAACATAATAAAGGCCATATATGACAAACCCACAGCAAACAAACATCATTCTCAGTGGTGAAAAACTGAAAGCATTTCCTCTAAGATCAGGAAGAAAACACGATGTCCACTCTTGCCACTATTATTCAACTTAGTTTTGGAAGTCCTAGCCACAGCAGTCAAAGAAGAAAAAGAAATAAAAAGGAATACAAATTGGAATAGAAGAAGTAAAACTATTACTGTTTGCAGATGACATGATACTATACATAGAGAACCCTAAAGATGCCACCAGAAAACTACTAGAGCTAATCAATGAATCTGATAAAGTTGCAGGACACAAAATTTGTGCACAGAAATCTCTTGCATTCTTATACACTAACAACGAAAGATGAAAAGAGAAATTAAGGAAACAATCCCATTAACCATTGCAACAAAAAGAATAAAATACCTAAGAATAAACCTAAGGAGGTAAAAGACCTGTACTCAGAAAACTATAATACACTGATGAAAGGAATCAAAGATGACACAAACAGATGGAGAGATATACCATGTTCTTGGATTGGAAGAATCAATATTGTGAAAATGACTATACTACCCAGAGCAATCTACAGATTCAATGAATCACTGTCAAATTACCAATGGCATTTTTTAAAGAACTAGAACAAAAAATCTTAAAATTTGTATGAAGACACAAAAGACCCCGAATAGCCAAAGTGATCTTGAGAGAAAAAAACAGAGCTGGAGGAATCAGGCTCCCTGACTTCAGACTATACTACAAAGCTACAGTAATCAAGACAATATGGTACTGGCACAGAAACAGTTATATAGATCAATGGAACAGGATAGACAGCCCAGCAATAAACCCACGCACCTATGGTCAACTAATCTATGACAAAGGATGCAAGGATATACAATGGAGAAAAGATAGTCTCTTCAATAAGTGGTGCTGGGAAAACTAGACAGCTACATGTAAAAGAATGAAATTAGAACACGCCCTAACACTATATACAAAAATAAACTCAAAATGGATTAAAGACCTAAATGTAAGACCGGACACTATAAAACTCTTAGAGGAAAACATAGGAAGAACACACTTTGACATAAATCACAGCAGGATCTTTTTTGACCCACTTCCCAGAGTAATGGAAATAAAAACAAAAATACACAAATGGGACCTAATGACACTTAAATGCTTTTGCACAGCAAAGGAAATTATAAACAAGATGAAAAGACAACCCTCAGAATGGGAGAAAATATTTGCAAATGAATCAACAGACAAAGGCTTAATCTCCAAAATATTTAAACAGCTCATGCAGCTCAATATTAAAAAAACAAAGACCCAATGAAAAAATGGGCAGAAGACCTAAATAGACATCTCTCCAAGGAAGACATACAGATGGCCAAGAGGTTCATAAAAAGCTGCTCAACATTACTTATTGTAAGAGAAATGCAAATCAAAACTACAATGGGGTATCACCTCACACCAGTTAGAATGGGCATCATCAGAAAATCTACAAACAACAAATGCTGGAGAGGGTGTGGAGAAAAGGGAACCCTCTTGCACTATTGGTGGGAATGTAAACTGATACAGCCACTATGGAGAACAGTATGGAAGTTCCTTAAAAAACTAAAAATAGAACTACTGTATGACCCAACAATCCCACTACTGGGCATATACCCTGAGAAAACCATAATTCAAAAAGAGTCATGTACCACAATGTTCATTGCAGCACTGTTTACAATAGCAGGACATGGAAGCAATCTAAGTGTCCACTGACAGACGAATGGATAAAGAAGATGTTGTACATATATACAATGGAATATTACTCAGCCATAAAAAGGAATGAAATTGGGTCATTTGTTGAGACGTGGATGGATCTAGAAGCTGTCATACAGAGTGAAGTAACTCAGAAAGAGAAAAACAAATATCATATATTAACGCATATATGTGAAATGTAGAAAAATGGTACAGATAAACCTGTTTGCAAGGCAGAAATAGAGACACAGATGTAGAGAACAAAAGTATGGACACTAAGGGGGAGAAAGTGGGGTTGGGGTGGTAGTGGTGGGATGAACTAGGAGATTGTGATTGACATATATACAGTAATATGTATAAAATAGATAACTAATAAGAACCTGCTGTATAAAAATAAATTAATTAAATTTTAAAAAAAAGTTAAATTGTGACTGTTAGGGTGGGCCCTAATCTAATCTGACTGGTGTCCTTATAAGACTAAATTTGTACACACCAAGAGGCACCATAAATGCTCACATACTGAGGAAAGACCATGTTAGGACACAGTGAAAAAGGGACCTGTGTTCAAGCCAGGGAGAAAGACCATAGAATGAAACACAACCCACCTGCTGACACATTGATCTTGGACTTGCAGCATCCAGAGCTGTGAGAAAAGCAATTTCTGTTGTTTAAACCACACAGTCTTTGGTATTTTGTTACAGCAGCTCTAGCAAACTAATATACCTTCTGATCTAGGAAACAGATAAGACATTCTTAATTATTATACCTTACTATAGTCAGATAATTTTCATTTTTAGTGGCAGTAGAAAGAAAAGAAAGCTAAATTGAAATCCCACGGATTGGGATTGACTCTCAGCTCTCCAAATTCTTAATATCTTTTTACCCTTGGTTAAAGAATTCACCTTTATAAGGCTTTGCTTTTACCATTAAAAAGAAAAAGTAGGTATTACATATGCAGGGCTGTGGTTTGCGTGTATATACACAGTTGTCCCTTGAAGCATATGGATTTGAGCTGCCCCGATCCACTTACACATGGGTTTTTTTCAATAAATACTACAGTACTACGTGATTCATGATCAGTTGAATCCACAGATGTGGAACTGTGGATATGTATATCCAGCGGACTACCTAAGTTATATGTGGGTTTTCGACTGTGTGGTGGGTCAGTGTCCCTCACCCTACATTGTTCAAGTCAACTGTGTATACGTGTGTGTATATGTAAGCACAGCTCCAAGAACATAACTGACATAATCTTTGTTCATTGTCTTCTTCCCCTGGGTATGTGATTCTACCAGCAGATCTTCAGTCAGACAACGAAATATGACATCATGATTGCAGGAAAGGGATTGGGAATGATTTCAACTCAATTTTCAGGATGAGAAGCTGGAGTATAGACCTTATTCTTATCTTACCCTATTAGGAGGTTATATGCAGATTCCATTTCATATATCTATATATCTAGCCCAAGCCACCAGAACAAGTCTTAGAATCCAAAAGTGTGTTGTCTTTTTCCTACTTACTTGTCCCACCTTATGGATTCTGGCTCAGGTGAGCTGGATCCTAGCCTCTGGCCCAAAAACAGCATATCAGCAAGTGAAGCTGGCACATTTCCTTTTCCAGAAATTACCCCTGTACCACCCAGGTCCTCACCCTAGTGATGTGGATGTCCTTGCTCTCCTGCATTATTTTACTCTAAGACTATGAAGGAGAGTTTTCTCTGTCATAGTGTAAGAATATTAAATAAGACTCCTGAGATGTTGTTTATTACCAGTTCATCTGCGACAGTCAATTTATTTCTCATGATATTAGGTGTGACTTTTGAGATATAAATAACCTGGAATTCCAATAATTGAAATCCAGTGATTTTTCTCTTCTATAGAAAATTCTGTGGGGATTGCGGGGTGGCGGGGGGAGAGCAACTACAGCAACCAATACAAAAGTTTTCTTTACAAACAATCTCCTAGTAAAAAAAAAGAAAAGACAAATGAAATAGAATAAGCCCAATAATGAATTCAGAAAAGGAATCATCTGCTTCAGTTTATCTCCCCCTAAAAAAAAAGCACAGAATTAACACAGATGAGCTTCCTGAAAGAACTCAATTATTTGATCCAAGTCAGCCCTGAGATAATGCTATGTTATAGTTCACAAAACAGAAAGTACACAAAATGACTTATGAACACTGAAATCCATTAAAAAGGTGTTGAAAACCAGAATACAGTTTTAAACACCAGCTACTCAGGATAAGAATAATAGTAGTTTCCATGCAACTTTTGAGATTCTAACATGATCATATTCCTTTAGAAACTTTGAACTTATAAGGTATTTACAGTCTTTGGAACTCAGAGAGGAGGTTGAAGTAGCTATAAGTCAGTTATCTGACTTATAGCTAAAGATAAGTCAGTTATCTTTTTAATCAAAATTGTACAGATATTTCTGTGGAAATTCAGTTGGCATTTAGTAAAACTAAATGTTATTCAGACAATGTACATTTTAAAAAATAAAGAACTAAATTCAAAGAAAAAAGTGATGATTGTCATTGTAGTAGTATTCCTGGAGAAGTTTAGGTTTATAAATTCCTATATATATTCCACAAAAGGGAAGAATTATGTAAAATATTATTGAAGATTCCTTGAATAAAGCTAAAGACTATGGGAGTTAATTTTTACACACTAAATATTCTAAATATAGAAAAGGCATAAGTACATGTTTGTAAATCATTTTTCAAACAATAAATAAAAAACAAGACTCCTTTAATTATAAGAAAAACAAATACTACAAAGGATGAAATATCTCTAGAATACCTTACAAGGTAGTTAAAGCTAGATAACCAAATGAAGCAAGATTATAGGGATTATAGTGATATCAAGATTATAGAGAACAATTTCACAATTTGATTTTATGATAGGTAAATTAAGATAAAGCTATGCTTTTTATGTAGGCTTTTAAACTCTTGGCTCATTTAAGTGCTGACATAATAAAGTTTTCCAATTAAAGTGTCATCATCTTAATAATAAATTTAAAATACTCTGTTATAAAACATGCAACGTCATCACACTGTTTTTAACGAGGAAAACTGAGGAAAAAATCATTGTTTTAAGATTTAATAATTCTGGAAATTAAAACAAAGTTATAGTATGTAAAATAGAGTTGATATCATGGCACTCTAAAACATAAGAAAGCTCAGTGGTGTGGTGAAAGGAAACCTAGAGTGGGAGTTTAGTCCTAGGATCTAGTTCTAGTTCTACCATCAGTTAAGTGACAAGGAAATGTTGTTTGACAGCCACAGTCTTGTCATCAGTAACAGTAACAGATCATTAAGGTCCATTACAACCCAGGCCTGTATAGCCCATTCCCACTTCAGTAGAATGTATTACCTATAAAGTTATCTCCACTTTTAATATACAAACTTCTGGTTCTAAATTGATTATTTTAGCCTTCTGAATTTCAGCAGAATTCAAAATTATTTTATGTACATGATAAAGCAAAATATACTTCTTATAATATATTCTCCAGTTGAACTGAAAATTAGGCCTCACCAATAAGAGATTATATTTACACAAGGGGAATATATCTTTATAAGGAATATGTAGCCCTTGTATGTGTTCGACTACAGTAATAAATCTTCTGAGAGGTTTGAAATATACAATATATATAAGGTTATATTTTATAAATATTAAAAATAAAAATTTTATACTGATTTGTTAGTGAGTATAGCTTTTAAGTAGAAATGTTTTGTTATAATCGTTTCTAGCAGGTTTTTGTTTTTTTGGCAAAATTGAAAAAAACTCTCCTTCTTTATATGTTGGTTGTGTATATAATTAGTTTTCATCCTGTGCCTGAAAAAAATATTATTATAAATTTTAATTGTCTAAATAGATGCTACAGTATTTACTTGTGGATTGCATGACCAGATTTTACTTTTTGGAATCCAATTTATTTTTCCCTACACATCCTTACCTTGTGTATGGAGGGAAGCAGAGTTTCAGGGCACCTTTGCATCTTACTTGAACTCTTGCAGAAATCCTTTAAATGGTCTCTTTGTGTTTTTTTACAACACCTCATTTCCAAACTCTGTTACATTTTACTGACAGAGCTATTTCCCTTACATTTTGCTAACAAAGATGTTTAATAAACCATGTCATTTTTCTGCTCACAAATCGCCAATGATTTCTTGATGCCTACATCAGAGTCCAAACCCTATCCTATGCCTGTGATCTGACCCCAGCACATCACTCTTAGGCTCTGGTTTTTTCCTTCTTCTACCTCACAAATGACTTCCTATTCCATCCAAAATAACATAAAAAAATTAATAGAGTGATATTTAAAGCTCTGCTCCACAAGCATGCACACACACACACGCACACACACACACACACACACACACACACGCACGCCAGTGACATGGCAATAGTCAATCTCACCTTCTTTATTTCTCAGGATACTCTTTCTTTCATCTTCTGTTAAGACCACAGTAGACTTCCTGCCAATGCCCGAATGTGCCCTACAGATGTTTTTCTCTGTCTCTCGTATTTGACATTTTTACCCTTGTACCCTTACTCATCCATCTCTGTGGCTCAAAATTCCACACATACTTCAAAACAGAGCCTATGTGCAACCGTTTCAGTGACATTTGCTCTAATTATTCCTGCCAGAGCTGTGCTCCCATGAGACTTTATTTTTTATAAACAACTATGATATCTACCACTCATTATTTTTGATATCTTATTGATAAACTCAGTTGTCTCCATAATAGATTATAAACATTGTGAAAGCAGAAATTATTCCATTCATTTTTTTCTCTTCTACCATGTAATAATTCAAATGTCTAATGAATGAAAAGGAAGTACACATATTATTTATCTCAAACAATTACAGAATCCATATGATTTTAATATAATCTATTTCAGGTACCTTTTGGAAATAAATAAAATTGAAAACAATTATGGAAACTATATGTATTTCAAAGGAACTTCTTATATTTTATTTGGAGGTGTAGTCACTTTGACATCAAGATGAATTAAATTCACTAGAAGACTAAAGAATGTAGCAAAACTCTAGTCTTGGTCCTCATTTATTCACATAAATATTATCACCATTAATTTTTAACTGTCTCTCCAGATCTAGAGATACCCAGAAGGCAAATTGTTGAGTACCTCAAAGCCAGATCAAATGTTGTGAAAAACTGCTTTGCACCTCCATCTCCTGAATCAACTGTCATAACTTTCCTCCTCCTAAATCATACAACTCCACTAAAGCCCTGGCCTTCAAATCTCTGATAAGCCAGTATTTATCACTCACTACTTCCCTAAGTGAATTCTTTACTTTAGAAAATTGATTTAATTTTCCCCATAAAATGTGCTGCAAATCCCTGCCTCTGTTCCATTGTTTACTTCATTCCTGCCACCTGGAATGTCCTTGCCTTTTCCCTCCTCTCATTAAAGTCGAACTCTCCATGGAAATTTCACTTAACTGGAGTAATCCACAGTGATGTTTCTCTTCCCTGAACTCTTACAGAATTTATTACCTGAACTACTAATTAGTCAAATAAACTATGAGTACTATATTGAAATTCAACCCTTTTCCCCATGGAAATGCATTATCTGCTCAAATTAATTTTTAGCAATAATTTTTATACTTTTTTATCTACAGCTTTTTCAAGATGGTACTTAACATATAGCTTTAAATATATATTTGGAGAATTGTAAATATTTGCTTTAAAACATCTGAGAATATGATTATTTCTTTTTTATTTACTTTCTGCTATTTTTCATAGGTAGCTACTGAAATGATAAGATATGGACTCTGTAACATAAGAGTTTATTGTCTAACTGTAAGAACAAATAAATAAATTGAAATCAAGTAATGAAAGTCATGTGCATACAAACTGTACTAAGGCTAATTTGAGTAAAGTTCATAAGTTTGGGAAGGAGGAAGTGCTTGTGAAATTTTCGGGTGAGTTTGCAAATAGTTCATCCAGGGGAGAGTATATAGAGAAAAGATGCTCACGATCATCTAGATTTTAGGAGTTCTTGAATAAATTGCTAAGAAGCAGTCAAAGTAATAGGTAGAAATAGAGAGGCAATGATTTCATGCAAGAGAAGATGGTGCTTCAAGGCTGAAGTCCTCAACAGAGTAAGTAGTTGTAATTTTATTAGAAGCTGGAATGAAATTTAAAATGGAAAAGTTTTAGAGTGCTTTGGTAACATAATAGTGATTGCAGTGAAGTTGTAGGAACAGAAAACTGAATGCCATGGATGAGCCTAGCTATAGGTAGAATGTTCTTTGAAGTAACTTGCTTGTAAAAATAGAGAGTAAAACAGGAAATTGTCCAGATTGGTAATAGAAAAATAAATAAAGAATGGAAGTATAACCTCATAAGCACCAATCAGGCCATAACGTGTCATCTAAAAAAAAATACATGTATAGTAAATCCTGATTGGATGTCTGAGTTTTCAAAAACATGACTGTTTCTTGCTAGTTCATAAACTACTAAACTTTTACAATGGATAAAAGGACTATGTTGACAATATCTTTATATTACTTATTCTATTAATACATTGTTATTGCAATGAAGTTAATATTCTTTTTGGCTGCTCAAAATCTGAACCTCCTTGCTATGTGTGGAGATTTCTTCATCTTAGTTGAAGGCAGAGTCTCCTTAAAGACTAGGGTACAGACATTAGACCAAGACTCAGTTCATTGCCTGAGCAGGCCATGAAGTTTCAGTCAGGACACAAAAAAGAAGGCACAGCAGAAACACCTATTTGTGGCTAGCAGCTGTGGCAACAAGTTCAAGTTTCCAGGGATAGCACTGGGATGGCTGTGTGTCACAGCATTCAATGTCCGATAGCAACTATGCTGGCAGCAGGAAGAACAGTATTTGTACCTGTGGATGCTGCAATAATTCTGCATTATAATTTCCAGTTTTAAGTTACCTCAAAACCTATTTTTCCTGAACTCTTATTTCTCTGAAATCCCTATTTTATTTCTGTTAAATTAGCTAAACTTGGCTTAACTTACTTGAACCTAAGAAGCTTAACTAATCCATTTTTTTTTCTTTTTCAAGTTAATAAACTATTACTTGAGCAGTTTTAGGTTTATGAAAACATTGAGCAGAAAGTATAGGGTCCTCATATCCTCCTCACCTCCACCATTCCCACCCCAGTCCACTCCTGTAATTAACATGCTGAATTAGTGTTACACCTGTTACAGTTAAGGAGCCAATATTGATACATTGTTATTAACTAAAGCTCATATTTTAAATCAGGGTTCACTCTTTGTGTGTTGTAAATTCTATGGGTTTTGACATGTATTCAACATTACAGTGTCGTACAGTATAGTTTCAATGCCCTAAAAATCATCTGTGCTCCATGTATTTATTCTTCTCGCCCTTCCCGTGAGCCCCTGCCAACCACCGAACTTTTTACTGTCTCTATAGTTGTATATTTTCCAGAATGTTAGCTAGTTGGAATCATATATAACATGTAGCATGTTCAGATGAAATTATAGCAATATGTACTTAAGATTCCTCCATGTCTTTTTATGGCTTGACAGCTCATTTCTTTATATTGCTGAGTAATACTTCATTGTCTGGATGTGTACCACAGCTTGCTTATCCATTTACTATTGAGGGGCATCTTGGTTGCTTCCAAGCTTTGGCAATTATAAATAAAGCTGCTATAAACATTCATATGCAGGTTTTTGTGTGGATGTAAATTGTCAACTTATTTAAGTCAATACCAAGGAGTGCAATTGATGGAACTTATCCATTTTTTATACCAGGTAATAAATTAATGTATTTCTACAAATAAAAAATGACCAAGGTAGGGAAATACAGTTGATTCTCATTAATCACGACAATTATATTCTATACAGTCTCGGAGAATATAGAATTAGCAAATACTGAACAATTGCTTTTAAAGGAAATATATGGTTAGGTCCTCTGGTCGCAACATTTTTGTCAGCCAATAAGTACATAACCTTTTGTTACATATATTTGTGTTTTTGTGTATAGACACTTATATACATAGAATTATATATACATATATAATTTATATATACATATATATTATATAAGTATATATAAGTATATATATATATATATATATATATATACACATACACCAAAATACACACACATACACACATATAGTTGATTCATTAACAATGAACTCATGTTCCAACAGTACTATAACTCATGTCTAAATTAAGACCATCTAATGCACCTAGTTTCTCCAGAAGGCAAATTGTAGTTTACTTGTACTTAGTTACTAGACAGTACCTCAGCACTATGCTTGAGGGGACATTTTAAACAGTGAAATCACTAACAAAAAACACAAAAGTGCTAAAAATGCATTTGTGCCCTAAATGTGGCACTAAACAGACTGTGAAAAGGACACTTGTTTAAAATATGAGAGCTGAAACAAAATAGGCAGAGCATCACCTTGTTCATCCTCAGCTGTGAATGTTAAGCATTGGGCGACTCAAGTTTTTCAGTTCTGTGCATGTCTGCAAATGATCACAAAAGTGCAGCAGGTATTGATTTGGGGGGTACAAACTGGTTTTAATAAGTTAGCAAATTCACAATACAGAATCCATGAACAATGAGGATCAACTTTATGAATGCCTGGAAAAGTTCCCCTATTTATAACCCATATTGTTCATCATACACTTTCAGTGTGGACCTTCTCTAGTAAAAATTTTCCTATCCATATGGCAACTGCAAGGAGAATGCTGCAGTATTTCTTTTAAATTGGGTAGAAAGAGAAATTGAGCTGCTTCATCAATATTAGGAATATTTATTTGTTTTGTTTTGAAGATTTATAGTCAACATTTTTGTAATTGTATATATTACCAATGACTTTGTAATGGTGCAACCCATGAATATAATTTCACTTGTATAAAGTGGTGTGATTTTTATAACTGGAATTTTATAAACAATGAGTCATTAGAAATTGAACGTTTAGTTAGTCAAGAGGTGCTATAGGAAAGTTCCATCATAACATGCTCATACAGGTTTGGTCCACAGGTTACCAAATAATTTCTCCAACATATTTTCCAATGCAACCATATTATTGATTTATTTTTTTCAAAGAACCTTCAAATTTCTCACAAGTATATCAAATATTGAAATATTTGGTAAAGTCAGAATGATATAAGCTATTTATAGGATTTCTAAATGTTATTATAGATTATATAAATTCATTTACATTACTAAATTCAATTACATCATTGAATTCTCATAACAAATTTGATGAGGAAATTATGACTCAAATATATTAATTAACTTCCTAAAAATCAGTTGGATAAATAATTGAAAACCAAAAGTTTTACTTTGTTGTTCAAGTTTTTGTATGCTGTATTATGTCTCTAGTACAAGGCCCATATCTTTAGGCCTTTGAAATTGTATTGAATTGGAATTCTTTAACTAGTACCACTTAGAGTTCATGTCTGTCAAAGCCATTTTTGTAAGTCTAGTAGGGAATTGAAGATCAAGACATCACAAATTGTTCATTATTGGAACAATGTCTACAGATTAAATCTGCATTATGTATTCTTAACCTGAATGCATTATGTATTCTTAACCTGAATATATATTCTGAATTTTAAAATTAAGGAATCTCAGAATCAACAGGAGTGATCATAGAGCTAAATAAATTTAGATATCAAAAATCTCTAAGAAATTATGCTGCACTTGACATTATTTAGTTACAGTACTTAAATATTTAAAAATTGTGAAATAAGATTTATTTTTAAACAATATATTAATATTTAACCTATTTGATTTAAAATGTGTAAGTGTACTTTAGAAGAATTTGATGAAGGATTAAATGGAAAACCCTAACGTTTTTGAGTATCTAATATTTAAAGATGCTATGGTTATTCTTAAAATGACAACCTCTTCAGTCACATTAGCACTTAAAATGTGATTTTTTCTTTCATTATTTGCTTCAGATCTTGTACTTCCAGAGAGATTAATCCTATAAAGGGTAGAGATATTCTAAACCTTTGACAGTTCTGCTGAACTTGTTGTTTCTCCCCCTAGAGTTTTATAGTAATACACTCAATTAGCTTCTTTGTCCCAGATTTCATGGAATAATTGCTAGAACTTTATCTAGTGCTTATGAGTTAGAAGTGTTTATTCTTCAGAGAATGTTTTCTGAACATTTTAATACTTTCTATGCAAAGTAAAAAAAAAAATTTAAATCAAAGCCCAACCAATAGTTCCAATTTTTGAATTACTGCTTCACATTTAAATTAACATATAAAATGCACAAGATTTTCTTATAATAATGTCCCTATTCATATCCTGTTAGCACAATTTCACTAGCAATTTTCTCCATTATCTATGACTAACATATGTTGGTCACAATCACTTGTGATTTTTTTTGTTTATAAACAACAGAAATTTATTTCTTACGGAGCTGGAGACTAGAAGTCTGAGACTAGGGTGCCAGCATGGTTTAGTGAGGGCCTTCTTCCAGATTTTTGCTGTGTCCTTACATGGGAGAAGGGGCTAGGGAGTGCTCTCTCTCTGACCTCTTTTTTTTTTTTTCTTTTTAAAAAATTTTTATTGGGGTATAGTTGATTTACAATGTTGTGTTAGTTTCAGGTGTACAGCAAAGTGAATGTTATACGTATACATATATCCACTCTTTTTCAGAATCTTTTCCCATATAGGTCATTACAGAGTACTGAGTAGAGTTCTCTGTGCTATCCAGTAGGCCGTTATTAGTTATCTATTTTATATATTGTAGTGTGTATATGTCAACGGTAATCTTCCAGCTTATCACTTGTGATTTTTTAAGGCTGATTTTATTATTTTCAGAGACACAGTTTTATTAATAAATATTATTCATGTTCATTTGAAACACCAGGTATTTTATAAATTTCAGTGAAAAAAAAGAGGTCTTGATGAAACACTTAAATGGATATATACATATATTAACGTCTAATTCTATTTGCATTTGTCATTCTAGAAAAAACAACAGCTAGTTGATATTTAGTAACCCTCTATAAATAAAGATTGGTTTTCAAAGCCTCAGTAAACATTCTACTCTTTTAGTAGGCAGCATGCCAATTTTATAAGCCATAAAGTTAATAGAAGTTTTACTTATTAATAAATGAGAAGGGTTGAGGGCCCAAAATATGGCTAAACGAGGATAAAAAATACCATCCTTTATAAAGGAAGATTTGTCATTTACCAAAATAGTCTTATTAAAACTTTTTTTTTCTATTTCAAGGAGCTAGACAAAAGAGATAAAGGAATGTAAAAACTCATCTCTTTCATTGGTGGAAAAAATTATACTAACTTGTAAGGAAGGATATTTTAAACTTTTATAATTAACATCCATTTTTAATTAGTATCACTGTTGCTGGTAGGAAAAATGAAGACCTAGAGAGAGTTCAAAAAGAGATGAACCATCCCAGTGTAATTACCACAACTCCCAGCAGGGTCTTCTCTCGTCTGATTAACACCGCAGCAGGAGAGTTATTCCAACACACAGCTAACTGCCATAATCATGAGGAAAATAACGGGTGAGAAGACTCAAAGAATTTCCCTGACATTTAAAATCAAGAATCCAAACTTCTTTATGTTGATATGCATTAACTCATAATTCCGAACATTTCTGGAAAACCCAAACCAACAGTAAAGTCAAACAATATTAAACACATTTAAAAGACCTAAAGGTGACTCTTTCAGTAACATAAAACAGGCTGTGTAAAAAGGTTTTATTCCTCTCATATCAAGGAACTATTTTAACTACCAGTTCACAATTCTGTTGTGGTTCATTGACACCTGTAATCAAGATACTGATTGAAATAATTTTTTCAATACTTGATAATCATGGATATTACAAACTACTTTATAGGGGATTTGAGTTTTTCTGCTGGTGTACATTTATGATTTCACAGATATTTAAATGTATATTAAAAAGTACAAGTGGCATTTTCAATAGTTATAGTCACAATGCAGTTAATGTTTGGCTCCAGGTTAGTCTGATGTTACTTGAAAGTCCACTCCAGAAGGTTGTTTCTTTAAGTTACTGGGGTTTTTTTTGTTTTTGTAAATTCCACCTTTTCTTGAATATTTTGTGGTCGTGTAACTAGCATAGTTCTTTAATTTTAAAGGTGACAATTTTAATGATGTGTTCTAGGAGTGCTAGCAGAAATATTTAATGACAAGTGTGAAATAAGCATTAGCCAATTAGAAAAGATGCTCAACAAAACATAATGGGCAGTGCCTAGTCTACTATATTGCTATGTATTAGCTGAGTTTTCAATATTCATGCTTAGGGAAGTAAAGCTATGCATATTATATTACTAACAAATTTTTATGATATTCCCAAAACAAAAGCAGAAAGCAAAATAGGATAAGCTGCAATACAAATGGGTTTTGAGGGGCCTGTAGCCCCAAAACTCAGAGCAAGATGTGACCCAAACTAGATGAAATGTTATCATTAACTTGTGTTTTCTAGGGCACCTGTAACAAAGTACCACAAACTGTGAAGCTTAAAAAAAAATTCAGGCTCTCACAGTTCTGGAGGCTAAAAGTCCAAAATCAGGTTGTTGGCAAGGCAGTGTTCTCTCTGAAATCTCAAGGGGACAATCTGTCATTTGCTCTTAGTTTCTGTTGTGGGACGATCCTTGGCATTGCTTGGCTTGCAGCTATGTAACTCCAATCTCAGCCTCCATCATCACATGGGATCCTCCCTGTGTGTCTTTCTATCTCTGTATCTCTTCTCTTCTCATAAGGACACCAGTCATATTGGATTAAGGGCCCAGCTGAATTCAGAATGACCTCATCTTAGCTAATCACATCTGAAACAACCCTAGTTCCAAATAAGATCACATTCTGAGGTGGGGGTTAGGCATTCATTATATCATTTGAGAGACACAATTTAAGCCATAACAACTGGCTTACTAATAAAACGTTGCAAAATTTATAGCTTTTAGCCATCATAGGCATCTTCAGAAGATTAACAATTCAACATGTGGAATTTCTTTTTTTCTTTTTTAAATTTTTTAATTTAATTTAATTTTTTATACAGCAGGTTCTTATTAGTTACCCATTTTTTACATATTAGCATATAAATGTCAGTTCCAATCTCCCAATTCATCACACCACCACCACCCTCGCCACTTCCCCCCCTTGGTGTCCATACTTTTGTCCTCTACATCTGTGTATCTATTTCTGCCCTGCAAACCGGTTCATCTGTACCATTTTTCTAGGTTCCACAAATATGCATTAATATACGATATTTGTTTTTCTCTTTCTGACCTACTTCACTCTGTATGACAGTCTCTAGATCCATCCACGTCTCTACAAATGACCCAATTTCGTTCCTTTTTATGGCTAAGTAATATTCCATTGTATATAAAAACATGTGGAATTTTTAATTTAATATATCATTAAGAAGACAATGCATTAGTAATGATATGAAATTGCATGATGGATAGCATAAGACATGAATTACTCTTAAGAATAGTGTCTTTACCATACTGTAAAGTACCCTGTACAGGTATTCAACCTTTCCATGCCAACCCAGCCTTTTCTGAATACTCCTTTTGCACAACATTATAACTAACTTTT
Organism: Balaenoptera ricei; assembly: GCF_028023285.1. Taxonomy (NCBI): domain Eukaryota; kingdom Metazoa; phylum Chordata; class Mammalia; order Artiodactyla; family Balaenopteridae; genus Balaenoptera; species Balaenoptera ricei. The sequence goes on from NC_082641.1 coordinate 23,057,758, forward strand.
TGAATTGCTTGTCAACATAGAAGGCTCATGGTAGGCCTTGTATGTTTCATGTTTATAAATGAATTGAAGAGAAAATCTTTCTTAAAAGAGCAACTAGATCTTATGTGGTATGAGATGGTGGATGAAAAGTAATATTATTCTGAGTCACTATAAGGGAAAACCATCTATAAATGACAATATTATCAATAAGGAGAATTCTCATGAGAAAGAAAATAAGCAATAAGGACAGATTTTAAGATCATAAGCCATAAAAAGTATTGTTCCAGGGGAAAATATATACTTTTTAAAGTTGCAGAAGTTACTGAGGATGCTGAGTCTAAATAAATAAAAATAGAAGAACATAGAAAGAAGAATCATTAAGGGAATAAAAAAAAGCTAAAATGTTACATGAAAATGAACTTGAAGACAGGTGGAAAAGAACATTTTTTTAAGAAAAGGAGATCTTCGTTTTAAAGATGCTAAATTTTACCTAATTACTTTCTAAGAAAGACTAGATGCCATACTTGTTCCAAGCTATGTGACTAAGTTTTGTGATTATATGGTACACATCAACTGCAATCAGCCATGAAAACTTTAATGAGAACCTTAGCTCAGAAACAAGTAGTTTTTCAGAGGATGATGCAAATTCAAATAGAAGAAGTGCAAACTACACAAAGCAATCATCTTAGAAACGAAGAATTTTGCAAAACATCAACAGGTGCAAATCATGCGTGATGATATGGAATCACATTGAAAAAATAAATTATCTTCTGGAGAAGAAAAATAACGATTTCTGTAATGATAAATTTTTCATATATTTTGTTTTGAAACAGATTTTCACTGAAACATTTTCATAATTATGTACAGATTTCATTTCAGTAAAGGAGGTCTTCAGCCATAGCCCTGAACTTGTGAACCTTTTAAAAATAATTTCTAGGCTTTGCCCAGAGGCATTCTGATGCAATAGGCCAGAGTTCATCAATTTTGGAGTTTAATACTTATTTTACAATTTATTGTTTACATATATTATTTCACAAAACATAGCTTGTTTTGTATTTTTTAATAAGAATAATTGTATCAGACAGAATAGGTTCAGTTATGCTGCCACAGGAACCATCAAAATTTCAGTGGTATGGTAAAACAAAGTTTAGTTCTCCTTCAAATTTCAAAATGTGTCCAAACAAATCTCTCTTCAACTCTCCTTCATGTGGTGGCTTGTTATTTTAAGAGGCATTGATATGTTTGCACTTATATCTTAATATGAGGTTTCAGGATCATCAGGGCAGGAGAAAAAGTCATGGAAAATTATAAAAATATTAAGTTATTTGTTCCCAAAGTCTCCCAAAATACTTCCATGCACAGTACGTTGGTCAGAAGAAGTAGCATGGTGCTACCCAAATATAACAAGACAGACTGTATATATCAAGTCTACCTTTACTTCTGGAAATATTTGTAGATTATAGATTGAAATATTAGTTCTGGTCCATTATTTTGATTTTTTTCTTCAGGGAAACCAATAATACAGATATTCACCTTTGCTTGTCTTCCATCTCAAACACTTTTGCTCTGGTCCTTTATACTTGTTTCTATAAATCTCAGATTTACTATCTTGATTAATTTCCTGCCTTGATTCAATATTCTTTATTATGGGTTCACTCAGATCTATTCTATCTTGAGTACTCTGTAATTTTGTCTTCATTTTTTATATGATTTTGTCTTTTACATATACTTCTTTCCTGATTTGAATCAACTTTCCTTTTATTTTCTTTAATCCATATATATATATATATATATATATATATATATATATATATATGTACACATACATATTCTTAGGTTTTGTATTTCTTATTCAAGCCAACATTTCATATTTCTAATATAATCTTTTAGGATATTTAGTTTAACTTTCAATGTCCTGTGAGTTTTCTTCAGCTTCATGGTTCATTTATTGTTGAGCTTTTCTACCAATAGAAAATCTGTATTTTGCAGCATCTGAATTTCTGCATTTTTATATTGAAGTTTTCTATTTTTTCTTCTTATTTAGAAAAAATAAACTAGGAACCAGCAGGGTTCCTAGTTGCTATTCCTTTTTCTGTCAGTTCTGCCCGATTCTGTGAATTTAATTTTATGATTGTGAGGAGAGAAAGGAAAAAAAATTGGTGTTGTCTTTTCTCTTTTATTTATGTAGGATATTTAATTTCCCCCTCTATTTCCTTCATTTTCTTCACTATATCTTCTCCAAGGTATGCCATCTCTTTTCTGATTCTTCCCCAGAAACACAGCATCTCCAAAGTTGGCACTATGGTTCCACACATTTTCAATCTCTTAGTCCATAACTAAATAAAATAAACTGACTAAATCATTAGTCTATGAATACTATGAACTAACAACTCCCATTCTGTCTTCAGTATGTTTATATTTATTATTTCACTTTCTCTTTCTGAGAATGATTTTGTGTGTTTCCTCTTCTCCTTCTGTTCTTTGTCGTGCAGTCCTTCCAGCATCCCCTTTCTTGCTCACTGTACCCACAGGCTGAGAACAGACATGGAATGGTGGTTGATGTTCAGATAGGATTTTTTTTCCATTTCCTTCTATGTAAAGATTCCCTAGGGTTGTGGTGTTCTCTGTCTTCTAGTAATGTTGAAAACATGTGTTGCTCTTGTTAATTTTATCATTGTTTTAAAAGGGTAAGAAAGAGATTCTGAATCAGGCTATTGCACTTGCTCTCCAAAGCCAGATATCCTTTAATAGGAAAATAGCATTTTAATGGATGATTGAAACTGGAAGAAAATTATAATATTAACATTTAAGCACTAGGGTCACACATGGTTTTTATTTTATTTTTTTTACATCTTTATTGGAGTATAATTGCTTTACACATGGTTGCTAATGTTTAACACCAAATCTGTTCCTGAGGTTCTTGCAATAGAAAATTTAATCAATTAAATGATTTTTATTGTTTATCAGGAAAAATAATACATTTCATACCTCAGGATAAAAAGTGCAGCTTTCCCAGCACCTAAATCTGAAAGAAATTTCTTACAGAATTTTTGTATAGGTTATATTGAATAACAGTGAATAATAATCTCTAGGTCAACTCTTTTTCATATTATCTATGACATAGGACTTATTTACAGGACCCATTGAGTTAATATTTTTTAATTATACAGCAGAAAGTTAATACATTGAAACACTTATAAAGTATTGCTTATAATTATCAATTATTCACTTTTAAAATAATTATATACTTTGCTCTCTCATATCCCCTGCCACCTATAGACTCGTAATGGGTCACGTCCAGACCTTCAGGAATGAGTCGTCTTATAACAGCCCATCAGCATATTTCTAGCTGCATCACCACAGTGATAAATTCCTGATTGAGTAGGTAAACCAAGTGAGCAAGTGATGACCTACACTTTCTTCAAGTTTTAGGTGGGAGGTTTTTGTTTCTTCTAGATTTGGATGGTTTATCTTGTGGCCCTGAAATTTAAACAATCATTGTGCAACCACAAAGATCCAGTTTGGGGCTGAAGGCAAGACAGAAAGAAGTGAAGATAACAAGTCTTTAAAGTTAATGCTACCTCAAAATGACTATGAATTCCTCTCTAAAATACTAACATAACTCAATAAATTCCCATGCTAATTATGCCATTTTGAGCCAGGTTTGTGTTTACTTGCATGTAAAATCATCCTGAATGAAACAATAAGAACTGTATGTCTCTATTCTAGATATAATTTATGGACATAACAAAGTATAGCTCATGTAAAACAATTACTTTAAGGGACAAATAAATAAATTTCAAATATTTGGGGTTTTATGATGACACTCAAAATTCAAAGTTATATTCCAAAGAGTATTTCTGAGTATAGTCTTTTCTATAGCATTTACTAATTTTGAATAAACACACACCTGCAAACAAATACATATGATACATGAAACATACAAAAGAAGAAACATACAAAGAAAAAAGAAAACATCTGAAGAAGAAAGTAAAATAATACTCATAAGCCAGAACAAAAATCAAAAGATATAATGTGGTGCACAAGCTCTGGAGATTTATTCTCTTAAAAAGATGTATACCAATGGAGAATGAGATATATAATTTTACTTGTGTTGTTTTGCCATATACGAACTTCCACCTGTTTCCTAATAAATGGATTCTTTATTAATCTGTAAGAATACATCCAACTGGAATGCATTAAAGATTTTGGATAACTAGAGGCCTAGGGCTATTAATTCTGCTACTCGTGGTGCTAAGACTGGATCTGGCATCAGCCTGGAGCTGGCTGCTACTGTTCAGTTGCTAAGTGAGTAAGGGGTATCAGAAAGAGAAATTATTCTGAAAAATAGATAAAACACATAGCCTGATGCTAAGAAGCCAGAAGAATGAGGATGACACAAAGAACTGAACTTAAGGGCAAGACTGAAATCAAATATCTTTTATCTTCATTTTAGAATCAAATGTGACATATGTGATATTTGGATGCATCGTAAACTTTGAAAATTACTGATTTCTTATCCTGGAAAAAATATTTCAATAGAAAAGAAATTTTATAATAGCCTTACTTTTTTACATTGATACACTGATGTCTAGAAAATTATAGTAGTTTTAAATTAAGATCTCTTATTTCACAACACATTTACTGTACAAATTATTTTAATAAATGATTGAAACTATATCTATATATACTTTACATACACAGATTATTTTACTTTAAGTTAAAATTAATTTAAATAATAGAGTGATTTTAGTAGTTTGAACTTTAGAAGACTATTTTCAAATAGGAATTTATAAGAAGAAAATATATTTGGAGGGTGTTAAAATTAATCATATCATGAATATTTACTATGAGTAGCAACATCTATTTTTTATCTAAATTTTTGAAAATAAGTATTTATAGAACTCTAAATTAAATAGATCTTATTTATATAGCAAACCTTCGCATTTGAGTCACTATATTTATGAGCCAAAAAAAAATTTAGCCAAAATTTTTGGTCTGTTCTCTAAAAATCCTTTAAACCAACTCATTGATACCTATGTTTTTATTTTAGTGTCAATCATATTGCACTAAGGGGAACCATGTTAAAACACTGGTGTGTTTGTGTATTTATTTATATATTTTTTATTTTCTTGTCTAAATTTGTTTAGATAGAAGCAGTGAGGATCAAATTATTCCAGATCCCAACTATGCACAAAAGGAGTGTTCTGTGCTGAGAGCAATTATAAAGAACTGCTCTCTTCCTCTGTACTGTCATCCCACACATTGACAAGCCTTTGAAATAAAAGAATAAAACTCCTCACACATAATCAGCCAGTACAAACAGATGAAAGAATTAAACAAAATGTGTTCTGCTTAAAGACATGATCATCAATCTGTAATCCACTCCATCACTACTGATTTGTAAATGTAATGAATTAGTCAAATCATCCCATCCTCCCACACTACTTTTAAGGAGCAAAGATGAGGGTCTCAAACTCATATGAATCTTTTAAAATACAGTTACTTGAGCTTAATTAGTTCAGTCACAAAAGAATGCAAAGAAGAAAAGTGTTTATGAGGCTTCAATGGAATTTATTAAAAATAAGAAACTTTTAAACCAAATTTCATAGCTAGTGACTTTCTGGAACAAAATTTTAATGTCTGAACAAAGGTCAATAATTTAATAAAACTTCAATAATTTATCATTGATTGAAGTTGAATTTGTAAGAGATGACTTTTAATAATGGAGTGGTTATGACTATTGGTTAGTTGGAGGTAATGCCTACTGTATTCTGAACACAATCTAACCGAAGGAAAAATCCTTCTTTAATTAGAGAGCCAACCAAAGCTGTTAAGTGTGGTAAACATTGTTCTTTTGATGTGACTTTAAGTAACTAACCATGCTAATATAATGTATTATATATACCCCCATTCTCACTCTCTTTATATATGTAACATATATTCCTATGCATTGATTTTATAAATATATGTGTGTGTATATCCCTATATCTATAGATCTCTACATCTATATCTATCTACTGTATCTATCATCTGTCTTTCTACCTAGTAGAGATTTAGCTTATACTATTTTTCATAAGAAATTATATGCAACAAACCACCCAAAAAATAGCTGCTTAATGAAAGTAAAATTTATTGTTATGAGCCTGTAGGTTGGCTGACTGTTGACTGTTGGACTTAGCTGAGAGGTCTACTGATCTTGAGTAGGCTTGCTCACCTTACTGGCGTGGGGTCAGATTTTGTTTAACATGTCTCTCATCTACTTTTTGGGTCAAGTAGATTAGCTCTGACACTTTATATATAGAAACAACAGCAGCATAAGAGAGAAAATGGTAAAAGATGAGACCAACAGTCAGAACGGCCTGTCACAATTTCTGCCTTATTCTTTGACCAAATTAGGTTACAGGGTTGAACCCGAAGTCAAGAGTAAGGAAAAGTTACTTCATAACTTAGTGTGTGATACCGTGAGGTCAAAAGGTAATAGTTTCAAGTGGATAGAGAATTGATATGTAATGCAGTCTGATTGATTTCAAATAACTGGTTCCCAGTGCTCTGATAAATAGACATAAAAATCCAAGTTGCTTTTATCCTCTGCTTCCTCAGTTTTCTTAACATTTACTGTATCAGTCTGTGTTCAATTGTGATTTCCTCAAAATTCATAATAGAGATTAAAATTAATTCTATTTTTTAAGACTGAGAGAGTGAAATGCACTTGCTTGGGAGAAAGTGACTCTGACATCTTAACTTTCACAATAATAATGGTTACTAGTGAACACTCTAGTGCCAAGAAAGCCTACAAGTGCATTATTTTATTTACTTCATGAAATGTAGATATTATTACTCCATTACCCAATTCTCCTACTGGGAACTAAGGCTCAGAGAGGAGGCTAAACAATGTTGACTGGGTTACAGAGTTAAGAATCATAAGACTTGTTCCAAAACCGAGAACTCTTTGACATGAAAGCACATGCTTTAACTGCCAGCAGGCACCTGCTCCCATAAACAAAGAAACAGGCACCATCAGATGCACACCTTCAGTGAACTTTAATATATAACACATGGGTTTGGAGTCAGCCCACCTATATTTAAACATCAGGTTGAATTATTAATAACAGGAGTACCTTTGGAAAATACCTGTATTTCCTTATGTGCTAACAGAATAATAATAGTATCTATACCTTAAGGATTCTTTAGGATCCCATGAGAGGCTTGTAAAATGTTTGCAGAGTTCATACACATAGTGAGATAAAATAATTACTATTATTTTTGTAATTAGTATTATCCTAGATTTCAGGAAGCATATTTCAAATCTGTCTAAGCAGTTTGATGAGAAAAACTAATCAAATTTACTGTGGTATGATGGTTATTTATCCTTTTCTCTCCTATTTTCTTTTTAATTTTCCAATAATGCAATGCCTATGTCATGAAACTTCTCTTTACCTCATAACTAAAGTCATATTTTCTGAGTGACCTTCCTCTTGCCGGCATTCAGGATATGACTATCTGAGTCCTTCCTAGGCTTTTTTACACAGATTCTAGGGGAAGAAAACATGCATATCTGGCACTGAAGTTAGGAGGAAAAAATGATCTCAGAACTGGGGGAAAAAAAGATGCAGTGAGACAGTAAGCTAAGCAGCAAAGACCAGAGAAAGAGAGAGAGAAAGACAGGAAGAGTAATAATGACTTTGGATTAGGATCTAGTCTCTCATTGTGCCCAGCTGTACTTCTGTCCTTCCCATGTATAAAAAAGTGAGATAATAAATTTATCTTTACCAGAGATAGAATTGAGTTTCAATACCTTGAAGACCACCAGTTCTAACTGAAATATAGGTCATTGCCTATATTGTAGGCAAGGTTATTGTAGAGCCCAAGGAAATCCATACATTAAAAATGTGGGAAGAAAATAATGACCCAGCAAAGGAGACTGAGAAATATCAACCAGAGCATTGGAGGAAAAGCAAAGACGTGACAGAGCTAGAAGTTAAGTAAACAAAAAGAAGGGAGTATGATATAAATGAACTAATTTACAAAACAGAAGCAGACTCACAAATCTCAAAAACAAACCTGGGATTACCAAAGAGGAAATGTGCTGGGAGGAGGGATAAATTGGGAGCTTGGGATTGACATACACACACTACTATATATAAAATAGATAACCAACAAGGACCTACTGTATAGTACAGGAAACTGTACTCAATATTCTGTAGTAACCTATATGGGAAAAAGAATGAATACATGTATATGTATAACTGAATCGCTATGCTGTACACCTGAAACTAACACAACATTGTAAATCAACTATACTCCAATAAAATGTTTTTTTAAAAGTAGAAGAAGAAAGGAGTGATAAACCATGTTAACTACAGCTGATAGAGCAGGTAAGAGGTATAATAAGAAACGATCACTAGATTTAATATCATAGCAGTTGTTAGTGACCTGGACAAGTATTATCTTTTTCTGTAAAACAATATTAACCCAGACTTAGCAGCTTAAAACAACACACTTTTTTTTTTTAATCTCACAGATTCTGTGGGTTGGGAATCTATGTATGACTTTTCTAGGTTCTCTGCTACATGTTATTATCTGAAAGACACAATCAGGGTGACAGCTGGGTCCCATCTCAACTGTGAAAGGATCTTTTCCAAGTTCATGTGGTTGTTGTCAGAAGTCAATTCCTCATGGGCTGTTAGACTGAGAGCCTCAGTTTTTTGCTGTTGGCCAGAGGCTACTCTCAGTTTTTTGTTAGTTGGAAGTAGTCCCCCAGTTCCATGACAAGTGAGCCTCTTTAACATGGTCACTTGCTTCATCCCAGCCATCAAGGGAGAGAGAATCACAGCAAAAGGCTTCCCTGAGATTGTTACATATTCACTTGAACATGATCACGTACAACCCATCACCTTTGCCATACTGTAATGGTTAAAAGACAGTCACATTTCCCACCTATAGAAGGGAGAGGGATTACACAAGGACATAAATATTAAAAGGCAGGGATTATGAGGATTTCTTTATGTTCTGTCCACTAGAATGAGTGTAGTTGTAACATAACAGTAGGTAAGAAAGCCTGATCTGAGCAAATTTAAAAGGAAATGGGGTGGAACTGGAAACAATGGGAATTGTCAATAATATCAAGGAGATTTGCTGCAAATGCAAGCAAAGAAATAGTGTTGTATCTGATATGGAAAGTGAGATAAAATATTATTATCTCTTATTGATGAAAGACTGTGATAATGAAAATATTACAGTAGAGAGGGAAGATTTTATTATGTAGAAAGGACTCAGGAGGATTGCTGAAGTGACACCCTTGAAGAGATGAGGGGAATGAAGGGATTTATTTTAAATAGCAGCAAAGATATTCCATCTCTGACATTCAGCAATAATGCAGATATGTTTATGCAGATGTTGTTGGGTGAGTGTATTTTATAGAAAGAAGGCATCTTCTGGTATTTTCTGATGACTCTAATATTCTTAGAGTAGTAGGAAGTGAAATCATCATCTCACTGAAGTCATCATCAGGCTGAGAATGGAGTATGTGTTACTGGTGGTGAGAAGAAGGGGGTATTGTGAGATGGGAGAATAAGCAGGTGAACATCTTAGAGTCTGTATTAGTTTTCTAGGGATGCCATAACAAAGTATCACAGGCTGGGTGACCTAAACAACAGAAATGTATTGTCTCACAGTTCTGGATGCTAGAAGTCGAAAATTGAGGTGTCTGCCTAGTTGATTCCTTCTAGGGCTATGAGTGAAGAATCTGTTCCATGCCTCTCTACTTGGTTTGTAGATGGCTGTCTTTTCCCTGTGTTCTTCATATGGCATCTTCCATCTCTGTGTCTCTCTGTCCAAATGTTCCCTCTTTATAAGGACATCAGTCATATTGGATTAAGACCCACTCTAATGACCCCATTTTAACTTAATTATCTATGTAAAAATCCTATCTTCAAATAAGGTCACATTCTTAGGTACTAGGGTTTATGACTTCAACATTATGAATTTGGGGGGATGACAAATTCAACTCATAAGAGAGACCTATTGTTTCATTTCTTGGTATTATTAGTAACCCATTTGATATTTATGGTCACCCATTTGGTGACCAGTTCATGAGTTGGTATATTTTTTCCCTCTCGTCATGTCCAGCAGTGTGGGTGCAGATGAGAGTAACCAGAGACAATTGGAATTAGCTAAGGCTACAGTTTTGCCAAGTAAGTTTGACTCTTGAGAAAGGACAAAAGTCTGTTAGACCCCTTCTTGTGGTCCTCATCCTTAGGTATCTTATACTTTCAATCTTGGTCACATTATTATTTGGGCCAATAACATTTTAGTGGAAATGACATATTCAAATTAATGGTAGGATCTTTTAGGGCTGTTGCATCAATGTGCCATATTTCCTTTCTCCACCATGATAGACAAGTTCAAGATATAAACTGATGCTGGTTGGATAGAGGAGAACCTAAGGTAACTCACAATTTACGTAAAATATAGGTAATATTTAAAGCCTTGTTTTGGGGAGTCACTAATATTTGGGAGTCATTTGTTATCACAGCATAGTTTAGCTCAAACTGATTGATACACTACGATACATACAAGGGAATGACTATAATTTAAGATTCATGAAGACAGAGGTCTTTTCATCTTTGTTTACTAATATATACAGAGCACTTAAAATTGTGCCTAGCTCGTAGTGGATATCTGTTGAGTTCATTAATGGGCATGGAATTAAACCTGAGAAATGAGAATATAAGACATCAAGTGAAAGAGGTACCATGAAAAGTTGGTATCAATGGAATGGAAGTTTTAATAGATTTGAAGTTTGTTCAGGGAAAGATGGTAGAGTGAATTAGCGAGAAGAGGTGGTGATCAAATAATAGGATACAAGAAACTCAGATCATGGAGATGTTGCATTCATTGGTAATCACAAGATCTAGACTATGTATAAAGCCATGAAAGATTATAGCTAAGATGAAGACAAGAATTTGGAGAAATGAAGTTCAAGGAATTGTGTCAGAGGTTGGTTGAAATGATCATCAGAGAATGAAGGCAGGAGTAGTATTGAAACCAGTGCTAAAATTTTTGAGCTATGAGGGGAAATAAGGGGAAATGAACCAGGAGGTTGTAGATGTTAGTAAGAGTGGGGGTTAGTGGGTCAAAGAATCTGATAATATGCATGAGCATCAAAGCCAGAAGTCTTTAAGGGGGAAGAGAGAAATAAAGGTCTGGAACTAGGAATAAATCCTGAAGAAAATGTTTAGGCTCACACGTATGAGAGCTTCAGGAGCAAAAACAGGTATCAGTTGAGAAGCCAGCAGTGGAAACTATGTCCTCAGAGGAGACCCATGTTTCATCAGAAAAATAATCTGAAGGGATTGGTCAGAGAAGAATTTAATCTCAGAATGTAAAATAATTCCACATGCACAGTGTAAGGTTGTCAGGAACTCAAATAATAGAATAAGGGGAAGAAAGGAATTCCAGAGCTTTAAAGGAGATTGGATTTGGGGAGATGAGGGTAACTGAGTCTGAGGTTTCTTATGGTTACTACAAACAAGAATGAAAGGTGTAATTAGACTGATCCTAACGGATTTAGGGCAGACTGTGTTGGGGAGGGCCTGGATTTGGGAGTGATTATCTGGGGACCCACCCCCTAACTCACTAGGGTGGGAGCATTAGTGCTAAATTAGCCTGATCTTTTTCTCAGTGACCTCTTTCACTTCAGAACTCTGCTAGCAAGAGGCCGTATTATACTGAGCCACTCTTCATGCTGATAATGAGAGTAGACTGCATTGAGCTTGGAATGCAAGAATGAGTATGCTTTATTCCCTTGTACAGCCCTTTTCCCACCTTTACTTTTTCCTCTTCAAGAAAAATGAAGTTGATAGAAAACAAGGTTGAGGAATTTTTTTTTTTTGTGGTTGGTTGGTTTTTTTCATTTGGGAAGAAAGGATTGATATTAAAGCCAGCCTCAGAGGTATGTGTAAATGAATGAAGTTTGTGGCAATATGATGTGTTCCCTCATTACTTGTCACTACAGGGATTAAAAAACCTGGCTGAAGATATTTTATGTCTTTTCCAACTATTTGGCTTCACATGCTGTCATATTGGTTTTCTTCCGCCACCCATAATTGAGCACATTGGAGCAATAAGTAGCCTCCATCCCTAAGCAACAGAATTGTCAAAATTGTTCACTCTTTGGGTAGAACATTCTCTCTCTTATGATTGGGCATGGAGGAAAATTGATATAAAAATAAGGTACATGACCATTAGATATTGAGAAGTTGTCATAAAGAAACGCATTTCCATTTTTGTAACAAGCTTAGAGACTAACATAGGAAGGGATGGAGGGGTATTTTATATATATAATATTACATATGGTTATATGTAATATTATTATAAAATATATTTATATATAAATATATTTTATTTATAAAATATTATTCAATTTATATATACATATTTGTCATATTTCAAATATGGGGTGTGTACTCGTGTTATATTTTGGCTACTGAATCTTTACAGAGGTGAGCTTGTGTGAAAATAGGATACAGGACTCGCATCAACAAATGCCTTTTTCTCAAATGCTGCAGAAGCCGTAAAAGGATTTCACTAGTTTTTCGCAGACTCATCAAAAGGGATGTACATCCATTCATGCTGAGCATAGAAACTTGACCCAGAGGAAGTAGTTTAGCTATTTTATCATGATATCTGTGAATCTAGAACTAAGACTATAATAGATATTTAATCTGTGATTTCATACTGGTTATGGTGTATATTTATATCTTTGTTGCCTTATAGAAACATACACCAATAAAATGCATTCACATGTGAACACATGCACACACGTATAACTACAGTATATCCTCTTAACTAGAAAGTATTTGAACTATCTCTAGACCTGTTCATTTATTAGTCAAGCGCTTTTATTTGCAATGCACAAAGAAGGAAACAAGAGACATGGACAACTTAAATCTCTGCCTCTGAATTTCTTCCTATGAATAAGAAGCTCTCACTTTACCCTGGTTAAATACACATAGTATTATGTGGCCAATCCTTTCTTTGAAACAATCCTTTAAAATTCAGTTTTATTTGTATTTGAATTAATAGGTTTTATTTTTTAAAACAATTTTAGGTTTACAGAAAATTAAGTAGATAATAGAGAGTTCTCATATACCCCTTACCCCATCCCAACACATAGTTTCCCATACTATTAACATCTTGTATTAATGTGATACACTTGTTACAATTAATAAATCAATGTTAAGATATTAACTAAAGTACATAGTTTACATCAAGGCTCACTCTTTGTGTTGTACTTATTTATGAATTTTGACAAATGCATAATGCCATGTATCCAACATTAGGTTATAATACAGAATAGTTTTGCTACCCCCCCAAATCCCTTGTGCTTCACCTATTTATCCTTCTGCCTTCCTTTCCCTACCCTCCTGGCAAACATTGATCATTTTACTCTCTCTACAGTTTTTCCATTAGCAGAGTGTATATAGTTAGCATACAATATACAGATTTTTCAGACTGTTTCTTTCACTTAGCAATATGCATGCACTTCAGTTTCCTCCATATCTTTTTACAGCTTGATAGCTCATTTCTTTTTATCACAGAAAAATGTTCCATTATACAGATATACCACACTTTGGTTTAGTTCCATTCAGCTATTGCACCTCTTGGCTGCTTCCCATTTTTTATAATTATAAATAAAGATGCTATGAACATTCACGTACAGGTTTTTGTGTGAAACTTAAAGCAAATTTAAGGAATTAAGACTGTCACATATGCACTAACTTCTCCTGATCTTCCTATCTTGCTTCTAACTATGCATACTTTTCTCAATAATGGCCTCTAACAAAAGAATCTTATGTAGCCTTAAGATTATAGGCACTTTTGTCTGCAAACTTATATCCCTAATCCAGCTTATGCATTCACTTGGCTTTTTAAATATTGACTATTTCCTGAAAGCCATGCTCTGAAAGATTCATTGGACTTCACAAGTTGATGAAATTTGATTAATTCCTAGATATAGTTCTCATTCAATCACAGTAAGTGTAAGTAGTTTAAGTTATCATCCTTTCTTTAATATATACTGCTCACAGAATATCCTAAAATAATCATCTCTATGGGCAAATATGTGTATTCAATGAGCTTTACTATTTCATTTTTCCTTAATAAGAGAAATAGGCATAAATACTGGTAATAGGGTCTCAGCTAATATCAAATTATCACTAGATTCAGTTGTCATCTTCAGTGACTTCTACTGGCTGTGTCAAACATTTCTTTTCTTAATGAGTGGTATCGAAAGAAATGAGACATATTGGTTAATGAATCTTGGACAGAGATGAATTGGTGTAAAAATAGCATATACAAAACTCAACATGCATTTAATACCACAATCCAGAAATCTCCAATGACAATACTCAGTCAGAGAACCCTAGAATAAATGCATTGGATCCATTGGTTAATTTGAAGGAATTACTATAATTATGCATCTATGCTACCACAATAACCTAAAAACTGGTTTCTCTCAAGTGACTTTGTTCCTCCTCAAACTATTGTCCTTCTATAGATGGAACGATCTTTCTAAAAATATGTATTTTTTCATGTTACACCAACTACCACATAAAACTCAAAGTTTTCTTATTGCACTTAAAAAATATAGGACCTTTAACATAGCCTATAAAATTTAAGTATTTGTTTATAGTCAACATTGTTTCCTATTATGCTCCTTTATTTCCTAGCTACAGTGGGCTCCAAGTTGATTCACTAAAAACATTTTAATCAATTTGTTGGATGTGGTTTTTGTCATTGTTATTGTTGTTTTCTGGTCATGCATATCTTAAAATGTCTTTATTTTGCTTTTATTATTTTTTTATTGAGATATAGTTGATATACAATATTATATGTTACAGATGTACAACATAGTGATTCACAATTTTTAAAGGTTATACTCCATTTATAGTTATAAAATATTGGCTATATTCCCTGTGTTGTAAAATATATTCTTGTAGTTTATTTATACTGTACATAGGAGTTAGTAACTTTTAATCCCTTACCCCTAACTTGTCACTCCCTCCTCCCCTCTCCCTACTAGTAACCCCTAGTGTGTTTTCTATATCTGTGAGTTTGTTTCTGTTTTGTTATATACATTCATTTGTTTTATTTCTTTGGATTCCATATATAAGAGAGCAGATATGGTTTTATTTTAAATTTTTGTTAGATAGAGCCAGTCCTCAATTCTTCCTGCTCCTCATTTTCTCTAATTTTTCTCCTCCATCTCTTCTTCCTTCTCCAATTCTTCCCATTTATTTTTTCAACATTTTATTGGATATGCTTAAATCTTTACTCTTCCACATAAATGTTAGAGCCATCTTAAACATCCCTAATAATGATTTTAATAAAATTTTTTTGGATTCATGGATTTATCAGAGGTGAATTACTATCTTGATATGATTGAACTTTCCCATATATATACAGAATATATTTGGGGGTTTATTATTATTATTGCATTTTTATTAAAGATTTTACACAGAAAATCTATTAAAAAATACTAATTTTCTACTATATGTCAAGATATTATTACTCTCTATTGTTTTTAATAATTGAAAAAAACCCTGCCATGTGTAAAATGGAAAATTTTAAATTTCAATAGCTAGAGATACAAAATTGTTTGTTATCTCATTTGAGGAATTTTGTCTATAATTTGCTTAAAATACTTTATAAGTACCAGTAATGTTAATTTACATTCCTTACCTTCTAAATTTTAATATGAAAGTGCACCTATGAATTCAGAAATTTTGTGAAGTAACTCTTCTTTCAAGGTACAAAACTTACGCCCATTAAAAAATATATATTTTCAAGAGCATGCAGAAAATATTTTACTGAAATTTTGTATTAAAAAATTCAGGGGCTTCCCTGGTGGTGCAGTGGTTGAGAATCTGCCTGCTAATGCAGGGGACACGGGTTCGAGCCCTGGTCTGGGAAGATCCCACATGCCACGGAGCAACTGGGCCCGTGAGCCACAACTGCTGAGCCTGCGCGTCTGGAGCCTGTGCCCCGCAACGGGAGGGGCTGCGATAGTGAGAGGCCCGCACACCGCGATGACGAGTGGCCCCCGCTTGCCGCAACCAGAGAAAGCCCTCGCACGAAACGAAGACCCAACACTGCTAAAAAATAAATAAATAAATAAATAAATAAAGTAGCTATTAATTAAAAAAAAAAAAGTGGTAATTCTTGGGAAGAAACAGAGAAAGATCGCTTTAAAAAAAAAATTCAGAATGCTACTTTGGAGTCTACCTCAAAGAACAGGATTATTAAGTTAAAATTATAATAAAATGAGAAAAATATGAAATCACCCAGTGGGAAGCACAAAAAGAAAACTAACTGGAATGTGTTAAACTAAAATATGGACTAGAAACAATGCTGTTGCAAATTTTCTCATTGCAATAATATCCACCAGTCCTTATCAATATTAAATGACTTCAAATATCTTAAGTTAAACTTCTGATGTATTTTTATTTAAAATTTGAAATAAAATGGCTTACTAATTTTGTTTATTAAAATATAAATAAAGAAAATTCTCTGTTATTAAGAAATTTCTTATGGTTAGAAACAGTTCCCACCTACAATTTTCCTAATATACCATATGGTTAAACTGTCTTTTCATAAATTTAAAATGATAATCTCTTCTTTTTCTGATAGAATATATATTTACCAGAAAATAAATCTGGATTATATTATTCAGTACATAAGTTAAATTATTCAAATAAAAATATACAAATTTATTAAGTTATTCAAGTTAATCAATTTGGTAGTTTAACTCATGTGATAACCAAAATAGTGATCCATGCCTTATTCCACAGAATCTATGAATATGATGTTATATAGAAAAAAGAAAAAAAAAAAAAAAGACTTTGCAGATGGAAGTAAGTTTACAGATCTTTTAAATAAGGAGGATAATTTGTTGGACCAATATGATTATATAGGCCCTTAAAGCTAGAAGAACAAAGAAGGGTAAGAGAAAAAAGATGAAGAAGAGACTGGAGAGATACAAGGGGTAACAAGGAAACCAGTGTTCTGATTTTGAAGATAGGATAGGGGGCTGTCAGTTGACAGATAGCAAGGAAATGAGGGCCTCAGTCCTACAACTACAAACAATTGAATTCTTCAAAAACCTTAAATATAAAGCAAACAGATTTTCTCCATTGTCCAGAAAGATGCAGTCCAGCTGATATCTTTTAATTTTTGCTCTTTTTTTTAAATTAAAGTATAGTTGATTTACAATGTGTTAATTTCTGCTGTACAGCAAGGTGATTCAGTTATATATATGTATATACATTCTTTTTTTATATTCTTTTCCATTATGATTTCTCATAGGATATTGAATATAGTTCCTTTTGCTATACAGTAGGACCTTGCTGTTTATCCATTCTACATATAATAGCTTACATCTGGTAACGCCAACAAACAAACAACCCAATCGAAAAATGGGCAGAAGACCTAAATAGACATCTCTCCAAAGAAGACATACAGATGCCTAATAGGCATATGAAAAGATGCTCAACATCTCTAATTATTAGAGAAATGCAAATCAAAACTACAATGAGCTACCACCTCACACCAGTCAGAATGGCCATCACTAAAACGTCTACAAGTAACAAATGTTGGAGAGGGTGTGGAGAAAAGGTGGGAATATAAGTTGTGCGGCCACTTGGAAAGCAGTATGGATGTTCCCCAGAAAACTAAACATAGAATTACCATGTGATCCAGCTATCCCATTCCTGTGCATATACCCAGACAAAACTATAACTCAAAAAGATACGTGCACCCCTGTGTTCTTCGCAGCACTATTCACAATAGCCAAGACATGGAAGCAACCAGCTGATATCTTGATTTTAGCTGGGTGAGGCCCACATTGGACTTCTAACCCACAAAATATTAAGATGGAAAATTTGAGTAGTTTTAGGCCACTAAATTAGTGGTAATTTTTTACAACAGCATTAGAAAGCTAGTACAATATTTAGCCAATATTGATAAACTGTGCATTGCAAAATAGAAAATACCAATATAAACTCTTCCTCTTGCAAATGAGTAAGTCAAGTTTACATGATCTCTCTGGACCTCACTTTCCATGTCTCCTGCAGTGAATATGAAAACATGTGCCCAACAGACTCAATAAAACACAAGCCCCATAGTAGACTTTCAATAAAGCTCTCATATTAATACTAAATGCTTACTAATAGTTTTCCAAATGCCTGACATTATACTAGGTGCTGTCAATATAAAGAAAATGACTCTTCTCAAGAAGTCAGCCATCTAATATATTTTTAGTAAAGTCCAGAACTAAAATTTCAAACTAATAAATATATGAAAATAATGAATAGTAATTCATGTTCACAGATTCTAATCTAGAACTCTCTGCTATGTCTCCAGTGAATTCAGATATTAAAATCATAAGAAGTTGTTTCAACAGCGTTAGAATTTATGAATTATTACCTGAGAGCATGTGTCCTGTATAACATTATTTGATTCGTATACTAAACTGATAATTTTATTTTTTTTGTAGCCATGTTTACAATTGAGATTGATCTGTAGAGTTCACCCTTGTTTATTCCTTCTCAAACTTGCAGTATTGTAATATAATGAATTGGCATACTTTTTCTTAATCTTCTTTACCCCTGTGGATAAAGAAGAATCTTGTCACTAAGATTCTTCAATAATGTGAAGAATTCTCCAAAAATGTCAAGGTCCAAAAATGAGTGAATTTTGCATTTTCTAGAATACTAAACAGTTTATTTATGTTTTCAAATTTGATATAAATACAAGGAGATGGATTTTACCCCTCATGCAAGCTAGCGAGTCAGCATGTCACGATTCCATGGATACTGACAAAGACATGGAATTTCTCGGTCAGAGACAAATAATTATGTTATTCACAGCACAGCCAGTACTAGGAATGGCAGAAACTTGTGCAAGTTTCCTTTGCTCCCAAGTCTCAGGAGGTTACACAGAGGGTCAGATAAAGCCTGCCTAGGCAGTATGTTGCACACTAAGGGACTTTTCCACACAGAGTGATCTTGAGCTTCAGGAATCCTTCAACTCTGCTTTTTGTCGAGAGAGACATTTCTCAGTTTTCAAGATTTCTGGTTGCCCAAACATTCAGAGAAAAAAGTGACCTGGATGAAAGAGTTGTCAGAGCTTTGTAATCTCAACGCACTCAGATATGTAGTATAAGAAGCTCTTGGCAAATTGCCTCCCAACAATAGTTTATTAAATCAATATAAGTACACATATATTAAAAAATGCAATCATGTCTTCTTTCTTGGTTTTACAACTACTGTATTGCTTATATTTTTCATGATCAAATTTTCTAATAAATGTCCCAATTTAATAATCTTTGCAAGAGGGTGATTTGGGGTTTCAATTACTAAAGCTAATATTTTCTTTACTATGATTACTATTATAATTTTCAATTTTGTTATTTCTTTATCTTAATAATTCTGCCTCTATCTTACTTAAAATCTTGCTTATTGCCTTTATTGTAAAGTCAATTGAAGTTGTTATTACTTAAATTTTTCTCCCAGAACTTTTCACTTATTATCTCTTATTCTGTGGCATCTCTCTCTTTTCCAACTACCTTGTAAATTCTGGCAATTCTGAATTACTTCAAGTCCCTGAAAATGTCACTCTCTAATTTTCTTTTTCCCATGTTTATTCTACTTCTTGAAAGTATCCGTCTTTTGTTTACCCCTTCTTTCATGTAGATCAGCCTAAAGCTCTCCCTAAGTTCAAGGTCATGTTGTCTTTCTCTTGACTACACCTATAGATTCTTTAAGTATTTTGTAATTTCTGATGTTCATCCTGTATTTTATGTTCCATAACACGGCAAATCTAATTTTTAAAAAGCAATCAATACTAGCCATTTTATTACTAAGTTCTTTTTCCCCTCCAGCTTTATTGAGGTATATTTTACATTAAAATTGTATATATTTAAGGTGTACAGCACTCTCTTTTGACATATGTATACATACATCATGAAATGATTACCATATTCAAGCTAAATAAAACCAGAAACATAGATCAATGGATCAGAATAGAGAGACCAGATCTTCAACAAGGGTGCCAAGAACACCCTTGAAAAGATAGTCTGCTTAATAAATGATGTTGGGAAAACTGAATATACACATGCAGAAAAATGAAATTGGACCATCATGACACACCATATACAAAAATCAACTCAAAATGGATTAAAGACTTAAATGGAACACCAAAACCTGTAAAACTTTTGAAGAAAACAGGGGAAAGCTTCTTGGAGATAAGACCAAAAGCAAAGGCAACAAAAGTAAAAATGGACAAGTGAGATTGTATCAAACTAAAAAGCAGTGCATTGCAAAGTAAATAAATCTTTTTGGCCATCATTATATCTCCAATGCATACTTCAATAGCAGAGAAACAAGCAACAAAAGTAAAAATGGACAAGTGAGATTGCATCAAACTAAAAAGCAGTGCATTGCAAAGTAAATAATCTTTTTGGCCATCATTATATCTCCAATGCATACTTCAATAGCAGAGAAACAAAGTCCAACAAGTAATGATTGAAATAATTAAAGACTTTTACTTCCACTCTGAAGATGTTAAAAATATATACAGTTGACCAAAATTACATTGCCAGTATGAATTTGAAAAGAGTCTAGAGTTCAGGTATGTCCTTATTCCTGCTCCCATTTATATTCACTTTTTTTCTGATTTTTGAATTTTTGTATATATTGTTTTTTAAGACAAATATTGAAATATTATCTTATTGGCTGAATCCTAAAAGATGCACCAGAATAGGGAAGATAAAAATGAACATGTTGAATGATAAAAGATATAATATTCTTAGAGGAAAAATAAATTTTTTTTTTACTTTTGCTATGGCTCTACCAGCCCTTTTGGTTTCTAATTTCTGAGTTTCACTCTTATTTTTTTATTGAAAATTAGGAAAATATTTGCTTGTGGTACTATGCTGGTTCAATATATAGCTGTACTTTTTGTCTGTATCACTACCAATTTATGTATTTTGTTTTATTATCAGAGAAGGATGAAACAAAGAGAATGGAATGTAGCCAGATCTCTTGAGAGGGAAAATCAGTATCTTACATGCATTAATTTGAGAAAGAAATAAAGAAACATAAAGGAACAACTAAATATCTAACTGAAAAAAAGTACAGAAAACAACCAATTAAGATTTTTAAATAGGAGAAAGAAAGCATTACTATGACAAACCAGAATAAAATGAAATTGGAATTAAACAAAAAGAAAATTCTCGCATATTTTCTTCAGTTTATGCAAAAAGAAATTCTAATTCCAATATTCAAATTTAAAGTTCCATACTAGCCACATCATGTGAAGACAAGATTCAAGAGAAATTCAAAAGCATTTCCACAAATAAAGTAATGACAAAACAGTGACACACAAAAAGGAACAAACAAAAAGATATCCAAGAGTAACTACAGTTACTAATCAGTGGTCATAAAGTTTCAGTTAAACAAGATGAATTAACTACAGAGATCTGTTCTGCAACACTGCACCTATAGTCAGCCATTCTACATTGTACAATTAAAAGTTTTATTAAGATGGCAGACCTCACGTTAAGTGTTTTTGCCACAATAAAATTTTAAAAATTAAAGAATTACATTTAAGTAATTTTCTCAATAGGAACAATTCATGCTAGAATATACTCAAACAATCACTTCAGTGGTTTGAAACAAAGAGAAAAAGTTATTTTGTACTTAGTGTCACCTAATACAAGGGTAAATGATGATGGTCTAAGACTTTTAACTATATAGACAACATTTACTATGGATCTTCTCAAAATAAATTAAGGAAGGTGGACAGTAAAAAATAGAAAGGAGGAAGGTGAGAATCTCAGTGGAAGGATTTAAATAATGCTAAGCAAGGAAACTGAAAATACATACAGTTAAGTCTACATGGTAAGGGAATGTACTCTGAAGCCAGTCAGGTTGGATTTGAATCCTGCTTCTACTAGTAGCTGTTTGGTATTTAGTGAATCATTCAACTTATCTGTAAATTGGTAATAAAGCAATAAAAGCTAACTATTATTATGAAAATGAAAGGAGTTAATACCTTTAAGGCACTTAGAATAGCGCTTGGACTATAGAAAATGCTGTATAAGTGTTTATACAATAAATATGCATATTGCTATATAAATAAAATATGCTTTAATATCTAATTTATAACAATCAGGATCCTAAATCTCTAAATAATCTCAAATGGAATTTGGAGAGGTAGAGGGAGAAATGAAAGATAGTAAAGAATGGCAAAATTCTATTTTTGAAGAGAAGAGAGAGAGAATTTTTCACTATATATTTTTGAAGAAAGTGTTTAAATTATGCTTAAACATTAAAATTTAAAACACTAAAGTATTACAATTTAAAGGTAAATGCTAAAATACAAATAGGATATTGAGGTTAACAAACTATGGCCTGTAAGCTAACAATAATTTTTATAATTTTAAAGGTTTGTAAAGCAAAAATGTGTGACACAGACAAAATGTGGTGCAAAAAGTCTAGAATATTTACTATGTGGCCCTTTAAGTAAAAGCTTTATCACCCCTGTGTGAGAGGAAAAAAAGAAAAAACAAAACAAACATAAAGAAAACCAATCCAAAGAAGACAGAAATGTTACAGAAAGGAGATTATAGTAAACAAATAAAAGTATACTATACATATATCCAGATATATCGTTAATCACAATTAATATGAATGAAATTCCCTGATTAAAAAACAGATAATCCTAGAAATAAAATGACACATTAAAAAGAATGAACAGGAGAAAAGCAAAAACTAAAAAGAAATGCTTTACCTAGCATATTCTAGATTACAAACATAATACAGATTGAAAACCATTTAATATAATTTGAAAATAACAATAAAATATAGTTAACCAATGTTCTTTTCATTTAGAGGGTAAAAATAGAATTTGAATAACTCACAGTTTAGAAATTTAAATTATAAATTAGTCAGACATAAAATAACATCTGCATATCAAAACTCAGGGGATACAGTAAAGTCATTTTAAGAGCAGATTACATAGGATCAAAATTTTATTAGACTAAAACTTGAAAGTGATTCTACTAAGTTTTTAACATAGGAGTAATAAGGAGTATACAAATCTAACTCCAAAATATAAAATTACAAAGATAAAACAGAATACTAAGACTAAAGAAAAATCAGTTTCGGGTTTTACATAATAAATACATAAAAGCTGTTTAAAATTAGTAAAACATCAACAAGCTAAATAAGGAAACAAAAAGATAGAAAACATGACTATACACCAGAAATAATAAAAACTTAATTCTATATACTGTTCAGTTTTAAGCATTTAAGAGATTTTAATATCATTTGTATGATTATATTTGAAAACTATAATGATCAGTTTTCAAGGAAAACATAAATGCCAAAATTTGTTTTAGACCAAGTAGAAAACATTAAATTTAAATGGTAATGAAAAAAAAACTATCCCCAGGTTGATCATAGTTCCACCACACACTTAAGAAAGAGATTATATTCTTTAAACATTTTAAACTAATGTAGTAGCTGAAATATTCTCAGTTAATTCAACTAGACTAGTGTAATCATGATAACAAATCTTAGCAAGGAGATCAGTTACACCAAAGTTAAATAATATGGCAAACTCTGCTACACGTTTTTATAAAAGCTTATATTAAATATTGAGACAAAGCAAATTTAACAGAATATTAATCAAATGTCCAAGCAAATTTTATCTTAAGATTCTGTGAAATTTTCAACATTATTATGTTTATTAAGGTATTACTATGTTACATTAAAAGATTAAAGTAGAAAAGACAAATAATTGATACCATAAATTAACCACTCCCCCAAAATACAAACATACACCTACACACACACCTTAAAAAACTGTTGATACTAAAGATGATTGCATTTTGCCATTATCTACACTATAATGCATTGCATTTTGCATTAGAACTGACTATACATATACCTACTTCTCTTTCTATAGTGTTTCAAACTGCATGCACATGTTCACCAAATGTCAACTGTATAAATGTTCATCATTACCTTGAGCCCTGAACAAGGCTGAAAACTCTACTTCCTATTTCTACTGGGAAGTTCAGTAACAAAAGCAATGAAAAAAGTCATCTTAGTTTGCTTCAAAGAGAGCTTCTTCTCCCCTCTGTGCACAAATGAAGATAGTAACTCCTAGTTTTCCTGAATTATACCCCACAGATTATTGGGAGTTCTAACACCTTTCTTCTAGATATTCATAGTAACATATGTGACCTACAGGATTAATTTATACTATGTTTTGGTATTCTATGATGAAAGTCTGCGAAGTGTCATATGTGGAGTTGTTTTTTAATTATTTAGGGGA
Organism: Balaenoptera ricei; assembly: GCF_028023285.1. NCBI lineage: Eukaryota > Metazoa > Chordata > Mammalia > Artiodactyla > Balaenopteridae > Balaenoptera > Balaenoptera ricei. The sequence goes on from NC_082641.1 coordinate 23,082,145, forward strand.
AATAGTCTGCATTAATCACTACTACAGTTTAGTTACTGAATTCTGACAGTGCTCTCAAATAAATCAGCTTAACAAATGATCAAGGTGTAGCTAAATAATTAAGGAATAATTAAGAAACATATTGACGTGTTAAACATGTTGACTAAATCACATAAGGTGTTGGTGATAGAAATGAGGTCCGGATATCAGTCTTATAATTGCTATTTATGATTTTAAATCATGCATGATATACCAGTGTAAGAATTTTTACATGGATAATCTCATTTAATTGTTGCAACAATCCTGTAAGAAAGGCTTTATTATTATTGTCATTTTATAGATGGGGATGCTGAAACTTTAGTTACTTCAGTGTTTTCTCAAAGTTTTACCTGCTGGTTACTGATTAAGGACAGACTTGACACCAAGAAGTCCAACATTTTGCTATCATCAGCTGTTACTATTTTGAGCCAATTCATTTCATCAATGAGTTTTAGTTAATTCTTAGTGAGTTCATTCTTTCAGTCTGACAATTTGTTAAAAATAACTGTGTGATATTATAATTTTTCTGAAAATGTTTCTACATACAATTTTCTTAATTATTTCAAGACAACTCCAACGCACGATAAATAAAATAGTGTACATGTAGGAACACAAGTATGGAGAGGTGTGGTTGCAGAACTTTACTTCCTGCAATTCATCTTTGGGAATGCACCTAAGATCACTTAAAGTCGTTTTGAGAATCAATTGGGAGCAATTCTAGAAATGTCACCAGAAACAGCACTTGTCTGTTTTTTTCAATCAAAACCCCAATCTTGCTGCATGTAGTGTGACTAAGATAGGATGACATTTCCATGAGTATCATTTTGACTCTATGAACTTCTTATGCATAGAGAGGAAACACATTCAGATGGAAGGCTAATGGCTTGAATTCCTTAATTCTCTTTGGAGCTGACAGCCACATCCTACCTCATCCTGCCCTGGGATGTATCTTTTTTTTATTGTCAGAAAACATATCAGGATGCATTAAGTAAGCAACAAAAATCGTGTAATGGAAAGTAAACTAATGGAGAACTAGGCAGATTTCCATATATAAGTGGGAAATAGCAAAGGGGAAAAGTAGCATCACTATCAAATGAAGTCAAGGTGTTCAAAGAACACATGTTTGCAAACAGTATTGTTAAGGGAGATGGTGTTATATAAGACACCAAACTTTCTGCCAGCACAGAGAGCACTCAAATCCCTCTTTTTCACATTCCAGTTATTAATGTGTTAATTTAAGATATTTATTTATTAAGGCCATTTCTTTAAGTACTTTTTTTCCCTTATGTAGACTTTCATTTATTCTATTTGAGATTCATAAACCTACACTTTAGACATGTCACTAATTCAGACTGATCTTTTTTCTAACTAATGCAAGTAAGTGGGGTTCATTTTATGAATTACCTGTTATATGCTCACTTCTTAATATATGTACACTTTTAAAAAGAAAAAGTTCTAGCCAGAGAGGTACCTTAACCTTCTGGCAATCAAAAGGTGATTATTTCCAGTGTCATTTGCCATTTCACAGAGACAAATAATGCACATTATGGAAGTTAATACACTTGTTCTTGCTGATTTAGGAGGGGAAAAAAAACTCTAATAGGAAATAAAACCCCTAAGTATCTTACTCATATTTAATTTTTCTAAGTACTTGTAAGTATTCAAGATTTGAATATCAAGTACAATGCCTAGTTTGGAGGATCAAAATTTATACATTTCTGCAGTTAGCACACTCTTTTCATTGTGATATTTACATAATGTATTACTAATATTAACACTAAATATTTAGCTACACTGCTTGCTCTGAAGATGCCATATGAGGATGTGAGATTTTGTCATGAGTGGTTGGTTCTGAGAGATATTACAGATGTGTGTTTCCCAAAGCAATCCAATATATGAATTCATTGCAAAAAAGCAATGGTGTGTTTTGCCCAGATTATTTATCAGGGTATCTGTGACACCTGCTTGTAACACGAGGTATATGATAGACATTAAATGATATTAATTGATCACATGAAGGAAAGGAGTTAGGAGAAGGGAGATTTGACATTGGGAGCTGTAATATTTATCCTACAGAAGATTACAGTTGCGTGAATGGTTTAATGAAGGCCTATTGGAAGGAATGTCTGAGCTGATATTTAGGCACTTGCATTATCTCCTAGAAAAAAGATTAAAATTTAACTGCGTTTTATTTTTATGAGTCAATCCTATATTTGTCTTGGCTATGAAAAGACATGCTATAAATTTCTATACTAGCTAGATTGGTGATGTACATAGAAGAAGTAATATATAAATATGTAGTAAGAGTCTGTTTCTTTAGCTAAATCCTGGATAACTTGTGTGAGAGAGCTTTTTTTTTTTTTGTAATAATGGCCATAATTTGAGTGAATAATAGCAAGGACTCTGGGACACACAAAAAGTCAGCCTTTGGTCACATAGTCATATATAAAATGAATAATTTTTGGAGGCAAGAAACAGTTCTCCAATCCTAGATTTGTCTCTTGATTGCTGTGCATGTGATCTGGGCACTTAGGACTTCAGAGCCTCATTTTACTTATCACAAAATTACTGAAATTTATTTATTTATTTGATATTTACAATGGAATGGTGCATCAGAAACTATTTGAAAATTATCTATTGTTACTAACATATTGATAATTACCTTACATAGATATTGTATGTTATTTTGGTTGCTTTCATTTCCCTCACTGTCAACTGCCTTTTATTAAGAAAGACCAGAGAATGCATGATATGTATTGAGCAAACCCAGCTATTTTTCATATCAGGGTATGGTATTAATGAACTATCAGGAAGAACTGTATTAGCACTAACCTTTTTGATATATGAAAAACCATAATCTTAAGTAAGTGTGAGTTCTGAGTTCAGGAAGATCAACTAAATCAAATAAGAGCAGATGATAAATAATCTGAAGACTGGGACACTGGGCTCGACGAAAGCTACACTAAACTACAGCAGGTCCTAGGCAAAGGCCTTTAACTTTTCTTTCTTCCTCCCTTTCCTTCTTTCCTCTCTTTCTTTGTTTTTTTATTTTTTTCTTTTATTTATTCTTTAGCCTGAATAATGGGTACAGGGTTCCTAATTCTGTGTATAGAAGGATATTTTTAAAAAGAAAAAAGTCGGCAGTTTAGGCCAAATGGTGAACTTCTTGAGGATAAGTATTATACCTCTTTACCTTCATTTGTTCAGTGTATAGTCCAATATACAGTATGTTAGAGAATGACCTGAACTGATTTACCTATTCAGAAAATGTTAAGTGGTAAGGAAAGAAAATCTTAGATCCAATTTCTGCCCCAATGTGGAAATACTTATTTTACATAAACAGGCACAGAAACAATCACACGAATTCTTCTGTTGTTTCAAGAAGACACATTCTGTGCCCTGGACAACCTTGCCTTCACCATGATGACATTAAGTAGGCAGGTATAACTGTATTTTGATACTTTAGGCAGCAGCGTCCTCTCTAAAGTAGCAGAACCGATGTTCTCAATCTTGATTGCTATCCCAATGGTACTAACTACTGAGTTTATCTGCTGTTATATATCTCATTCACTAAAGAATAGCAGGACCTGAATAATCTTCTTAAATAAGCTTCTATTTTGAGCCCCACTCATTTCACCAATGACAAGATATCTCTAAGGTCAATTATGTGAATTAACGAAGTCTCATTTAGTTGCTTTCTAATAGAATTTCAAATATTAAGCAATCACCTTCTAGAATGTTCAGATATTATAAAGATACTTCAAATGCTAATTAACTCAACACAAGATATAGATAAGAGGTAATTTCTACCGCCATAGAGATGTTTCCCTATTTGTATTAAGTCTAATTTTTTAAATAGTAAATTACACCACCTTTTGAATAATGTTACAAACTACCATCACCTATTCACTTCAACAGTTTTCTCCTTTCTACCTCAGTTGGCTGTGAAGTAGTTGCTTTCTCCTGAGGTCCCCAGTCCCTTAGGAAAACTACAAAGCCCTTTCCCTTTTTAGTGTTTAACTCCAAGGCATTAGGGAAAATAAATGAACAAAGTTAAAACTAACATATATAGGAACATACAGTTTTAAATAGATTTAGAACATGTCAAGGTCCCTTTCTGCAGTATCTGACTTCCTACTGAGATGTTTCCTGAAAGATTCATTGGAGTTTGCCCACCATGTTGATATCTGAGGAGGAGGCTTACAAAACCTGTACCCTCCAGAAATTATCTCTTTTCCCCTCCCTCTTAATGAAGACCATGCCTCTGTCTCTGCCACCTACTCCCCAAATGGTTTAAATAGAAGTATTGTCCTGGGAACTGTCATGGAAATCTCTATCTCCAGTCCATATGATACCAGTTTTAATGGTCTTTTGTCTGGCTTAGTAAGAAATCCTTTTGGAGCATTTTAAAATCCCAATCTGAAGAAGGAATGAGTTTTATATATAGATACATTTTTCTTTCTTATTTCTACATTGGCAAAATGGAGCTTGAGTAGAAAGCGAAAATTCAGTTACCTAACATTGCCTACTAAAATGGACACAAACTTTTAAAAATGAATTTTTACTACCCATATGCAAACTCAAAACCTTTTATCATCCTGTATACTTAGTTATTACTGATAAATACTTAAATCAAAATTGACATATTTTAGTCTAATCTGTTAAGCCAAATTATGAATTCTATTTTTTAATAGAGAATATTGGTAAAGAAACAGTAAGTTTGTTTGATTTGGCTACTGTATTTAACATGTTAGACTGATAATAATTTGGTGGATTCTAAAACCTCTACACAAAGGAAAGACAAACTGCTTTAGTTTTATAATTCATCCTTTACTGACTTTAATCCCAACACAATGAAACATACCACCATTTATGATTTTCTCCAGACTATCAATCCATCAATCAATGTGAGCCAAATTATGATGAAATCAGATAATTTTAAGATTGGCTTCAAAATCCATGATTTTGCACTATTCCAACACATTTTTACAGTGATGACAGCAGATGATTATGTAAAATTCTATCAGTAGAATCATAGATATTAACTTTTAGTTAGTCATTGAAATTTGAGCTTGTTTTCCTAAAGGATTTAATGAAATTTCAAATTTATATACAAGTATAAGATAAAGGTAATACAAATTATAATGTGTACTTAGACTAAAAAAAGTGAGTCATATTTAGTAAGAAAATTTAGTAAGGAAATAATAAATTTGAAGATAATGTTATATAATTTCAAAATATTTTTACTATTATTTGCTATTTATTTCCAATTTTACCAAATCAACTTTTGTATGCTTTTGTAAACTGATATTTTGCAGATATTTTATACCATGTTTTTATTACACCTTCCTAAAACTATCATAAGAAGCTTAGTTACTTGATACCAAAATGGGACTTTTTAATGTTTACCAGATATTGTCGACTTATGTGTACCAAATTATCTGGAGTTAAATTCCTTAGTACATCATCAAAGGAATATCTTCATGGCTAATTTTATGGTTTGTTAGATTCTGAAACTATGACCTTAATATTTTTAATAAACTCCCAAAATATGCAACACAAATATAGACCAGAGCAAAAAACATAAAGAGCTCAATAAAGTTTTCAGGAAGTAAAATCATATCCATGTTACCAACAGCCAGATCAGTAAATAATAATTGTTTTTATCATGTCAACTTTATTTAAATTTAGCTTTTTTTAGTTGATTTATTAGTAAACCAGATCACAATTAATACTTTAATTTATGAAAGTATAAAAAAAATTTAAGGAAAAAACCCTTAATTATCAGGCCTTCAACTCTTGCCATCTGTTGCCTAAACAATGTTCAAGCTAAGAACCTTGCAAATAATTTGGGAAAATAAAAAAAGACTTGAAGACAGAAGATTTATTTACTTATGAGTTAGGCGAGCTAGCCAAGCCAATTTAACCTCATTGAATTTTGATTTCCTTATTTAATGATGATTAAATGGGACATTTCTTTGCATATAACTTATAAACTGCTTAATGATACAAAATAGCTGCATTCAATAGAAATATAATGAGTGTGATGTATATAATTTTAACTTTCTAGTGGCTACCTTAAAAAATAAAAAGAAACAAGGTGAAAATAATTTTGTTTTATTTAACCCAAAAATATCTCAAACATTATAATTTCCACATGTCATCAATATCAAAAGATATTCCTGAGATATTTTACATACTTTTTTTTTTCATATTTAGTTTTTGCCATCCAGTATGTGTTTTACACTTACAGTGCATTTCAATTATAACTAGTCATATATCAAGTGTTCAGTAGCCACATGGTGCTTGTAGCTATGATGTTGAACAGGTACAAACATTGAGTTTTACTGAAAGTTGTTTGATTAATATTATTTTCTATTTACAACAATGGAAGATATCAGGTAATATAAAATAGGACAAGGAGATGCCAGTACAGATAAGCAACTTCAAGTGAAGTAAATTTAATTCTACATAAAATAAATATACATTAAATACACATAAAATAAGAAAAACTTCTTGACTCCATATATAAATTGAAATGTATTATACCATGTTCTGTTTCCTGGTTTGTACGTAGTAAGCAAGTAAAAATCATGGGTTTGCCACTTAAGATAATGCCCAACACTTGGAGGAGAAAGAACTCAAATAGATTCCTTCCTAAAGATAGCTTTTCTAATAAATCTGCTAGTGGATTAGAAGATTCCTGTAGTACTTCTTGCTATATTTTCTGAGGGATATTCTTTTGCAAAATATTTATATGATTCATGCAATATTCATAAAACAAGGGAAGATTATTTGTATAGCGTAGAAACTATGTTCTAGAGGATTTTTTTCTTACTCTACAAGTCCCGCTAGGTTAGTAGTTGTAAAGTTAACTTTTTTCCCCATCCCTGCATATGGATTATGTTTACCTATATTGTAGATTTGATACTTTGCCTGAAAGCTAGTTATGCTGGTTCAAACAATTCAGTTGTTTTGTGCATGTAAGCATAGTCTCTAAGACACATTATCTGTAAGGGGAAAAAAAAGGTAGGTCTTTTTTTCTATCACAAATGATAAATGCCAGTAGCAATTTGGTCTGAATAAAGAAAGGTGCTTATAAATAGGGGGAAAAATCCGATCTGAAATATTTGAATAAGTTCCTGATAGCTATAAAAATTGATTCATTGCAGGGAAATAATAATCCCATTGGTAGCTTACAGAAAAGAAGAATCACAATGACTGTATTAGGAATCATAACAGACTATTTAAATTACAACTGACTCTGAATAAATATTTTTTATATCAGTTTATTTCAAGGCTACTGATTCTTCTTACCTCATATACACATATGTAGCTACAGAGAAGCCATTATTTATACAAATGAATCTAAAATAAATATTTGGTAAAGGAAACATCATCTTTGGCAATAAATAAACCACACTTTTGGATGTAAATGCATAACATCCTTTTTAGGTAAATACACTGCATTTCTTTTCAATTCATATTATTATAAATAAACTACACATATTGGCTTTTTATTTACAACTATCAGCAGCTTTTTATTCCATTAATAGGGAGATGCTTGCAATTTACAATGTTTAATATTAATATTCTAGGTCAGATGTATAAATCTAATTACTATACTTTGGATAATATAAAATCAAATATATATGTGTCCATGAATATTAGTTTAGTTGAGAGGTCCCTATTATAATAAACAAAACATTTATTTACAAAATTATTTGAAAGTAATATTACCAAATATGTTAATCCATTGGACATAGAAAAACAGAAAGACTACTAAACAGATGCATATTTTATTTACAGTTGACTTTCATCTGAACAACAAAATTGGCTTTTTCCAAAATTGAGTAAACATAAGACTGGCAATGAAATTTTCCCCCAGGTTTGGGAGACTGTCTAAAGGTAATCAGTAGCATATAGGCTTAAATAAAGGTATCTTTGAGTAGAAAAGTATAAGAAATGAAATTGTTGCTATTGTTATTCTTTTTTAGATTTTTCATTAGTAATTTTAAAGCAAAAGTGAGGAGCTTTTAAATTTGTAGATTTTAAATGACATTCATTTGTTTGAGGATAAAGAAAAGTGATGGAAATAAACTAAAGAAACAAAAATGAGGTTTTATTAATGTTAAGAGAAGTGGCAGAATATCTTTAAAATGTGTGGTCTGTGGACTACCTGTTGTAGAGTCTGCAATGAGATAAGGAGTTTGTGACACAAGATAAATCATTTATGCTATGTCCTTAAGTGAACTGTATATATAAAAAGTACAAAAGTCAGAACACAGTATTACAGGGCTGATATCGAGAAACAAGTTGCCAGCAGGGCCTCACTCCCTTTGGAGGTTCTAGGGGAGAATCTGTCCCTTGTTTCTTTCAACTTCAGGTGGCTGCCAGAATTCTTTATTTTGTGGCTGCAACACTCTAATTTCTCCCTCCCTGATCACACTGCTTTCTACCCTTTTATGTGAAATATCCTTTTGCCTCTTTCTTATAAGGACACTGGTGATTACATTTGGGACCCACCAAATAATCCAGTATACTCTCCTCATATCAAGATTCTTAATATAACATCTGCAAAGTCTTTGCCATCTAAGGGAACATTCACTGGTTCTAGAGATTAGTATATGGACATCTTATATGGTCCTGTTACTCAGCCTTCTATAACAATGAAGAAATTGATCAAGAGTTTGATGGTAAAGAAGTAAAAAATAAAAAAATACATTTATCATACATTAATTTTTTTAAAAAGTTTGAAGAATATAGTGATAGAGCACTTTTTTGTATTTTTATGCGTTTTCGACCCTTAGTAATACCCAATTTTTTACAAAATTAAATTTTCATAATAAATTTTATAAGAAACTTCTCATTGAGTTTAACTCTTTGCTAAGTATGTTTTATGAATTTAATTATATTTTATATTGCCAAATGATAGCCTTTATGTGAAAGATTTTGCATTTATGTAATGCATGATCCTTAATTTTATACATACATGCATATATGATATTAAATTCATAATGTTTTAAAATGCATTCTGGAATTTTGAGAAAACATCAGGCACTTGAGTGTGTTAAACAAAATTCAAGAGAGTAAATTAGAAGAGCTAATTGGCTTTAATAGATGAGTCATGAGTTGGGCAGTACCTCATCTAGTAACTAGAAGGGCTTTCCAAGAGGTTATACAGAATAGAAGGTTTTAATGGGAAGAAGGATGGGGCAAGAGAGCTATTAGCAAAAGAAAAAGAATGGATTATTTTTAGGACAGAACATCTTCTTTTGCGGGGGAAGGGAACAGCAGAACACCATGGGTTTTATCATGCAGATAGCTTCTTCTTTCTTTGGAGTGGTATAGAGAGGGCTCATGTGACAGATAACCTCATTGACCAGAAAATTCCAAATGGTTGATTAAGATTACATTTCTGGAGAAGATCGAAACCACAATTAGGTTAGGTATTAAGTCTAGGTTTGGTGGGCTTGTGATTTTTCTTAAAAATTCTCCCCCTTTGATCAAAATTCATAGGCTAACTGAGAGGTATAATCAAAATTTGAGGTATTAGCTTCACTCTCAGTACAGCTCTACAGCTTGTTGATCCTTGGTGTGGCATGACATTTTTGCTTAATCCCCGTGACATTCACAGGTCATGGTTCTAGGTTCATAAACGTTAAATCGGTCATTCTCTTTGCTTCCATCCTGATGTTCCAGTGTTAGGGAGATCGGTGGTTAGCCACCGCGAACATCTGTTTAAAGTTTCTGACAGAATACAGTGTGCCAGTGGAATTACTGTGATTACAATAAACAGAGTAATTCCCAATATTTGGAGTGTACTTTGAAGTTATGGTCCCCAAGACCCAAGCCAATCAAAGAAACTCCCTGCTGAGTCATCTTTTTAAGCCAAGTGGCTTACTTAATGATTTTACTTAACTAAGTTTCAACTTCCCCAGAAATGTCAATCTAGGCACAGCAGGTGGTGTTGGCCACAAAAAAAATACCTTCTTTTTCAGCGGAAAGATAATGAAGGGCTATCCTATATTCAAGAACAACTTTGGCCAGAGAGTTTAAGGATCTTTGCTGGGCAGCTAATGTCTTAGCAACAGAATCTGCAATGTCTTCAAGAGTTAAGGAGAGGTTTCTGATTATACTCTCATTTGTATCCACTCTTAACCAAGGAATGGATTTATTCACAGGGATTGCTGTGTTTACCCATTCAACCCAGGGGTCAGTCAGGTTTTTAGCACATGTGGGAAGAGAATCTCCTGGCCTGAAATAAAGTGTCATCCTGAATGCTTTGCAAAGATGGGTGCTGCTCCTGAGATTTCTTAGAGAGTGGGGACAAATGTGATCTAGGTAATTATAGGTAGGTCAGAATCTATGACAAATCCAGCAATCTGAAAAGTTAGCCCCCTTTGCAATGGTCTGAGGGATACAGACAACGGTGGTATCTTTCCAGGCCAATTCCAGAGTAAAGGAAAGAAAGAAAAGAAAGGGAGGGTTTCCTGTTTAGGTAAAGTAGTAAGTCTTGATCCAGCATCTTGGGCAGAAGCAGTTTACCTGGATGTCAGCTACTTCTCTTCTTTGTCAGTTTGAGGTCTCCAGCATTTGTACAGAATCAGGTGTCAGGTGAAGCCTTCCTTAGCTGTGAGATGTGTACCCAAGGCTCAATACATTCTAGTTCCACAACAGTGTCAGTGGTCAGTAGCACTTGGTAAGGTACCCTTTACAGTAGCACTTGGAAGGCTGCCTTCATTCTTAGTGATCCCAAACAGAAGGGTAGGAGAAAATTGGAATTGTTATTTTGGTGAGTGATTTGAGGAAAGTAGAAGATTTTACGATCCAGTTCAGTTTACAGGTATATAACAAAATCTCAAAGACAATTAACAGGACTAGAATCTTATGCCTACAAAGGTGAAGACATAATTTTTCTCTCTACAATTACCCCCATGTTTTACTAAAGATAATCAGATAAAACTAATATATTTATATTAAACTTGACCTGAATATTTATATAAATGCAGCAAGAATGGTAATTGAGCATAAATTCTTTTTAAAGACTGCTTTGCCAAAACCTAGTAAGCAAGTTCCTGGGTTTATTTTTTCCAAGCAGTTCCTTGAAGCTGTCTGGGCATATCTGAGTCTATGCATATCTTTCTCAAATATGACATTCCAGTCAGAACCTTGGTAATATAACCAATGTTTCTAATTATGCCCTGTTACAAAGAGAATAGATTCTTACTGAACTTATGCAAACAAATATATTGTCATGAAAATAAGAATATTGAGAGTTTCTGAATTCTGGAGGAATCAAGTGGGGATAAAAAAATGTTCCACCTTTGTTCACAAAGGTGTAATTTACCAAACTACTGTAAGTCATAGATAGCTTAAGAGAAAAAGTCTCCTTAAGTCTGCAAAAAAAAATTAGAGCATCCTTCTCAGTTCATGTAGTTGCCTGATGGTTGAAGGTAACAGAAGCAGTGGCAATTCGAAGAAGTTTGCAAGATTTTCATTAAGACTTGTATGATTAGCCCAGTGAAATGGGTGCCTTAATCACTGGAGATTGTGGAAGGTATACCTCAAGTGGGAAACACATTCTCTAAGTTTCTTTGCCACAAAGAGGGCATCAGAATTGTGGAAGGGAAAGGCTTCCACCCATCCAGAAAACATAGATACAATAACAAGAACATACCGATAACTCATACTACGTGGTAGTTGAATGAATTCCAACTGCAGGTGTTCAAAGAGTCCAGAGGGAGGAGATCTGAGGCCTCTAGGAAGAAAGGTAGTTTTTTTGTTTTGTTTTGTTTTGTTTTGTTTTAATGCACTGTGGTAAGTGAAGAAATGGAAAAACTGAAAAATGGGGTTTTGCAAGGGAGCAGGAAGAACCAAATGGTTGTCTTGGGTTTCCCATAGCTCCAACTGTTCATTTAATGTATCGCCATTGTTTACCCATCTTAATTCATTTGATTCAGAATCAGACTTTTGCACTCTTGCAAGGACATCAAGATGGCAAAAGTCTGACAGTAAGGGGGTCATTTTTTGCAGAAGCAGAATTAATGCCATTCCTGCCGAAATCGTTATAGATACTGTTGCTGCTGCTTTTCCATGAAAGTCAGCCAGGGTGTTTCCCTGATACTCAGGTCCAGTGCTTTTAGTATGAGCCTCAATTTTGATGACAGCAATTGTAGAAGGTAAGAGAATAGCAATAAGAAGGTCATTTTGCCCATTTCTAATTGGGTTCCCAGAGGATGACATACAACATTTTAAAATAATAACTAGAGTTACAGGTGATAACATTGTACTAGAACATATCATATTTCTAGGAATCTCACACAATTTCTAGAACACTTATATATTTATACAAAAACAACATAAAGAAGGCTTAGTGTTACTTAGTCTTATTTGGCAATGCTTCCCATGTGATTTAACATGTCATAACCTTAATTAATCTAACAAATAAAATATTTGAAATGTTACAGAAGCCCTCTGGAAAACTTTGACCTCAAAGTTAATTTGTGGTCAAGACTTCATCTAGAATTTGATTTTTGGGAAGAGTATCAAAAATGTCAAAAGCTTTGGATACTTGACTAAATGGGATCACAGATCAATATGAAACAATATTTCTCTATTCAACAGATAAAAGAAAATTAAGTTGTACTTTTACCTAAGTCCACTATTCATATTAAAGCTTAATTTTTAAAATCTGTATAATAACAATTAAATTTTAGCCAGCTTAATTACACAAGGTAAAGTTCTCTCTCTCTCTTCAACATTTTGTATACCTTTAGTTTGTTCTTCATACCCAGAAGTTCTAGTTTAGGCAAAGTTGCTCTCATTCCCTTAACAAAAATGCATCTTTATCCCTCATACTTTTCTTAGCCAAAAGCACATTCTAGTTTCTTGCATATGATGTTTCCTTTTTTGTTTTTCAGTAGCTTTAATTACATTAGAATCCTTAACTCTTAGAAACTTTAATTTCTAGTGACAATTTAGGAAGTAAATAATTGTGGACTGTTTCTTACACTAGCATTCTTTAGATTGACAAAATTATAAATATTTTTTATAATTTCTAGAAACATGTGCTTTCTCATAGAAGATCTTTTCAGCTTGGCAACAAACATGTTTACTAATAGCCCCAAATTTTATCTTTAGTTTTTTTCCACTAAGAAGTCAAAAGTAGATGAACCTATGTTCAGTAATGAATGTTGTACTACTTTGTCTTACTTGGAAATGATCTAGATCTTCAATAAATTTCCATCATTTAACTTGATCTTAACAAAACTTTAAGGTTTCTGGTTGCTGAAAAGATTTGGGAAACTTATTTAAAGAGTTCACTTCAAATAACTTTTCATCCTACTTTCATTTATTTAAATTACTTGCTCTTAACAATTATGTTTAGATTAGTTATGAAAATTTTATCATACTGAGTTATTTTTCTTGCTGACACATTTGTAAACATAGATGAAATTAAAATATTATATTTCATGTTGATAACTCTAAAGACATGTCTATTTTAATTAAACCAACAAACTTAAACTAGCTTTTATTTACAAAAGAATATCTTAGGGACTTCCCTGGTGGCGCAGTGGTTGAGAATCTGCCTGCCAATGCAGGGGACACGGGTTCGAGCCCTGGTCTGGGAAGATCCCACATGCCGCGGAGCAACTGGGCCCGTGAGCCACAGCTACTGAGCCTGCGCGTCTGGAGCTTGTGCTCCGCAGCAGGAGAGGCCGTGATAGTGAGAGGCCCGCGCACAGCGATGAAGAGTGGCCCCTGCTTGCCGCAACTAGAGGAAGCCCTCGCACGGAAACGAGGACCCAACACAGCCAAAAATAAATAAATAAATAAATATAAATTAAAACAAACAAACAAACACATTTTATAACTTTTATCAAGTCCCGTTAAGTATTATTGGAGACTTATGCTATTATGACTTCAATTTACATGTTTGAAATGCATCTTTTAGTATTTTTTCCCCTAAGTTTCAAAATTAAATACATACTTCAACAGTCTCTAACAGTTTAAAAATGTTAAAGATTGTATACTGTAAATGTGCTTTTACTTTTTAATATAGATAGAAGATAATGTTTCTTTAAAATGCAGAATATTGATAGTTTTTTTCCAAAGATATCTTTTTTAAAAAATTTTCCCCTTAATGAGTATAAGAAACCAAAGATTACAGCTTTTTGTATCCATGTGAAGATAAAAAACAATTTAAGCTCTTAAAGAAATTAAAACCCCAAGAAATGCATTTTTGAACAGTTTATTAAAGATAGAAAAAGCAGAAATAAAGTGGCAAATGAAATCTCCACCTTTATAGCGTAAGGAAGTTTTTAGAAGGGTGTGACTGGTTCTAAGTATTTTTAGCTAAAAAGAAATTTCTTCCAGCTCCAAGGAAAAAAATGAAAAAGAAATACACTATGATACATGTTGAAATGATGAATAAATGAAGTGTAAAGAAGACAAAAAATGGGAACACCTTTTAATGCAAAAGGCATTTTTGGCTTGCAATAAACATGTTAAGGAAGAAAAAGGTTATGGACATTAAGACATCTATTTCTGCTTCCTAACTTACAGCCCTCTGATTTAGCAAACTATGTTTTATTACATGCATTCTTTTATAAAGTTGATAAGATGTTTTCTTCTTCCAGAAACTCTATTTTCCAGGCAGGCCTAAATTTGAGAGCTTTACCTGAAGATGTATTACTCATCTGTCATTAAAGCGCCGTCACCACAATGATGTATAGTTCCAATACATCATCAGATTGCCATCACCCCTGTGATGTATTACTTACATTGAAATAGCTGTCAGGAACAGGTGGTGGAAATTCAGCAACTTTTAATATATTCTTTTGAAAAAGATAAACATTTCTTTCCATGAAAAACTTCATGGTGAATGTTGTTTGATTCAAAATAGAATTTTATCTGTACATTCTAGAACATAATGCATTTTTTCTTAATTTTGGATTACCCATAATTAAGAGCTGAAAATGGGTAATACCAAAGCCTCTGAGACTGCATATAAAAAAAGATCTTTAGACCAGTAAGTTTTGTTTGGATTAAAAAGCATTCCAAAATACACGAATGAGTTATTCTCACTTTGAGAGAAATCTGTAGTTACTTAATAATAAAGCCATTTCTCAAAATATGTTGCAACTCTTCTTTCTGCTTAGAAATTTTTAAAAGAATCATTAAAATACTTTATAATCTAACTTTTAAAATTCATCTTAATGATAGCAATTTTCAAGATATTGTACCCGGGAGTATAAGGGATCGCTTTATCTATAACCTCAAAGGTTATTTGGACCATAAGCAGTTTGATTACAGATTTTTCTTCAGCAAACTTTGTTTCACATTATTTGCAGCTGTTTTCAGGAAACAAAATATTTTTTGTTCTATTCAATAAACTTTTAATTTCAAGGAAAACATAAACTGGCTCAAGTCAAGAGAAGGTTTCTAGAATTCAAATATCAGTATCCTATCCCAGGGATGCGTAATTCCCCAGGGAGCTACTTCCTTTCTCATGTGCATCTGCTCTATTCCCTTCCTTCACCTGGTAAAAAAGACCAGCTGTTCTCTATTATTCCCATGAGTAATTTCACCTCTGATTTTACATACTTTTAAACTTACAATTCAGGTGATATTATTATCCATTTCTCAGCAGTTTCCTGAATCAGAATTCCAGCAGAACGGACTTGGATTGATTTACTTACGTTAAGTGTCCAGGCTAATCAAATCAAATCCAGCTGTGCCAAGAGGCATTTATTGTTAAGTAGGCAGTGTGAATGAGAAGTGGTGTCCACTAAAAAAGAAATGTCTGCTGTAAATCCAAAGAGAGATTTTTCTGAATTTTCAGAATATCCAGAATAAAGTATCACAGCTCTGAAGACATTTCAAGAAAAGACCTTCCAAAATTATTTTAAGTATTACAGCTTCGTTCAGATGAATAAAAGGCCTCTAAAGGTTTATAATTAGTCATAATAAGGACTCAGCAATTTCTTGGGTACAGTTTTGAAAAATAACATATGTCCCAAAATCTATAGCTTATGCCGAAAAGAACCTTTTGTTCATCCATGCATCCCTAACATAGTACTTGCCATGGGGTGAGTTTTGAATACACATCTAATAAATAGAGGAGTAAATGGTGGAAAAATGTCTCTTTAAAATTGATATCACTGTGTGATAAACTTAGCATTACATTTTAAGTGTAAGAACTGATACTGGCATAGTAACAATCTTTTTGCTAATTCACTCAACAGCTGCTTTAATTGAATAAGGCAATGAGCAGTTGAATTTATTTAACGTTCACCATATAAAATGTCTCACTCAAAAGTACACGCACAAACACACACACACACACTATTTATGGCAAACAGTAGTACGATGAGATCTGACTCTTGGGATTAGGAAAAAGAAAAGAGGGAGAGGACTCAAATCAATACAATTAGAAACTCTTAGAGGAAAACATATGAAGAACACACTTTGACATAAATTGCAGCAAGATCTTTTTTGACCCACCTCCCAGAGTAATGGAAATAAAAACAAAAATAAACAAATGGGACCTAATGAAACTTAAAGGCTTTTGCACAGCAAAGGAAACTATAAACAAGACGAAAAGACAACCCTCAGAATGGGAGAAAATATTTGCAAAAGAATCAATGGAAAAAGCATTAATCTCCAAAATATATAAACAGCCCATGCAGCTTAATATTAAAAAACAACCCAATCCAAAAATGGGCAGAAGACCTAAATAGACACCTCTCCAAAGAAGACATACAGATGGCCAAGAGGCACATGAAAAGCTGCTCAACATCACTAATTATTAAGGAAATGTTAATCAAAACTACAATGAGGTATCACGTCACATCGGTTACAAAGGGCATCATCAAAAAATCTATAAACAACAAATGCTGGAGAGTGTGTGGAGAAAAGGGAACCCTCTTGCACTGTTGGTGGGAATGTAAATTGATACAGCCACCATGGAGAACAGTATGGAGGCTCCTTAAAAATCTAAAAATAGAATTACCATATGACCCAGCAATCCCACTACCGGGTATATACCCAAGAGAAAACCACAATTCAAAAAAACACATGCACCCCAATGTTCATTGCAGCACTATTTACAATAGCCAGGCCATGGAAGCAACCTCAATGCCCATCAAGGGATGAATGGATAAAGAAGATGTGGTACATATATACAATAGAATATTACTCAGACAAAAAAGGAATGAAATTAGGTCGTTTGTAAAGAAGTGGGTGGACCTAGAGACTGTCATACAGAGTGAAGTAAGTCAGAAAGAGAAAAACAAATATCATATATTAATGCATATATGTGAAATCTAGAAAAATGGTACAGATAAACCTGTTTGCAAGGCAGAAATAGAGACACAGATGTAGAGAACTAACGTATGGACACCAAGGCGGGAAAGCGGGGGTGGGGTTGTGGTGGTGGGATGAAATGGGAGATTGAGATTGACATATATACACCAATATGTATAAAATTGATAATTAATAAGAACCTGCTGTATAAAAATAAAATAAAATTCAAATATAAATAAAGTCAATGGAGGATTTATACTAAGGAGAAGTTACAAAGTATTAGTAAGAGTTGAAGTACAATTACATTTATTGTAGTTGACCACTAGAAATCATATGAAAGGATATAGTTAGGGAATGGTTTGGGACACGGATACTGAAATTCTTATATGGAGTTAAAGCTAGGCCTTGTTACTTTGATGCATATTTTTATTCCTGCTTTTTATAACTGGACAAATATAAAAATGCTAAAAAGTAATTTGAACATGCTTTTACTTCTGTTCTTTTTACACATTTCTTAGTGAATATGGGCATAACAAAAAGTATCTTTAAACTCATTTCACATCTGAATTACAAACATCAAAAATTGGTGTTACTATAAATTTGTAAAATGATGCAATAAGTAAGTAATAATGATATTTCTACATTTATCAATCAGAAATAGTTAAAAGTGCACAATTAAAGAGAGGTTTTGATAAGGCATTCTATTTAGATTTTTAAGAAGTTGTATTACATATACTTACGTCATTTCAGAATAGATTAGGTTGCTTGGATACAAGAACAGCTATGTGGATTAAAAACAAGTTCACTAACTGGACCAAAGTACTAAACTTAGGGGTAGCTTTTAGTTTACCTTTCTTGAACATTTTAATAAATATTTCCTGACCAGCAGCAGTAGCATCAGATGGGACCTTCTTAGACATGCAAATTCTTGGGCCCCTACTGAATTTGAAACTCTGGGGGCAGATACAGTAATCTTATAAGAAGCTTTTCACAGGATTCTGATTTTAGAGTTTTGGTATCACAGGTTTACAGAATGCAGATTCAATGAGGACTTAGGCTTGTTGAATGAAACATGGAGGAACAAATGCAGGTCTTACACTTAATAATAAAAACAACAACAACAATAAAAAAATTATGTATCTGTAGAATTATGCCAAAGAGACTTAGAAGCAAATATGGAAAACAATGCTCAGACAATACTAAGAAGCTTAAGATCATTGTTTGTATAACAATTGTAATGAAGGCTTATGATGAAGGACCTAGGGCTTTTCCATTTGAGTGGGGTGATAGAGAAAGTGCCAAACTCAGAGCAGAATTCTCTCCTAATAAGGCTGGGAATTTTTTTCTTATATTACTGAAATATATTAGAAAAGTTAATCTTCTCACTGACCAGACAATAAATATGCTACAGATGAACATAAAGCTGTTGAAAAACAATCTATAACTGATGTTTTAATGGCTTATATTTATAGTATAGGTGACTCCTAAATTTACCTGTGAATTGATAATGTTCAAGTGACCATGTGTAGCAACGATTTAGTAAGATATTTATTCTTGCTTCAAAATAAATGCTAAAATCAACAGATATTCTAATGGCTGGAAAAAAAATTTGATAGTCTTACTTCTGATTCATAAATGTAGAGCAGAAAGCTAATTTCTTCTACATGGAGAAATCATTTCTCTCTATATTTTTTATTTTAACTAACCATATATCAGTGGAAGTTAGTTTATATTTATGCTGCCTATAATACATACTAAAATTATTGTATTTCCCCAATTCTTTTGGATTCAAGTGTTTATTGGAGTAAATACAGTAATGTGTTTCAGATACTAATTTGAGAAGCAGTGCATTTGAGTTGTAAAGCAGGACATATGTAGCTCATAAAATATTCTGATATACTTCTGATGAGTTATGTGTGGCAAACAGCAATCATGTTAATATATTTCTTTCTAAAGAGAATATTTTGTCCACGGCATTGTACTCATTTGTACAATGCATTTGCATACTTTTTTTTTTTTTTTTACCTATTTAAGAGGTTGAAGAATAAGTATCTCAGAAAGCAGGTGCTAATTATATTAATTGAGCATCTCTTAGAGAACATTAACACAAATGGTAAATCTTTTCTCATGGACCAACTTTTTTCTTATGTTCATTATTTAAAAAATAGTCCTGTGAGCATGTGTATTTAACTAGGACTTTGATTAATCTTTGAGTATACCCATATTGCTGAAAGTAATACATTATAGCACTGTTTATCTACATTTTACTGGCAGTTCTCCTCAACATTACAATTTCTGTTTATATTGTTTGAATATTCTAGAGAAAACCCAAATCACCTGAAACATCTCAGATAGTGTAAAATCCATTTGCATCATGGTGTTTTAGATTTCTTCCTTTAGACAATGTAATCTGCATGGCTTTAGAGATTGGAATGACGTTTGACAAAGTTCTGGTTTCCTTCGTAAAGATACACTTTCTTAGGTATTTTATTGTGTTACTTGAGTTCATGAAGACTGCTTGGAAGAAAGAGGGCTCTGATCATCTCAGTTAGTGCCAGATTATTAAAAGTCTCATGGAAATGAGGAAGAACAGGAAGCTTGAGGCTGTAGGGTTCTAACTCAAGGAGACTATATCCCCAGCTGACATACAACACTCCTTTCATGTTTAACTTGTCTCCCCCAAGTAGATATACTCTGTTCTTTATTCTAGCTCTGCCTTCATGGCATTTAATAACTCTGTTTTTGCTTACACTGCTTATGTATGCTCATGTGCAGTCTTTTTGAATTGAGTAATTTCATCTACTCCTAACGCGGTTACTACTTGCTCTTGACTGTTTTGCCTCGTGACTGCTGCTTCTACTGCTTGTTGTTTTCTGTTGGTATCTCTTTGTGTGTTTGTGCAGTTTTGTGCATTCTGATCTCTATGTTACTCTTTGTATGTCACATACTCAGACTCCTGGAGAGAGACTGATTGTCAGTGCTTTAAAATCCAGAGTGGAGCTGATATTTATTGAGCCTCATGCCAGTGTATCTCAAGCTATGGCCATAAGAAATGAGATAAGGGTGTATTGGAGCACTTAAAGATTACCTGTGAACTACATGTTTTACCTAAGTTACAGTTTCCAAGCTACAGTGTAGACTTTTAATAAATAATAATAAAGCAAACATACTACACACAAAATAAAATGTAGGGAATAAACAAATATTAAGGAGGAGATGGCCTTGATTAAATACCAACATTTTCCTGACCATTACTCTGTCATGCTCCCAGAGTTAATGTCTCGTTCACAAAGCAAAGTCTCTATTATGTTCAGAAAAAGACTTTAACATTAAATAAATACATCAGGGAAGTTGGTATTATAGGCACTCTCCCTTGTTTTAGTCATATTCAAACACATAAACATACACACAGCACTCAGGATAATGTTTTTAACTTGAGTATTTATTTTTTAAATCCAATAAAAGTGACAATCACATAAAGGATTGAGTGAAATAGAGCCTAAATTTTTTTCATTTTCACTGGGGCAGGGTGGAATTTAAAAATGTTTTGGTGTTTGTGAGATATTCTGGATGATTTTAGGATTTTAATGAATCATGATTCCACACTACTTCAACCCCTCCTATATCAAATCATGATTAGTGTGTGTCAAGATACATTTATTTCTGTGTCTGCCAAGAGCATCTAACTGTAAAAACTGTCATGTAGTGAAAAGAGCATGTGTTTTGGATTTGAAATGATCTGGATTTGAATCCTTACACTAATAGGCTGTTCAGTCTTTTCTCTCAAGTAAACCCAGTTGGTTGTTGGTTGCCAGATTTTATCAGATATTATTCCTAGAATGCTATTCATTGTCACTTACGAATAAGGCTTAAAACATGCTTGTAGCCTTTCCTTTACCTTTTCTACGTGAGCTTTCAGTGCCTCAACTTCTCCAACCAGTACTTCAGAATTCACTTGAGATTAATATTGCCTACCTTGTCTACCTTCAAGGATTGTTGAAAGAAACAAATGAGCCTCACTGGAGAAGAGTGAGGGCCTCCAGGAAACATAATAGCAATTCAAACACTCAGTCCAAAAGCTTGGAAGAGGATCAGCCAGGCAGAACCAAGAAAGACAGAAAAGCAGTAATAGAAAGAACAGGCAAAAAAAGAATTGAAGAGTTTGAATATGATATGCCCTGAATTTTTTTTCTCCCTTAATATTAGTCAAAATTATAAAGAGTATATCTCTCAGGTATAAATGAAAACACGGAGGAAGGACAAAAGTAGAAAAAAGTTAAGAAGGCATTCAAGATAGAAAAGGAGAGAGGAGCAGCTGTGAGAAAGATATGTGCTTAATTATTTTAAATGACCCTTAAAGAATATGGGTATATAGTCATCCAAATATCAGACAGTAAAGGATATGCTATGGAGTTTAGGAGCATAGAGAGAAAATTGACAGAATGAATCATGAGAAAAGAAGAATCTCTGGAATGCTTTCATCTGTATTTAGGTCAAAAAATGTATGTACAAAGAATGAAAAAGTAACATTTAATTTAAAACATATATTGTTATATGTTTATAATTTTCATGTAAAAACCTGTCAGATTTGGGATTTATACAGGAGAATAAGTATTATAACTGTGACTGATACATGGAATTTGATAAAGGATGATAGTTAAGCTTTGGAAAGATTTGCAAAATTCAAATATTTATTTAGTCCTTATTAAGCATTGCAAATGGATATGAATGAAACATAATTCTTGCCATGTTAGAAAAATAAATAAAATATAATTATTTTGTCAATGTTATAACTAATTCAGTTAAAGTATATATAAAGTGATATGCATAAAAGAAAAAATTGATAGGTGATAAACATTTCTGAGTCTAAATGTAATTTAATGTTAGTATGTCAGTCCACAGTGGAAAGTAAATATAGGCTGTGGGTAATACTGGTGAGAATACAAATAGAATTTTTCTTTAAAAATGGATGAATCAGGGCTTCCCTGGTGGCGCAGCGGTTGAGAATCTGCCTGCTAGTGCGGGGGACACGGGTTTGAGCCTTGGTCTGGGAGGATCCCATGTGCCGCATAGCAGCTAGGCCCGTGAGCCACAACTACTGAGCCTGCGCGTCTGGAGCCTGTGCTCCGCAACAAGAGAGGCCGCGACAGTGAGAGGCCCGCGCACCGCGATGAAGAGTGGCCCCCGCTCGCCACAACCAGAGAAAGCCCTCGCACAGAAACGAAGACCCAACACAGCCAGCCATAAATAAATAAATAAATAAATAAATGAATGAATAAATAAATAAATAAATAAAAATTTTAAAAAATGGATGAATCAGATAGTTAACTACAATTAATATTAGGTTAGAGTAGACATATTCTGGATTTTCTGCATGGTAGCCATTCTTATTCTAATTACTGGCTTATTTTATGTCTAATCATTAAGTTCATTTTGGAGTTGTATTGTTTTATGTCTCTCAACGCCCATGACCACACTTGATTGGAAGAGGGATGTTAGCAGTTATAATATGGATTAGTGAGTTTTTGTCTAAGGTTTTAGATATTGGGTCTAAACCTGCAGTTAATCTCATTTATATAGTTAATAAAGTTTTTTAATAAAGTTTATTTTAAAGTTGGAAGTTTTGAATGGCTAAGTATTATGCCATGAGGAAAATTCTGGTCATAACTGAGAGAACAGAAAGAAGTTGACAGACAGAAGATAGAAAGTTAGAGACTCTACTTGGCATTAGCATCCCCCATTTCAGCTGTGTTAAATGAATTCCTACATCTCTGTTATTTCTATGGTTTATTTGATCCTCAAGATAATACTATGTCTCAAGACTTGGGGGTAATTTCTGTTTTTTTGTTGTTTTTATTTTACTTCAGTATAAAGGTATTTTTTGTTTGTCTTCTTAGCATTCATCCCTATCGCCAACATTTGAAGATGTATTTGATTTAGGGGAAACTGGACTTCACTCACTGGACCTGGATAGAACGTATGACCCATGCATACTAAGCCAAACAATCCATTTCATATCCCTGCCAACGGTGATTGGAATAGGGATAAACTTTTAAAGCTGAGCCATTACATTTAGTGTTAATCATCTCTACTGGGGGGAACAATCCATGAGACACTGCAATACTGGGGAAAGCTTTACTTTTTCATTTGGATAAGGATAAAGAAGCATGTATTCCTTTTAGGTATTAGGAGCTTGCTTGTGTCTGTGAGAGGGTTCAGGCTAAAGATGCAGCTGATACAGTGGGAGGAAGAAGAGAAAGAGAGAGGATCATTGATGACATTGTTAAGTTGATAGATCAAGACTTACCATTATCCTGCCTTGTGTTTTCAAATTACGGGTCATTAAATTACCTTTCTTTTTAAATCCAGTTTGTATGAGGCTTTCTATATCCTGCAATAAAAGAAATTATGATAATATATTTCATCCTTGTTGGATTATACTCCCTTGCAGCAAAACCAACCAAATTTCTAGGCATTTCATAAGTATTCTACATAAATGGGTTTTGGTATCACTTAGATCTAGCACTTTGGTCAGGGAGAATTTACAATGCAGGACATAATGACAAGGAAACTGGTGTTCAAGGTAGGACCTCTTTAAAAGACTAGTATTGTGGCACATGCTTGACTCCATACTTGGTCTCACATACCTTGAGTGTTTCCTTCTTGGTGTGGAATTGTCAATTGCGGAGCCTAAGCATTATAAATTGTGGGCAATATAAGATGATACCCCTCTAAAATTCACCAGGTTTCTTAAGAAGGCCGACATTAAAATAGAGATTCCTAGACTCGCTTATTTGGAAAAAACAAAAACTTAATAAAGTAATCATAAAAAATAAAAATTAATATAGCTAATATCTTTGGAAATATAGAAAGAAATGTGCAAACATACAAAAAGAACAAGAACATAGGAAGTCCTATAGACTTTTCTGGGAAGAAACTGTCCAAGAATTGGGAAGCCAAAAAAAAAAAAAAAGGGAAAGAATAAGAAAAAGAAATAAAAACAGTGGCCTATCAGATTGTCCAGAGAATCAGAACTAGCAAAACAGTTAAGGAAGTAGATCAAGTGACTGTGGGAATGGCAAGTTTGAAATTTGTAGGGTAGGGTGGCAGACTGAAAACTCAGGCAGGGCTTGATGCTAAAGTCTTTAGACAGAATTCTTCTTTTTAGAGAAACCTCAGTTTTGTTCTTAAGGTCTTGGACTGTTTGGATGAGGGTGACCCACGTTGTCCAGGATAATCTCCTTTAATTCAAGACAACTGATTGTAGATATTAACTACTCTAATGTGTGTTTTCCAACACCACAAAGCAATTTTCCAAATTCAGTGGACATTGACAAGGTATTCTACGAATTTAACTCAATTCTGACACTCTCTACCTTGAGGTAGTGTCAGATCCCACAGGTTAAGGGCTCAGTCCTACAAGACTTTCCCTACTTCAGACGCTAATCACAAGTCCAAGTTGTTACCTGTGCTTCTGACCAGCTGGCCCAAGGCCTACCAATTTGGGCTCAATTAATTTGCTAGAGCTTGGGAGACCAGTTTACTTACTAGATTACTGGTTTATTACACAGGATATTATAGGATACCAATAACTAGCCAGATGAAGAGATACACAGGGTGAGGTCTGGAAGGGTCTTAAACACAGGACCTTCTGACCCTGTGGAGTTTGGAGTATACCATCTTCCCAGGATGTGGATGAGTTCTGATACACCAGCCTGAATGCTATCTAAACCTCTTAGTTTTAGGATTTTTATGGAAGCTTTATTACATAAGTCTGATTGATTAAGTCATTGGCTGATGGTGATGGAACTCAGTCTCTAAAGATCTGGAGATGGAGCTGAAAGTTCCAACCCTCTAGTCACATGGAAGCTACTGGCCTCCATCCTTAGGTTACCTAAGAGCTTTCCAAAAGTCAGCTCATTAACATAAACTCAAGTGTGGCTGAAAAGGACTTATCATGCCTAACAAGACACCCATTTCACTTTTACATGGCTCTGGAGTGATTTCAAGAACTAAGGACAAAAGATCAAATATTAAAACAAAAGATGCTCCCATTGCTCTTATGGCTTAGGAAATTCCAAGAGTTTGGGGACCTGTGAGCCAGGAACCATGGACAAAAGCAAAATACATATTTATTATAAACCACATCATAACCACATCTACAAAATACCTCCATAGCAACATCTAGATTAGTGTTTGATTAAATAACTGGGTACTGTAGTCTAGCTAAATTAATACATAAAATTACTCATAAAATTCATCATCACACTTGGTAAAAAAAAAAGCAGATTATATACAGTTGAAGAGTTAATTCATGATTTTAAAGTAAATATCTGAAAATTTACAGAATTAATAAATATGATTTTTTTCAAATTCAATTTATCCACATGGTACTAGTAGGATAGAGAGTAAAGCAAACAATCAATAGCAGAACACAACAGTGACAGTAAGAACAAATTCTCGGATCCATCTCTGAATTCAATGAATAGCCATTGCATGTTTTGAGAAGTGGAGTAAAAGATTTCATACATGTTTTAATAGGACCACCTTGTACTATGTTTTGGACCAACTGCAGAGAATCACTGAACTGGTGGTAGGTAGAGTAGCGGTGGAGGAAGTGGGAGAAGTGGGTGGATTCTTGGTGTACTTTGAAGGTAGCAAGATTTCCAGATGCACTGACTGTTGTTCATAAGGAAATGAAGAGAATCAAGAATGAATACATTTATTGACTGGGAACAAAAGGAAGGATGGAGGGAGCATCAAGACGATGGGTGGAGGTTTTAATGTGATGATCAGGATTTTGGCCATGTCAAGCATGAACGTGTTCTATCTCCCCCAGGAATAAACCTGCTTCACCTACACTACCCTTCTCCAGAACTTTTAGGCCTGCATAGAGTCTTTGTGCTTGCAAGAAACCTCTTCCCTCAGATATCTGCATTTTCTTCAGGCTTTTACCAAAATGTCACTCCACATATTCAGTGAGGTCTTCCCTGCCTTGACTGCTTATAGTTGTACTCGATCCCCAACACCTACATTTATTATCTTCCTTTCATTCTTACTTTCTCCTCTGACATTTGTCTCTAACAGAGTGCTACAGGTTTGTTTTTTTTTTTAATGTTTTATATTTGTAATAGGATAGTAGACCATATTTATTTAAATTGCCTGGGGGTGAAATCCAACCTCCACTACTTACAGGCTGTGTCTCCTGGGACAAGTTACTAAACCTCTCTGTACTTTAGGTTTCATACCTATAAAATCAGGATTGTAATACTTAATAATGATGGTGTTGCTGTTAGAATTTCTTGAGTATTAATTTATGCCAAACCAAACGAGCAAAAATGGCTTATAAAAAACATGAAATGAAATGTTAAAATTTAAATAAGAAGCTTAGTTGGAAAAGTTAGGAAAAAAATAATTCTAATTAAAAATTATGACAAGGATGGGGGAGTAGAGAAGACAAACATAAGCTTTTAAAGTAAAAATTAGGCTTGAACTGAGAATTAGAACATGAATTCCTTTTGTAGTTCATGTTTGGCAGCTGATCCATGGGGAAAAGTAAGCCTATATTAGAGCCAGTATGAACAAACATTTCTTTAACAACTGCTATGTGGCAGACTTAGTCTTAGATGCATTGAAGTAGAGGTAATTTTTCCATTCCCTTAATAACAGGAAGATAGGCAAAATCATTGCGGTTATACAGAGGAAAAGTCTGTGTATCAAAGAGGTCAAATGCAATTTATGTCCAATAAAATGTGGATTAAGTATACAAAGTAGGCTTGCACATCAGAATATATAGACTCTACTTCATATAACATTTCATTAAATGAAACTGACTTGCACAAAGACCAATTTTACAACTTCCTACTTGTTGATGTTGGAACAATGTGAAGCAAAAATAAGCAAATCCCTTTGTTGGTATGCTCAGAAATAGAGGGTACAGAAGTAAAAGGTCCTGAAAAAAATGAAATTGAAGATATTTAAATATTCGTACCTTATTTTAGCCATCATGAAAACACTATATTAAATATCACTTTTGTAAAATTTGGAAACAAACAGAAACCTCAATTAAACAGAGTTGGGAGACCAGAAGGGGGAGCTCTCACACCCTGAGACAAAAACAGCCCAATATGAAGAAGACTCCTCTTCTTTCCTGGTTGAACTCAGCCAGTGAAAAGCCATGGACTCTCTGTTTACTGTAGCCCTCCCAACTTCCTTTCCCCTCAACAAAAGTGTTCTTCATTTGGCATGTGGGAAGTTGCACATGGCTCATCATGTTTGCAGACCCAGAATTAACAATTCTCTGCTGATCCCAAAGCAACCCATCTTTCCTGGAGAAATATCTTGCAGTCTGTTTGTTTCGGGTCAACATTTGGTGGCCTGTACAGGGACCAGAGAAGATTCCTGAAGCTTCCAGGGCTGGTGAGCAAGGGTCTGGTACTCACAATTGACCCCATTGTCACTCACTACTTTCTTGTGTACTTCTTTCTTCTGGATCTGAACCCATGACCTCTTTGCATCCGAACCACTCCATGCTTTTTTGGGATCTGTTTAAAAGTTTTACCCTTATGATTAAGGCCTTATTCTGTGTATAAATACTCATTTGGCACTTTGGTCTGATCTTGAGATCAGACTGTTTCAACTGAAGCTGGCTAGAAATGCCTTTGGTCCAATACCTTCTGGAAGGGACTGCTTTATTTATTTATTTATTTTTTTAATAGTAATCTTTTATTTGTTTATTTATTTATTTATTTATTTTTGGCTGTGTTGGGTCTTTGTTTCTGTGCGAGGGCTTTCTCTAGTTGCGGCAAGTGGGGGCCACTCTTCATCGCGGTGCGCGGGCCTCTCACTATCGCGGCCTCTCTTGTTGCTGAGGCTGCAGACGCGCAGGCTCAGTAATTATGGCTCACGGGCCCAGTTGCATGTGGGATCTTCCCAGACCAGGGCTCGAACCTGTGTCCCCTGCATTGGCAGGCAGACTCTCAACCACTGCGCCACCAGAGAAGCCCGGGACTGCTTTAAATGACACTGTACTGGTTCAGCCTTTGACCTAATCCTTTGAAAGGGCTTATTCTCTGGAAAATGGCTGAAAATGCCTTCAGCTTTGCTCCTCCAGGACCACACTGTTTCTTTTGAATTGGCTGGTACTTGCAAACCTGGTTTGAACTGAGCTGTTTGTGGTGAAAGCTGTTTCAGCTGTTAGAAAATTGTTCTTTACTCTAGAGATAAACCTCTGAGAAATGGGATCCTAGTATTCTAAATATTTTTAGGGTGCCCCCCTACAGGGTATCTGGCCGATTTTATGTTTGAAAACCACCACCCTTTCTCATATGCATTTCTAACTAAATGGGCCAACCTGACAAAAAGCAATTTAGAATATCAGTGGCCATTATGAGGAAATTTTGAAATACCCAAACTTAATTTCCTTTAAACTGAATTGTACTACAAAGCTCAAAAATTTCCAGAACTGAGTGATGAGCTTATTTCAATTGATATTTTGAGGCTTCTCAACATTATCAGGAGTCTAAGATTGCCTTTCTGCAAAGCAAGATTTTAAAATTCACTGAGACAAACAAGCAAAGAAAAATGAAGTGGCTCCTGAAGCCTCAGGCTCTTCTTCCTTGGCTTCCTTATCTCAGGCTTCATCTCCAGTGCTATCTTGTCTCTCCCTCAGCTGGTTCCTCTTAATCAGACTCCTGACACGATCTTCCTCCTTCTCTTCTATGCCATCAATACATCCTCTATACCTTCAGTTCCCACAAAATAATTCTCTAGCCAGACTTCTCCTTTTCTCTGAAACTCTCTCCACTTCCTTTTCCTCTGAACTAGTCAGAAACTGTCACTTTAAAATTAAGCCTTCTGAATATCCATCCATGAAACCCTTAATTTCTTATATTCCCTGGACTAAAACTGAATTGTGGGCCACGGTCAAAGATTTTCCCAAAGTATCTGAAGATCCTCACAGTCTTGCTGAGAAATTTCCTACAGACATTCAAAATTATCACCTTTGTTTCTCTGATTTATATCATCTTGTTTATATGCTTGTCAGTGAAGGGAAGGCCCAGCCTTGGATGAAAAACACTAACTTGGAAAATCCTGAAAGATCTTTAGAATTACAGCCCAGAGGCAAGTCTGCTAACTTATTATATCATCAGGCTCAAGCAAACATTAGGCAACTTTATAGAGCAATTCCTAGGGCTTTTCCAAAGCCTGTTGATTGGAACAAAATTCAGGCTTGCACACAAAAATCTGATGAAACTGTTTATTAAAATCCTCTTCAGAGTTTTTAAAAGAAAATTCTGGTCTTCCTTCAGATGTTGATTCCACTTGGGTAACATTTAACTCTGTGTTTATTAATGGGTTGAACCAGGATCTTTCCCTTCTAGCAAAAAGGACAAGGATGGAATGGGAAACTATGCCCACTCCAGATTTAATTAATCTGGCCAACAAGCTCTCTTGCACTCAAGATGAGTCACCTCAAAGGAAGACCACCAGAATACATCTTCAACTCCAGCAAATGAAGTCTCCAAAATGAAACCAAAACAATGCTAGCTTCTGCTATTTTTGCAAAGATTCAGGACATTGGAAAAAGTGATTGTTACAAATTTAAGCACTTTGGGTTCCTTCAGCCCTCTAACCAGCCTTTTCTTTTCTCTTTTTAAATATATTTATTTATTTATTTATTCATTTTTGGCTGCATTGGGTCTTCGTTTCTGCCAGCGGGCTTTCTCTAGTTGTGGCGAGCGGGGGCTACTGTTCATTGCGATGCGCGGGCTTCTCATTGTGGTGGCTTCTCTTGTTGCGGAGCACGGGCTCTAGGCGCGCGGGCTTCAGCAGTTGTGGTGCATGGGCTTAGTTGCTCTGTGGCATGTGGGATCTTCCCGGCCCAGGGCTTGAACCTGTGTCCCCTGCATTGGCAGATGGATTCTTAACCACTGCGCCACCAGGGAAGTCCCTAACCGGCCTTTTCAACTTCCCCCCAATTCCCAATGATGAGGGCTCTGAGGATCTACAGGAGCTCTTTCAATCCTTCCTCTTAATTGGCTTGGAGAAACATTTCTACAGACTGAGACTGAATCTCTTCCAGTCCTAAATGACACTGCAGCACTGTAGCCAAACTCTTGGTGCTCAACCCCACTACTATAAAACAGCCCCTGCCTCAAAGTACTGAAACAGTTCAAGTAGTGGGGATCTCTAATGAACCACCAGAGGTTTCTGTCTGAGAAACAATTCCCTTTTGTTTAGGTCCTTTGAGAGATACACACCCTTTTCTCCTTAGTTCCTCTGCCCCAACCACTTATTTGTCTGAGACTTCTTATAGAAGTATTATGATGGAATTCCTTCCTCCTAAATGGGGGAAATACTCTAGAATTTGACAGTAGTCATCAAGGTCACCAACCAGGTGAATTAAATGAACTTTGATGCCCTTTATTTGTTCCATCCCTGACAGTACTAAAGCTGATTCTGGAAACACTAATTATCTGTCCCTATTGAATCAGCTATCCCCTTCCTTATGGGCAAAATCTCCACCTGATATTGGCAAAATTCACAGTGCACCTCCCTTCAAGATTCAAGTAGATCCGTCAAGACCTCTCCCTAGAATTAATCAATACCCTATAAGTAAAGAAGCCCTTCAAAGTATAAAACTCTTAGTAAAATATTACAATGCTCAAGACCTCATTATCTCTTGTACTAGCCCCTGTAACACTACTCTTTGACCTGTGAGAAAACCAAAGAGTCAAGGGAGGAGGTTTGTCCAGGACCTCCAAGCAATAAATAACACTGTTATCTCTCTCGACACCCTGTTGTTCCTAATCCTCAACTTTTACTAGCATCCATTCCCACTGCAAGTAAGTTCTTCACTGTAATTGATTTATGCAGTGCATTCTTTAGTATTCCGGTTGATGAAACTAGCCAATGTCTTTTGCTTTCATTTGGATAGCAATGCTTCAGGGTTTTGCTGAGAGTCCTTCTTATTTCTAACAAATCTTGAAGGCCGATATGGATGATATAAAGTTCCCTTTCTCAAACTTCTTCACAGGAAAACAGCTGTAAAGGGACATTAGCATTAAAGGGACATAACGTCACCAAAGAAAAATTGCAGTTTGCCCAAACTCAGGTTCAATATTTAGGACATCTGATATCAGAACAAAAACTACACCTAAGTACAGAAAACAAACCTAAATGCCACTTTGAAGTATCCCCAGGCTAGTTGGTTATTGCCGAAATTGGATTCAAATTTTCTCTTTTATTGCCAAACCTCTATATGGTAAACTAAACCATAAGAACCCCAGCCCAATTTTATGAGAAGAGCCTGATGACATAGCCTTCAAGGTCTTAAAGGAGAGTTTGAAGTACCCACTTCCTTTGGGCATCCCAATTATCAGATTCCCTTCTTCCTTTTTGTATATGAAAAGGAATTAAATGCCCTTGAGGTATTCACCCAAATACCCTGGGACCACCATCGACCCATAGGGTGTTATAGCCAGCAACTGGACCCTGTGACACAGGGATACTGACCCCTTGCCTTAGAGCTATTATGGACACTTATTTTGGTTAAGTTTACCAAGAAAATTATTGTGGTATCTGCTTTAACCATTTTTGTACCTCGTACAATGGAATATTTCCTAAGTTCTCATCACACTCAATGTTTCTTCTCAGCTCTCTCACTGCCTATGAAGTCCTTTTGTTACTGCTTCTCACATAACTTTTTTATGGTGTAATAACCTTAACCCAACTACCGTTCTCCCCTCTGTCACGGACAAAGTCCCTCGCAACTACTTAATGCTGACTGACCGCTTCCTGACTCTTCTTGATGTTCTACAGGAAATTCCATTGGGTAATGCTGACTTCTCATGGTTTACAGATGATTTTTATTTAAAAGGTGACAGTAGCAAATATTGTGCTGGGTACGCTATTACAAATCCTTTTGATGTTGTTGAGGCAGCATCTTTACCTATGACTATTTCGTTTCAACAGGATGAATTGTATACTCTTATACAAGCTTGTACGTTAGCCAAGGGCAAAACTGTCAATATTTTCACTGATATTAGATATGCTTTCAGACTAGCTCATGGTTTTGGAATGTTGTGGAAGCAATGGGGCTTTCTTACTTCTAGCTGAAATAAAACTTAAAATAGCCCCTATGTTCAGGAATTATTGGATGCAGTGCTATTACCTGCCACTTTAACTGTAGTTAGATCCTGGAGCATTCTTAACTTGCCTTTCTGAAAGCTAAGCTAAGCTATACCTTGCTGATATTTCTGTGAGGAATGCTGCACTTAAAGGGACAGAGGCCAAACCTCTGTCATGGTCCAAATAGTTAATTCCCCAAGTGATAATTAAAAAAACAAACAAACAAAAAACAAAAACAAAAAAACCTGGCTAGAGGAGGCCAACAATTGGTCTTGGAAAAGAAAAAGTAAGATTGGAAATTCAACAATTGTTGATTTGTTAAAAAGAGAAAGGTCTGGTTTGGACCAAATGACAACCCTGTCCTACTAGCGACTCTAAAATTCCCACTCCTCACTACTGTACATGCACCTAAATCATTGCACTACTGACAAAATTATAGCCTTCATTAATCAGTATTGGTGAGGAAACATTAGCAAGGCCGCAAAATGTACCTACCTCACTTGTCCCACTTGCCCAAAGTACAACCCAGGGAAGCCTGTTTATACTGCTCCTGGACATTTTAAACTGCATAATGGGCCATTTAAGTTCTGGTAAATGGATTTCATACAACTTCCTCTGTCTCATGGATAGAAATGTTTTAGTCATGGTCGGTATGTTTTTACACTGGACTGAAGCCGTTGCTTACAGACATGCTACTGCTTCTTCTGTGGCTAAAGTTCTTTTGGAAAAGATTATCCCTCCCTGGGGAACTCTTCTCAAACTTCATAATGATCAGGGAATCCATTTTGCTGGCCAGGTACTTCGACAAGTCTGCACTGTTTGGCCAGTTTTGCCACACCACATTTTAACTGTGCTTACCACTCTCAATCCTTTGGTTTAATCAAATGCACTAATGGCATTATTAAGACTCAATTGGCAAAATTTGTAGAGGCCCTTCAAATACCTTGGCCCAAAGCATTGCTGTTGATCATTCTAAATCTGAACTCCACCCATTTTGGAACTCATAAACTATCACACTTCGAGATAGTCACAGGATGCACAATGCACTTGGCTCTTGCTTCTTTTGACCCACAACTGATAAAAGAAGATATACTCCAATATTTCAAAGGTCTAATTGCTTCTCTTAAAAATAACCATGATTTGGTAGCATAATCTTTTTACAATGAGCCCTCAGGAGAGGAAGACCTTAAGCATCACACCTTGCAACCTGGAGATTACATCTGTTGGAAAAGACTTCTCCCAAAGGGCTCTCTTCAACCGTGCTGGAAAGGCCCCTACCAGCTACTGTTAACCAACCCTTTTGTTGCCAAATTCCAATTAATAGACTCTTGGATTCACATGACACAACTAAAGAAAGCACCAAACCCTGACTGCACCTGAACATCTTCTGGTGACCTGAAAGTAAACATTTCCTGGAATTAAAACAGACAATATCTGATGAAACAGCTTTCTCAGGATATCCGTACCAGACCTGTTGGAAATTTGTTGCCAAACCTTTGGTGATGACATTAAGATTCAGATGACTTCCAATATCAAAGATCTTGATAACATATGGATTTTAGATAAAAAGTGCTTGAGTGTTCTCCCTCCTACCCCTCCTTGTTACTTTAATGTGACCTTAATAAGTTTCCAGTCTGTGCACTTTCCCTCCAACATGAGACACTATACTCAGAAAAGGTTCTTCTTGGCACTGAGGGAAAAAAAATCCTCTGAAAGTAGAAAACCAGGCTCTTGATCAGTGATGCTTTCACAAAGATCTTGATCAAAAGGGGAAAATGTTAAATTAATAAACAGAAACCTCAATTAAATAGAATTGGGGTACCAAATGTGGGAACTCCTAGCCCTGCAATAATAGCAGAGTCCAACAGAAGGAAGACTCCTCTTCTTTCCTGGCAAGGATTCATACAATAAAAAGCCATGGACTCTTTGTTACTATAGCCCTCCTAACTTCCTTTCTCTATAAAAGTTTTCTCCTCTTTTGTGGAGGAACTTGCACGTGGCTCACCATGTTGCAGACCTTGAATTGCAATTCTCTGCTGATCTCAGACTTATCTTTGCTGGAGAAATATCTGACAGTGTACTTGTTTTAGGTCACTATTTCAGAATTTTATGAAGCACAGGAGAGCTTGTAATTAAAATAAAGTTCACAAAAGAACTGTGAAATTGTTAAATGATAATAACTCGAGTTTTGTTTTTTTTTTTGAGTTACTGTGAGAGACACAAAAAGTACTTGACATTTAAAATTTGGAAGCTAGGGGCCATACTTTAATAAAGTTAATAATTGTATTCTAAATATTGCTGGCATTAAATTTCTTAAGAATTTAATCTCAAAATTGAATGCAATTGTCTGTTATCCTGAGGGACAATTTACTTAGGCTTTAATCAATTTCATCATTATCCTGTCACTTGCTGTAAATTTTTGGATAATGACATAATTAAAAAAGAAACACACAAATCTTTATACAAAGTTCAGAAACTAATTGATATTAGTCTTTCTTTAAAGTCTGTTTGGAAAGAATTTGTACTCTCTCTCTCTAACTACATACCATATAGGGTGAGTGTTATGTGTGTATATGTGTGTGTGAAAGTGGTGCTGACAAAGAGTGTATATTTTAAAATACTTTCATCAGGGCAAAGCTAGTACTCAGCCTGCCACCCTAACAGGTAATGCAGCTTTGACAGCATTTTGAATTTACATTTAAAAAAATTTCTATTATTATATAATTTAAATGAGAGTGAATTTTTATACTCTGCTTATTTAATTTTATTTTTACCTCTAATCTCTTTCTTCTTCTTTCTTTAAATATAGTTTGCTATAGACATTTTAATATTTGAAGAAAAGTTTATATAATTTATGTTCTCTTTAGTAAATGTATGTAAGACCATCAATTTTCTTTAAGGATGTAAATATCTAAAATATACCTTAGGAGCGGGAATGGAGGAGTATCTCTGAAAATCCTCTCCTCCATAAAACCAATAAAAACCCAAGAAAGGATTGTCTAAATCAACTGTTTCAGAATTCTGGGAATTAACCAAAACCTTGCAACAATCCAGGAAGTATTTATTCAAGAAAAGCTGAATCTCAGAATAAATAGTGAGCTGTGTGGTGTTTTAATTTACCCTCTTCCTATCTCCTCCTATTCAGCTCCACAGCAGCATTGAAAACTAAGGGCCCATAATTGTAGTGAAATCCAGAAACCTACTAGCCACTGGAAGGACCAGATCACGGTAGGAAGTCTTCCAAATCCCCATTCCCAGATAACTGGCATTATTTAATCTGTTTGGAAGTCCCTTGGAAAATAAAGATTGGCGAGGCTTGTCTTTATTTGACCTGAGTTAAAGCTTGTCGAGTCTAAATATCATTTTCCCTGGGGGCATTTGTCAAAAGTAACCAACAGCAATTGTTTAACATAACAGATGCCTGAGGCAACAATAACAGTTGTGTCAAACAACAAAGTGACCACAAAGTTAAATTGAAACCTTGGGAATGTTCTATCCATAGGAGACTTTGAAAATCTTTGATAAATTTCTGGAATGGACATACATATGCATAAGGCTGTGCCCAGAATTGTGGGCATGTTCAGGAAAGACCTGAATGTCTCTAAACTCTCAACTGTGGATGACCTCAAGGCTCTGTGTAAGCAGGAAGTGAAGACTAGGCCAACACTATAAAATGCCTGGGCATTGAAGATGTGTCACAATATGCTCACAGAGCTCTTGTCAAAGGTAAGAAGACTTACTGGTTCAAAGGATTTGAGGAAATATCTGTCAGTCATTAGCTGACCACTAAGAAAACTGAGCAGGGACTTCAGTTGCCACACACAAAAGAAAACTTTTTAGAATTAGATAAGAAAAGCCACTAAATAAACATTATCAACAACAACAAAAATAAATAACAACAATAAGCACATGGAAGCAGGGGATTCTGAATTCCAAAATTATCACATTATATTATTTAAAATATGCAATTTTCAATGAAATATTATAAAACATGCAAAGAAACAAGAAATTGTGATCCATATATAGGAAAAAAAAAAAGCAGTCAACAAGAATTGTTCCTAAAGAAGACCAAACATTGAACTTACTAGACAGAGATTTTTTTTTTCTTTTTTTTTTTTTTTTGGCTGTGTTGGGTCTTTGTTGCTGCACACGAGCTTTCACTAGTTGTAGTGAGCGGGGGCTACTCTTTGTTGTGGTGTGCGGGCTTCTCATTGCAGTGGTTTCTCTTGTTGCGGAGCATGGGCTCTAGGTATGTGGGTTTCAGTAGTTGTGGCACGTGGGCTCAGTAGTTGTGCCTCGCGGGCTCTAAAGCACATGCTTATTAGCTGTGGCACAAGGGCTTAGTTGTTCTGCGGCATGTGGGATCTTCCTGGACCAGGGCTCAAACCTGTGTGCCCTGCATTGGCAGGCAGTCTCCCAACCACTGCACCACCAGGGAAGTCCTAGACAGAGATATTTAAATCTTTAAAATATGTTCAAATAACTAATAGAAGCTATGTCTAAAGAACTAAAGGAAAGTAGGAGAATGATATCTCACCAAATAGAGACTATCAATAGAGATATAGATATCATAAAAAGGAACAAAATATAAATTCTGGAGTTAAAATGGACAATCATTGAAATTCTTAAAAAATCACCTAAAGGACTTAACAGCTGATTTGAGCTGGCAGAAGAAAGAATTACCAAATCTAAGGATAGGTTTATTGAGATTACTGAGTCTGAGGAACAAAAAGAAATAGGATAAAGAAAAATCAGCAGAGTGTCAGAGGTCTATGGAAAACCATCAGGCACAACAACAGGCATATGTTGAAAGTCCCAGGAGAGGAGAAAAAGTGGCAGAAAGAATATATGAAAAAATAATGGCTGAGATTTTCCCAAATATTATAAAAATAAGTTAATACGCACACCCAAGAAACTCACCAAACTCCAAGCAGAATATACTCAGAGAGAGCTACCTGAGAACCATCATAATCAGACTGCCTATATCAAAAAAGAAAAAGAGCATCTTGAAAGTAAGAAGAGAGAAGTTAGTCATCATGCAGTGGGGCTCCTCAGTATCATTAACAACTGATTATAATTAGAAAACAAGGAGTCTAAAAGAACACAGAATACATTGTCTAAGTGCTGAAAGAAAAAATAATAATTCTATATCTAGCAAAATAATCCTTCAAAAATGAAGAAGAAATTGACGTCCTCAGATAAACAAAACCTGAGAGAATTCTCCATTAGCAGATCTGTCCTTTGAGAAATACTAAAGGGAGTCTTTCAGGCTAAAATAAAAAGAAATTAGATGTAAATAAAATCCACATGAAAATATAAAGAGCACTGGTAGAGATAACTCCATAGGTAAATATAAAGACAGTATAAAGGAATTTTGTTTGAAACACTTCTTTCTCCTATATTATTTAAAAGACAACTGCATGGAGCAATAAATACGCATCTGTGTTGATGTGCATACAAGATAAAAAGGTGCAATTTGCACAAAATACAGGGAGGGAATGAGCTATATAGTAGCAAAATTTTTATAAAATATACAAAGTAAGTTGGTATTAATCTGAGCTAAATTCTTATAAATTAATATGTTAATTGCCCAAGGGGGAGGTGGGGGTGGGGAGGGATGGATTGGGAGCTTGGGATTAGCAGATGCAAACTATTATTCATAGAATGGATAAACAACAAGGTCCTACTGTATAGCACAAGGAACTATATCCAATATCCTGTAATATTCCGTAAAAGAAAGGAGTATGAAAAAGAATATGTATAGGTAGAACTGAATCACTTTGCTGTACAGCAGAAATTAACACAATGTGGCAAATCAACTATATTTCAATACAAAAGATTTTTTAAAATATGTTAATTGTAATCCTCAGGGAAACCACTGATTTATCTAAAAAATATTTATTATTTGTAAATATATAAATGTATATATTATGCTAAAAACATACTACTTAACATAAAAGGTGACAGTAATTGAGGATAGAAGAATGAAAAGATATGACAGAAAAAAGTAGCAAAATGGCAGATATAAATCCTACCTTATTAGTGATTACATTAAATGTAAATGTATTGAACACTCCAATCATATGACAAATATTGCAGGATGAATTTATATATAAAATTTAGCCAATTATACCTAGTTACAAGAAAGAAATATTTGATTTGAACTTGAATTTGAATACAAAAGTAGGCTGAGGATAGAAAAAATATACCATGAAAAGTATAGGAAGGATATATTATACCATGAAAATAATAACCAAAGAGGACCGGAAAGACTACAGTAATACAGTATTAGACAAAACAGATTTTGAGACAAAATTCTTACTAAAGACAAAACAGACATATTATAAACATATATGCACCTAACAAGAAGCACAAACTGATAGAATTGATAAGAGAACAGATAATTTAACAATAATAATTGGAGACTTTATTATCCTACTTTTAATAATAAATAGACTAGGCAAAAGATCAGTATGGAAATGGAAGAGCTGAACAACACCATAAGCCAACTTGACCTGACAAATATCTATAGAACACCACCCCAAGGCAGCAGAATAATACACCTTCTTCTGAAACGTGTTTGAAGGATTCTCCAGGATAGACTACGCATTGCGACATTAAATGTGTATCAATGTGTTTAACAGTATTAAGATTTTACAAAGTTCTTCCTTGACCACAATGGAATACAATTGGAAATCAACAAAAAAGGAACTTTAGAAAATTTACAAATATGAGAAAATTAAACAACACTTCTAAATAATCAGTAAATCACAGAGGAAATCACAAAGGAAATTAGAAAACATTTTAAGATGAATGAAAATGAAAACGTACCAAAATTTATAGGATGCTGCTAAAGCAGGGCTGAAGGTAAAATTTATACCTGTAAGCACCTATATTTAAAAAGAAAGATCTCAAACAATAACCTAAATTTCCACGTTAAGAAACTAGAAAAGTAAACCCATAGCAAGCAGAAGCAAGGAAATTAAGATTACAGCTGAAATAAAGTAGAAAATAGAATAAACAATAGAGAAAAATCCCTGAAACCAAAAACTGATTCTTTGAAAGATAACCAGATTTACAAACCATTATCTAGACAGATGAAGAAAAAGGACAGATGACTCAAATTACTAAATTCAGGACTGAATGAGAGACATAAAAAACAACCTTCAGAAATAAAAATCATTAAAACAGAATACT
The DNA here is from genome assembly GCF_028023285.1 of Balaenoptera ricei. NCBI lineage: Eukaryota > Metazoa > Chordata > Mammalia > Artiodactyla > Balaenopteridae > Balaenoptera > Balaenoptera ricei. The sequence goes on from NC_082641.1 coordinate 23,121,802, forward strand.
ATGAACAATTATATGTCAACATAACTAGACAACCTAGATGAAAGGAAGATTCATAGATGAAAAATCCTCAACAAATACGAATAAATGAAATCCAACAAAATATAAAAGAATATACACCATGATCAAATGGGATCTATCCTTGTAATGCAAGGTTAGTTCAATTAATTTAATATACCATATTAGTAGTTTTAAGAGGAAAAAATTTATGATCCTTTCAATAAACCTCAAAAACACATTTGACCAAATCTGTACACTTTCATGATAAAAACCCCTTGACATCCAGGAATTCTATTACTGGGAAGAGTCTATATTAGGGAAATATCTATATCAGGGAGCTTTCTTCACCTGATAAAGGCATCTATGAAAAGCCCATATCAAATAACATACTTCATGGTGAAAGCCTGAAAACTTTCCCTCTAAGGTAAGGAATAAGGCAAGGATGTCTACTCTCATCACTTCTATTCAATTATGTACTGAAATTTCTAGCCAGTGGAATTAGGATAGAAAAAAAATAATAAAGACACCCAGATTGGAAGGGAAGCAGTATAATTATCTCCATTCATAGATAATATAGTCTTATATATAGAAAGCACTAATAATCCACAAAAAAGGGAAAATATTAGTGCTAATAAGCAAGTCCCATAAGTTTGCAGGGTACAAATACACAAGTATGAAAAAATTAATTATATTCCTATACATCAGCAATAAACAATCCAAAGATGAAATTAATAAGACAGCTCCATTTACAATAGCATCAAAAAGCTTAAAATACTTAGAAATAAATGCAACAAATAAGTGTAAGATTTGTACACCAAAAATTATGAACATCATTGAAAGAAATGTAAAAGATTTACACCAATGAAGAGATATCCTGTGTTTGTGAATTAGAAGACAATATTATAAAAATGGTAATATTATTCCAAATTGAAGGATACGTTTCATGTGATCCCTATCAAAATCTGAGATGCCTATTTTTTTAGCAGAAGTTGACAAGCTGATCCTAAAATTCATATGAAAATGCAAGAGGCCCAAAACAGCTAAAACAAATATGAAAAAGAATGAGGTTGGAGGATTCACACTTACTGATTTCAAAAATTAGTACAAAGTTACATTATTCAAGAAAATATGATACTGGCATAAGGCTAGATGTACAGATCAATGGAATAAAATTGAGAGTCCAGAAATAACTTTTTACATTTATGGTCAGTTGAGTTTCAACAGGGGTGACAAGATTCAATGAAGAAAAATCATTTATCAACAAATGAATCTGAGACAATTGGATATTAACACAGGAAAGAATGTAGTTGTATTCCTCACATCATATACATAAAATAACAAAGTGAAACAAAAATCTACATGTCAAAGATAAAACAATAAAACTCATGAAAGGAGACACAGGTATAAATACTTGTGATCTTGGATTGAGCAATAATATCTCAGCTATGACACCAAAATGACAGACAATAAACAAAAAAAAATAAATTGGATTTCATCAAAATTTTTAAAATTTCGCTTCAAAGGACACTCTCAAAAAAGTGAAAAGACAACCCACAGAATGGCAAAAATATTTTCATATATTTAATAAGGGATCGTTTCCAGAATAATATAAAGAAGCCATGCTATTTAATGATTAAAAAATGACCCACTTCAGAAGCAGCCGCATAGCACAGGGAGATCAGCTCGGTGCTTTGTGACCACCTAGAGGGGTGGAGTAGGGAGGGTGGGAGGGAGGGAGATGCAAGAGGGAAGAGATATGGGGACATATGTATATGTATAGCTGATTCACTTTGTTATAAAGCAGAAACTAACACACCATTGTAAAGCAATTATACTCCAATAAAGATGTTAAAAAAAAAAAAAAAGACCAACTTCAAAAAAATGGGCAAAAAGGGCTTCCCTGGTGGCTCAGTGGTTGAGAATCTGCCTGCCAATGAAGGGGACACGGGTTCGAGCCCTGGTCTGGGAGGATCCCACATGCCGTGGAGCAACTGGGCCGTGAGCCACAACTACTGAGCCTGCGCGTCTGGAGCCCGTGCTCCGCAACAAGAGAGGCCGCGATAGTGAAGAGGCCCGCGCACCGCGATGAACAGTGGCCCCTGCTTGCCGCAACTAGAGGAAGCCCTCGCACAGAAACGAAGACCCAACACAGCCAAAAATAAATATAAAAATATATAAATAAATAAATAAAAGATTACTATTAAAAAAAAATGGGCAAAAGAATTAAATAGACTTTTGTTCAAATAAGATATACTAATAGCCAGTAAATACATGACAATATGCTCAACAATTTTATTCCTTAGGGAAATGCAAATTAAAGCCACATTAAGATACACTTCACACTCTAGTATATCAAAATGAGGGGATATGGAGAAATTGTAATTCTCATACATTGCTAGTCGGAATATAAAATGGTACAGACGCTTTGAATTACAGTTTGTCACTTCCTCAAAATGTTAATCATAAAATTACTATATGACCCACCAACTTCTCTACCTAATGCATTCCACAACATAGATAAACCTTGGAAACTTGGTGCTAAGTGAAAGTAGCCAGAAAAAATGGCCACTTATTCTTTGAGTCCATTTGTATGAAATGTGCTCAATAGTAAAATCCATAGAGACAGAGTACACTAGTTGTTGCCAGGGGCTGAGGGGATGAAGGTGAGGAGTTAACAGCTACTGGTATGGGGTTTCTTTTGAGGTGATTAAAATGTTCTGGAATTAGCAGTGATAGTTTCATAACCTTGTGAATATACTAAAACTCACAAACTGCACCCTTTAAAATGATGGATTTTTTAACATGTGAATTATACTTCAGTAAAAATATACATTAAGCTTGGATAGGAATTGAATATATGAAGTATTTTACTTTGCCTTCATTTAAACATGCTATTTTCTTTTCTTTTTAAAAAATATTAAATAATTGTGTTAGTTTTCTAATGCTACCTTAATAGCCACAAATGCAACTGGCTGAAAACAGGACACATTTATTTTCTCAAAATCCTGTAAGTCAGAAGTGTAAGTCCTCTGCTTAGAGTTTCACAAAGCTGGGAAGGAGGTGTCAGCAAGGCTGAGTTTCTCTTGAAGCTTATTAGGAAGAATCTGTATTCAAGTTTATTAAGGCTGAGGCTGGATTAAGTTGCTTATAGTTGCAGTACTGAATTTCTTTTTTCCTTGCGGCTTGTCAGCAGGAGCCTCTTAGCTTCCTAAGGTCGCCTAAATTCTCTGTCCCATTACCCCTTCATCTTCAAAACCAGCAAAGTTGGGTGGAGTTCTTCTCATGTTTTGAATCCCCCTGATATCCCCTTCTCCTGAATCTCTCATGTCTCCAGCTCAAGGAATGTACTCTGCTTTTAAGGGCTGATGTAATTAGATTGACTTACCGAGATAAATCAGGATAATCTCCCTGTTTTAAAGTACCTAATCTTAATTCGATCTAGAAAATACTTTTGGGTAACATAATCACAGGTATTGGGGATTAGGGCAAGGGCATCCCTAAATCCAAGGTCGTTATTAAGCATACCCCAAGAATTAGAAATAATGTATAAAGAAATGGAAAAGTTGGCTATCTTTTAGTTATCAATTTCGAGTGCATCAGGAAAATTACATAACAATAAATACTGCTTTATAGTATATACATATTTATTATGTTTGAGCATAAATTTGGTAATTCTTTCTTCTGCCAGCTCAAATCTGCTGCTAAGTCCTTTAGGTGATTTTTTAAGAATTTTAATGACTGAGCATATTAATTGCATTATTTAAAACACATTTTTATTTTTAAAATAAGATGATTTCTAAGAGATTTATGTTAAAGGAATCCACTATCAGGATTATAAATTTTAATTCTATGTCCTTTGAAGTTTATGAACATTTAAATAATAAATAATTTAAATAATAAATAATTTAAATAAAACATTTAAATAATAACATATTTGTTATTTTATGTAATTCAGCAGCATAAAATAACCCCCTTTTTCTGTTTTCACTATGTTACATTTAAACTATTATTATGGTTAAACATTTTTTTTTTTTGTTAGGTGTTTCTCCTATATCTTTCCTATTATTTAATTTTCTATTTTCACCTGTTTTTTTCAAAATTGTCTATAGAAGAGTCATGAAAATCATGAATTCTGAAGATAAAAATACATAGACTTGAATATTAGCTTCAGTGATAATTAGTAGTGTGACTTCACCAAATGACTTCTTTGCATATCAATTTTCTCATCTTTAGAGTATGGATCATATATCACCTTCCTCAGGGGATAATATAACTAAACAAGTTTAACATAGGTAAAGCAACACTTATAAACATTGTAAGTGCTTTATATGATCATCGTATTGTTTTAGATGTTTGCCATACGCACACTCTAAAAATGTATTTACTGAAGTTTTATTTACTTTTTCAATTTTTATGTTTAGAATAAATCTGAGTCCCTTTTTAATGCCGGGTTTAGCTTACTCACAATGATCATATTTACTGACATGTGTAGACCTCTCTCTCTCTCTCTTATCAGGATGCAAAACTGTTGACTATTTTCTTCCCTAATTTTATTGGGTTAGTTGAATTGCTTTGTTCTAATTTTTTTTTTACTTGTTTAGAAATTATACATTATTTTGTGTTACTTTAGCAAACAGGCACCATTTATTGTATTGAATATCTGTTATGTAAATATTTTGTGCAACATAAATATAGCCAGATACTTATTTCTACTTTTGGTAGGTTAATAAAATTCAAGTCATTCAATTAGCAAAAGACTTTCTGATCCACCTTCCTCAGAAGCTTCAGCCCATCTGCCCCCAGTTAAGCAGGCAGTTTCCAGGCAAGTCAATCTCACCATGACCTCAACAGGAGAATTCTTTATTCATAGGTTGAGACTTAAAGTTTATCTGGATCTTTTGAAGTACAAATCCCTATGAAGGAAAATTCTTATTTGAATGATGCTAAAAAAAGAAATAAGCTTTTTCATTAAACCGACAGAAATAGTTTAATATTCATTTCTCAGATACAATAAGTAAAAGCTAGTTTTACTTGTCTTGATCAATAACGTGTGGATTTTATATTTCAAATTGAATGTCTGCATAAAATGATGAAGGGATTGCCACTTAGAGGGCAGTTAAAAAGAGGGTTAGAAGATGATACATTTCAAACACTAAAATTTTATTTTTAGGTACCACAACTGCAAAATGACTTGCAAAGTGACCTCTTTGGTACTTCTTTAGAACTCAGTATTTTAAATTTATAGTAATTTGTGCTGCATAGAAAAATGAATGTTACTTTGGCAAGTATATTTATTTTTATTTGGTTATGATATCTGGTTTTTTTCTAGTTTTATGAATATATTTTTTCAAATTAATTTATACTTGTAGGTCAAATTTATCACAACTTTTATAAGAAAGTGATTTAAAAATTCAGCATGTGTTTCTGTAACAGATAATGTTGCATAAAACAACTTTAAAGATGAATAGAATTTTGGCTTTACTCTGCCTTATTATCACACTATGCAGGAGTCTGTTGCTCAGACCTTAAGGAAAAATAAGAAGGTGGTAACTTTATATACTGTGTCTCCCAACCTTCCTAGTTGATCCTGAATTATCTTAGGGCCTCTTATGATAAGTGCATGAAAACTGTACTTTCTCACTTAACTGATTCCCCAGTTGAGTGCCTTATACTTCTTATTATTCCTACTTCATCCAAACTTAACTATTCCCATGCCAGTGTTTCTAAAACAAGACTAATATATACATTCATCTTAAAAGAAAACAATTCTCATTAGCCCTGCAACTGGCTTAAATAATTTTCATTTCAATGATATTGAATATATGCGAATTTAAAACTAAGTATAAACTATTTGTAATATTCCTACAAAATTTTTAAAAAGACAGTTAACTGCAAAGAAATTGCAAACCTATATAATTCCAATTAATATCAATTTCATGTACAGAAATAATTTTTGAAAATGTCTGAAATTAATTGCTTCTTTTAATACTAATACACTATTGATTTATACAGAAAGGTTCATTGAGTTTGGCATTTCTATATAGACTATATCAGACAATGACTCACACATTTCCAAAATTTTCAGTCATATTCATTATTTATTTATTTATTGATTAAGAATACTCTGGTTTTCTTTTCCCATTAGTACAACTCAATTGTAAATAAAGAGAAATACCTCCATAATTGGTTACAATATTATGTCAGGAATTGTTATCAGGTTGTAACATAGATAATCTAGAATAATTATATTGTTTTTGGATTGCACTGAAATGGAAATAGTTGAAAAAATTCATACAACTCACAGATATTTCCATCTGAAGTTTTGTCTTCTGACAGCTAGTGGTAGGTGGGCTTAGTCTGAGATACACTGAACTGTCCAAAACACCTATAACAACTTGGTGTGGATTCGAGCTCTTCATTGTGTTACAGTATGTGAGTTACTTAACATTTTAAGCTTCTTGCCCTTCCTTTGTGAAAAGTGGAAAATAGTAGCTACATTTTAAGATTTCTGTGTGGGGTTACTATATACACTTTTCCCCTGGGAGAAATTTACGTGTGTATATATATAACTAAAAAGACAGTGCACACCTGAAAGGCTATCGTCCCAGAGAAAACTGAACACACACACACAATTGTATATAGTGGGTGTGTGTGTATAGTCTCTGGCACAGTATATATCGTCTCTGGCACAAAGCAATCATTTGACAAATGGTAGAAACTATTATTTTTATTACCACATAAAAATGAATATCTATGTTGTTGATTAGATAAGTATTCCTTCAACAATATTAACTTGCAAAGCTTTGCCCCTTCCAGAGAGCAAAATACTACAATAGACTTAAAATATGAGAATCCTTAAGAAGGATAATTGCAGACCTTCAAATGATCCAACAAGGAAGGTATTTTATTTAGGGATGTATTTAATTCCATTTACATTACACTGGAGTAATTGTGTCTATTCTACACATAGCTAGCTCAGTGGTTACATTAAATATATGCATTTATGTGTGGGTGTTCTTTTTTTAAATGATACAGGTTTTTGTACCGACGAATGTTCAGTTTTCACTGTGGCAATAGGCAGCTATACTAAAGAGTGAAATGTCTTTCACTATTCTTGGTATTTTAAACTGGTCATTACTCATCTAATGTGAATTAACATTTGGTTGTGCATCAAAAAACTGTTATGGCTTTATTTGCAAGACTATTATCCCTATTTCAATTTTACATAATTTCTATTTTCAGACGCACATGGTTTACAGTACCATGAAATGCCAACATTTACAAATAATGATGGTCAGTTTTACTGAGATTTATATTTTAATGTTTATATCTCAACATAATCTGACTTACAGTTAACTGCTATGAAATATGCAACCAACTGAACATCTCTATAGAAAGTTAAGATGTAACTCAAACAAATATAAGCAAATAATGTTTTATGCCTAGCACTCATATATTTTAAAGACTAAAAAGAAATTTGGAGGTTAATCCTAGACTTGAATGTAATATGCACTCACATTAGAGCTTTCAAACAATTAAAACTCTAAAAGATTTTGTTCTTTGTAATTGTGGACCAGCTTGTTAAGACCAAACTTCCTGCAGAAAACCTAGAAAAATATATATTTTTAATCTGCTTAAAAACATCAGAAGGTTTGAAAGGCAGTGAGGACCTGAAAGGCTACACTCACAGAGAAAAGGAAAGACTAGAAATGAAAGCCCAACATTTGATGTCTACATTCTCCTTGACAAAATTACCACATCTAAACTTGGAGGAGGAGAGCTTGGGAAATTAAGTTTCTCAGAGCTAAAGGACAAAAATTGAACTTCAGGCCCTGCAAAAAGGAAGGGACCCTGGTAAAAACAAGTTTCGATTGGCTTTGAGAGGCAGTTACATAGGTGCACAAAGAGCCAGCAACAGGACTCAAATAATTTCATACTGTCATTGCATTAATGTGACCTGCTTGTAGCTTTACTGCTAAACATAAGTAATACATTTTCTCATGAAACAGAGGTTATTTTTGGAGGGCTGGGTCCAAGTTGGTGGTGTAAGCAGAACCTGAACTCACTTCCTCCCAGGGACACAGGGAATCTACACCTACAAATAGAGCATTTCCTCCTGAGGAAGAACTGAGGGCTGACTGAACAGCTTCTGTACAACAAATGATAGCAGAACCACAGAGAGATGAGTAGGAGAGACAGAGACATGGTATCAGTGAGAAACCCCATCCTTGTCCCAGGACCTACAGTAGGGAGGAATATCACTGAAGGGCTTGCAAATAGACTCACCTGCCCTAGACACCCCAAAACAGTGGTCTAAAGAGTACCTACACTATATATGAAGGAAATCCATTTACTAATGCTAGGGTGTCTGCCAAATGAGCAGGGAGCTGCTAGGACACACTCCAGGGTTGGAAACACTGGTGAGCACCATTTTTTGCCTGCCCCCTCCATCTTGATAGCATGAGCAGGGGGGAAAAGGTCTAGACACTCTAACAGGCCTGCCAAGGCTATCCCAGCATATCCCAGGCCCCTGGCCCACACCAGCTCCAGCCATTGTGCCACAGTGGGCTGTGGGAAGAGCTGAGGGATTCCCAGCCCATTACTGGTCTAGCTCCAGCCAGCCTGCCAGAGGCAACCAGTGCATGCAGTCTATACCGAGGACAATCCTACGTAAGGCTGTGCCTTCAAGACCAGGCGCAGTAGTGGTTTTTCCTAATTTGTAGAAACAAACACAGAAAATCAAGAAAATGAGGAGACAGAGGAATATGTTCCAAATGAAAGAACAAGACAAAACTCCAGGAAAAACCCTTAATGAAATGGAGATAAATGCCCTGATTTCAAACTATACTACAAAGCTATAGTAATCAAAACAGCATGACGTTGACATAAAAACAGCCATATATCAATAAAAGAGAATAGAGAGCCCAGAAAAAAATCCATACACTTATGGCAATTAATCCATGTCAAAGGAGGCAAGAATATACAATGGGGGAAAAACAACATCTTCAATAAATGATGTTGGGAAAACTGACCAGCTACATGCAAAATAATCAAACTGGACCACTTTCTTACACCATAAACAAAATAAACTCAAAATGGATTAAAGACTTAAACATAAGACCTGTTCTTAGCAATATTTTTCTGGCTCTGTCTCCTCAGATAAGGGAAACAAAAGCAAAATTAAACAAACGGGACTACATCAAAGGAATTCAGCAACAAATGAAAAGGCAACCTACTGAATGGGAGAAAATTTTTGCAAAGGATGTATCTAATAAGGAGTTAATATCCAAAATATATAAAGAACACATACAACTTAATATAAAAAAAACCCAAAAATTTGGCAGAGGACCTGAACAGAAGACATGCCAATGGCCAACTAGCACATGAAAGATGCTCAACATAATTAATAATCAGGGAAATGCAAATCAAAATCACAATGAGATATCACCTCACACCTGTCAGAATGGCTATCATCAAAAAGAACACAAATAGCATGTGAGGATACAGAGAAAAGGGAACCCTTGTACACTCTTGGTGGGAATGTAAATTGGTGCAGCCACTATAGAAAACAATCTGGAGGTTTCTCAAACATTTATAAATAGAGCTACCATATGACCCAGCAATTCCTCTTCTGGGTATTTACCCAAAGAGAACAAAAACACTAATTTGAAAAGATATATGCACCCCTATATTCATTGCAGCATTGTTTAAAATAGCCAAAGTATGGAACCAACTTAAGTGTCCACTGATAGATAAAAGAATAAAGAAAATAATTTAAATCTACAATGGACTATTACTCAGCCATAAAAAGGAATGAAGGGACTTCCCTGGTGGCACAGTGGTTAAGAATCTGCCTGCCAATGCAGGGTACACGGGTTCAACCCCTGGTCCGTGAAGATCCCACATGCCATGGAGCAACGAAGCCCATGCGCCACAACTACTGAGCCCATGTGCTACAACTACTGAAGTCCGCATGCCTAGAGCCCGTGCTCTGCAACAAGAGAAGCCACCGCAATGAGAAGCCTGTGCACTGCAACGAAGAATAGCCCCTGCTCGCTGCAACTAGAGAAAGCGCATGCAGCAAAGAAGACCCAACATAGCCAAAAATAAATAACTAATTAATCAATTAAAAAAAAGAAAAAAGAAAAAACAATGAAATCATGCCATTTTCAATAACACAGATACCTAGAGGGTATTATGCTAAGTGAATTAAGTCAGACAGAGAAAGATAAATGCCACATGATTTCACTTTTATGTGAAATCTAAAAAACAAAGCAGGCAATTTCCAATCACCTCACGCCAGAGCAGCCACAGCCCGCCCTTACAGGCCCTGCCAACAAATTTCTTTTCATTATTTTTAAAGGGACACCATGATCACCAGACTCCTGAACTGGAAAGTCCCTTGGTCAGCAGAGAGCAAAACCAGCAGCTGAGGCATGAGGACCCACAGCCTTGCGAGTCCTCTATGTATCCTATCAGGTGGATAGGAGCTGCGGAAGGTTTTTCTTGTCTGTCCTCCAGGAGAATTCTCTGACTGTGATTAGAAATATTCCTCTAGACTCTTCCTGCAGCGGTGTGTGTTTGAGGAGGGGGCTCGTGGGGCTGAGGTGTTTAGGGTGACATAACACAGACCTTGGAGCCCGATTTGCTGGGTTTTGTACCCAAGCCCCAACATTCAAGCGCTCTATGGCTTTGGGCAACTCAGGTAGCCTGAATCTCATCAGTACAGAGAGAAAGCTTCACTGATAACTCATTGCAGAGCAGCAGGGGAAGCCAGATTCCACGACAGCAGTAGCAGGGTTCATGGCAAGAATCATGGCTTGCAGGCCACTCTGGGCCGTCTCGTCTTCCTGCAACTTGTAGACCCTCAGGCTTAGGAGCTGTTTCAAGCACATAACCTTGAGAGACTAAGGTGTTCTTGAGACCATTTGTACCAAATCCATGACTAAACCTAGAAAAGACCTCTGTATAAACCGTTAAGATTCTGGCAGCACATGCGGAGACCTACTCTATTAGCCACTGGTAGCTGGAGATAGCCTGGTAGACAAAGTGCTCCCAAGTCAGCCTGTTCCAGCTGAACAGCTATTATAGACCCTCATAATCTGACTTCATAATGAGGACTACCACATTCACTGCCGTGTGGCTGACAGGGTCTTGGTGCTCTGGCTGGGTGTCAGACCTGAAATTCTGAGATGGGAGAGCTGAGTTCAGGATCTTGGACCACCAGAGACGTCCTGGCTCCATATAATATCAACTGGAGAGAGATCTCCCAGAGATCTCTATCTCAATGCTAAGACCCATCTCCACTGAACAACCAGCAAGCTCCAGTGCTGGATACCCCATGCTGAACAACTAGCAAAACAGGAACACAACCCCACCCATTAGCAGAGAGGCTGCCTAAAATCACACTAAGTGAACAGACACCCCAAAACACACCAGCAGAGTCAGTCCACCAGAAAGACAATATCCAGCCTCATCCACCAGAACACAGGCACCAGGCCCCTCCACCAGGAAACCTACACAAGCCACTGAAAGAACCATACACACTAGGGGCAGACACCAAAAACAACGGGAACTATGAACCTGCAGCCTGCAAAAAGACCCCAAACACAATAAGTTAAGCAAAATGAGAAGACAGAGAAATACACAGCAGATGAAGGAGCAAGGTAAAAACCCACCACACCAAACAAATGAAGAGGAAATAGGCAGTCTACCTGAAAAAGAATTCAGGGTAATGATAGTAAAGATGATCCAAAATCCTGGAAATAAAATGGAGCAAATACAAGAAACGTTAAACAACGACCAAGAAGAAATAAAGAGCAAATAAACAATGATGAACAACACAATAAACGAAATTAAAAATTCTCTAGAAGGAATCAATAGCAGAATAACTGAGGCAGAAGAACAGATAACTGACCTGGAAGTTGAAATAGTGGAAATAACTACCGCAGAGCAGAATAAAGAAAAAAGAATGAAAAGAATTGAGGACAGTCTCAGAGACATCTGGGACAACATTAAATGCACAAACATTCGAATTATAGGGGTCCCACAAGAAGAAGAGAAAGAGAGGGTCTGAGAAAATATTTGAAGAGATTATAGTTGAAAACTTCCCTAATATGGGAAAGGAAATAGTTAATTAAGACTAGGAAGCACAGAGATTCCCATACAGGATAAATCTAAGGAGAAACACACCAAGACACATATTAATCAAACTATCAAAAATTAAATACAAAGAAAAAATTTTAAAGCAGCAAGGGAAAAGCAACAAATCACATACAAAGGAATTCCCATAAAGTTAACAGCTGATCTTTCAGGAGAAACTCAGCAAGCCAGAAGACAGTGGCGGGACCTATTTAAAGTGATGAAAGGGAACAACCTACAACCAAGATTACTCTACCAAGCAAGGATCTCATTCAGATTCAATGGAGAAATTAAAACCTTTACAGACAAGCAAAAGTTAAGAGAATTCAGCACCACCAAACCAGCTTCACAACAAATGCTAAAGGAACTGCTGTACACAGGAAACACAAGAGAAGTAAAAGACCTACAAAAACACACCCAAAACAATTACAAAAATGGTAATAGGAACATACATATCGATAATTACCTTAACTGTAAATAGATTAAATGCTCCAACCAAAAGACATAGACTGACTGAATGGATACAAAAACAAGACCTGTATATATGCTGTCTGCAAGAAACCTACTTCAGATCTAGGGACACATACAGACCAAAAGTGAGGGGATAGAAAAAGATATTCCATGCAAATGAAAATCAAAAGAAAGCTGGAATAGCAATTCTCATATCAGCCAAAATAGACTTTAAAATAAAGACTATTCCAAGAGACAAAGAAGAACACTACATAATGATTAAGGGATCATTCCAAGAAGAAGATATAACAATGATAAATATTTATGCACACAACATAGGAGCACCTCAATACATAAGGCAAATGCTAACAACCATAAAAGGGGACAATGACAAACACAATCATAGAAGGGGACTTTAACACCCCACTTTCAACAATGGACAGATCATCCAAAATGAAAATAAATAAGGAAACACAAGCTTTAATAATACATTAAACAAGATGGACTTAATTGATATTTATAGGACATTCTGTCAAAAACAACAGAATAGACTTTCTTCTCAAGTGCTCACGGAACATTCTCCAGGATAGATCATATCTTGGGTCACTAATCAAGCCTTGGTAAATTTAAGAAAATTGAAATCATATCAAGTATCTTTTCCGACCACAACACTATGAGACTAGATACAAATACAGGAAAAAAACTGTAAAAAATACAAACACATGGAGGCTAAACATTATGCTACTATATAATCAAGAGATCACTGAAGAAATCAAAGAGGAAATCAAAAAATACCTGGAAACAAATGACTGTGAAAACACGACTGCCCAAAACCTATGGGATGCAGCAAAAGCAGTTCTAAGAGGGAAGTTTATAGAAATAACAATCCTACCTCAAGAAACAAGAAAAATCTCAAACAAACAATGTAACCTTACACCTAAAGCAATTAGAGAAAGAAAAACTAAAAAACCCCAAAGTTACAAGAAGGAAAGAAATCATAAAGATCAGAACAGAAATAAATGAAAAAGAAATGAAGGAAACAATAGCAAAGATCAATAAAGCTAAAAGCTGGTTCTTTGAGAAGATAAACAAAATTGATAAACCATTAGCCAGAATCATCAACAAAAAAGGGAGAAGACTCAAATCAACAAAGTTAGAAATGAAAAAGGAGAAGTAACGACTGACACTGCAGAAATACAAAAGATCTTGAGGGATTACTACAAGCAACTATATGCCAATAAAATGGACAACCTGGAAGAAATGGAGAAGTTCTTAGAAAAGCACAACCTTCCGAGACTCAACCAGGAAGAAATAGAAAATATAAACAGACCAATAACAAGCACTGAAATTGAATCTACGATGAAAAGTCTTAGAACAAACAAAAGCCCAGGACCAGATGGATTAACAGGCAAATTCTATCAAACATTTAGAGAAGAGCTAACACTTCTCCTTCTCAAACTCTTCCAGAATATAACAGAGGGAGGAACACTGCCAAACTCATTCTACGAGGCCATCGTCACCCTGATATCAAAACCAGAAAAAGAGGTAACAAAAAATGAAAACTATAAGCCAATATCACTGATGAACATAGATGCAAAAATCCTCAACAAAATACTAGCAAACAGACCAGCAGTACATTAAAAGGATCCCAGGAATGCAAGGATTCTTCAATATACACAAATCAGTCAATGTGATACACGATATTAACAAACTGAAGGATAAAAACTATATGAGTCTCAATAGATGCAGAAAAAGCTCTCGACAAAATTCAACACCCATTTATGATAAAAACTCTCCAGAAAGTAACCATAGAGGGAACTTACCTCAACATAATAAAGGCCATATATGACAAACCCACAGCCAACATCGTTCTCACTGGTGAAAAACTGAAACCATTTCCACTAAAATCAGGAACAAGACAGGGTTGTCCACTCTCACCACTATTACTCAACATAGTTTTGGAATTTTTAGCCACAGCAATCAGAGACGAAAAAGAAATAAAAGGAATCTAAATTGGAAAAGAAGAAGTAAAACTGTCACTGTTTGCAAATGACATGAAACTATACATAGAGAATCCTAAACATGCTACCAGAAAACTACTGGAGCTAATCAATGAATTTGGTAAAGTAACATGATACAAAATTAATGCAGAGACATCTCTTGCATTCCTATACACTAATGACGAAAAATCTGAAAGAGAAATTAGGGAAACAGTCCCATTTACCACTGCAACAAAAAGAATAAAATACCTAGGATTAAACCCACCTAAGGAGACAAAAGACCTGCATGCAGAAAACTAGAAGACACTGATGAAAGAAATTAGAGATGATACAAACAGATTGAGAGATATACCATGTTCTTGAATTGGAAGAATCAACACTGTGAAAATGACTATTCTACCCAAAGCAATCTACAGATTCAATGCATTCCCTGTCAAAGTACCAATGGTATTTTTGACAGACTAGAACAAAAAATTTCACATTTTGTATGGAAACACAAGAGACCGCGAATAGGCAAGCAATCTTGAGAAAGAAAAATGGAGCTGGAGGAATCAGGCTCCTGGACTTCAGACTATACTATAAAGTACAGTAATCAAGAGAGTATGGTACTGGCACAAAAACAGAAATATAGATGAATGGAACAGGATAGAAAGCCCAGAGATAATCCCACGTACATGTGGTCACCTTATTTTTGATAAAGGAGGCAAGAATATACAATGGAGAAAAGACAGCCTCTTCAGTAAGCAGTGCTGGGAAAACTGGACAGCTACATGTAAAAGAATGAAATTAGAACACTCCCTAACACCATATACAAAAATAAACTCAAAATGGATTAAAGACCTAAATGTAAGGCCAGACACTATCAAACTCTTAGAGGAAAACATAGGCAGAACACTCTATGACATAAATCACAGCAAGATCCTTTTTGACCCACCTCCTAGAGAAATGGACATAAAAACAAAAATAAACAAATGGGATCTAATGAAACTTCAAAGCTTTTGCACAGCAAAGGTTACCATAAAGAAGACAAAAAGGTAACCCTCAGAATGGGAGAAAATATTTGCAAATGAAGCAACTGACAAAGGATTAATCTCTAAAATTTACAAGCAGCTCATGCAGCTCAATATCAAAGAAACAAACAACCCAATCCAAAAATGGGCAGAAGACCTAAACAGACATTTCTCCAAAGCAGATATACAGATTGCCAACAAACACATGCAAGGATGCTCAACATCACTAATCATTAGAGAAATCAAATCAAAACTAAAATGAGGTATCATCTCACACCGGTCAGAATGGCCATCATCCAAAAATCTACAAACAATAAATGCTGGAGAGGGTGTGGAGAAAAGGGAACCCTCTTGCACTGTTGGTGGGAATGTAAATTGATACAGCCACTATGGAGAACAGTATGGAAGTTCCTTAAAAAACTAAAAATAGAAGTACCATATGACCCAGCAATCCCACTACTGGGCATATACCCTGAGAAAACCATAATTCAAAAAGAGACATGTACCACATTATTCTTTGCAGCACTATTTACAATAGCCTGGACATGGAAGCAACCTAAATGTCCATTGACAGAGGAATGGATAAAGAAGATGTGGCATATATATACAATGGAATATTACTCAGCCATGAAAAGAAACGAAAGTGAGTTATTTGTAGTGAGCTGGATGGACCTAGAGTCTGTCATACAGAGTGAAGTAAGTCAGAAAGAGAAAAACAAATACCGTCTGCTAATGCATATATATGGACTCTAAAAAAAAAAAAAAAAAAAGTACTGATGAACCTAGTAGCAGAGCAGGAATAAAGACGCAGACATAGAGAATGAACTTGAGAGCATGGGGTGGGAGGGGGAAGCTGGGGCAAAGTGAGAGTAGCATCGACATATATACACTACCAAAAGTAAAATAATTAGCTAGTGGGAAGCAGCAGCATAACACAGGGAGATCAGCTCCGTGCTTTGCAACACCTAGAGGGATGGGATAAGGAGCATGGGAGGGAGACGCAAGAGGGAGGGGATATGGGGATATATGTATGCATATGGCTGATTCACTTTGTTGTACAACAGAAACTAACACAGTACTGTGAAGCAATCATATCCAATAAAGTTTTATTAAAAAAAATAATAATAACTGAGTGGCTTAACATTTACTAGCCCCAAAATAGAGAAAATTTGCATTCCCTATTCCATCTGTAGGCAGGCCACGGATTAGTAATTATCAATGGAGAATACTTGGCTGATTTCCCCAGTTGTCTAGCCCTAGGAGACAAGTTATCTATTTTTAACTTTCGATAGAGATTGATTTTTCTAGTCCGTACTTTTACTGATGGTTTATTGTTTTGAGAATTCCATCTTCATGCTGGGTTCAGAAGTCCAACATTCTACCTGGCATTATTTCCCTGCATGTCAGTTAAATCCCTGTTCTCACCGGTATCCAGTATGACAAACTCTCCAAAAGCACACCACACTTCCATTTTTAAAATATTGTTTTGGTGCCTTGTGATTTCATTTATGATTTTGCAAGTTCAGCTGTTCATTTAAAATGATATTGTATATGTTATCCTTCATTTCCAAGTCCCTTTAGCAAATGTGTTTTCTACTTTTGTTTGCCATATTCCCTGAAAAGAAAGCCCTCTCTTATCACACAACACAATGTAATAACTTGTAGTGGAGGTATTAGAGTAATTTGAGATCCAATTGTATGATACCAGGCAAACAAATGCAGGAAGTAGTATTATAAACTTAGGATGCTCTCTCAGTTTCTGTCCAGATAAAATTTATTATTTATCAATCATTGTGTTCACTCTAGTTTTTAGCAGAGGAATTTGCAAAGGTTTACTTTTGCTAAGATCTTTTTCTTTAGTTTTCATCTCAGTCTATGAACATTTAGATGCACTGTTTATTTTACACCTGTGTTTCATTCATGTTTGTTAAATTTTCCATTGAAATAAATTTTGACACCTACTGCAAAAATATCTTGTCATTTTAAAATAACAACACAAAGTAACTGTGACTGATTTGGCTATTTACTCACCCTTTATTACCTTCTGTGTGCAAACATGGTAACAGTCAAACTTAGACTTTCATCTCAATGAACTTGAACACATGCAGAAAATAATAAATTCAGCCATAAATTTAATATGCATATTTTAATATTATGACATATACTATATATTATTTTATAAATAACCAAGCTGTGTGCTGTGAAAAATAACAATGAAGCAAGCAAAGTAGAAGTCCTTTCTTGAAGAGCGACATTAATGTGTGTCCTTAAGGATGAGGAGGAGACATCAAATGAAAAAGTATGAGCAAGTTGAAAGTTGGAAGAAACAAACCAGGAACAGAGAACAGCACATGCAAAAATTTGAAGTCATGAAGTAGGGCACATCTTTATGCTTTCAATAATTTTGTGGAACTGATGAAGGTCACTGTGACTAGAAAATACTAAATAGGATATTAATTGAATTTTTACATAACTACTAGTTGAAACAAACTTGATTAATGGTGATTTTTTAAACCGTAGAAAAACTTATGTGAACACTCACTATGAAGAAAACTGCTTTGACAAAAGCTAAAATAATGCAGAAATAGAATTATACTAAAATGTAACACTAAAAATAAAAATCATTATAAAACTTGGCAGCCTCTATATTATATCAGAATTCATGTTTAACATATAACATTGTAATTAATATTAAATTATTAGTAAACTCAGAAACAAAATAGGATGCTAAACTGGATCATTATATAGTCATTTTACACTGCCTCGGAAATGTTAATGGTTGGAATATACATAAAAAAGAAATTTTTAAGACAATAATTTGAAAAAAAAATTTAAATGATCAAGGTTATAGTTGTTGCTTTTGTCCAATTAGTAAATTTGAATCACCAAACTTGTAATTTTTTTTAATCAGCAAATATACGGATTTGAGATACATGAGTATCTATGGATAGCCATTATCAATAATTGTCCAATGAATTAGAAACATAAGATAATTTGGTAGGAAATTAAAGTTCTAGCAATAAACATATTACAAAATCTGCTGTTGTACTTATTAAAAACATAACTTACATGATACAGAAAAATGGAGAGACAATTATGTCTTGAATTTCATCACTGAATATTCTAAAGATGAGAAATTTTATTAAGTGCATTTATAATTTTAATGCAGTTTTTATTAAAATCAATTTTCACATACATTTTTTAACATCTACTTTAAAATAATTCAGAAAACCATTACAAGGATATTGCTGAGGCATTTCCTCACCTATCAGATATAAAACTGTGATTATTAAGTTAGTATATTATTAATGTAAGAATAGTCAAATATATTAATGCAATAGAATAGGTGACCCTTAAGAACTAAAGAACCACTATTTATAAATTGACATAAGAAATTGATGGAGCAGAAATTTGTTTTTCTAAGAAGGGCGAGAAATTTAGTAACTTTGAAAAAAATAGTAAGGAAAAGAAGAATACGGAAAGATATATATATATATATATATGTCATTCATTTATTCATTCATACAGTCATTTATGAAGTAACACTTATTGGTCATCTATCTTGTGCTATGCATTGAGCATAAGGTAGACAGAAAATCAGATACTGTCCTTATTCCTAAGGAACTTCTATATACATCATTTATATACACATGCATTAGCATATGATTATTTATATATTTTTAACCTACCTATTACTGTTTTTCACTCTATTCACATACAATTTTGTTCTAAAAAAAGGCTTTTGAAGAATGTTACAAAAATGCACCAAGTACAATGGAAAGAAAAATTAGAAATTCTAGGTGAAGGGAAAATAAGTAAAGACAACAAGAAGCTTCATTCTTTATCACTAAACATTTCATTATAGTTTTTTTTAATATCCTTCATATTCTTTTCCTTCATCAACAATATATTTAAAATCTATAGTCATACCACAAAATAAGCTTCTAATTACATTTGGAAAGGGATATTGTCTCCCATCCCCTCTACTTCTCTCTATATGATAAATAGATATAGGACATACAGACATTTGTCTATTTATAATTATATCAGACTAACTACATATATTTAAAACTATACTATAAGAGACTAAAAAGTAATGCACAAAGGAGTATTATAAGCAATGCAATAAGAAATGAAATAATTAATACTACTGTGTTTTAATAATATCTACCTTCTTGTTCTCTTCATTAACATACACTATAAAATTATCCTTCAGCATTTCCAAATTTTAGATATACTGTGATAAACAAAACATTTTATATTCATCCTCCAAAATGAAAATTGTTGCAAAGCATTGGCTTAGATCAAAGGGGATAAAGCTAGTAGACCCTAGATAAAGTTAGGGTGTTTCAGGTCCTATGGGCAGAGGGTAAAAGGGTAACATCTTTTAATCCAACGTACTAACATTTTATATTTATTTCACAAGGGTATTTAGAGTTTAATGGTAAAATAGAAATAACACACATGGAGCTTTTCAAAGAAAGTTGTATTATATACAGTCCAAAGTAACATTGCATGTAACATTGCAAAATTTTGTGTTTGCTACTCATTATTACCATCAGAATCACCATGTTCCAGATTTTTTTGATTAAATGACCACTTTTCATAGATGCATCACTTTGCATTTTTCCAGATTGAAACTCCTTTTTATTACATTTTTAAACTTTCAATCTCTGTAATATTTTTAGATGTAATGGTTCTACTTACCTACTTGGCAATTTAACATGGCCTAAAAATGATTTTGAATGTGCTGTTTTCTCACCCCCGCAGGGTTGCTAACAGTGCTCCTCACTCAGAGCGAACACGACCTACACAGACATTACCTACACTGCAGCATGTTTGTCTGGTTTTTTTTAACCTTTTCTTTAATTGTATTTTTGAATATAGCTGATTAACAGTGTTGTGTTAGTTTCAGGCGTACAGCAAAGTTCATATACATTGCAGCATGTTCTTTGGCTGCAAGACAAGGTTGATTTACAAGCATGCCTTCTTAATTTACACCATACAGAATCACAGGATGTCACTTTCATTTATCGAAAGTTATATAAATATCAATTACATAATATTTGGAAGTGGGAGTATTTGCTTTGGTTCTTCTTCTCCTCCCCCCTCCCCCCCGCCATTTAAACAATGTTAGGTGAAGCTTGAATCTTCTCTGTAGCCTGAATATAGATAATCATATTCTCTTTATTTTCTACATTTTTTATCGTTTATGAAGAAATCTGTGTAACTCCTGGATGTGATATTATTTTTGGAAGTCTATTTTTATTTCTTTAAAGCTTATTGAATGAGTATCAACTAGGATTAGATCATTTCTATTATATATATCCAAAGCCAAAGATTGCCAAAAGCAAGAGCAGTCTGTATTATCATGAACGCTGAAGATCACTGGCATTTTTGTTTAATAGCATCTCCTAAATATATAATATTGTTGTGTAGAAATCGTGGTATGTTCACATTTTACAATAGAATTATGACTGTTTAATTTTATTTTCAGATGTGAATTACATATAAAAAAATAAATCTTCTCTTTTAAATTAGAAGCAGTTTGAAACCAGATGGCAATATTACTAGAACTGAGAAAGTTGGAAACCAGATAGCAATATTACTGTAACTTGGAAAGTAACAGTTTGTGGTTGTTGATTACTTAGTAAATCCCTGCTAGATGCCTAATGGGAGGGCAAAAGGAGTGTTACCAAACCATACTTGTGTCCACTTGCCCACACGCAGTAAAACCAATCTACTGACACCGGGTTGTGGTGAAGGAAAGTGCAGCATTTATTGCAGGGCACCAAGCAAGGAGTCCAGGGCAGCTAGTGCTTAAAAGATCCAAATTCCCCAAAGGCTTTCAGGGAAAGGTTTATAAAGACAGGGTGAGGGAAGGGATTTGTGGGGTGTGTGGTCAGATCATGGGCATTCTTTTGATTGGTTGGTGGTGAGGTAATTGGGAGTCAGCATCATCAACCATCTGGTTCTAACCGGTCTGGGGTCTAAGTGCTTGTGGGCAGCATATAGTTAACTTCTTCCTCCTGATGGGGGTTTCAGTATCTGCAAAACAGCTCAAAGGACATGGCTCAGAATATTATCTATAGTCCTTGAGGAAGAACTAAAGGTCCTTGACTTTGTTTAATGGCTAAAGTATTATTATTTTGCCTCGCTTAACTGTTTTCTTTCTGCGCATTCTCACTTCTCTGACTGAATTTATTCTTTGACTAAAGTTTTTCTACAGACAAAGGCAGGCAGAGGACATGAGTGGGGGTCTATTCTGAGAAGGCCTCCTAGGGTTCTGCTCAGTTACAGGAGGACAATATATCAAATAATTTATACCAGTAAGAATGTGATAAGAACTATGGGAGCAGTATTTACACGGTATCTAAAGAGTGAATTGTAGAGGAGAGGTTAATAAATTCTGACTGGGGTTATTCAAGGAGCATTTCATGCAAAAATTTAAAAAACACCTTTATTCTGGGCCATGAAGTATAAAAACTATGTATGGAAGAGAGCATGAGGAAGTAGTCATGACCCTTGGTAACCTAACGCTTTCTGACTTGATGTTAAGTACTTGTGAAAACCTGTCCATACCTTGGAGTCCCTCTACTCTGTCAATAGCAGCTTCTATAACCTCATCCTGCAATCTGCAGATCTAGGACAATAATTTTGTAAATCAAATATATATATTGGGCATGAGAATTGGTTTTATACATGACAATGTTAAGGCTCATAGGAACTACCTTGAAAAAGCTCTACCATCCCATGCAACCATGATTTTGGACAGCTAACACAGGTTTTCTCTAAAATCTGATAACCAAAGATGCAACAGGTGACCCAGTTCCAGAAAATCCTGCAGCCAGAATATTTTAATCTGTCTATATTACTTAGACTTGATAGAGAAGATCTGGTATAGACAATGGTAGGCACAGCCATACCCTTGTTTCTATCTGAAAATCAGCACACCTGGATCATTAAACCATATCCGTGCACCAACAGAAAACTCCACAGACAAGCAACTTATCTCTGAAACCAGAGTATCAGACAATGAAGCAGGTGAGACAGTCCCCTTAAAATAATTAAACCCACACTCTTAATCTCTTTAGGTTTATTTATAATTTGAAGAAAAAGCAAGGCAGTGGATACATGCACAAAATGACTCCAGTCTGATGTTAACTCATCTAGAGGCAGTCTTGATATGTGTAGAATTCTGAAACTTTATGATGGATAGCCGAGCTATCTATGTGTATGTCAAAATATACTTGTCTTCACTGTAAAGCATTCTAAACAATCTATTGTGAACCGTTAAAACATTAAAGAGATTGTCATTGGCTTTTGGTGACTTCCTATTCAATATGACAGTGCTGTGCTGCCATCACCTAGGAAGCCAGAGGTCAAGGCCAGTTCCTTGTATTATGTACCCATTCACCACCAGTTGTTTCAAACAGTAATAGTTAAATTTAAAATTATTTATTGAGTGCCTTACTATTTGCAAAATGTACAATGGTGAATAAATATTTCTAAATAATATAAAATAAAAAGCCAATAATTTTTCCAGTTTTTCTCCTCCTATTAAAAACACTGTCCATCCACTTACCATTCTTACATTTACTTACAGTTCACTGTACATCTTCACGTAGAGCACTCCCTTTAATAACTTCATATTTCCTCCCCAATAGGTTTGTGAAGACAATACTATAATTGATATACTAGCAGTTCATTAGTCCCTAGGAAGGGTCTGAGACACTATTAAAAACTGCAAGATGTAATACTGGTGATCCGATTCTAAACACAAGAAGTAAGCTGAACAGCACTTTACCTGGAATAAATGTATTTTAGTAGTCACCCCAATCTGGCTCTTTTCTGGATGTGCCAGACACAAACGTGCTAGAACCTGAAAGGTGATTATCTTTGACCTTGATGTAAGTGGGACACTAGCATGCTCTACCTTTCTATCTTTCCTTGCTCTTACATGTGCCTTTCTACCTGGGAATCAACAAGACTATCCTCAGTAAACCTGAATGCATAAGCATCTACCATCAGAGTGGTCTTCTTCAGAAGATATTTCCTGTTAAATAGATAACTCTCTTCTTCTTGAGCTGAAGGTAGGAAGAGCTGAATTGCTCTGAATAATATAGGTGGGAAAAAGTTAGAGCCCCTTTGGCAAACTATTAAAATCTATTACATGCACAAATTCTTTCTCTGAGTGATTTTTATTTTTTGTTGAAATTGGAAATGGAGCTGAGATTTATGTTCAGGTCAATGAAGTGTATAATGGTAGATGAAACCAGTGCTCAGGAGACCCAGGAGGCAATGAAAGTATAAGCCCACATACTGCAAGAGTTTGCATAAATCAGGGCTTGAACTCCCACAGTAGCTTAAAGAATTCTTCAGGTCAATGAAGTTTAAGTAGATATCAAGAGGCAGGGATGCATCCATTAAATTCTGGATTGTAATAAATTGTAACAGTTTTTGTTTCAAATTTCTGAACCTGTGAATTCTACCATTCACAGTATAATTGCATGCAAGCATTTTGTCAAAAAAGATGTACTTCAGCATACTCCATCAACTTCTGCCTGCAAATGATGAGGATGCAGATCCCATGCCAAATGGAAGTCAGGATCTGTGTAAGAAGTGATGTCTGATATGGTTTAGCAATTCAAAAATCAGCAAGAGCTACCATCTGTTTTCCTGAAATATCCCCTGGCTTTGTACCCCTGCCCTACTTCTACTTTTTGATTTAAATTTTCCATATATTTTTTTCAATTCCTTGTTCGACAGTGTTCTTCAGATAGATGACCGAATTATCTTTTTTTCTGTTTTTGTTGTGCTTGATTTTATTTGTCTCTGATCCTATCTCCTCAAGGATGTTTGACACCTAATCTCTGGGTACAGCATGGATTTAGGATTGTTAATTTCCTTTCCCAACTGTGATTCATTGTGCTGCTGCCCAGATTATCTAGGATATAGGAAATCACGCTACTTAAATACCAGTTTTAGCTAAAATTCAAAAATTAAAAATGTATCCCCAAAGGTGGATGCATGCCTAAAAAATATATTTTAAATTTATTTCCTACTTTTCACTATGAAAATTGTACCCTATGTCATCACTTTAAAACTCAGAATTATTTTGTAAGTTTTAGCCATAATTACCTGTTAATCTATTGCTTAAAAATTGCTTTAATAAAACTTTCAATTAAAATTTAGATGTTTTTAATGTATATTAAATTAATAATCACCAATTCCACAGTTGCATTTCAATGAGAATTGGCTTGTATGCTAGCTTAATCACATTTGCTGTCATTTAACCCTTTGAGTTGTATATAGATTCTTCACCTGCAAAATGTTCATGAAATAACTACATTAAGGTGCAGTATTGTGAAGATGAAGTGAGATAATAGTAACAGTGATCATTAAATATGATAAATTAATATCACAAGTGTGTACAATCTGGCTTGTTTTCGTTAAGACTAGATGAAGATTTATCACTAAAATTTATATGTTAAATAAAACCCTTGATGAATTTTCAGCATCATTTTTATTGTTAAACATTATTGGAAATGACATATTGCTTTGAATTATAAATAATAACAAAATACCCTTGACATTTAAGATGTAGGTAAATATTCTTCAAGCATTATTATGAGACATTTCTCTTTACATAACCTAAAGAGATTATTTTATGTTTCCCTTCAACCCACAGCTGAGCTGCAGGTGCTGTTCATGCATCATTGCTTTGGCTACTTCAATATTTGTTATCAGAATATACCCTAAAGCTGAAAGCCTATGTCAATTAACGACACTACTGCACTTAAGGTCTCTATTATTATAGAAGCGCTATTGGATTCACTCAGTTCCACATCATGTCTTTGCCATATCCTGCAGTATTCGCCTGACATTGATGCCTTTGCTTCTTGTTTCCCTGGCCAAGTTATAGCTTAGCTTTTCAAAGTTAAAAAGTAATAAATAATAGGGCATAACAGAAAACATTACAAATATGAAGAATGCTCAATGAATAACTTTGTAGAGAAAGAGAGAGAGAAGGAATAGAGAGAGTGGCAGAAAGAGAGGAGAAATTCAATCATTATGAAATAATATATGTATATGTGTAATTTTATGATATTTCTTGTAAGCACAGATTAAGAGAAAGATAGCTGGAATCGAGTATTACAAACTATCCTGAGTTATGTGGACCCTGGCAGAATAACCCTAAGTCTGAGGTTGTGAGAGGTTTTTAGTTTGATGCTGTATAAATTGCTGGCTGTTGCTTTATGTGCAATTTTTTATGGTATTTTCTATTTTGTCTTCGGCACAGTAAATTCCTCTGTATTTCAGGTTTCAATATGCTTAGATTTCACAGGGACACATACTTGTAAGCCCCTTGAATTTAGATACTGAAGGCCACAGCCTCAAACATTTATCTTGACTGGCAAAGAGTACTAATGCTTTCTTTAATAAAGAAATGATTCTTTTTCAATAAATCAAGGGCATTCTACATTTGTGCTGAATTCATAGGAAGTGTTTTTAGTTTTGACATTTTAAAATAATTTTAAATTTACTTGATGTGGTACTCAGAGTAAGGCCAGAGAATCAGATAAAATCCCTCAACCACATTTTCATTTTTTTAAAACTTTTTATACTCAAGATAATTTCTCCAAAACAGAAAAGAAATGTATACAATAAAACACAAAGAACAATTTGTATCAAGTTGGAACTGCACATTTAAGCTTCAAAACTCATCTAAAATCTGCAATAACAACGGTCTTTCTTGAAAGAATGGAGAGAGGCAGGGAGGTAGCCAGGCAGGAAGGAAGGACAAAGCAAGGAAGTGAGAGAGAAGGAAGAAGAGGAGGAAGAAAGAAACAACAATTTCCTCCTTAATTCTCTTTCTGCGTGGAATAAAATTAAAATCATGAAAGTTCAAGACAGATTTAATTTTTTTGTTGTGTCGCAGCCACAACATACACAGGCCTTTTATTTTGCTTGCTTCCAATAAAAATTTAAATACTTTATGTATGTGTACATGTTAGGTATGGAAATTGAGATTTCATTTCAATTATGATATTGTTCCTTCTCTTATGTTTATTTTGTAAGCATAGAAAAGAAAGCGTACTTGAAACCTTTTGATAATTTCAATGTGAAATATCATTTCTGAGACTATTTCATTCATTGATACTATGTTCAATAGGACCAAGTAAAGAATAAACAAATTAACTTCTCCTTGAAGGAAAACTTAAGACAATCAAAGTCTTCAAGTGCTTTTCAATTAGCTAAGCATATTGTTATATGGCAATGATTTGCAGATAAAGAAAGATACAGCAATTAAAAATTCCAAAATTCAGCAAGTGACTTCAATTTATGTAAAAAATACTTTATATTCATATTTACCTTCTTTATATATATGGTATATACATAAAGTACATACTTTATATATATGCTATATGTTATGATATAGGATAGTTTTAAAAATAAATTCTAGACTGAAAATTAAATTAACTAATTAGTTCTTTTAATTACATTATATGCAGACTTTCCACAGAGTATAGTATGTGAAAGTGTGAAAGAAAAAATAATTTATGCCTATCATAGAAATCTTGGTACATTAAGAGAATAATTGACATACTTTGGGCCAAGGAATAAATCCCAGGAAGGATATTTAATATGATATTTAGGGGCTACAGAGAGAGTAGTTGGAACAGTATTCAAGCAAAGCAAATAGCATGTAAAAAGTCATTAGGGCAAGAAAATGTTACAAGGAAGATGAAAAAGTGTTAGGTTTCAACCTGATCAATAGTTAGGTTGAAAGTGAGAGCAGTGTATAATAAGTAATGGGTTCAGCGGGGCATCTTTAAAGTGTTTCATGCTGAGAAGAGAGGAATTATTACCCTACATGTATTTGAAAAATAATTTTTGAAACTAAGTGCAAAAATGGGTAGGAGTCCATATTAATATAATTAAATGATTGAATAAATGAATGAATGGAAGATAATTGACTGATACCCTATGCAGAAAAATTCTAAATAATTTATGATGATATTCTGCCTTCAAAGAGATGAAACATTAACTTCTTATTTAAATGTGGGCTGCACGTATTGACTTTCTTCTAAAAAGTACAGTACAGATTGGATGTAACATGAATATCTTGGGTGGAGAAACATGACAAACACTACTTCATCTAGGCACTCAAAATTATTACCAACAATCCTAAATCGTATTGAAAGTAGGTACCCTTGATATGATGTGATGAGAATTGCACATTACCTCTGTGGTCCTCTCTCCAAAACATATAACCCCAGTATATACATGAGAAAAATACTAGATAATCCTAATTGAAGGGCATTCAGCAAAATACCTGACCAGTACTCCTCACAACTGTCAAGGTCATCAAAAACAGGTCTGAGGAACTGTCACAACCAAGAGGAGCCTAAAGAAACATGACCACTAAATGTAATAATATGACATCCTGTATGAGATCATGGAACAGAAAAAGGACATTAGGTGAAAATAAGGAAATCTAAATAATGTATGAACTTTAGTTAATAACAATGTTTCAATATTGGTTCACTAATTTTGACAAATGCACCACACTAAATTTAAGATGTCAATGATAGGGTCAAATGAGTGAGGAATACTTGGGGTCTCTGTACTATCTTCACAACTTTACTGTAAATCTAAAACTAATATAAATTAAAACCTTTTTTTTTTAATGGATGAAAGGAGACAAAATTGAAATAACAAAACAAGACAGGAGACTTTTAAGAGATTGTTGGCATAATCAAGGAGACAAATGAGAGTATCTGGGCTAAGTTATATCAAGAGAAATGGAAAGATGTTGGAGATTAAGTGGACTTGAAGTGTGGGATGGTGAGGAAAAGTATTACATTGAGGATCACTTGAATGTTTTCAATGTGAGTAACTAAATTGCTGCTGATATAATTTACTCTGATTAAGCAAATATAATATGTTAGAAAAGAAGATTTGATAGAATAAATTGGCAGTTCTGTTTGGGACACATTATTATATTGTAGGTTACACATATAGGTACTATATAAGTAATTTTTTAGAGCAAAAGAAGTAATTTTAGTTGTATATGTAATTTTTGTTTCATAAGAATATATGTTATTTAAATCATGTTATTTAATGCTACAATTTAAGGAAATCATGTAGCGACAGAAAAGTAGAAAATCCACAATGAGTCCCCTTGGAAACCATGCATTAGTTATTTATTTGGGAAAGGGAGATGAAACCAAAAAGAAAAACAAAGGGAATAAACAGGGATGTTGAAATCTCAAAAAAAAAAAAAAAAAAAAAGAATCACAGAAGCTAAGTAGGAGAAGGCATATTCAATCCTTTTGACTGATACTGAGAAATCAATTGATGCAATTGTTGTTTTGTCTACATATTGGAAGGAGAGGGTCATCACTCAGTATATCAAACAATTTTTATTTTTTATCTTTTAAAATTTTTTGGAGTATAGTTAATTTACAATGTTGTGTTAGTTTCAGGAATACAGCAAAGTGAATCAGTTATACATATATGTATATCCACTCTTTTTTAGATTCTTTCCCCATGTAGGTCATTACAGAGTATTGAGTAGAGTTCTCTGTGCTATACTGTAGATCTTTATTAGTTATTTGTTTTATGTATAGTAGTGTGTATATGTCAATCTCAATCTCCCAATTTATCCTTCCCCACTCTTTCCCCCCTGGTAACCGTAAGTTTGTTTTTTACATCTGTGACTCTATTTCTGTTTTGTGAATAAGTTCATTTGTACCATTATTTTAGATTTCAAGTATAAGTGATACCATGATATTTATCTCTCTCTGACTTACTTCACTCAATATGACAATCTCTAGGTCCATCCATGCACTGCAAATGGCATTATTTTGTTCTTTTTTATGGCTGACTAATATTCCACTGTATATATGTACTACATAAGATATATTAGGAAATATATCTTATTTATTTAATTAGAATAATACATTCAATGTACCTTTGTACATTAAACTGAAGTGAATTTAAAAAGACAAAATAAGTTATGGCCCATATACAATCACACAAATATAATGGCATATGTTAAATTAAATATTTATTTTAAGCATAGACTTCAAAGACACACATAAACTCTTTTTCTTTTTAATTTAACATCTTTACTGGAGTATAATTGCTTTACAATGTTCTGTTAGTTTCTGCTCTATAACAAAGTGAATCAGCTATATGGATAAATATATCCCCATATCCCCTCCCCCTTGCATCTCCCTCCCACCCTCCCTATCCCACCCCTGTAGGTGGTCACAAAGCACCAAGCTAATCTCCCTGTGCCATGAAACTGCTTCCCACTGGCTATCTATTTTACATTTGATAGTGTATATATGTCAGTGCTACTCTTTCACTTAGTCCCAGCATACACTTACCCATCCCCATGTCCTCAAGTACATTCTCTACATCTGCGTCTTTATTCCTGTCCTGTCCCTAGGTACAGCAGAACCATTTTTTTTTTTTTTTTTTTTTTAGATTCCATATATACGTGTTAGCATACCGTATTTGTTTCTCTCTTTCTGACTTACTTCACTCTGTATGACAGACTCTAGGTCTATCCACCTCACTACAAATAACTCAGTTTCGTTTCTTTTTATGACTGAGCAATATTCCATTGTATATATGGGCCACATCTTTATTCAGTCATCTGAAGATGGACACGTAGGTTGCTTCCATGTCCTGGCTATTGTAAATAGTGCTGCAGTGATCATTGTGGGACATGACTCTTCTTGAACTATGGTTTTCTCAGGGTAGATGCCCAGTAGTGGCTAGGTCATATGGTAGTTCTATTTTTAGATTATAAGGAACATCCATACTGATCTCCATAGTGGCTGTATCAATTTACATTCCCACCAAGAGTGCAAAAGTGTTCCCTTTTCTCCACACCCTCTCCAGCATTTATTGTTGGTAGAGTTTTTGATCATGGCCAGTGTGAGGTGATACCTCACTGTAGTTTTGATTTCCATTTCTCTAATGATTAGTGATGTTGAGCATCCTTTCATATGTTTGTTGGCAATCTGTATATCTTCTTTGGAGAAATCTCTATTTAGGTCTTCTGCCCATTTTTGTATTGGGTTGTTTGTTTTTCTGATATTGAGCTCCATGAGCTGCTTGTATATTTTGGAGATTAATCCTTTGTCAGTTTCTTCGTTTGCAAATATTTTGTCCCATTCTGAGGGTTGTCTTTTCATCTTGTTTATGGTTTCCTTTGCTGTGCAAAAGCTTTTAAGTTTCATTAGGTCCCATTTGTTTATTTTTGTTTTTATTGCCATTTCTCTAGGAGGTGGGTCGAAAAGGATCTTGCTGTGATTTATGTGATAGAGTGTTCTTCCTATGTTTTCCTCTAAGAGTTTTATAGTGTCTGACCTTACATTTAGGTCTTTAATCCATTTTGAGTTTAATTTTGTGTATGGTGTTAGGAAGTGTTCTAACTTCATTCTTTTACATGTAGTTGTCCAGTTTTCCCAGTACCACTTATTGAAGAGGCTGTCTTTTCTCTGTTGTATATTCTTGCCTCCTTTATCAAAGATAAGGTGACCATATGTGCATGGGTTTATCTCTGGGCTTTCTATCCTGTTCCATTGATCTATCTTTCTGTTTTTGTGCCAGTACCATATGGCCTTCATTACTGTAGCTTTGTAGTATAGTCTGAAGTCAGGGAACCTGATTCCTCCAGCTCCATTTTTCTTTCTCAAGATTGCTTTGACTATTCAGGGTCTTTTGTGTTTCCATACAAATTGTGAAATTTTTTGTTCTAGTACTGTGAAAATTGCCATTGGTAGTTTCATAGGGATTGCATTGAATCTGTAGATTGCTTTGGATAGTATAGTCATTTTCACAATGTTGATTCTTCCAATTCAAGAACATGTTATATCTCTCCATTTGTTTGTATCATCTTTAATTTCTTTCATCAGTGTCTTATAGTTTTCTGCATACAGTGTTTTGTCTCCTTAGGTAGGTTTATTCCTAGGTATTTTATTCTTTTTGTTGCAGTGGTAAATGGGAGTGTTTCCTTAATTTCTCTTTCAGATTTTTCATCATTAGTGCATAGGAGTGCAAGAGATTTCTGTTCATTAATTTTGTATCCTGCTCCTTTACCAAATTCATTGATTAGCTCTAGTAGTTTCTGGTAGCTTCTTTAGGATTCTCTATGTATAGTATCATGTCATCTGCAAACAGTGACAGTTATTCTTCTTCTTTCCTGATTTGCATTCCTTTAATTTCTTTTTCTTATCTGATTGCTGTGGATAAAACTTCCAAAACTATGGTGGATAATAATGGTGAGATTGGGCAAGCTTGTCTTGTTCCTGATCTTAGAGGAAATGGTTTCAGTTTTTCACCATTGAGAATGATGTTGGCTGTGGGTTTGTCGTATATGGCCTTTATTAGGTTGAGGTAGGTTCCCTCTTTGCCTACCTTCTGCAGAGTTTTTATCATAAATGGGTGTTGAATTTTGTCGAAAGCTTTTTCTGTATCTGTTAGATTATCATATGGTTTTTATCCTTCAGTTTATTAGTATGGTGTATCACTTTGATTGATTTGTGTATATTGAAGAATCCTTGCATTCCTGAGATAAACCCCACTTGATCATGGTGTATGTCCTTTTAATGTGCTGTTGGATTCTGTTTGCTAGTATTTTGTTGAGGATTTTTGCATCTATGTTCATCAGTGATATTGGCCTGTAGTTCTCTTTTTTTGTGACATCTTTGTCTGGTTTTGGTATCAGGGTGATGGTGGCCTCATAGAATGAGTTTTGGAGTGTTCCTCCCTCTGCTATGTTTTGGAAGAGTTTGAGAAGGTTAAGTGTTAGCCCTTCTCTAAATGCTTGATAGAATTCGCCTCTGAAGCTATCTGGTCCTGGGCTTTTGTTTGTTGGAAGATTTTTAATCACAGTTTCAATTTCAGTGCTTGTGATTGTTGTGTTTATATTTTCTATTTCTTCTTGGTTCAGTCTCGGAAGGTTGTGCTTTTCTAAGAATTTGTCCAGTTCTTCCAGGTTGCCCATTTTATTGGCGTATAGTTGCTTGTAGTAATCTCTCATGATCCTTTGTATTTCTGCAATGTCAGTTGTTAGTTCTCCTTTTTCATTTCTAATTCTGTTGATTTGAGTTTTCCCCCTTTTTTTCTTAATGAGTCTGGCTAATGGTTTATCAATTTTGTTTATCTTCTCAAAGAACCAACTTTTAGTTTTGTTGATATTTGCTATTGTTTCCTTCATTTCTTTTTCATTTATTTCTGATCTGATCTTTATGATTTCTTTTATTAGGCTAACTTCCGGGTTTTTTTGTTCTTCTTTCTCTAGTTACTTTAGGTGTAAGGTTAGGTTGTTTATTTGAGATGTTTCCTGTTTCTTGAGGTAGGATTGTATTGCTATAAACTTTCCTCTTAGACCTGCTTTTGCTGCATCCCATAGGTTTTGGGTCATCGTGTTTTCATTGTCATTTGTTTCTAGGTATTTTTTGATTTCCCCTTTGATTTCTTCAGTGATCACTTGGTTATTAAGTAGTGTATTGTTTAGCCTCCATGTGTTTGTATTTTTTAAAGTTTTCTTCCTGTAATTGATATCTAGTCTCATAACGTTGTGGTCAGAAAAGGTACTTGATACGATTTCAATTTTCTTAAATTTACCAAGGTTTGATTTTTGACCCAAGATATGATCTATCCTGGAGAATGTTCCATGAGCACTTGAAAAGAAAGTGTTTTGGGTTGTTTTTGGATGGAATGTCCTATAAATATCAATTAAGTCCATCTTATTTAATGTATCATTTAAAGCTTGTGTTTCCTTATTTATTTTCATATTGGATAATCTGTCCATTGTTGAAAGTGGGGTGTTAAAGTTCCCTGCAATGATTGTGTTACTGTCGAATTCCCCTTTTATAGCTGTTAGTATTTGCCTTATGTATTGAGGTGCTCCCATATTGGGTGCGTAAGTATTTACCATTGTTATATCTTTTTCTTGGATTGATCCCTTGATCATTATGTAGTGTCCTTCTTTGTCTCTTGTAATAGTCTTTATTTTAAAGTCTATTTTTTCTGATATGAGAATTGCTACTCCAGCTTTCTTTTGATTTCCATTTGCATGGAATATCTTTTTCCATCCCCTTACGTTCAGTCTGTATGTGTCCCTGGATCTGAAGTGGGTTTCTTGTAGACAGCATATATATGGGTCTTGTTTTTGTATCCATTCAGCCAGTCTATGTCTTTTGGTTGGAGCATTTAATCCATTTATAATTATGGTAATTATCAATATGTATGTTCCTATTACCATTTTCCTAATTGTTTTGGGTGTGTTTTTGTAGGTCTTTTCCTTCTCTTGTGTTTCCTGTGTAGAGAAGTTCCTTAGCATTTGTTGTAAACCTGGTTTGGTGGTGCTGAATTCTCTTAACTTTTGCTTGTCTGTAAAGGTTTTAATTTCTCTGTTGAATCTGAGTGAGATCCTTGCTTGGTAGAGTAATCTTGGTTGTAGGTTTTTCCCTTTCATCACTTTAAATATGTCCTGCCACTCCCTTCCGGCTTGCAGAGTTTCTGCTGAAGGATCAGCCGTTAACCTTATGGGGTTTCCCTTGTATGCTATTTGTTGCTTTTCCCTTGCTGCTTTAATATTTTTTCTTTTTCTTTAATTTTTGATAGTTTGATTAATATGCGTCTTGGTGTGTTTCTCCTTGGATTTATCCTGTATGGGGCTCTCTGTGTTTCCTAGACTTGATTGACTATTTCCTTTCCCATATTAGGGAAGTTTTCAACTATAATCTCTTCAAATATTTTCGTAGACCCTTTCTTTTTCTCGTCTTCTTGTGGGACCCCTATAATTCGAATGTTGGTACATTTAATGTTGTCCCAGAGGTCTCTGAGACTGTCCTCAATTGTTTTCATTCTTTTTTCTTTATTCTGCTCTGCCATAGTTATTTCCACTATTTTATCTTCCAGGTCACTTATCTGTTCTTCTGCCTCTGTTTTTCTGCTATTGATTCCTTCTAGAGAATTTTAATTTCATTTACTATGTTGTTCATCATTGTTTGCTCTTTAGTTCTTCTTGGTCCTTGTTAAATGTTTCTTGTATTTTCTCCATTCTATTTCCAAGATTTTGGATCATCTTTACTATCATTACTCTGAATTCTTTTTCAGGTGGACTGCCTATTTCCTCTTCATTTGTTAGGTCTGGTGGGTTTTTACCTTCCTACTTCATCTGCTGTGTATTTCTATGTCTTCTCATTTTGCTTAACTTACTGTGTTTGGGGTCTCCTTTTCACAGGCTGCAGGTTCGTAATTCCTGTTGTTTTTGGTGTCTGCCCCCAGTGGGTAAGGTTAGTTCAGGGGCTTGTGTAGGCTTCCTGGTGGAGGGCACTGGTGCCTGTGTTGTGGGTGGAGCTGGATCTTGTCTTTATGGTAGGCAGGGCTGTGTCTGGTGGCATGTTTTGTGGTGTCTGTAAACTTTTATGATTTTAGGCATCCTCTCTGCTAATGGGTGGGGTTGTGTTCCTGTCTTGCTAGTTGTTTGGCATGGTGCATCTGCTCTGGAGTGTGCTGGCTGTTGGGTGGTGTTGGGTATTAGCGTTGAGATGGGGATCTCTGGGAGAGCTCTTGCTGATTGATATTACGTGGCGCCGTGAGGTCTCTGGTGGTCAAATGTTCTGAACTCAGCTCTCCCACCTCAGAGGACCAGGCCTGACACCAAGCCGGAGCACCAAGACCCAGTCAGCCACACGGCTCAGAAGAAAAGTGAGAAAAAAAGAAAAAAATAATAAAACAAAATAAAATTATTAAAATAAAAAGCTAGAGAAAAATTATTAAAGTAAAAACATAATAAAAAAAAGAAGAGAGCAACCACACCGATAAACAAATCAACCAATGATAACAACCGCTGAAAACTATACTAAGATAAACATAAAAATCAGAAACAAGCCAGTCGTAGACAGGAAACCCCAAGTCTACAGTTGTTCCCAAAGTCCACTGCCTCAATTTTGGCATGATTTGTTGTCTATTCAGGTATCCCACAGTTGCAGGGTACATCAGGTTGATTGTGGGGATTTAATTCACTGCTCCTGAGGCTGCATGGGGAAATTTCCCTTTCTCTTCTTTGTGCACACAGCTCTTGGGATTCAGCTTTGGTTTTGACCCCACCTCTGCGTGTAGGCTGCCCTCAGGCATCTGTTCCCCACCCAGACAGGAGGGGGTTAAATCGGTGGCTGATTAGGGAGCTTTGGCTCACTCAGGCTGGACAGTGGGAGGGGCATGGTAATAATAATTGGAATGTGGGGTGAGCCTGCAGTGGCAGAGGCCAGCATGATGTTGCAACAGTCTGAAGCACCCAGTGTGGTCTCCTGGGGAAGCTGTCCCTGGCTTATGGGACCCTGGCAGTGGTGGGCTGCACAGGCTCCTCCTGGTGGCACTGTGGATTGTGACCTGTACTTGCACACAGGATTCTTGGTGGCTGCAGCAGCAGCTTTAACGTTTCATGCCCATCTGGTCTCT
This sequence comes from Balaenoptera ricei, assembly GCF_028023285.1. Taxonomy (NCBI): domain Eukaryota; kingdom Metazoa; phylum Chordata; class Mammalia; order Artiodactyla; family Balaenopteridae; genus Balaenoptera; species Balaenoptera ricei. The sequence goes on from NC_082641.1 coordinate 23,157,899, forward strand.
GGTGTCCGAGCTGATAGCTGCGGCTCATGCCCATCTCTGGAGCTCCTTTAGGCGGTGCTCTGCCTTCTGTGGGCAAACAGGGAAGTAATCCCCTCTTCTTGGCACCCTGAAACAATGGTCTCTTGCCTCTTAGGCAGTTTCAGACTTTTTCCTGGACTCCCTCCCAGCTAGCTGTGGCACACTAGTCCCCTTCAGGCTGTGTTCATGCAGCCAACCCCAGTCCTCTCCCTGGGGTCTGACCTCCAAAACCCAAGCCTCGGCTCCCAGCCCCCACCCGCCCTGGCAGGTGAGCAGACAAGCCTCTCGGGCTGGTGAGTGCTGGTCAGCGCCAATACTCTGTGCGGGAGTCTCTCCGCTTTGCCCTCTGCACCCCTGTTGCTGCGCTCTCCTCCGTGGTTCTGAAGCTTCCCCCCCCCCACCCACCCTCTGTTGCCGCCAAGGAAGGGGCTTCCTAGTGTGTGGAAACTTTTCCTCCTTCACAGCTCCCTCCCACTGGTGCAGGTCCCACCCCTATTCTTTTGTCTCTGTTTTTTCTTTTTTCTTTTGCCCTACCCAGGTACGTGGAGATTTTCTTGCCTTTTGGGAGGTCTGAGGTTTTCTGCCAGTGTTCAGTAGGTATTCTGAAGGAGTTGTTCCACATGTAGATGTATTTTTGATGTATTTGTGGGGAGGAAGGTGATCTCCACGTCTTAGTCCTCTGCCATCTTGAAGGTCCCCCCACACATAAACACTTAATGTAATATTTCATTACCTACTTTTATTCCCAAATGGCACTAGACATTTTCTAGTGTATAACTGGAGAAAGAATTTTCTTTTTATGAAATGTTACATGAATTGGTATGTATGTATGTGTGTGTGTGTGTATATATATATATATATATATATATATATATATATATATAGACAGATTCCATAAATCAAATAACCCTCAGCATGGATACTATAAAATGGAAAAAAATAGTTATAAATCTTGATGCTGTTATAAAGGATTCTCTTCCTTAATTAAATAAAAATACTTTTGTTTTTTTAATCTGGAAAATGTTGAAATTTTGCAAACCTTACAGAAAATTTTTGTATTAAAATGTACCAAAAGCCAGAAATTGTAATTAGGAATCCCATCAAATAAGACATGTGAACACCCATGAGGAATTACTAGAAAATCAGCCATACCACAGTTGAAAATAGTGTTTCCAACTTTCCCATATGTAATAAACGAGATGTCTAAAGCATTATATGTGACTGTGCAGATGACAGATTGTGTTAAATTTGTGTTAGCGATAATTTCATGCAACTCACGGTACTACTCTGTGGAAGTTTTGTGATCTACTCTGAAACCTGGGCTACAGATTTATCCATGAACGGATGCATAAGTTTTTGCCCTCCTTCTGTGGGATTTAAGATGTTTGGAATTTTTAAAATCAATTTAAGGTGTATTTAGTTTCTGGTTTGATTTTTTATATTTATTTGCCAAAACAAACAAAAATTCACAAGAGACACTGTGAATGAATCCCAGTTACATGGGTGTACACTCTATTTCTTGTACCAGACATCTGTTTGGTGATTGACAAAGAAGTTTCTCCAGAGAGGAAAATTTTTCTTATTTTTCTTTCCTTACTTGAGATGAATACAATTTTATTCCATTCTTTTGGGGTGAAAGTTGGTATTACAAGCCTTATACATAAAAGAAAATTTTGTTAATTCTAATACATAAATATCTGGGACATTTTCAGTACTCAACTATATGAATATACTCTTACCAGTACTAAGACTTGACTCCACGGATGAAGACAACTCAGTGTGTGATGTTAGTGTGTCTCTACAGTGTGTGTAACATATACAGGCAGTTTTTCTTCAAAGGTTGGAAAGTTATTGTGCAATATGTGATTTCCAACTAAAAAGACATTGAAAATGTAATTGATAATTTGAGTATAAGGTAGAGAACAACGTTTTCACATAAGGGTCAGAATAGAATAGATTTAAAATAAATAAAGGCTTTGAGGGCTTCCCTGGTGGTGCAGTGGTTAAGAATCTACCTGTCAATGCAGGGGACATGGGTTCAAGCCCTGGTCCGGGATGATCCCACATTCCACGGAGCAACTAAGCCTGTGCGCCACAACTACTGAGCCTGCGCTCTAGAGCCCAGGAGCTACAACTACTGAGCCTGTGTGCCACAACTACTGAAGCCCGTGTGCCTAGAACCTGTGCTCCGCAGCAAGAAAAGCCACCGCAACAAGAAGCCCGCGCTCCACAACGAAGAGTAGCCCCCACTCACCGCAACTAGAGAAAGACCACACGCAGCAATGAAGACCCAATGCAGCCAAAAATAAATAAATTAAATAAATAAAATTTGAAAAAATAAACTAAATAAAAGCTTTGAATGACACATTATATATTTCAGATGTTGATTGTGATTACTCATGATCATGGAATCTTTTATATTTTCCTTCATTTTTTAAAGTTTTATTTTTTTAAGTAGACTACTTTCTTCCTATGTAGTATGATTTAGAATTCTGATGCCTAAAGTCTGAGTAAAAGGATTAAATAAGCCATTTTCTATTACTTCATTTCTATACTTGGTTCTATTAACTACTAAATAACTTACTCCTAAATACTAATTGAATAGATTTAGTTACATATATAGTGTCATTTCAAGAGATTAAAATTAATACTGGGATGTTCCCAAGTTTGAATATGAAAACATACCGTATTATTAAAAAGTTTGAGGAAACTTGAACTATGTCTTTTAAGAACGGATTTCCATTGCAAAATCTGCAATTTTCTTTAAACGTGTCCTATATTTATTTGCTTGTTATGTAATGTAGTAATTTCTAATATTTCCAGACACTTATATTCTTATTTTTATAACAATTCCCTAGACCAAATATCATTAGTAATTTTATTTTTAAAAACTATTATATCATTATCTGTAAACTTCTATTAATGTACTAATTAAATCTCATCAACAATATGTTCTAGCTTTCTGCTTTCAATCACTATATTCATTTATGATTTTTATAAAACCATGGTATGAGTAAGAAATAAAGAGACATAGTTAAATATATGTTCCTGCTTTCTTATTTAGGCAAACTATTTAATTGAATGTACATTTGTGTATAAAATAAAACTATGCACTAAAATATTTCATGATAGATTTATAGCTCTGTCATTTTCTCAGTTTTGCTCATATCCCTCAGTTTTATATTATCATATATGAAAACATTGATTATTCTTCTTACTAGACAAAAGCACATGTATACTTAAGGAAAATGAAAAAGAATCTTGACTTCAATTTTTGGCTCATTCAGTCATTTAGCTGATAAAGCAATTATGTAGTCAGCAAATACGTGGAGAATACTAATTGTGTTTTATTTTTCCAAGTGAGAATAAAAGTAAATTTCTTGCTAACTTATAGTTCTGACAAACCACTGCTCCAGATGAATATTTTAGGAAGCTACAGTTTGGCTTGTTAGGAGTCTCAAAGGAGAAATAAAATCAATACTTGTCACAGCAGGAGATACTTTACTGTCAGTGGAATGCTGTAATATAGCACTAAGGATGAAAAAAATCTACCAACACTTCTCAGCTTGGCCTTATGTAATGAACAGGCTTCTATTAAGAAAACGAAATCACTTTTCCTCAGAATTTAATGCCCAGATCAAAAGGCTTAAGTGTTGCTTTGTAGTTCTATTTCCATGTTTAGTCTATTTTAAAAACTGGATATATAAAATATGCCAAACATTTTGATGTGTATGTGACATAATGCCTACACATTATGTATATTGTTCTGGCAATTCTTAGTGGTAGGAAAGAAACTCAACAACTCAGTATCTTAAGCGTCAATGCACTAATTCTCTGAAAGCATAATATATTTGATGGTCCTTTTTTTCTCTTTCCTGCTTTCCTTCTATGCCTCCTTTCTTGCTTTAAAGATTATTTCCTTAATTTCCGCATTTTTCTTTAATGCCTAAACAAAATTTTGAATTCTAGTAAATATATGTATAGATGTTTTTAGACCGATTATCTTAAATAACCTGTTCTTTCTCATCTATATACATTTTAATTTTATGTAAAGATAGCAACAATAATTAAGGCTTAGGTCACACTCATAGGTAAGTGACCAATCAGAAGTAAAAACTGAAGGTTCAGGGATCTGATGATGAATCATAGTGGAGGTGATGAGTGTCAGTATAAAGACCTAAGATCAGCTGCAGAAGCTAGGAACTTCAGTCATACTATTAACTCTTGTTTCTTAAGTTTTCCCAAGGAAGAGAAGCCTAGTGGAATCTTGAAGGAGCTGGTTCCAAATATATGAAGAGAATCTTAGTGGTGTAAGGAATATACTGTGTTGGATAGAGTTGCACCATCCAGTTTGCCCTACAAGGAAGGATCTCTTTCCCAGGTGTTTTAAGTGTGGTCAGCAGACTGCCATTAACTCTTTAGGGCTTGTCTCAGCTGCAAATAACTGACTTTATCAAGGGTACATCTTCCTGGTGACTATCCAAAGACTGACTGCAGTAAGAGGGTATATCAGCGCCATGCTGGGCCACCTGTGAAAATTCTCATGGATCACATGTGCCGCAAAGGTCTGGGTGGGCTAGGACAAGACTTTGTTGGGCTCATAGCACAGTTTGACTTCTTTTGTTGCCTAATCTCTCTCTGTTGCCCCTCCTCCACATAAGTTGCTCCCACCCAGCTATTTTCCCTATCAGTTGAACAAATTGTTTTTTACTTGGTCTTGAACCTAGCAGGTTTTGTTTCCCAGCCAGCCCACAAAATGATTCAGACGAGTCAATCACATCTTTCTGCAGGGATCAGGGCCCAACTCCCAGTCTTGTTACTATAAAGCTTGCCCTTCACAGCTCCTACTTGTTCACTCTATTCCCAAATGCAACCTCTGAGTGGCTCTGTAAGGAGCAATGTCCTTCTCCACCAGGCTGTGATATATGTGGTTAATTAACTGCTGTTGATCTCATCTGCCCAGTGTTGATGAGAAAAAAATATATATGTAAATATATATTTAAAAATATATAAACTATATATTAATATATATATTCTGATTATCTTCTATTCATTATATATGTGTATTTATAATTATTACTATTATTCCCATTTATCAAAAACAGAAATTAAGACAGTGCGAAGCTTACTAAATTCTGCAGCAGTGTATACTCTTAGGTCCTGAAGGGATTTCAACACCTGGGTCTGGTTCCAGAGTCTTTGCTCATAACCAGGGCACTATAAATTAAATCACACTAGTTATGCAGTTAACAGTTTACTTTTGCAATAAAAGTAAACTGTTAACTGCATAACTAGTGTGATTTAATTTATATCAGAAAATACAGTTATCAATAAAGGAAAAACTAAGCTTCAGGTTTAGTTTTATCAGTAAAGGACACAAGATTTTATATTGTAAAACTTTGTTGACACATATTAGCAGTGGTTACTCCATTCTTACTATTCTTGGCTGCCAGTTTTCATGTATGGTATATTTTCTGGGAGCTGAACATTTGTGTTTAGTGGTTATACATTAACATATTCAATCTACTTGTGCATGCTTTAAAAGGCAATATTGAAAGATAAAATATTGCACAAAATTCTTTTCTCACACTAAGAATAAAAGAATGGTAAGAAGTTTTCAGAGAAAAAGTAAGAAAGTAAATAGTAGATGTTTTCTAGGAAAATTAAAATCAAAAATTAAAAATAAGGCCTTTGTGTTTTGGTAGTAAAAATGAGGGGAAAAACAAAAGAAAGATAGAGAGAGAAAGAAGAAAGAAAGAAAGAAAGAAAGAAAGAAAAAGGAAGAAAAGGAGGAAGGGAGAGAGGGAAGGAGAGAGAGAGGAAGGAAGGAAGGAAAGAAAGGAAGAAAGAACAGAAAGAAAAGGAAAAGAAGACATAAAAATGAATGGCCTGCTGTTGAGCTCTAAGAATTCTGTATACATATATATTTCATATATGTATGTATATATATTATATGTATATTGAATTATTGATTCAGAGAAAATTTTAATGCTTTAGGCAGAAAGTGTGTGAGGAATGAGCTAGAACCTGTGAGCCCAGGATAAGGGTGAAATGCCATATGTCTCCAGTTAGCCGATATGCCAAGTGAGGGCTTGGAATTCAGTATGTGGTTCACAGACTGTTCAACATGAACCCACTGGAAACTGAAGAGGTGAAATTTGAAACTTAGACAAAGGTTTTCACAGTGGCAGAACTACAGCAAATGTAAGGCAGCAAGGATTGGACTGTGGGCATTTTCACCCTTTAAACTAGTCCAAGAATTTCAAACAAGAGAGAGGACCAAGTGATGATGGAGAGTATGCATCCAGCAATACTCAGTTTGTAAAAACTTACATGGTCTAGCTCTAAGAGAAAAATGTGACAGCCACAAGTCAGGGTAGGAAATTCATTTCCTTGGTTTAAGTTTTTGAAACATTGTATTCCTGTTCCCTGGGGGTTTCTGCCACCTAAGTCAAAAGTCTTATGTTTTAAAGTAAAATGAAATTTTAAGGCAAACTATATGAATAAATTGTCAAGAAGACAACCATAGATAAGGGAGGAAAATATGTGGACATCCTAAAGTATACAATTACTACCTTAATTTTTCATGATTGGCTGCTCCAGACCATGCAATTAACATCATAATTTTTCAATAGAACTATTTTAATTTTGAGTAGTCAAACATGGGCTAAAGTTTGGTCTCTCAAATCATCTATTTTGTTGTGTATTCGTAGACATACAGTTTTGAATACTTGGATAACTCAGAAAAGGTTAACATTCTCACTGTGGATGAGCGGTTGAAATCTGTGATTCTCAATTACCTTTTAAACACTGCAGGGTAGCTCTTTCAGATAAAACGTTCCTGGAAGAATGCAGTATTTTTATGTTATCATGTGTAGATATGTATACAGCTAAAACACAACTTACTGTTTTTGTAGAGCTGAAAGAAGATCAGAGAGTACTTTCTTCAACTCCTGTGATTTGTAGGTGAGATCAGTTCAAAACTACTTAGTGTCATGTTCTAGAATATTTCAGTTTAATTGTACAAACATATATTTTACAATTATATATAGACACATACTTTTTTAAGAAAAAAAGGTGATTATAAGACAAATTTGGAGATAATATATTCATTAGGATTTACTGATTTTTTTTCTGTAACTGAAAAAAATGCAACAGAAATTTTATATGTAAAAACAAAATCATGTGGGCTCTGTGTTCACATCACAAAACTCTCTGATGGGGGCATGATATCTTCAAACAGACATAATGCACTATTTTAGCTCTTTTATATTGACTCTATTTAGAATCCAATTAATTAGTTCAAATAATCGAGGTCACAATCTTGGTTAGTTCTTGCTGGCACAGAGATTAACCAGAGACAATTACTCCCTTTTTTTCCTTCCAGTTTTATGGAGATATAATTAACATACAGCACTGTCTAAGTTTAAGGTATACTGATTTGACTTATCACAAGTTTAGTGAACTCCCATCATATAGATAGAAAATCTAAAAAATAGAAAAAAGTATTTTTTTCCTTGTGATGAGAACTCAGGATTTACTCTTAACAACTTTCATATATAACATACAGCAGTGTTAATTATATTTGTCATGTTGTACATTACATCTCTAGTACTTATTTATCTTACAAGTAGAAGTTTGTACCTTCAGCCAGTTCCCTCTCACCCCCACCCGCCACTGCCTCTGGCCCCAAAAATCTGATCTCTTTTTCTGTGAGTTTGTTTTTCAAGTATAATTGACCTACAACACTATACTAGTTCCTGGTACACAACATAATGATTCAATATTTCTATACAGTTCAAAATGATCACCATGATAAGTCTAGCTACCATCTGTCACCATACAAAAATGTTACATAGTTATTGACTATATTCCCCACACTGTACATTTCATACCTGTAACTCATTTATTTTGCAACTGGAAGTTTGTACCTCTTAATCTCCCTCACTTATTTCTCTTCTCCTCCCCCCCTTTATTCCCTTTAAGATCTATTAATATAGGCTGAAATATCTTCTTTCTGGCACAGGTTTGCTTCCTACTAAGGAAGTCTTCCTCTTCTTCAAGCATTTCAAGCTTATTCTCAACATCATTTTACAATTATTATTCCCTGAGCCTGGACAGTCTTTGCTCAGATCTCCACATATTGGCTCCTTGAAACACTTCTGGTCTCAGCTTCAAGGTCATATCCTTGGAAAAGCCTATCCTACTCTCAATCACAGTCTCCCCTCTTATTGTCAATGATATCATCGATCATCTGATTGAGCATCGCTATCTGAAATCATTATTTTCATTTATTTGGTAATTGGATCTTCTCAACAAGAACTTATTAGAATTCTAACCAGGGCAGAGAAGATGCTTGTGCTGTTCATGGGCTTCCCCTATTGAACAGATATTCTGGTACAGAATATGCCCTTAATAAAGATTATTGAATGAAATAGAAGAAGACATCTAGAAAATCTGGAAGAAAAAGAAGGTCTGAATGGATAAATATATGGACTCATTTCAATGAAACATATTATATATTTAGAAAGTTGATGATGTATCAGACACTGTACTAGGTACCGAAGCAGACAGATGTATGAAATAGATAGGTGATTACAGAACCATCTTCAACAACAGAATTTAGTGAGAAAGACAAGTATGCACATACTTGTTTACAAATACACAGGACTGTAATGATGACGAATTGAAATTATAATGGCGTAATCACAGTTCAGGCATGCAAAAATGGAGTTGGGTGGGCCATTGAGGATCTGGTCTCAGACATGTCTCTGCACCACTGAAATCTTGAGCTTTCTTTGAATTGTACCAGACCCTAGGACACCACCAACAGTATTCAGAACAACACCTGCCAGCTGCAACCTTACAGTCTCAAAGTCTTCCCTTGTACCTATGTAACCGTTTTGAACCCCAACCAGTCTTTACTTATTAAGCATCCTTACTTCTTGCTGACTCCAGTTATAAGTCTTGATAAACACTATATGACTAACTGTAACCTTGCATTTTTTGCCTTTATAAGTTCCCCTCTATTTTGTAATGCTTCTTGAATCTTTGTCTCCTGGGCTCCTAACAAACCCCAAATAAACATCTTTTTATTTCAATCAGGTCTCCATTGCTAAAATTTTGGTTAACAGTTATATAGGAATAATGATTTCTCAGAATGGAAAGATCAAGTATTTGACAAATGAATTGGACCTTAAAAAAATGAATAGTATTTTGGCAGGAAGATAGAGTGATAAAGAACAATGTAAGGAATGAAAGAAGATACTGTATTAGTTTTTTATTGCTGCCTTGACAGGTTACCATATACTTGGCCCTTTGTTTTAAAACAAAACAAATTTGTCATTTCACAGCAGCTTCTGTAGATCAGATGTCTGGGTGACCTCAACTGGTTCTCTGCTTAGGGACTCACAAAGCTGAAATCAAAGTGTCAGCAGGGTTTTGTTCCTTACTGGAGCCCTAGGAAAGAATCTGCTCCCAAGCTCATTCAGATTATTGGCCAAATTTAGTTCCTCCTGGGTATAGAACTGTTTCTTTCTGGTTTTCAGTCTGGGGGCCAGTCTTTGCTCCTAGATGCTGACTTCATCCCTTCTCATGCTTTCCTTGGGGTTGCCCTCCAGCAATGTCAGGTTAAGTCCCTCTTAAACTTGGAATCTCTTTGACTTCCCCTTCTGTCACCTGTCAGAAAAAGTTCTCTGTTTTCAATACCTCAAGTGATTACATTGTGTTGTGTAGTGGTTTGATAAGATTTCAAACCCACTTGCCAGTGACAAAAAAATGTTATTTTTAGGAGTGAAGTTGTTTTGATCTAAGAATGAAGTTTTTTACAATTAGGTATCACCTCACACCAGTTAGAATGGGCATCATCAAAAAATCTACAAATAACAAATGCTGGAGAGGGTGTGGAGAAAAGGGAACCCTCTTGCACTGTTGGTGGGAATGTAAATTGATACAGCCACTATGGAGAACAGTATGGAGGTTCCTTACAAAACTAAAAATAGAATTACCATACGACCCAGCAATCCCACTACTGGGCATATACCCAGAGAAAACCATAATTCAAAAAGACACATGCACCCCAATGTTCACTGCAGCACCATTTACAATAGCCAGGTCATGGTTGCTTCCATGGAAGCAACCTAAATGCCCATCGACAGACAAATGGATAAAGAAAATGTGGTACATATATACAATGGAATATTACTGAGCCATAAAAAGGAATGAATTTGGGTCATTTGTAGAGACGTGAATGGATCTAGAGACTGTCATACAGAGTGAAGGAAGTCAGAAAGAGAAAAACAAATATCATATATTAACGCATATATGTGGAACCTAGAAAAATGGTACAGATGAACCAGTTTGCAGGGCAGAAATAGAGACACAGCCGTAGAGAACAAACATATGGACACCAAGGGGGGAAAGCGGCGGGGGGTGGGGCTGGTGGTGGGATGAACTGGGAGATTGGGATTGACATGTATACCCTAATATGTATAAAATGGATAACTAATAAGAACCTGCTGTATAAAAAAATAAAATAAAATTCAAAAAAGAAAAGAATGAATTTTTGCTTTGATATAAAAGTGTAATTGTTGTGTCAGGATGTCATCATCCACATCTCTGGCTGTTGATAAGCACTCAGCAGCTCAGCTGCTAAGGGGCACTGTTGGAGGCTTATCAATAAGAACAGATGATGAAGCAACTGTGGTCAAGTGACACTGACTATAAACACTCAGAGTTTGTGAGGACTATCAGTGTTTGGTCTGGGCAAGGCTACCCTTTGCTGATCTAAATAGCTCTCCGAAGACCTTGGGACCTTAGCTCTAGCAGTTGAAGAGGTGACTCATAACCAGCAGTGGCGAAAGACTTGCAACCCCCTAGAAGGACATCATCTTGCCCTCCAATACCTGCATCTCGGTTCCCTAGCAACCTGCTTTAGCAACAAGGAACTTTTCTTTTCTCTGGCAGCTGGAAGTCAGCTCATGGTTGGTTAAGCTGTCTCTCCTGAGAACCAGCTCATAGAAAGATACACCTCAAGTAAATTTGGACTTTATTCTTTTCATCTCCCCTTGCCTGGAAAAATAGTGCAATTAATCTGTCATTGGTTTGGAGTATGTTATTTCTTTATTGGCTTTTTAAGAAACATTATCCAGGGCTTCCCTGGCGGCTCAGTGGTTGAGAATCTGCCTGCCAACGTAGGGCACACGGGTTCGAGCCCTGGTCTGGGAGGATCCCACATGCCGCGGAGCAACTAGGCCCGTGAGCCACAACTACTGAGCCTGCGCGTCTGGAGCCTGTGCTCCGCAACAAGAGAGGCCGCGATAGTGAGAGGCCCGCGCACCGCGATGAAGAGTGGCCCCCGCTTGCCACAACTAGAGAAAGCCCTCACACAGAAACGAAGACCCAACACAGCCAAAAATAAATAAATAAATAAATTTAAAATAAAAAAAAAAAGAAACATTATCCTATATGCTATTGGTTTGTGAAATTATTACAATTACCACAGTGAACCATGTTAAATAAATCATTGGCTCAGTCTCTGAGCATAATTTGCCATGAAATAAAACACATTGGGTCCAGCTAGATAATCAAGGATAATTTTTCATTTTTAAGTGAATGGGTTAAAAACCTTAATTACATCTGCAATATTCCTTTTGCTAGGGAGCATAACAAATTCACAAACATAATACCATGGGTTGAAAATCACGGGAGGCAAAATTCTGCCTACAAGAACTTTGTTCCTAAAAACTTTAGAAAAATCTAAATTCCTTGTCATTTGCCATGTAATAACCCTCCTAGTGATATATTTGTTACATAAACACTAGGAGACTAATGCACTACATAGTTTGGACCATTTTATTCCTCAGAAATTGTACACAGCTTCTAAAGTGAAAAAAGAAAATGAGATCTTAAAAGAAAAACTTGAAATTTGAATGCTATATATTCCAATGTAGCAAATTGTAATATTTCTATTATTAGAATAGAGACCACCTATCTCTCAGGGTCCAATCAAGAAGAAAATGTTGTAACTGAATGTCTCTCTTATCAAACATTTTAAAATAAGAGATAATTAAAGCCATTATGTAAGCTCAGGGGAATTCGTTAGTTTTACTCATCTTGCCTAAGAAATTGTGAATGAATAGGGTAAGTTTACATCTCAAGCTTTTGAAAACAGTTAAGGAAGGAGCTGAGAATCAGATGTCAATATCAGAGTATTCTTAATATTAATTTGAGAATAAAATAAAGGAAATTCTGTTGTAAACTATTTGGCAACATAGGCCTCCTGGAGTTATATATATAATGCAATGATTTCTTTAAAAAAATAACTTATTAAACCCAGCAAGCAAAGGGTGTGTCACTGATCTTTGTCCAAGAAACCCTCAAAACCAGGGCTGAATTAGTGGCTAAAAATCAAAGATCTGGATCATTGTGATTATATGTAGCATTAAGGAGCTGGTGGACATGATGTGACCAGAAAGGTACCATGGGTTAAAAAGAAGCAGTCTTAACACTATGGTAAACAGTTTAAATTTAATCTGTAATAAATGGAATCCATTCAAGTTATTCAAGTAGTGATGATATGATCACATTTATATTGGAGGAGGAGAAGGAGATGGAGTAGGAAAAGGGGAAAAAGAGGCAACTCTTCCACTAATTTGGTATTTAGTTGAAGAAAGCTATAACAGGGAGAAAAGTGCAAAAACTATATTGTTAGTCCAGATAAGAAATGTTGAAATCCAATGTAAAATTCTCTTGAAATGGAAAAAAGTTAACCAGATGTTGCAACAGACTGGGATTAAGAATGAAGGATTAGTTAAATAAGGCATCGAGGAAAAACCTGAGTGATTTGGTGAGTAATGTCATTTAAAGGCAATAAAGAACACTGTGTGAAAGTGGGGACGACCAAAATTGGTGGAAAGGGAAATAGTAAATTTATTCTGGAAATGATGGGATTGAAGAGTTTGTGAAATATAAGAATAACATTAGTTCTGTGGACAGTTGTAAATTTTCATCAAGAATTAAGGGATGAGTTCACACTAGATATTTTTTAATATTGCTTTAAAAGCAATACTAAAATAATAGTTAAGATGATACTGCAATTTAGTTAGATTTTAAACTAGTTACAAGATCTCCAGTGTTAAGCTATGAAAATCTCATTTTCATCTTTCCTGAATATCAGTAGGAGTACAGCCCAACAGAGTTATTTGGTTTCTAAAGATGTTGATTGTAAAAAATGAAAACCAACTGGAAAAAATGTAAACTATACAGGCAAAACAGAACAGAACAAAAGATCCAGTCTCTTGTGAATGTATTCAGGGTAGTTGTGGTGGATATAACTGTCTGTTTAAGTTTTGAGGAGGGAAGATAAGAGTGTATTTTTTGTCAGAGCAATAAAGATGGAAATTACATTTAGTGGGAAGGCACAGGGAGAAACTTGATCTCTCAAAGTATTTTATATTTAAAAAAAATAGATTTCCTGCCTTAATATTTAAAGTCAAATGGAAATTAGGATTATGTTTATTTTACTTCTAATTGCCAGTCCAGGAAAATGAAGCTAATTCAGGCCTGGCTTTCAACAACACACTGTTAAATTAAGGTCTTCTCCAGAATTAAAAAAGAAAGTGTGAGAAAACCCAATTTTGGCACAATGGAAAAGGCAGCTTTAAAAAAGTGGCACGTTGACAAATTATGAGTCAATATTCAGTGACTGGGCAAAATTTTAATTACAAAATATAGACTCTACTTTGGGTAACTTCAGCATAGTTTTTCCAAGGACCAGTGGATGCTAGCATGAGATAGAGTGACTTGGTACATCTTTCAGAAGCGTCATGTATGAGAGTCAGAAAAAGAGAAAGAAAAATGTTACATCTGTAGTAACCAAGTAAGCTATGTTTGCCTGAGGAAATTAAGAGAATATTACAGTAAAATCATAGGGAGAACAATGATCCCTTCTATCCAACAATACTTCTCTTAAAAATGCTTTCAGGGAATGTCAGCTGGGCTATCATTTACCATATCCAAAGACCCAGTTCGTAAATTATTAAGTTGTTTGACAGAGAGTTTGGTTTCCAATGGATTCATGGATCAAGCTGCCAACTTCTCTAGGTAGTCTAATAGTCATCATGTTAAAAATATACTCCACTATTTTGGAGAATTTTACAGTTATTTATTAATTGGTACAGTTTTGTTTTTGGCTAGGTGGGCCATGATTAATTCGGAAAAAAATGATGAGAATACATTTTCAGGGTTTTGAGCCTATCAAGACAATGTAGTCTATATTTCAGTAAAATTTATTGGTTTAATTTTTGTATATTAACTTCTGCTTTTTCAGTCTGCCTGAAAGTATATATCAGGTATCTGCCCATCACATAAATTTGGCCATGTGGCAATCTTGGTACCAAAGACTTTTTAGCAATTTTTGAGAAGCTGGACTAAGGTAAAAGAAGCTGGACAGAGCTTCTTTAAGCTGAAGCCTAAGAAAAGCTGGACTGAGCTTCCTGCAGGCCCAGTTGAACTGAATATTTGATGATGGACCTTGGCATTGTTTTGGATTCATTACTCCAGTTTGGAAAGTGTTCTGATATCAAACTGTAGTAGAACTATGTTATTGGTACCATATGGATTACATTTTGGGGTGGCATATTCTGCTCCCCTTTACTGGTAACATAGACGGGTGTTAAACTGCCTCTGCTCTTTTAAATGCAAGTGAGATTTAAAAGCGAGGTATCTTGAAAAGTAGCTGTAGAATTTCGTAAATTCTGTGGTAATTTAAAATTATTTTTTGTATTGTACTTTGATCCCTGTCATCATTGAAGCTTTATTACAAGTTCAAGCCTAGCCTTCATTATGTTGTGTTGGAAAGAAATATCCCACAATTTTGGGGTTCTGTACCCAATTCCACCATGTAGGTACAGGGGGTGTTTATGTCACAACACCAAGCAGGCACCAGCTGGATATCCAACAGTTCAACTCAATTCTTACACTATCTACCTGGAGATAGCATCGAATTCCACAGGTTGAGGGCTCAGTCTCAGAAGACTGCTCCCCCCACCAGCCAGACTTCAAACATCAGTTGCAAACCTGTGTTTCTGACCAAACTGACTATAAATCAGAGATTCCCACAACCCCCTATTTGGATTCATTTAATTTGCTAGAGAGGCTCAGAGAACTTAGGAAACTTATTTACTCATTAGATTACCAGTTTATTGTAAAAGGATATAAGTGATATATCCAAGAGATGCATAGGGCAAAGTATGGAGAAAGGGCATGGAACTTCCATGCCACCTCCAGGCATGCCACTATCCCCAAACTCTACATGTTCACCAACCTGCAAGCTCTCTAAACCCTGTCCTTGTGTGTTTTTATGGAGGCTTTATTATATAAGCACGATTGATTAAATCATTGACCATTGGCGATTGATCCAACCTCCAGCCCCTCTCCCTTCCCCAGAGGTCAACGGGGGTGGGACTGAAAGTTCCAACCCTCTAATCATGTGGTGGGTTCTTCAGGCGATAGCCCCCATCCTTAGGTGAGGTCCAAAAGTCACCTTGTTAACATAACATTGTTAACATTGTTAACATAATGAGACACTTTTATTGCTCTGTTCCAAGGGTTTCAGGAGCTCTGTGCCAGAAAAGGGGATAAAGACCACACATATTTTTCTTATTATAAATTGAATTATCATACCACATTTTATAACATATTGGTAAACAAAGATCAGTGTCTCCATTCTCATAGCTGTTTTGTGAGGCTGTGTTAAAGGTGTTATGTTTAATGACATAAGAGGCCACAGGCTGGTGGCTTGAATAGAAGGCTCTAGTATATTATAGTAAACATAGAAGATATGTTCCTGTTAATATCCAAGAAATAGATGAGGATGTGTGCATCCAAGCTTGTAGCAACAAAACCAGTCAAGACTCATTATTTTCAAGTATGACTTAGGATCACACACTGGTCTGTTTACATATTATTCATTATTATTTTACAAAAATATTTAAATGATACAGCAAGTTACACTCCACTTGTTAGATTTAACAGTGTTTATCTGGAGCAATACTGCAGGCTGAAAAAACATTGTAAATTATTTTTCTAGATTTTACATTTTCCCACAAGCATTTTAATGAGCTTAATCTATATAACACGTAGGCTTCTTAAATTAATATTCTTTGTATAACTTATTTCTATAATTATTATTTACAAATTCAATCTTTCAGTCATGAGGAGACATTCATTTAATTTCCATACATTGAAAGTCATGTGTTATAAATTTAAAATGTTTAGATCCCGCTTTCTCCTGTCACATTTTTTTCTTACTTTTGCAACTGGGTAAATGTTATACAAATATGAGACATACAGCTGCTTATCTGAAAGGTCTTCTTCATTTAAAACATAACTTTCAGTTTAATTTACAATGTGAAAATAAACCATATTAATCATCAAGACAAATAGAGAGTTTGCTCAATTATTTGTTAAGTCAGAATGCTAATGGTGTAGGGGACCAAATTTGTCACCCCAAAATGTGTCTGGCATGTGGATTATTTCCAGCTGAAAATAATCAAGGCCCAGAAGACTCAGTTAGAACCTTTGACCTTCCTCCTAACTGCCTAAAAGAATTTAGATAGAGGACCAGCTCCAGGAAGGGAGTTACCACCTTAGATAACCATCACATAATATGAACTCAGTGCGTAGACAGGGAGGAGCCTTGTAAAGTGTGTTTGTTAAAATTCCTCTCTGTCCTTTGTTTTTGTTTGGCCCAGCAAACATTTGTGCACCAAACTTTTGCCCTTTTTGTCTTCCTGTGCATCGCCTTTCTTCCCTGTGGAGTCCCAAACTCCTATCCAGTCTCCTCTCAGATGGCATATAAGCCTCAACTGACTAACTTTGGGAGGGTCTCATATTCTATGGAGCTCCCATATGTATGTAACTAAATTTTATTTTCTCCTGTTAATCTGTCTCATGTCAGTCTAATTCTAAGACCAGCCACAAGAACCTAGACAGGTAGTAGAAAGTTTTTTTTTCTTCCCTACAGTGGCCACAAGAATGGGTTTGAAATGGTTAAAAAGCAATTTCTTTCTGTTTAGGGAGGAACCCTGGCTGCCCAATAAGAGCTCCATTTTCAGATCTAACCCCAATAGGGAAGTGATTCTCTGTCAGAGATAATCTGATTTATTCCTTCTCTTGGCCACAGTGTGACAGAGAAATATCACTGCATAACACATAGACACACAGGGAACACTCAAGTTGGAGAGATACGCTTTTCGAAGGTTAAGTGGAAAAACATCCAGTCAGTATTTAGCAAAGCATACAGAAGAAAAGCCAGCTCACCAAAAAAATGAACTTATACAGCAAGACTTAAAGCAAACATTGAACAGTTTCATTATCAAAGGCAGAGTACAGGGTAGATGTATGACTTTCACAAACCTCAAATTCAGATTGCAAACATGTAACATTATTTCCAGATAACTGGGCTTAATTTGTATCACAAGCCCTCATTTCTACATGATAATAGAAACTAATTTAATCACTTCCATGTAGACTGTCAAATTCAATTATTCTAAAGTATTAAACACAGTGAATTTGAGGATTTTGTATTTTCACTCTATCTCATTCTTTCTCAAATTGATCCATACTCTAGGACATTTAATTAATTCGGCCTGAGCTTGTGATGTCCTGGCAGGAGTGGTGTCTAGCCAGTGGGCACATTGGGTGCTATGCTCATTTCACTGAGGTATACAATTCTGTGTGTCCTCACTGGTGGGCTTCCTTCAACCCTACCATACACTGAGTTCTGGCCCACTTTGCTGCCTTGGGGTTCAGCGTTTCATGTTCTGCCCTATTTTGTTATATGTTCCCTCTGCAAAATTTGGCAGGCTTTCTGTCTAGTAATTGTAACCTGTGAAGTCACTATTCCACAAACTCCATCAGTGAACTCAGATATTCTATCTTAGATAGTACCAGAACCTTATTCCAACTCGGCCAGTACCACTGTCTCCCATTTTTTAGAGGCCAGAGATCTCTACCAGGTTGACCACTTTACAAAACAGTTGGGCATGAAGCACCCACAACAACAAATACACATTTTTCTTTGGATTCTATCATCTTGTCCCTCCCCTATGAAGGTGTCTTGTGGTATATCCAGGATTTCACTGCATGTTGGCATTATCTGAAGGTCACTCTCATCAAAAACTCATGCTTCTACTTCATATTATCTCCTCTTTTTTTTGACAACCTGAAGGATCTTGTCTAATATGGGATTGAGGGAGTAGCACACAAAAACAAAATGACTTCCTCAATAGTAAATTGTTACCAAATCTTTCTCTACTTCTTCTAGAATGAGTCTTTTTACCTGAAAGCTCAGAGTTTGATATATATCTATATATATATATATTTTTTCCCTTTTATGTCTATTGTCTCCTTCCTTTTGTGTTGTAGTAATTCCCTCTGAAAGAATGAGGAAGGGGAATCTAATAGTAACAAAGAAATTGTTGAGAATAATATCAAAAGGCACAAAACAGTTTACACACAAAATGTTTATTGTTTCCTCCATAACAGTTAACAATATAACAACACATATATTTCCCTGTTCTGTCAGATGAGAAGGCCTAGAAACATTGCCATTCCAATAGCAGCAAGCATAACTATTGCCCAGGGCTTGATTTGTAATACTATTCTACTGTAAAAGTAACCACGTTTTTAAAGAAATGACTGAATCTGTAAATGGAGCAGGAAATATACAAGATGAGGCTGGAACATGTTGTAGTGTCACACATTAAGGAAATTTAAAATAAAACAAACAGGGCTTCCCTGGTGGCGCAGTGGTTGGGAGTCTGCCTGCCAATGCAGGGGACACGGGTTCCAGCCCTGGTCTGGGAAGATCCCACATGCCGCGGAGCGGCTAGGCCCGTGAGCCACAGTTACTGAGCCTGCGCGTCTGGAGCCTGTGCACCGCAACAAGAGAGGCCGCGACACTGAGAGGCCCGTGCACCGCGATGAAGAGTGGCCCCCGCTTGCCGTGGCTAGAGAAAGCCCTCGCACAGAAACGAAAACCCAACGCAGCCAAAAATAAAATAATTAATTAATTAAAAGAAAAAAAATAAATAAATAAAACAAAGAAAAAATTGTTTATGTCAAAGGGACACAGAAGCCACCAACTGAAAGGGTTCTCAATGGCAAAAAAGGAAACAAATTGAACAACCAAGTAAATAAACTAGTATTGAAATATAACTTTAATTAAGTATCCATGAGCTCATACTGATATAAATTACTGAATGAAGCAATAAATGGGAGAGAATAGAAAAATCTTCCATGCATAAGAATTCCAATTAAATTGTGTAGATACCCTCCCCTGAAGGAGGTGGAGCATGACTCCCCACTCCTTACCTGTGGTCTGTGATGGTGATTTCCTTCCAAAGACTGCAGTAGGAAAGGGGAGATAGGAGTAGCTACCATGGAGAAAGCTGACAGACACTACTTCAGTCAGATGACCACTGTTTTCAGTGATGTAACATTGACACTTGTATCTCTGATAGGATGGGATGCAATGGCATTTTACCTCTGTGGTCTTCCTTCCAAATATATATTGGGTTGGCCAAAAAGTTCATTCAGGTATTTCAGAAATCCTACTAAAAACCCGAACGAACTTTTTGGCCAACCCAATATATCCCAATCTAATCAGGAAACACACACACACACACACACACACACACACACACACACATTCCAATAGAGGAACATCTTACAAAATACCTAACCAGTACTCCTCACAAGTGTCGAGGTCATCAAAAACAAGGAAAGTCTGATAAACTCTTACAGC
Source organism: Balaenoptera ricei (assembly GCF_028023285.1). Taxonomy (NCBI): domain Eukaryota; kingdom Metazoa; phylum Chordata; class Mammalia; order Artiodactyla; family Balaenopteridae; genus Balaenoptera; species Balaenoptera ricei. Next base: position 23,177,727 of record NC_082641.1, read on the forward strand.
CAAGAGGAGTTTAAGTAGGAATGGTGAACAAATGTGATGTGGTATTCTGGATGGGATCCTGGAACAGAAAAAGAACATTAGGTTAAAAACAAAGAAACTGAAAAAAAAAACTGTAGCTTTTAGTTAATAATAATATATCAATATGGTTTCATTATTTGTAACAAATGTACCATAATGTAGGATGTCAGTGGGGGAAACTAGGTATGAGGCATATGGTAATTCTCAGTACAATCTTCACAATTTTTGGTAAGTTGAAAATTGTTCGAAAATTAAAAGTTTATTTAAAAAAAGGAAGTAAAGGAAACGAGGGAGAAAGGCAGGAAGACAGAGAGGAAGTAAAGAAAATCCTGATTGATTTTTAAAACAAACTTACTCTTTTGCTAAGACTGTAGATGACATTTTGCCACTGGGGATTTGTCACAACCTGATCATATTATGGGTCCTTGGGAATTTCTTCCTACCTAGCTTTGCTGATCATATTATCCATGGATGTCTTCTGTCTGTTTTTGTGTGGAGAACTATGCCACTGCCTTCACTGTCATTCCAGAATAAATAGTATTCTTTTAATTATGCCTTCAAACATACATTAGCTACATTTTATTAAAACAGTTTCTGAAGCTATCATGTGATGTGGCTTTACTCTATACCTGTTTTATACCAAAGGTCATAGACAATTACTTTCATGACATTAAAGAATGGATTGCTTTATATTTTCATACAATGTCTCATCTCCTTGCTCATCACTAAATTTTTTTTGTGATTTGATAAAATAATATACTATATTCTCATTAATGTTACGCTAAGATGTTCTAGCTGTTCACATAGTATATTTTCAAAGTAAAAACAATTCTTGTATTAAAACTGAAGCATATATATGTTCGTCAGAATTGTACACTCTTTTGTAAACTTCTATGTTTTTAATTTGATAAAGTTATACTGTTAATACAACTGACAATTCCTTGGTATGGGGAGGATCTAATTAGATTTCATGTCATTCAGTAAAACTGAAAATTTAATCCAAATGTAAATCATGGTAGGATGGGAATATGAGACTTGAAAGAACATCTGTTGAGATTTTTGACTTTGGGTCTTACATTATTTTTATTTTGTTTTGTTCATTTGGGTTTGTTTGACCTACAACCTTCCTTTATTTTTTATAGGCTGATATGGTACTTGATGGCTAAGAGTTGTTGAGCTAAAAGAATCCCATTGTGCTTCATAGTTTACTATACCTAAGTAAACACATCACACATTTTGGAATATATGCTTCAGAGAAACCAGAACACCAAAACCACACTAATCTTTAAATTATGAATATTTTAGCATTCATGCAAGATAAAATGCATATTTGAAATCTTATGTTCATTGAACTGCAGGCTCCTACTGCCATGACTAGTGAAACGAGTAAAAATTAATTGCAGTTTAAAATCTAGAATACCTTATACATATATTAGAATTTTATACTGTGTGTTCAAGTTAATTAGGGGAATTTCAGAGCAGAAACTGCTTCCATCTGCTATGAACAACAAAAACAGATTACCAAAAAATAATTTGGCCCAAGGTGTCTTCTCATCTTGCAGTGTACTACATGAACTACTGTCCACCTGCATCAGTTGTGATGTGAACAGCACCAGCTCAATCCACACAAGATAACTCTCCCATCACATAGGAGAGTCAGTCTCACAAATATATGTCATTGTGTCCAAAGAGAGCTTGTGAAATAGAAATACTAGAAAACACACAAATGAAAAGTACACTAAAAGTAGTGGCCTTTTACCACTTTGATTCAAATTTGTGAGACTGATAAGAAATAAGAATGTTCATAAAAAATATGATGTAATTGTAGGTTTCAATAAAGCCAATGTCAGAAGATTGGTTCAAGATGGCAGAGTAAAAGGACGTGTGCTCAATCCCTCTTGCGAGAGCACTGGAATCACAACTGACTGCTGAACAATCATCGACAGGAAGACACTGGAACTCACCAAAAAAGATACTCCACATCCAAAGACAAAGGAGAAGCCACAATGAGATGGTAGGAGGGGCACAATCACAGTAAAATCAAATCCCAAAACTGCTGGGTGGGTGACTCACAAACTGGAGAACACTTATACCACAGAAGTCCACCCACTGGAGTGAAGGTTCTGAACCCCACGTCAGGCTTCCCAACCTGGGGGTCTGGCAACAGGAGGAGGAATTCCTAGAGAATCAGACTTTGAAGCCTAGCGGGATTTGATTGCAGGACTTTGACAGGACTGGGGGAAACAGAGACTCCACTCTTGGAGGGCACACACAAAGTAGTGTGCACATCAGGACACAGGGGAAGGAGCAGTGACCCCAGGGGAGACTGAACCAGACCTACCTGCTAGTGTTGGAGGGTCTCCTGCAGAGGCGGGGGGTGGCTGTGTCTCACCATGAGGACAAGGACACTGGCAGCAGAAGATCTGGGAAGTACTCCTTGGCATGAGCCCTTCCAGAGTCTACCATTAGCCCCACCAAAGAGCTGGGCAGGCTCCAGTGTTGGGTTGCCTCAGGCCAAACAACCAACAGGGAGGGAACCCAGCCCCACCCCTCAGCAGAGAAGCGGATTGAAGTTTTACTGAGCTCTGCCCACCAGAGCAACACCCAGATCTACCCACCACCAGTCCCCCTCATCAGGAAACTTGCACAAGCCTCTTAGATAGCCTCATCCACCAGAGGGCAGATAGCAGAAGCAAGAACTACAATCCTGCAGCCTGTGAAACAAAACCACATTCACAGAAAGATAGACAAGATGAAAAGGCAGAGGGCTATCTACCAGTTGAAGGAAGAAGATAAACCCCCAGAAAAACAACTAAATGAAGTAGAGATAGGCAACCTTCCAGGAAAAGAATTCAGAATAATGATAGTGAAGATGATCCAGGACCTCGGAAAGAGTGGAGGCAAAGATCAAGAAGATGCAAGAAATGTTTAACAAAGACCTAGAAGAATTAAAGAAGAAACAAACAAGGATGAACAATACAATAACTGAAGTGAAAAGTACACTAGAAGGAATCAATAGCAGAATAACTGAGGCAGAAGAACGGATAAGTGACCTGGAAGACAGAAAGGTAGAATTCACTGTTGCAGAACAGAATAAAGAAAAAAGAATGAAAAGAACTGAAGACAGCCTAAGAAACCTCTGGGACAACATTAAACACACCAACAATCGCATTATAGGGGTCCCAGAGGGAGGAGAGAGAGAGAAAGGACCCAAGAAAATATTTGAAGAGATTATAGTCGAAACTTCCCTAACATGGGAAAGGAAATAGCCACCCAAGCCCAGGAGGTGCAAAGAGGCCCAGGCAGGATAAACCCAAGGAGAAAGAAGCCAAGACACACAGTAATCAAACTGATAAAGATTAAAGAGAAAGAAAAATTATTAAAAGCAACAAGGTAAAAATGACAAATAACATAAAAGGGAACTCCCATAAGGTTAAGAGCTAGTTTCTCAACAGACAGTCTACAAGCCAGAAGGGAGTGGCACCATACATTTAAAGTGATGAAAGGGAAGACTCTACAATCAAGATTACTATAGCCAGCAAGGATCTCATTCAGATTCGATGGAGAAATCAAAAGCTTTACAGACAAGCAAAAGCTAAAAGAATTCAGCACCACCAAACCAGCTGTACAACAAATGTTAAAGGAACTTCTTTAAGTGGGAAACACAAGAGAAGAAAAGGATCTACAAAAACAAACCCATAACAATTAAGAAAATGGTAATAGGAACATACATATTGATAATTACCTTAAACGTGAGTGGATTAAATGCTCCAACCAAAAGACACAGGCTCGGTGAATGGATATAAAAGCAAGACCCATATATATGCTGTCTACAAGAGACCTACTTCAGAGCTAGGGACACATACAGAGTGAAAGTGAGGGGATGGAAAAAGATATTCCATGCAAATGGAAATCAAAAGAAAGCTGGAGTAGCAATACTCATATCAGATAAAATAGACTTTAAATAAAGAATGTTACAAGAGACAAGGAAGGACACTACATAATGATCAAGGGATCAATACAAGAAGAAGATAATAACAATTATAAATATATATGCACCCAACATAGGAGCACCTCAATACATAAGGCAACTGCAAACAGCTCTGAAAGAGGAAATCAACAGTAACACAATAATAGTGGGGGACTTTAACACCTCACTTACACCAATGGACAAATCATCCAAACAGAAAATTAAAAAGGAAACACAAGCTTTAAATGACACAGTAGACCAGATAGATTTAAATGATATTTATAGGGCATTCCATCCAAAAACAGCAGATTACACTTTCTTCTCAAATACACCTGGAACATTCTCCAGGATAGATCACATCTTGGGTCACAAATCTAGCCTCAGTAAATTTAAGAGAATTGAAATCATATCAAGCATCTTTTCTGACAACAATGCTATGAGATTAGAAATCATTTACAGGGAAAAAAAACATAAAAAACACAAACACACAGAGGCTAAACAATACGTTAATAACCAAGAGATCACTGAAGAAATCAAAGAGGAAATAAAAAAGTACCTAGAGACAAATTACAACAAAAACACGAAGATCCAAAAGCTATGGGATGCAGCAAAAGCAGTTCTAAGAGGGAAGTTTATAGCTATATAAGCCTACACCAAGAAAGAAGAAAAACCTCAAATAAACAATCTAACCTTACACCTAAAGGAACTAGAGAAAGAAGAACAAACAAAACCCCAAAGTTAGCAGAAGGAAAGAAATCATAAAGATCAGAGCAGAAATAAATGAAACAGAATCAAAGAAAACAATAGCAAAGATCAATAAAACTAAAAGCTGGTTCTTTGAGAAGATAAACAAAATTGATAAACCATTAGCCAGACTCATCAAGAAAAAGAGGGAGAGGACTCAAATCAATAAAACTAGAAATGAAAAAGGAGAAGTAATAACAGACACTGCAGAAATACAAAGCATCCTAAGAGACTACTACAAGCAAGTGTATGCCAGTAAAATGGACAACCATGAAGAAATGGACAAATTCTTAGAAAGGTATAACCTTCCAAGACCGAACCAGGAAGAAATAGAAAATATGAACAGACCAATCACAAGTAATGAAATTGAAACTGTGATTAAAAATCTTCCAACAAACAAAAGCCCAGGACCACATGGCTTCACAGGTGAATTCTATCAAACGTTTAGAGAAGAGCTAACACCCATCTTTCTCAAACTCTTCCAAAAAATTGCAGAGGAAGGAACACTCCCAAACTCATTCTATGTGGCCACCATCACCCTGATACCAAAACCAGACAAAGATACTACCAAAAAAGAAAATTACAGAACAATATCACTGATGAATATAGATGTAAAAATCCTCAACAAAATACTAGCAAGCAGAATCCAACGACAAATTAAAAGGATGATACACCATGATCAAGTGGGATTTATCCCAGGGATGCAAGGATTCTTCAATATATGCAAATCAATCAATGTGATACACCATATTAACAAATTGAAGAATAAAAACCATATGATCATCTCAATAGATGCAGAGAAAGCTTTTTACAAAAGTCAACACCCATTTATGAAAAATACTCTCCAGAAAGTGGACATAGAGGGAACCTACCTCAACATAATAAAGGCCATACATGACAAACCAACAGCAAACATCATTCTCAATGGTGAAAAACTGAAAGCATTTCCTCTAAGATCAGGAACAAGACAGGGATGCCCACTCTCACCAATATTATTCAACATAGTTTTGGAAGTCCTAGCCAGGGCAATCAGAGAAGAAAAAGAAATAAAAGGAATACAAACTGGAAAAGAAGAAGTAAAACTGTCACTGTTTGCAGATGACATGATAATATACATAGAGAATCCTATAGGTGCCACCAGAAAACTACTAGAGCTAATCAATGAATTTGGTAAAGTTGTAGGATACAAAATTAATGCACAGATATCTCTTGCATTCCTATACATTAATGATGAAAAATCTGAAAGGGAAATTAGGGAAACACCACTGCAACAAAAAGAATAAAATACCTAGGAATAAACCTGCCTAGGGAGACAAAAAACCTGTATGCAGAGAAGTATAAGACACTGATGAAAGAAATTAAAGATGATACCAACAGATGGAGAGATATACCATGTTCTTGGATTGGAAGACTCAATATTGTGAAAATGACTATACTACCCAAAGCAATCTACAGATTCAATGCAATCCCTATCAAATTACCAATGGCATTTTTTACAGAACTAGAACAAAAAAATCTCAGAATTTGTATGGAGACAAAAAGAAATGGGCAAATAGGCAAAGCAGTCTTCAGAATGAAAAACGGAGCTGGAGGAATCAGGATCCCTGACTTCAGACTATACTACAAAGCTACAGTAATCAAGACAGTATGGTACTGGCACAAAAACAGAAATATAGATCAATGGAATAGGAGAGAAAGCCCAGAGATAAACCCACACACATATGGTCACCTTATCTTTGATAAAGGAGGCAAGAATATACAATGGAGAAAAGACAGTCTCTTCAATAAGTGGTGCTGGGAAAACTGGACAGCTACATGTAAAAGAATGAAATTAGAACACTCCCTAACACCATACACAAAAATAAACTCCAAATGGATTAAATACCTAAGTATAAGGCCAGACACTATAAAACTCTTAGAGGAAAACCTAGGAAGAACACTCCATGACATAAATCACAACAAGATCCTTTTTGACCCACTTCCTAGAGAAATGGAAATATAAACAAATGGGACCTAATGAAACTTCAAAGCTTTTGCACAGCAAAGGAAACCATAAACAAGACGAAAAGACAACCCTCAGAATGGGAGAAAATATTTGCAAATGAAGCAACTGACAAAGAATTAATCTCCAAAATTTATAAGCAGTTCATGCAGCTCATTATCAAAAAAAAAACAAACAACCCAATCCAAAAATGGGCAGTAGACCTAACTAGACATTTCTCCAGAGAAGACATACAGATGGCCAAGAAGCACATGAAAAGCTGCTCAACATCACTAATCATTAGAGAAATGCAAATCAAAACTACAATGAGGTATCACCTCACACTGGTTAGAATGGGCATCATCAGAGAATCTACAAACAACAAATGCTGGACAGGGTGTAGAGAAAAGGGAACCCTCTTGCACTGTTGGTGGGAATATAAATTGATACAGCCACTATGGAAAACAGTATGGAGGTTCCTTAAAAAACAAAGAATAGAATTACCATATGACCCAACAATCCCACTACTGGGCATATACCCAGAGAAAACCATAATTCAAAAACACACATGCACCTTAATGTTCATTGCAGCACTATTTACAATAGTCAGGTCATGGAAGCAACCTAAATTCCCATCGACAGGTGAATGGATAAAGAAGATGTGGTACATATATACAATGGAATATTGCTCAGCCATAAAAAGGAACAAAATTGGGTCATTTGTAGAGATGTGGATGGATCTAGAGACTGTCATACAGAGTGAATGAAGGAAGTCAGAAAGAGAAAAACAAATATCGTATATTAACGCATATATGTGGAACCTAGAAAAATGGTACAGATGAACCGGTTTGCAGGGCAGAAATAGAGACACAGATGTAGAGAACAAACGTATGGACACCAAGGGGGGAAAGTGGCTGGGGCTGGTGGTGGTGTGATGAATTGGGAGATAGGGATTGACATATATACACTAATATGTATAAAATGGATAACTAATAAGAACCTGCTGTATAAAAAAATAAATAAAATAAAATTCAAAAATTCAAAAAAATTTAAAAAAAAAAGCCAATGTCAGTGAAGTGTATAAAGGAAATGAAATCATCATGTTTCTTCAGTGTAATTCACTAAAACATTTCTGCAAGTGAGTAAGGCTCTGCGTAAATAAATAAATCTTCTGTTATAGAACTAACAGGTTTCAAACTTTCCATTATTTTTTTCTTGAAAATTCAGAATCGAAATAGGTTACCTTTTCCGTTCACACCCTTCAGTATAACAATCAGGGATATATCGGTATTTATAGCTTGTCTCATATAAACAGGACATGTATCAAGTGATTCACTGAATAGGTCGTTTTTTTCCTTCCTTCCAGCTATAACGAAACCCAGGCAGTCAGAATTACATTACTTACAGCACAATATGTTATTCTATCAGTCTTCTGAATTATTTTTGAGAAATACCTATATTTATTTCCCCTAAATTGTGAGCCTAAAACCTAGAAATGAATGGATGTTGCTGGGCAGGTGTTCACTGCCAAGTCTTTGAGTAATCAGCAGTCAGCTTGCCTTTGTTGGCTGAGCCATGTCCAATCTCAGAATAGGAACCACATGCACAGAGTGCACTACAAAAGGGCAAACTGAGCAGCCACACCCAGACTGAAGGTGTCCCAGGAATACTTTAAATACTCTGGTGTACCCTCACCCACCATTGACCATTGATAGCTTCACTGCGTGGGTATATCAATACACTGAAACAATGACATGGCACTAGGTACCGGGAGCTATACGAATTCCGGAGGCACAACACCATCACCTTTGCAAAACTCCTTTGGAAAAAACATATTTTGCACCTTTTCCATTTTCCCACTAAATTGCATTATCTTTTAATATTCAGACATAGCAATGCTTTTAATAATTAATGTTAACCGTTTTCTTCTCAAAATCATTTATTTAACAGAGAGTTTTGGGCAGAAGTAAGTCTGAACAGCAATTTTTAAGCCTAGAAAACTGACAGACTGCTCATAATTTCTTTACTCCCCACAGCCACTCAAAAGCAAAACTAGTTTCAGTGCACTGTTATTATCTGAATGGCACAAGTAGCAGTGTCAGTATAGTTCAAGGACTTCAAGATGGGTTCTGATGGGTGAGCAGAGGGGCACTGTTTGGGCATCAGAACAGTAGCTGGGCTTTCAATTAACTTAACGAAAGGTAGGTGAAATTCTTTAAGAAGGCATGGAGGAAACAAATGCTTCAAGGGACAATACACTTTACAATATTATGAGTGAATTTACTTTCTAGTCCTACAGAGAATAATTGCAATATGTATACCAATGTTTCTTACTATATACTATCCTTGTATATGTTTATATGTATATATTCTATTCATATACATATATTCATATATATATGAATAGTGATTATTTGTGTCCTGCATGTCAGCAGAAAAATCATTTGATGATTTTTTTATTCACATGCTTGTACTATTTAGAGATCATTTGCTCATTTGCTAAATAAATTTACCACTCAAATATATGAAAAAACTTACATGGATTTAAAAGATAAAATTTAGCCTTAACGCCAACAGTGGCTTAACACCAATAAATGGATATGTTTCATTGTCCTTACATTGCTCACTTTATCTTTAAGCATTTTCTCCTTTTAAAAAATCATTAGCATAGTTTGCAACAGTGGCACAAGTAAGATCAAACCTGTGAGCTTCTGTATAATTCTGACTACTCTGATCTGTGCATGAGACTTTCCTTAATATTATATTCCAAACTGATGATTTCCAAGGTTGACTAGAGTCTGGGGAAATAGATATTCATTTATTATTGGAAGAAATGATGATGTTACAGTTTTGTGGGGTTTTGTTTTGTTTTTTTTCAGTGCAATTTGGCATATATATTAAAATGTTTAACCAAACAAATTTTTGAATTCCACTTGTTGTGATGTCTCAAATAAAGATATTTGCAAATAAACACCAAAAGTAAGGATAAAGTCTCTCCAGGGCAATATTGGTAATAGCAGAAATCTGGAAACCACCATCCAGAGAATTATGGTTAAATAAACATGGAAGCTTTTTTCCCACTAAGTACCTGTTAAAAATAAATAAGGTATGTATATGAGTACTGGTCAAGAAAATGCTCTAATCATTAGTAATTAGTAGAAAATAAAATATCAGAATACTGAATTTTATACCATTCACCTCCAAATATTGCATAGTTTAATTTCTAGAATTCTTCTTCCATGTAAAACCATCTATTAACAGTAATTAATGTTGGGGATCTCAGTGGTTTGTGAATGAGGTCGTTAAAAGTGTTCTCCAGTTTTACTGAATATTCTGTACATAACTTTTTAAAAGAAAATTTTTAAAAATCAGAATTCATGTGTTATTATTTCTTATGTCATCATTAATAATGATGTTAAGTACATCTAAGCTTGTCCTCTTCACCATTTTGTCATTGGTGATATTAAAGAAACCAGCATTCTTTTAAATTAATACAGGAAACTTAATCTCTATGCACACATACATTTTGTCTGATTCATTTGTACTGGCAATTATTCAAAAAGTAATTTATGTTTTTTATTGTAACCTTGAATATGGTCTATCTGTGTGAATGCCCAAGTGCAGTTGAAAAAAATATGTTGCTGGGTAGAATGTTCTTAATATCTTTAAGGTAAAGGTGGTAGATAGTGTTATCCAGGTTTTCTGTATTCTACACTTTTCATTTGATCTATTAATTACTTAAAAAAAAGAATAAATTTCCAACTATAAATATAAATGTGTCTTTTTCTCAATCAATTTTTACTTCAAGAATTTTCACACTCTTGACAAGTGCATACACATTTAGGATTTTACGTTCGTTTGAAAACCTGACCCTTGATTATAATGTGATTTTACTCTTTTTCTCTGGTAATATTCCTTGTTTTGAAGTACACTTTGCTTGACGTTAATGTAGTTACTCCAGCTTTCTTCGATAAGTGTTTGCCATGTATATATTGGACATCCTTTTACTTTTATTCTTTCTATATTTATATTTAAAGTGCTTTGTAGACAATATATTATTAGATTTTACTTTGTAACCTATCAGACAATATCTGTCTTTTAATGTGAGGGTTTAAACTATCTACATTTAGTGTGATAATTTATAGAGTTGCATTAAATTCTAAACCTTGCTACTTGTTTTGTACTTTTTTCATTTTTTTTTTCTGCCTTCTTTTAGGCTAAATAAACATTTCATGTTATTCCATTTTATCTCTACTATTGATTCATTATTTACACCTCCTTTTCAATATTTTAATTGTTGCCCTAGCATTTGCAATATACATTTTTCTAACTTTATTGAGATATTATTGACATATAGCATATGCAGTTTTAAGGTGTACAACATGATGGTTTGATACACATATATGTTGCAAATCCATTACCACAATAAGGTTAGTTAACACCTCCATACCCTCACATAATTACCACTTCTGTGCATGTAGGGATAACATTTAATATGTACTCTTTTGACAACTTTCAAGTATATAATACAGTTTTATTAATTATAGCCACCATGCTGTATATTAGATCCCGAGAACTTATTCATCTTACAGCTGGAAGTTTATATCCTTTTAGCTACATCTTTCCAATGTATTCTGTGCCCATAGCCCCTGGCAACCACCACTCTATTCTCTATTTCTGTGAGTTCAGTTTTTTTAGAGTCTGCATATGAGTGAAATCATATGGTATTTGTCTTTCTCAACCTGGCTTATTTCAGTTAGCATAATGTTCTCAGTGTCCATCCGTGTGGTCACAAATGGCAAGATTTCCTCACTTGTTATGACTGAATAATATCTCATTGTATATATACCACATTTTCTTTATTCATCTGTCAATGGACACTTAGGTTGTTTTCATGTCTTGGTTATTGTGAATAATGCTGCAGTGAACACAGAGTAAATATACCTCTTTGCAAAAATGATTTTATTTCCTTCATATATGAAGGATTTCATATTCCTAGAAGTGAAACTGCTGGATCACGCAATATTTATTTTTACTTAATCAGATTTTAACTTCAAATAATATTACACCATTTCATGTGTAGTACAATGGCTTTCAACACCATATTCCTAATTTCTCCCTCTCAGTCTTTATACTTTTGCTGTGCTGTTGTGCTATTTATGCTTATAAATGAAAAAAAAAATCACAATGCATATCTATTTTTTTCTTTAGACAATCAGTAATTCTTTAAAGTAATTAAAAGAAAAACTGATTTTATTTTTGTTTTCATTTCTCCATTTCTAGCATCTTCCTATTTATGTGTTTATCCAAGATTTCTTTCTAGTGTCATATTCCTTTTACTTGAGAAACTTTAACATTTATGTGTTGTGGGTCTCCTGGGGATTAATTCTTTTAGTTTCTAATTTTCTGAGAAAGTTTTTACATCTTCCTCACTTTTGAAAAGTATTTTTACTGGTATAGATTTTTGCCTTGAAAGAATTCTTTTTATACTTTCAGCAGTTAAAAATATTATTCCATTGTCTGAGAGATCACATCATAATCTATCTTGCATGGTTTCTGATGAAAATCTTGTATAATTATTTAATTTGTTCCTCTGTATATCTGTATATAATGTTTATTTTTCCCTCTGGCTGCCGTCAAGTTTAAAGAAGATTTATTTTGTTTTCAGCACTTTCAATACGATATATGTGTGTGCATGTGTACACATCTGTGTATTTATTTCAGCTGGTGTTCTCTGAACCTTGTGAATGGTGTCTGCCATTAATTTTGGATAATTCTTACTCCTTCAAGTACTGATTTTGTTCTCTCTCTCTCTTCTTCTGGGATTCCAATTATATGTATATTGTAAAAAATAATTCATAAATATATACATTGGTTTGCTATCCATGCCCTAACCTCCACCCACTCCCAAACTCACAGATACTTTGTTCTATTTTTTTTACTTTTTAAAAAATTTGTGCTTCAGAGTACTTTCTACTGCTTTATTTTAAAGTTTACTAATTATATCCTCCCCTAACCCATTAAAAGTAGTCTTTATTTCTGTCCTCTTCTTTTTTCTTTCTAGAATTTCTTTTTGAATTTCCTTATAATTTTTTATCTCTGCCACCATTTCTCATTTTGTATGCTGTCCATCTTTTCTGCTAGAGCCTTTAACACAAAATTCACAGTTATATTAAATTCTTTATGACCTGTGTCATTTCTTGTTCTAGTTACTTTGATTGCTTTGTCTCTTAGCAATCTTTTTGTTTTTTACTCTTTGCTTTTTCATGTGCCTTGCAATTAGACATCTTTTTTAGGACAGTAGACACTGAGTTAAGTAGATTTCATGTCTGAAATTGTGCACATCTTTCCACATGCTAGGCTTTGAATGTAGAGTTTACAGTCAATGTGTTCAGTAGCTGAATTTGTTTGGGGTCCGTTGTTGCTATGCTTACCCTCAGCTTACTGCAAGTTTCAAATTCCCAATCTTGCATTTAGGGTGGGAATTGGCTTACCAGAGGGAATTTATTAATGTCTGCTCCACCTTCTATTTTGGGTCTTCTTTATGCACTGTAACCTGAGAGGGTTTCTCTCCATGGTGCTTTAATTCTTTCAGCAGTATTCCACTGGTGCTTGACCTTGACGTTTGTTATCTTGGTGATGAGGGAGCGATGCTTTTTCTCTATCTTTATGTGCCAAGTGGAGACAAGACGTGGCAGCAATTCATTTTAGACTGTTGTCATCTATCATACTGATTTTATTATAAATCGGGCCCAAGTTTTGTCCTCTTTTAGAAAATGTTGTGATTCCCTAAATGTGAATTGAGGCAGAGGCAATTTTGCAAAAGAGTTGAACAATATGAAAGCCTAGAGCACATATTTATGAATTTTCTCATGTCTTCTGGACCTACTCAAGCCTACCCTACAATACTTCCATTACAAAATGGTTTGCAGTTGCATAAGCCTCACCATTTGACCCAGGCAACTCAAGTTGCATAATCACATGAGGACCCTGCACAAACATTCTGTCTCTACCAAGGCTCAATAACAAGCCAGTATTGTTTTTCTCTTTGCTCACACAGAGTGAATTTCTCTGTTCTCAATGTCATGGTCTTGAATCAGAATCCTAGGGGGTCTTTGCTCAAACTCCAGTTTGGCTTGTTAGATACTCCACACACATCTTTATCCATCACTGTTACCTCCACCTCATCTTATCCAGTGAGTCCTATGATCCAGTGGCAGAGCAGTATCCACTTCAGGCTTCCCCTGATGCAGAGCACTCATGCTTTGGGATGCATACAGAACTGTCAGCCTATCAGGATATCTGATATTTTGTAGTGAAGTCATTTCCCTAAATGCTCTATAATCTGCCCCTAAATTTCATGTAGCACAGTCAAGCATATTAACTTTTTATAAGTGGAGGAAGTCTAAGATGCAACAACATGCCCTTCACCTAACAATGGGACTCTCATAATGCTGCAGATCATTGGACCTTTAAAATCTTCACTGACATAATAGTACCCTGAGTGTTCATGGGGGTTATCTCCTATCCTCCAGTATGCATTTGCTTTATTAACTCATCTAGATCACTTGCTGTACACTGATTATTAGGTCTAATCTTCATGTGTCAATGTGCTGTCCTGCCCTGTGGACTCTTTTATGACAGAGCCCAGGAGAGTTTACCAAGTGATCAGGCAAAATAGAAAATATGTATAACTGTGACTGACTTTCCTATGGAGAGAAGGTATGCTTTCGATCTTCCCTACTGACAGATTGAGAAGAAAGTGTTCGTGTTATCCTTAGTACATACAAAGTACCAGAGGCCAAGTTAATCTAATCCTGGAAAGAATATATTTAGAACAGTGGCTGAAATTGGGGCAAAGATATGGTTAATATATATCAGTGCACTGTCATCTGCCATAAGTCATGTCCCTTCCAGTTTTCTGCAGAGGACTGACATGGTGAGATGAAAGCAAATATAGTAAGACTGCCTCCACTGCATTCTTCAAATGTATGAAAGTGGTGCTTATCTCTGCAATTTCTCATAGATTCAGTAGTGCTTCTGATTCTGATTTGCTTTCTTGACTAGAAGTGAGGGAGCAGCATCAGGGGTTCCCACTTAACCCTCTCTATCACAATAGTCATAATCCAGGTTTCAGGAAACCAATATGAGGCTTCTGTCTGATGCTAACTACATGTAATCTATCCAAAATTGCTATAGAGAGATGGTTTTGTTTGAAAAAACACAAGAATCTCTGTTCATGGCTTTCTGGCTTCACTGAATGTTACAATCTGTTACAGACACTTTGAAAACCATTGGAAGCCCTCACACATGATGGCCAAGTTATTACTTGTATTGAAGCCTGAATGAGTTAGAAAAAGACTCCTTTGCTCCAAGGCCTACTAAAAACTTAAAGCCTGATAAAGGAGTCAGGGCAGCACAGTCACATCTGTTATGTATTTCCCTAATATCTGATGAAGCTCATGGAACATTTCACATTTTTCTTAGAAGTAGTGAGTGCAAGGCACAACGATGTGGCCTTTATTTTGTAGGGGGTATATTGATATACCTCCAACCTATGCACCACCGGAAACTTCACAAAGAATAGAGCCTTTGTATTTTCGTAGACTTTATTTCTCATTCCATGGTACAAATCTCCCTCACTAGATCATCTGGGATGACTGCTACTTCCTGATTCCTAGTACTCATCAGCTTATTGATATCAACATGCTGGATCAGTGTGATGTCCTGTAGGATGGTAAGAGAGCCAAGCTCTTTGCAGACTGATTTGTAGCATAGAACTGGAGAAGGCAATTAGCCTTGAACAATACTCCTTTTCATTTTCGGTATACAGTTTTTACGAGACAGAGAA
Organism: Balaenoptera ricei; assembly: GCF_028023285.1. NCBI lineage: Eukaryota > Metazoa > Chordata > Mammalia > Artiodactyla > Balaenopteridae > Balaenoptera > Balaenoptera ricei. The sequence continues at coordinate 23,193,291 of NC_082641.1, forward strand.
AAGAAATATTTGAGAAATCAATAACTACACAAGAGGGTAAGAGGTCTTTGTTTACTAAAGGAAAGAGACCATGTATACAATGGCATCGATTGAAATAATTGACTATAATTTTCTAAGATCAATTTATCTTTACAAGGTTAGTTAAGTGTGTATATTATAGGATTTACCATTATATACTTTAAAATCATTGAGGATGGCACTGATCCTGTGATTCTCCTTGAAGACACGATTTCCTTTTTATTAATATTTTTAGAATGCTGTGCAGCTCCAGGGTGTTTACCTTGCCTTCCTACCATAATAGTATTTAAAAAAAAATTTTTTTTCAGGATCTAATGCTAGGATTTTTTGTGTGTGTGCTCTGAATATCTGTTCAAACTATACATTGGGCCTAAGCTAAGTAGACTCAAAGCAATAATTGCACTGATCATCCAAAAGCCATAAGATTCCCCTCTGACCAGAGGGCCATGGTGATACTTACCCTCAGTCATTAACTCCAGTTCAGGGTCAGTGTACACTAATTCCCCCAAATGTATAGGATATTTGTACTTTTTACTATTTAGTGTCCATACTAAACACCAGTATGGTGCTCAAAGTGCTCTATATTTTCTGGATTGACTGAAGTGTTAGGTGTAGGACTATTGCTTCCTGTTATCCAGCTCAATCTGGCCTCCACTTAATTTTTGCTTTTGATATTGCTGCTACACATGAGAAGTAGAACTTTAGTGAGTTGTCTATATATTTTTACTCTAGACACCTACATGACTAACCCCAGCCAACCTTTAATTTAAGCCATGTTGATACTTCTATGGCTGTACTGCCTATGTGGAATCCTTACTCATAGAGCCACAAAGAACTTGCACTGCTACTTGGCCTCTGCCCCCCAGCAGTCTGACCCATCCATTCTACGGTAAAAACAGATTTACTCTTGGACTGGAGACTTGGAATGGGGTGGCAGTCCAAAATGAATTTAGCTTGTTTTAATTTTTCTTCAGGTAGAATGCATCAATATGCCTTTTGCTAGTTAAAAAAAATAGTAAATATATAATAATGTGGTATAGGCACTAGGTTTTACATGTGAAAGTGAAGAGTCGATGAATGTATAGCCCATGTTTGTCAAGTCTTCATTATGATCATTCTTTAATTCAGTTAAATTATTGTGTATTGTTTAGGAATGTGTGATAATTAATGACTTCTTAATTCTCAGATTTACCCAGTTCCCCCTTCCTTTCAGGCACTTGAGAGTCCATATGCAGCCTCTTTGAGTTGGGAGGAGCTACTAGTTCTGGCGGGCAGGCTCTGAATGACACACAACATTTCCTGAAGCACTTTGTTATAGGAGACTTCTTGCTCTACTAGGACAGCCCCTGAAGCTTCATGTTGAAATGGTGGCATTTTAAGAAAGTAGAGTTTCCCTCCACTTAGGCTTCTCTGTCATGAGCAGAAGTCTCACAGTGCCTTGGACATGAAATATGAGCCAGAAATAAATGTTTTGACATTTTCTAGTACATTTGATCATAGAATGGCTTAGACCACCCTAGTTACTAGTTGAGGTTAATGGGCAGCCATCCATAGAAAATCATGGTAGCTAAATTAAGTAAAATCAAGTTTACAGGAAGAATGTTAGAAATTAAACGGATTGATGGGAGGCTGGAAAACAGACCTGAGAATGAGTTTGAGGAGATTCCAGGGGATCAAGTGTATAGAAGCAAAAACCCTGTGATAACAGTAGCAATCTGGATGTGTATTGTATTATAAGTAATAGACAACTGTTTTTTTACTTCTTGAATTGTTCCTTCACAATACTTTTCCAGAATCTGGGATGAAATACCATGGTACTTTGTTTTCCTTGGCTTATTTAATCCTAACAAGATTTAAAAATTGGGAAGAGGCAGTGGTGATTCTCCAAAAGGAAATAAGATATTATTAGGAAGAAAATTCTGACAGATGCTTGGAGGCGGGTGAAATCTAACAGAAGTTCACAACATACAATCTGTATTTGGAAATTGGACATGGATGACTCCAGTGCCATCAGAACAGGATGGTACATGTATGGCATTAAACATGAACTTGCTAAATGCAATGTAAAGAGACTTTCTTATATAATCATTTTTTTCTTCAATGGAAAACATTGTTAATATATTTATGGCATTTATTAAATGTTACTAATTAGATTAGGAGAACAAAAGGCATTTTAAGACGATTTCTTTTGAAAAAAGATTCTGTTTTTGTATTTGATTTTTCTCCTTAAGATTTCTTATAATTGCAAGCATTTATATTTTTATTAGTGAGAAAAATATAATTTAAACATTTCTCTCAGAATTTATTGGGACAAGAATATCACAGCGGGACAGGAATATCACAGTGATATATTTTGGTAAAGCCCAAATATTGAATGCCAAAATTATTAAAATATTTTCTTAATATTTTCATATTATATTCCCATATGGGTAGAGCTCTTGTCTAAGCACTAAGTAATGCAGTTATTGACCATTTTCTTGTGTGTTTCTTATTATTTTTATATGTCTGATGTTATCAAAGACACATTAGAAAAAGTTGAAACACTGAAAATGGATATAATTAATTTCTAAAAAATCTTCTTTATATTGTATTGTCCATATGTAATGTAGAAAATATAATACAAAACTACTTCATAAAGCTTTGATTATATTACATGAGAAATAACATAACTTAATTGAGTGGATTAAAAGTGATTTAAAAGTTACCTGAATGGACAAGTCACTGTTTTTCAGTGTATGTGGAATTTCATTTTGTACCCTAGAGTAAGTGAATCTATCATTACATTCATGCTGATGTAGTTTCTAAAATCATTTGGTCCTTACCAAAAAGTTGCCTAAATAGGAAAATTTACAGATAAATCCTAATTTTTTTATTTCTTCATGATTTAGTGTTAAAGGTATTATTCATTTATAGTGAATATAATTAATTTATAAACCATTATGCAAATAAGATGGCAAATAATTAGAAAAATTGCATTATAGATCAAGTTTTTGGAGGTAGTCAGTAAATAAAATGTAAAAAAAATTGAGATTGTATTAATGAATGTTTGGACTCATGAAGGAAAATGTATTGAATGTACCTTTAAAATTGTCCTGCCACATGTTGTTCTGGCATCTAGAACCCTGCACCTAAAGTTATACTACTACTAAGAATCCAGTGACAACTAGTGATAACTGCAGGGAAATTAAGATGCAAGTTTCCTTGGGAATATATGAAACTTCAGAGAAATGTATCTTGTCTTAGACTTACAATATTCCTTAGGTAAATTGTGTATAACCCTCTTATGCCAAAACACTTAGGGTCACCTTCCTTTGTTTATGGTAGCCAAGTATACAGTATGCTGATTCTATAGGAGTATATTTATTTTTAAAACTATCACTTAGTTTTATTTTGCATTCTATTGAGCATATTTCTTGAAAATATGAAATTTTGCACCATCGTTATTTTCTAGTTATAATTTTGTTCCAGTTGTTCCAATTATGGTCTTATCCATAATACCACATTGAGGATATAATTTGTAACTCATACTTTATTGCCTATATACTAAGTTACCAAGCCCAAAGTGTTGTTTTCATGTTTGAATTACCAGAAATCTCCTGAATTATGTTTTTGAAAGGTATAGAGTGGGCTGTTATCCTATCCATTATCTAATTTTAATTGCACCACTCTCTTCAAATTTCACTTTACCTGTTTTTGATCAGGTCAAAATGATACCTCTAGTATATTCTTGGATGTTTTATATAAACTTAGTCTCATGACAGTTCCCATTTTTTATTTTTCAAATCTGTTATTTGCCATCATGTAGGCACTTTATTTTTGTAGTTACACTCAAACATTCATATGTATATGTAAACTCACACTCAGACACACTCACTAGACACACATATACACAAACATAATATAAATCCCTATATTTCCTACCTAAATATTCATTCTCTAAAGTTGAATGATTTTCAACTTTATCATTCAAATATCCTACCTAAATATTCATTCTCTAAAGTTTGTGTCCTTCAAACTGAATTATTTTTTCAAAATATAATAAGCAACACTGGGCAATAGCCAGTGATTGAAATTATTTTATAGTCTTAGCAAATTTTCAGAAAACATATAACATCTTTCAAGCAGAAATACTCAAATTACATTGCATTTTATACCTTGTGAAAGATTATCACTAACCATCTTCAGTGTGATTTCTTTTGCTAGATGTAGTAATAAGGTAATATAATTTTTTTAAACTTCTGTTATACTTTTACTATTCCTCCATTAAATAAAGTGTTTCTTATTCCTCAGATAAATCTGTATTTATTCTCACTACTATGACCATTTAGTTTTGCATCCTTTCTGTTGAAATAATTCAACAAATATTGATTGAGTGAATACTCAGAGAAGGGTGCTCTTCTATATAAAGTAAGATGAACAAACACATAAGCATATGCTGGAAGGAGATATGTGCTGTGGAAATAAATAGAGCAGATTAAGGGGTATTAGAAAGGCAGCATTTGTGGGATGCAATTTTAATTGAAATGGTCAGGGTTGGACTTACGGAGAAGGTAAAATTTGAGCAAGGACTTGAAGTGAGAGAGTAAGTCCTGAAGATGCATGGAGCCTTTCAGGCAGAGGAAAGAGAAAATATAAAGATCTTGAGACAGACAGTTCTGAGTAGGTTTGAGGAAGATCAAAGAAACCAGTGTGGCTGGAAAAGTATAAGGCAGAGTAGTTGATGATGACATCAGAAATGTCCTTAAAGGTAATAATACTTTTGACTTTTATTACAAGTGAAGGAGGAGGCAGTATTGAAGGATTTTGAATAGTTGAATATCTTGATGTGATTCATATTTTAAAAGCATACACCTAGTTTCCCTGTAGAAAGCAAATTATAAAGGGCAATACCCCAATTATCTCTTGACTTCTCCCTTTTTTTCCATTCTGATCAGCACTGTTATTGTTAAATTTCTCATCAACCTTCCTGAGGATTACTTCAATACTTTACTACACTACCTCCTTCTCTTGCCCTTTAAAATTCATTCTGTAGACCACTAGTAAAGTAGTATTTTTCCAATTACAAATTTTGTAATATTATCTACCTTTGTTCCACAAACCTTTCATGATAAATTTCAAATTATTTGACTGGCACAAAAATCCTTCATGACTGGACGTGTGTGTGTATATAGCACATTATTTTGCCATTTTCTGTGCACACCCCTATTGACTGTTACCTAGGTATCAAATGTTATTGTAAACCTCTGTACCTAGCCACAAGTTTTCCCATTTATCAGGAACATTCTCTGTTCTCACTAATTTTATGTTGGGAGAACTGCTGTATATCTGTGAATGCTATCAGGTCATTATTAAAACATTCCACATCCAACAGTCTAAGTTTGCTTGTGAACTATCATATGAGTCTATTCAAGTCTCCATCATAGCACGTATTACACGGCATAATAATTACAAATGTTTTTTTTTTATCATTTTTCTCCCTCAGTTAACTGTGAAGCAGTTCATCTCAATATTCTAAATCTCTTTTCATATCTTTCTCATTTAAGCCCAATGAAGTCCTTTTGTATGTTCTTCATACCCAAAGTTTTCAAAGTTTCCATCATGAGATATTTTATTTCATCTCCTTTACATGGTTTGACAATCACCTTGGACACAGTACATGATACTACGCTTCTTGTGGAGTCACTATGGCTCCAAGATTTTTGCCATATCCTCACCTACTCTTAAATTAATTTTTATTGACTATTAGAAAAATGTCATTTTCACTCCAGTATTTTGAATCTTTCATTTGAACTAATCCACATAGGCAAAATTCTTGCTATTTTTTCTCCTATCCTGAAAAAGGAAATCAAACATTTAACTCAAACATTGTGAAATTAATTCATGCCAGTTAATAACTTGATAATCCACATTCAGATTATCATCCTTGTTGGATGTCCTATGGACTATGTTTCTCCATTCACCTTTCTTTGAATGTTTTGTCTTTTGAATTCTCTCCACTATATGACAAAAATTTCACTACATTTTTTCCAGAAATCCTTTTTCCAGGCCTCTTGAAAGATTTTGTTTTCCATAAAAAAGCTAAAGGGATAATAGATATATTTCCAGCAATTTCATCTTCTCATTTTATAGAGATTTTATATTGCATTTTCAGGGTATACAAAACAATTGTTTATATCACTAAATATGTCATTTAGAGTACAAACTTCTGGAGTCACTTCAGCTAAAATCCTCTGTGGTTCTCCCAGTAATTCCAGTTAGAAGCACAGTCCATGTCTTTATTTTCAATGCTGCTAGAAATTATTGCTTTAATAAATATTTAGATTTGAGTTTAACTGCCCTGTTATTCTACCTTTCTCCTCCAGTGCATTTAACACACTCGGTATTTAGAAGAATCATTATCACTTATTGACATTCAAATTATTTCCTAAAACTAAACTAGAACTTTGATCCCCTTCCTGTTTTCCTGCTTCTTTCCTGTCAAAATATCCGTTTTTTCTTTGGTTATATCTATAGTCAAAATTCGCATGAACTGTCCCCATATGTCACTTTACCATGTGGAGTTGGACTAATTATTACTACTTTCATAATTAATATAGCAATGTGATGCAGGACTGCTTTTTCATTCTTTTTGTAAAAGCATATTTTGAAGAGAGTTATAGTTTTATACTGGAAGTAAATTTACTTTCACAGATGCAGGAGTTCTGCTGCTGCTTTTGACAGTAAATATAGATGACTCTCATCCAACTTACTAACCAAATGCAAACTTGCTTATATGTCATAAATGACATTACCGTTCAAAGATGAAAGCCGAATTGATGGTTGGGAACTAAGTGACGAGGTGCATAATCCACTTACCAAGAAAGATATTTAAATTTGAAACACATTAAATGGATTTTACTTCAAAAGCCATCAGCTGGGTATATATTAATTCAATTTTTGGAGCATTACATCTGAAACTGTTATTTTTTCAAAACAATAAACTTTAACACTGTGTTATTATTTAAACAGCCAAAAGTGGCTTATTAAAGTTTCATGAAGAGTTCTGAAAAATTGGAAAAAATAGAGAAACTAATTATAATTCCATAGCAAGGTGTTATAAATAACCTTAGTTTTTAAATATCTAAAATGTATAATTAATGTGATAATTACTCTACTGTACTGTAATATAATATAAAGGGCTACTTTACTGGATTTGTAGAATATCTCTCCTCATATTAAATTATCTTATATCATTGTGGGAAAAAAAAGCAACACAATATATCATGGCAAAAAACAGTAACCCACCGGACTATAGGTTTGTTAGCGAGACAGTGATAAGGAAGGGATGGGGTTAAACCAGAGTATGCCATATCTGGCAGAAGGAGAATACCAGGCAATAAGAGAAGTTGTAACAAAGACTGGACAAGCTTAAGTTAAGAACCGGAGTGTGAATTTCAGAACACTTTTGTGTTCTCTTTACTCATGATTGAGAGAAAGGTGAACTCTGGCCTAGTCTAGTCCACCTAGGTCTTCATGTGGAAGTAAAACAATAGGTCTCAGTAATTAATGATTTCAAAAAGAACAAAGAATGCAGGAACAAATGACTGCTATCACGCAAGAGAAGTAACCATAGCAAAGATAATAAATCGGACATAAAAACTCCCAGTTCTATTTCAAAGGTAAAAATCAGACTAAAGCACAGTCTTGAGCTGTTTTGTAGAATCCAAACCCCCTGGAGCACTCAACCACCTAACTGGAGCCTAAGGAATAATGATGCTGACCTTTGCTCATCCTCGTGGCTTCACTCAACTGGGTGGCTGGATTTTATCAACCTAGAATGACCTTTGCCTCATTTTAATGTTAAAATCTTCACCCCAAGGGTGAAAACTGCCGCCATTTTTAAACATGCAACGTATGTTTGAGCATGTTGTCACACTGTGCAAGTGCATCTAGAACTCCACCTCTACTGGAAGATCACTCGCCCTTTCATGAATATGCATGGATCCTTAGCCTAAGACTTCCCTTGTCTTGCTGTTCAGGAAGACAGTGCTTTGAGAGCTATCTCCCTGTCTTTTTATTTGTCACAAGTAATAAATGCTTCTGCTTTAATCCAAAGTACTTGGCATGTTCATTGGCCAAGCACTCTAAGTGATGGACACACTGAGTCTGGTAACAGGCTGGCTGACACATTCTTCTGAACCAGTACAGGTTTGCTGGTATCAGCTGGACTTGCACAGTTAGTTGGTGGGCTGACTAGTCTAGGCTGACTTTGCAGAAGCTAGATCTTGACTATGCTACAAGTAGACTCTGAAACTTTAGCTTGCCTTTGTAGTGAAAAACATAATGAGAAAATAAATGGTCGCCTTATCATAAGCATAAAAATGTTGATGTGTCTGACAAAACATAATTGATCAAATTTTGGATTTATTTTAATGTAAAGCATATAGGATTTATTCATGATGTGAACTGAGATGTGTGGGAAAGGGAAATCAAAGTTGAATTCCAAGTTTTGACTTGAACAAGTGGGTGAGTAACGTTGCCATTTACCAACTTGTGGAAGAGTAGGAGAAGATAGGGTTTGGTGATGAAAGGGAGCAGAATTTTCCACCCCCAAATATGTCTTTTTGACATAAGGATTATCTTCAACTAGTTATGTTTAGGAAACAGAGACACAAGAGAAGCTGTGAAATCTAAGTACAAGTTACCCTTTTGTAAGAGACATTTACATTTATGAGGGAACTCTCCATTTGTAAGGATGTCTTACTCTGTGCCAGGAAGAGGAGGATGACTAAATCTCTAGAAACTCTTAACAAGGGAGAAGGCATTGACGTAAATCTGCATAATACCTTACCCATTTTTACTGTGCTTTTCCTGGTCACCTCCCATAACTGGCCTTTCCTCCCCCCACAGCATCTTTTGTCTTTAGATGGAGATGGTATTCAAGGTGATGGCTTGGGCCATTTCAAAGAGTTACTCAGTTTTCTTTGGTATCTTCCTTGTATGCAAGAGGTATACATGTTACTAAAATTCTGTTTTTCTCCTATGAATGTCTTTTCTCACAGGGGGGTCTCAGTCAAGATTTTGAAGGCTAAAGGGAAAATTATTCTTCCACCCCTATAGTGATAAGGTTGTAAACAAAAAATGTTGTCCACCATTCCAGGTCTACAAGGGTCACATCATTAGCCACACAGACCTACTAGTGCACCTGAAGGGAACTGAGGATAAAGCATTCTGTGTTTTGGATATATGGACCTTCAGATAGTTAAGATGCATATTTAAGGAGGGAGATCAATGACCTCAGATTGTTGCATCTTTGCATATATAGATAAGCACTAAGATCATTATCCTGACATATCTGGGTGTGTGTGTGTGTGTGTGTGTGTGTGTGTGTGATTAGCAGTAATCTTTTAACAAGATGAACCTTTGACTACATGTACTTCCCAGTCAAAATATTCACATATATACGGACTTTTTCCCTACCTCTTCAGAGCAGCTCCTGAGAGCTATCTGAGAGGCTGTCTCCCGGGCTTTAGTCCTCAGTAAACTGAATAAAACTCACTTCACTGTGCATTTTTTCCCCTAGTTGACAAGGTAGTGATGGCAAAAACAAGATTTCTATTTTACATGTGTTTAGTTGAAAATGCATTGTAGACACATCAATATCAATTAGCCAGTTCATTATGAGTCTGGAAATCAGACAAGGTCACACAAGGAGGAATTTATTTGGGAATTATTAGTGCATATTCAAATTAAATAGAAAATAAAAGTAAAAAGGATATTCAATGTTTTGGTTAATTACTTTGGATTTGAAAAATGAGAAATTTGTAAAAATCTAATAGGTAAGAGTCAGGTGTTGCTAAGCCCTTATTAGCACCAGATATTTGGAGAAAAAATGTAATTACAGTAACCTACAGATTAGAAGATGAGTAGCAGATAAATATAAAGCTCTATATTTTCTGACTGAATTAAAATGGATTTATACAAAGTTAATATACAGAGTTTATGTTTATTGAAACTTTGAAACATATGGAGCCTTACCAAAAAACAAGGATTGGTTTTAAAGACAGCCTAAGTGCAGGTCTAGCCTAAAACTAATAGAGTCATCACAAATAATATAAAGCTAAAAATAATTAATGCATAAATAGCATTAAATGGCATCAGTAGACTACTAAAAATAAGATCCCGGAGTATATTAACGTTTGTCAGCAAAGGAATAACGCCTGTCTTAGGGGCAGTGTGGTATACTGGGGGAAAAATTACGGAATAAAGACAACGTATATATATTCTAACTCAGAGACAGCAACTTTGAGCATGTTACTGAACCTTTTTATGTAAAAAATTAATAAACAGACTTCAGTTAAATAGAGTCAGGAGGCCAGAAGGGGGAGAGTTCAAGCCCTGCAATGATAGCAGAGCCCAAAAGGACAAAGAAAAACTCCTCTTCTTCCCTGGCAAGGACTCAGCCAATGAAAACCATGGACTCTTTTTTTATTGTAGCCCTCCCAGCTTCTTTTTCCCCTTCCCTTGCTGTGTGGGGACTTGCATGTGGCTCACCATGATTGTAGACCATGCTGTAATTCTCTGTTGATCCCTCCAACAAAAAATATCTTTGCTGGAGAATAATCTGGCAGTCTAGTTATTTTACATCAACATTTTGGTGGCCCATACAGTGACCAGGGAAGATTCCCAACAGCTCCAGGGCTGGTGAGCAAATGGGTGCAGTTACCCACAGTTGAGCCCATTGTCACTCTACAGCTTTTCTCTCCAACTCTAGAATTTGAAGGTAAGTCTTTCTCCTGGATCTGAGCTCATGCCCTCCTTGTGTTTGAAGCCATCTATGCTTTAGTTAGCATCTTTTTTAAGGTTTTGTCTTTCTGGTTAAGGCGTTGTTCTATATGTGAGTACTTGTTTGTCACTTGGGTCCAATTTTGAGGTCAGACTCTTACAAATGAATCTTGCTGAAAATGCCTTCAGCCCAGTTCCTTTGGGAATAGGGGCTGCTTCTCTGAAACTCTACAGGTTTTTCAGTCTTTGGCTTATTTGTTTGGAAGGGGCTGTTCTCTGGAACCTGGCTGAAAAGCCTTCAGCCTGGATCTTCTACAACCAAGCTGTCTCCTTAGAACTGTCTGGTGTTAGGCCTGCAGGCTGTTTGAATGAGCTGTTTGAGCTGTTTAAAAATTGTTCTTTTACTCTAGAGAAAAACTTCTGAAACATGAGATCCCAGTTATCTAAATATTTTGAGGGCATCACCCCTACAGAAAATCCAGCCCATTTTATGTTTTAAAACTATACTTTTTCCTTATTCACATTTCTAACTAAATCGGCTGACTTGACCAAAGGCAATTTAGAATATCAATGAGGAACTTTTGAAATCCCCAAACATAATAATTTCCTTAAAACTGAATTGGACTACCATAGCTCAAAAATTTCCAACACTGAGTGGAGTGCTTATTTTTCTTTTTTTGGTCACGCCACACTGCATGTGGGATCTTAGTTTCCCAACTAGGGATCGAACCTGGGCCCCCTGCAGTGGAAACACGGAGTCTTAACCACTGAACCTCCAGGGAAGCCCCTGGAATGCTTATTTTGATTGGTATTCCAACATTATCAGAAGTCTAAAATTGCATCTCTGCAAAATAAGATTTTAAGTTTCACTGAGTCAAACAAACAATTATATAAAGATTAAATGGCTCCATAAGCCTCAGGCTCTTCTTCCTTGATTTCTTTGTCTCAGGTTTTTCCTGTGGTGCCATTTTTCTCCTTCCCTTATATGTCACCCACACCTCGTCTATACCCTCAGTTCCCACATACTAATTCTCTCTCCAAACTTCCCCTTTTTCTGAAACCCTCTTCACTCCCTTTTCTTCAGAACTTGTCAGAACATGTCCCTTTAAAACTAGGCCTTCTGAGGATCCAGAGGCTAACCTCTTAATTTCTTATATTCTGTGGACTAAAGCTGAACTGCAAGCCATAGTCAAAGATTTTCCCAAAGTAACCAAAGATTCTCACATCTTTGCTGAGGAATTTAATATAGTCATTCAAACCTATCAACCTGGTTTCTCTGACTTATATCAGCCAGTTCATATGCTTGTTAGTGAAGGCCAGGCCAAGCATTAGATTAAAAAACTACTGGGAAAATCCTGAAAGATCTCTATAATTAGAACCAGGAGACTAGCCTACTAACTTATTATATGATCAGGCTTAATCAATCACTAGGTGACTTCATTGAGTAATTCCTAGGGCTTTTTTTGAGCCTATTGATTGAAACAGAATTCAAGCTTGCACACAAAAATCTGGTGAATCTGTTCATGACTATTACTATCAACTTTAGATTGTTTTTAAAGAAAATTCTGGTCTTCCTTCAGGTGTTAATTCCACCCAGGTAACTTTTAACTCTATGTTTATGAATGGACTAAAACAGAACATTTTCTTCTATTGAAAAGGATGAGGATGAAATGGGAAACAATGTCCACTCCTTTTTACTTGAATGAGACCGCAATAAGTTTCCATCTGTGCAGTTTTCCCCAACATTTTGATCAAAAGGGAGAAATGTAAAAAATTAATAAACAGAAATCTCTATTAAATAGAGTTGGGAGACCAGAAGGGGGAGCTCTCACAGCCTGCAATGACAGCAGAGTCCAACAGGAAGAAAAAAAAAGACTTCTTTTCTGTCAAGGACTCATCCATGGAAAGCTATGGACTCTGTTTACCATAGCCCTCCCAGCTTCCTTTTCCCCTCTATAAAAGCATTCTCCTTCCCTTGCTGTGTGGGGACTTGCACATGGCTTGCCATGGTTGCAGACCCCAAATTTCAATTCTCTGGTGATCTCAAATAAACCCATCTTTGCTGGAGAATTATCTTGTCGCTATTTGTTTTAGGTCAACACTGAACTTCAATTTATGTACGCAGTTCTCCTAACATTAGGTAAAACAATAGCTATTAAACCGGCTAGTTCTTTTTATATAAGCAGATTATATCGTTTATCTAAATCATAACACAAAAACACCCAAGGGGAAAAAAAGAATATCTAAAAAACTTGAATTTGTGACCAGTTAGAATTAGAATGCAGCTGCCTCTTGGAGACAACCAGATAGACAACAACTTGTCCAGCTGTTTGGGCAACTCAATGGCACAAGGATATTCATACATGCCACTTTTGATTTGGTCTACTTCTTGAAATTTGACTCTATGGATGTTTCTTTTGTTTTGTAAGATGAGGGAGAATACTAGCTAGAGTAAACACTATGGAAAAAAGAAAAAAACTTTGAAAAATATTCTGCAACTTTATCCAAAAGGATATAGAGACCTGGCTCACAAGATATATGAGGGTGACCCTAAACCAATGAAAGCCATAATCAAGAAACCATTTCCAGGTAACTGAGCTGGAAAGACACAGTGATCTTTTATGCCATATTTATGTAGCTAAATATAATCATCATCAGTGGGAAGTAAAAAACAGTTTGGGGGAGGAGATGAACAGAATTAAAGAAACACATGGGCATATTTTTTACTGATTTATTGCCATCATGCAGATGGTCTAGGATGAATCACAACAAAACATTTGTAGCATACCCTTGAAGCCTTAGAGGTTTTCTTTTTTTTCCCCACCACTTTGATAATTAATTGTTCATTTCCTTCATGGAAGATAAATGAATATGAATATTCAAATAATAGTTCCATGGATAGCATTATAAATCCTCGTATTAGTGTTATGTTTATTTGAATTCTCTTGTCTGAAAGTCAATGTCAACAGAAATAAAGTATTCTTAATAAATTAAATTTAAAATTGAAATTTTAACTATTGTAGAAATAGTAATTTCAAAGGGAATTATAATAAACACACACAATGTTAAATATAAATGATAGCATATATATATACATATATATATATATATATATATATACACACATACACATAGTTTTCCATCTAACGTGACATGAACTGAAAGCAAAGTAGTATTAGGTGTTTGTTTGTTTGTTTGTTTTGGTATAATAATGTAGATACTGTAATTGAGATTTTCTTTCCAGGAAAAGAAAATCTGGGAATAATGTAAAATTCCAAGCAAGAGAGATGCTTCACTCTTTTTTATTAAAAGTTTTCTTCTAAAATCACTTAAGAAAAATGTTATTGTTTTCTCCAAAACATAGAGTATATTAAATTAAAGGTAATAGGCTGCTTGTGTAAATAAATTAGTATTTATGTATAAAGAGATACTCTCTTGAAACAGTATAACGTTAATGCATAGATTTGCATTTCTGTGATTCTTTTGCAAATTGGTGACTCCAAATTCTGATGACTTTCTCATATTTCTGGGAGGAAAAAAATTACTGGACATAATTTAAGAGATTTTCCTGAATGCTTTCTGTTTAATATTGTTTTGTATGATTCTGTCATAGATTGAGGTCTAAAATATATTCTGAGTTACTTAATTTTTTTTCTTGTACAGCATTATAATCCAACATCTGTGTACATGACAAAATGATCACCACTACAATTCTAGTTACCATCCATCACCATATGGCCGACCTCCTTCACTCATTCATCCACACCCCCAACCACCTTTCCATCTGGTAATCACCAATCTGATCTCTGTATCTATAAATTTGTTTTTGTTTATTTTGTTTGTATTTTATTTGTTTTGTTTTACATTTCACATGAGTCATATACATTATTTGTCTTGCTCTGACTTATTTCACTTAACATAATACCTTCAAGGTCCATCCATATTGTAGCAAATGGCAGGATTTCATTCTTTTTTGTGGCCAATTAGTATTCCATTGTGTATATATATGAGCTACTAAATTTTTGATTGAAATCTTATTCTCTCAGGTAAACATGCATTTGTTTATATTGTAAATATATGGTTTGTAAATCATATTGAAAAGCTGTTTGTAAAACACTGTCTCCTTTGTTCTAATTGAATGAATAACTAATTCTTACTAAATCATTTAATGGAGGATTAAGTACAAAAAGAGGAGGAAAAACTTTGAAATGTGCCAAATAGCCAAGACACCGGTTTCTCTCTGGAAAAGACAATCAAGAAAGGCAATGGAAAAAAAAAAAAAGAAAGAAAGGCAATGGAGATTGTGCTAGTTCAGAAATACCTAACTAACCACTCTATTATTCATCCAGCTACCATAAGGAACAACACAAAGCAGGGAAACAGAAAGACTAAGTAATCTCTAAGCTTAAAACTAATGAAACCTGCAATTAAGCCTTTATCACTAAGAGGGGGTCAAACTTGTTGGCTGCACACTTAATATAGAGGCATGGGAAAAAATGGAATTTGTTTTAGGTTAATCAATGATAATACTCTGGGATATTCTCAAGTGTAACTATAAGAACTATTCATTATCAGATTTTTCCTGCAATTTATATTTTCAAATTCAGTAGTTACTACAAATAATGAACCTATGTGCACACATAGGCACACATTCTTACACATATACAAGCATCTGTTGTCTACCTGCATCTCTGTTCTAATTTTTCATAAGCAATTCAACCATGATATGTTCAAATAGACCTTATTATCCATATTGTTTGTCTTTTATATGTATTCCATATCTGGAGAAGGGAATCAGCATGTAATCAGTTGTCAGAATTATCATGCTTGAAGTCTTCTGAGCTTCATATATGTTACAGGCTGCATTATACCCGCCAAAATTCATATGTTGAAGCCTTAAACTCCAGTACCCCAGAATGTGACTGTATTTGGAGATGGGGCCTTTTAAGAGGTGATTACATTAAAACGAGGCCCGTGGGATGGGGTCTAATCCAATATGACTGGTGTCCTTATAAGAAGGAGAAAGGCCTCAGGAGAAACCAAACTTGCTGACACCTTGATCTTGGACTTCTAGCCTTCAGAACTATTTTTTGTTAAGTCACCCAGTCTGTGGTATTTTGTTATGGCAGCTTGTACAAACCAAATAGATTACCCTTATCCCTGATATTTAATCTTATCCTTTAAAACCATCCTTTCCTTTCTAAGTGCCACAGTCACTGTCCTATTATGTGTCTTCCTCACTGGACATCTGGGTCACAAATGTCATTTATTGGCTTTCTTGCCTTGACCACCACTTATCTCATGCTGTCATAGTTATCTTTCTATGGTACATGTTTTCTTATTCATTCGTAATAAAAATATTTCAATAATTCCTCATCTACTGTGAAAACAAAGTGTCTTAACACAACAGGAGGACTCCCCCTCGTTATTATTGTCAGTCATGTGGTACATCCAGCCTTGAACTTAAGTTCCAGATATAATCATCAGAGTATACACATCATTTGAGACACTTATTAAAACCAGAATTCCCATGCTCCTTCTCTGGAGAATCTGCTTCATTAAGCCTGCATCGTGTCTTGGGGATCTGTTTTATTAACAAATCTCCCAGGTGATTCTTATTAGCAGCCAAGTTTATAAGCCATAAAGTATAATATATTCTTGTAGTCTTTCCCCAAGACATGCACTTCACTGAGACTTATGGTACTTTACATTTTCTAAATTTAATTGGTCCTTACTGAGGAGTAAAATTGTTTCTTATTTCAAACCAAAGAGAGCTTAATACAGTTACTTAGATGTTACAGGAACATCCTTATTATGGCAGTAGCAAAACTGCATTAAAATTGCTAAACATTATAGTTGCTGTGTAAATGTCCTCATAATTTGATTTGGAGGGATGTGGTTAGCAAAGAAGATTAATTAGCAAGGACACTGCATGGAGGTAAAAGAAGTAAGAAAAGAATGGGGCGTTCTCTGGAAAGAATCTATTACAATAGCAAAATATTTTCAACAGTTCAAATTCTAAGTAGAATTTGTTACATTCTAAGTAGACATCCCTCATGGTTATTATTTTGTGAAACTTGCTTTAAGTCTGTTGGTAAATAGTAAACTCTCATGAGAGTGCTTGTTACTTTAGCTTAGCTTTAGAAACTTCAATGTAAAGAGCATAGTGTCGACAAGCTTTCTCTCCTAAACATTATCTTCCTTTAACAGAAAAGAAAAAAAAGGTTGCATCTTGCCTCCTCATGTTAAATCTTGAAAAGTCATTCTCGCAACCAAAAATGTTAGAAAAGTATAAGAAAAGGCAAAAATCCTATTAATTTCTAAAAAAGTCTCAGGAATCCAAATTTAATATTCAAGAAAGTTAAACTGGAATATAGATCCTCACAACTACAGTAAATAGTAAGAAAACTGTGAAGTATGTTTGCAGTGTTGAACTTGCTGAATTATAGTCCAGTGACCCGCCAAGAGAAGGACATTTCTCAGCCTGCGTCTCAAAATAAGACATGTGGAGATGACGCTGCAGCCCTGCAACCTGCAACCGCTGCTGGTCCAAGAAGTAGACTGGAAGTCAGTCTGTAGCCTGGAACCTAGAGGCTGAAAGCCAGAGGTTAGAAGTTGGAGACTAGCCAACCTGCAGGCCATAGATGATTAATATCACTCTCCTTGATTTAAGCCACTGAATTTAAGGCTCTAAGTTTTGCCACAGCTCTTACTGTGGAAATAACTCACTAATTCTCTCTCTCTATCTCTCTTTCTTTCGCTGTTTCTATCTAATGCTTAGTTGAGTTTCTTTAGACTTGACTTGGTATAATTTTTACCAATGAGTGTATAAGTAAGTGTACTGGCTGGAAAGATTATTTACAAACCATGCTTAGTTGAACTTTAGGAAAATCCTCTGGGGAAAAAAATAATCCAGTGAACATTGGGGAAATGTAATTTACAAATACAGACACATATGTGTTTGTGTTTATATGTCTGGGATTATATATAAAACATATAAATACATTTTAAAACTCATACAAAATTTATTGGTGTACATTTTTTGTATTTCTTTTTGTCAAAAGGAAAAATTAAGCCCACATTGAATTTGTTTCAATTTAGAATGGTTAAAAAAACAAATTAGAGGTTTTGTATTTTTTTGGGTTGTTTGATTTTGTTTTGTCAGATATCAACATATGCCTAAAAAATGCTATGCTGTGTAGCCTCACCATTTTGTTTTTTAATGGGAAAGTCAGTTATGCCAGTAATAACCAAATTCTAAAATTTTTGAGAGAGTCTTATGAAAATGTAGTGGCTCATTTTTAAATTATCAACAAGTGAGAAGCAGATTTCCCTTTAAATGGGTCTGCCCACTAGAAGAGAACAAAACTTCACTGCTCTGGCGCACACCAAGCTTGTTGGTATAATATCCATGCCTTTGATATCCTTAATTAAACAATGGTGCACTGCAGTCAAATATGATCACTCGTGGCACCTCTGTCGTAGGCCATGCACCTCCCAAGAGAAAACTTATGCACCTTTAAAATGTTCTGTTTTGATCCTAAGGTTCAGAGACTATAAAGAATTGGGGCTGATTTGGGGCTGGTGTTACTGTCGTCTTTTCCTTCATGGCTCATTATACACAATAAACAGGCCTGGTATTAGAGGGAACGGAGTGACAGAGGACCATTTATAATCCTGAAAGAGGATATCCCCAAACAAAGGTGATGGCCGTGGATATGGTCCACCATTTAGTAGAAGTAAAGGAGTTAAAAGTGGAGGATCAATTCCTGCCGGTAGAGGTGGCGCTGGTTGAGCTCATGGTGGGCATGGCCCTTCGCCTGCCCATGGATACGGTGGAGGAAAGCCTGGAATTTATGAGCAAACTATGTGTCCATGATCTTGGGTTTGAAGCTGGAATTTTGTTCCAAGGTGCTTGGAAATTTATTCCAATTTTTGCAGCTTGTCTTGAGTCTGCAAAGGATTTGGTTAAATTATGCCGATTGCCTTAGCTAACATAGTAGATGTTTGCATGCTAAAGCAACTCTTCACACATTTCATTGTACCTGATTTTCTCAGAATAGTTTTGTCTGTTTGCTTTTTACTTTTTTCCCCAGCTCTATTGAGGGATGAGTAACAAATAAAAATTATATAAATGTATATTTAGCTTGGAAAACGTGATTTTTTAAAGGCATACAATGTGATGATGTAATATAAGTATACGTGGTGAAATGATGACCACAGTCATTTTAGTTAACACATTCATCTCCTTACATAGTTATCTTGTGTGTGTGTGTGTGTGTGTACATTTAAAATCTACTCTCTTAGCAACTTTCAAGTATACAGTATAATATTATTAACTATAATCACCATGCTGTACATGAGGTTTCCAGAACTTATTCATCTTACAGCTCGAAGCTTGTATCTTTTGACCTACATCTTCCCATTTCTCACAAACCCCAGTCCCTGGCAACCACCATTGTACTCTCTGTAGTTTGTTGATACATGTATATGAGAGTAAAAGATACAATTTAAATGTTCTCTTCTTAAACTTAAAAATGTCCGTTTTGTTTTTCAAATATTTTATATGTGTGCCTTACTTTGATATATTAAGAAATCCAGTTAGGTTGAAAATTTATACATACAGGTATATAATGGATACTCTTCAATGAAAACTTTAAAATTCAAAAAATTTTAAACTAATAAATGTAATATCTATATATAAGCACACAGACATCCATTTGTACAGCTGGAACTCTCCAAACATGATGGCCTGACTGATATTCTTAAGTGTAATAAAAACAAATTATTTTAAAGCATTCTAAAGATTCTTAAAAATAATGCTTAATTTTATTCATTTTATGGTGAACAAATAACATTTAGCCAATAAATTATAAACTCATATAAATCATGTTTTACCTGCGGTTGATGCAAAGGCAGTACATTTTTCAGTTTGTAGAATTTCGGTACTCTTTGGGCTGAAAATGAGAATAGGAATTAGGTTGTGTGAATAGACTTTCATGAAAAAAGAAATCTTTTTTTTTTTTTTTTTATGTTTTATCTGGATAGTTGTCAAAACAGATTTCCCCCCTTGTTTTGCACTACAGTTTGTAGATATTTGTACTACAAACTATGAGACAATAGTAGAGACAACCAATTCTTTGGTACTCACTTATTTCATTTAAAAAATGGTGCTACAACATGACCTCTGGACCGTTTCCAGTTTCAAAATTATACTAAGAGTTTGACAAACATAAATTTGTATACCTTCATCAAAATTACAAATTTGGAAGAATAAGTCTAGGAGCCTATTTCAAAACAGACACATTAAAATAACTGTTATTCGTTTGATTTATATGAAGATCTAGAACATGTAACCTGGTTCTAATCCCAAGTGTTACTAAACATTTGCACACAATTATAACAAGTAGCCATCTTAATAGTTATGCCAGGTTCAATAATGTTTAGTATTGTTTTCTGTTCACCAAAGATTTTGCTAAGTATGTACAGCATGGAGAGAAAGGCATGTGCTTTGGTGAAGAAGATTCTATTTTAGAAGACTAGGTAATAGAAAAAAAACATTTATTGACCAAATAGATGACTATATTAATATTATTTTCTGTTTCTAAATGTCACTGATTTGGGGAATTATTTCTTTTTTATTAGCTGACTATATATTAGTCAGCATAATTTTGTTTTCTATCAAGTTTGCCTTCATCACTCAAAATGCTATGCATAAAGTTCCTGAATTCATTTTCTCTTGCACTGTTTGATATATTATTTTGTTTCTTGGACTGTTTCTAACAACTAAAAAATGAAAGCAACCAATCACATAAAGACAACCTTCATCAAAATGTCACACTTACAGACTCTGCTGAATGATGATACTGGGAAAGCAAACCAGGATTGCTCATGAATGCAAAACTGTCATTACTTTCAGTCCTAATACTTTCTACTCTTAATTTATTTCCTTATCTAATGTTAACATTGGTGTTTGCGTAATTCTTTTCGTCATATATACCAATATATAACCCTGCCATGTTGGTGTGTGATTGTATTCATAACTTATATGGAACCATATTAAGTGTATTATGAACTCAGTGGTCTAATAGTATCCCTACAACATTCAACATGGTTGCATTTTCCCTACTTACAGGAGATTAACATAGCGTTGTCTGCAGAAATACTGGAATGAATGAGCAGTCTGGAAAAAGTGTAATTTAGGAAAAATATAAACGTGCCATTCTCCATGTGCTTCAAACAATAGTAAGAAATTTAGAAGATTAAAACATGAAAGAACAAAGTGTAATTTTTTTGGTAATAGTATAAATATAACATTTGAAGATACGGAGGTGATTAAATATGTGTAGAAACAATCTTCATTTGGCTTTACTTCCTTTGCCTGTGTATGTTTCCTCTTTTCTAGCTACTCAACTTCTCACTATAATCAAGATTTAGTAATTTATGATTTGGGTCATAAGTAATTCAAAATTATAATTTTTTTTTTTTACAATTTTACAAACATACTCATTGTAATTAGTGAACTTATCTAAACCACATTGAGACAATACTAGCTTCCTTTAAATATCTGATATTTTAAGTAAATTTTGATAGAAATTACTATAAACTGTTATCTGAAAGAGTTTTGACTTGGAATATCTCCAAATTTGTTTATATTAGCTATTCAAACAGACATAAAATATAAATACATTCAATTTACCTCTTTTTTCCAAATTTTGTTTGTCTACCAACTAGATTATGAAAAGCTACATTTATTTCAATCTTTGTTTAAAGGATTTTCATTGGGGATTTAGTGTTATCCCATGACTTTTGAACGGGAGCAGAATTTGCCACCTCCAAATATACTTCTTTGGCATACGGATTGTCTTGAGCTGGTTCTATTTAAGAAATAGGAGAAGCTCTGAAATCAAAGTAGAAGTTATTCTTTTACAAGAGACTTTTACATTTATAAGGGTCATGTCTGTTTGGAAGGGTGTCTCCCTCTCTGTACCAGGGAGAGGAGGATAACTAAATCTGTAGAAACTCTTATCAGTGGAGAAGATATGAACTTAAATCTGCATAACAGCCTTACCCTTCTTTACTGTGAGTTTCCTCCCTTCACTGGCCTTCACTGTCCCCGCATCTCCAACGTCTCTTGTCTTCAGTTGGAGATGGTATTCAAGGTGATAACTTGTGTCATTTTGAAGAGTTACTCAGTTTTTCTGGGTATCTCTCATGTATACGGAAGGTATACATGTTACTAAACTTATGTTTGTTTTCCCCCAGTTACTCTGTCTTTTGTTACAGGGGGCGTCTCTGTGAAGTACCTAGAATGGTAGAAGGAAAATTATCCTCCCGCCCCCCACTACACTTTCAGTAGCCAGGTTATTAGTGTTACCAGAAGCGTTAGCACTTCATCTTATATTTTGAGGAGAGCAAAAGGAGTGTAATGAAAGAGTTGTTGAAGAAACACAATAGTAACAACAAAATAGAATCTAGAGTGAGAAGACCTGGAGTGTTAGCAGACCAGCCACTTGCTAATGCGATGGTTTTTCTCATTAAACCAGAAGTTTTTTTTTTTTAATTTTATTTATTTAGTTTTGGCTGTGTTGGGTCTTCGTTTCTGTGCGAGGGCTTTCTCTAGTTGTGGCAAGTGGGGGCCCCTCTTCATCGCGGTGCGCGGGTCTCTCACTATCGCGGCCTCTCTTGTTGCGGAGCACAGGCTCCAGACGCGCAGGCTCAGTAATTGTGGCTCACGGGCCTAGTCGCTCCGCGGCATGTGGGATCTTCCCAGACCAGGGCTCGAACCCGTGTCCCCTGCATTGGCAGGCAGATTCTCAACCACTGTGCCACGAGGGAAGCCCCCAGAAGTTTTTTTATCAGTAAAATGTGAACGGTTATAAGATCTTCCCTTACTATACATATATATCAAATACATAATATGTTATGTCTACTCTATTGACTAAGATTTTCAAAGGTAATATGTCTCAGGGGTAAATATTTGTGAAGTGATTTTAAAATATTATCTTGGTGATTTTTATTTCATTTATGTGTATTTCATTATACAGTCTCTGAACATATTCATGTCTTATTAAATTTCAAATAAGATCTTCATCTCTAATACCATTTTACAAGAAAGGATGTAAAATTTCTATTCAATTAATTATGTCAACTTAATCTCAATAAGCCTTTATTCAGCTCAAGGAGCCAAACTGTGTCTAAAGTCTTTTTCTTACAAATGAGCACATTTACTATTTCCTCCATTTCCCCCTGCTGTTTCTTTTCAATATAGTTAAATGTCCCCAGTCAATCACAGTTAAATAATTTCCTCCTAAAGTAGTCAGTATCAATCAATTATGATAAATTAAGACTGACAAGGGATAAACCAAGGATTGATGTATGGGCAAATTGAAACAGAAGTCTTAAATGGGAAGGAAGTAGTTACAAGGAGCAGAAAGTAACCCTTTATAATTTAAAAAAAACACAATATTTCATTATAAAAGATCATTTCAATTATATATATGCATGTGTATGTGTGTGTATTTGCACACATGCAAATACAGTTATTTTTCAATCCTCAAAATACTTCCAGCCTGCTATACTGGTATAACTTTAAAGTCAATAGGATATAAGCTTTGCTTCTTTCCATTTCCTCTAAAATATATCCACTTATTGCAATTACTTGCATCTGTTCTTTCGTAGATGGAAAAATTAATCATTCTATCTAAGAAAGAAATGGAAAATTTTATTTGAGCCAAACTGAGGATTAAAACCCAGGAACAGCCTCTCAGAAAGCTCTGAGAATTGTTCCAATTGTTAGAAGTCAAGGCAGAGACATATAAGTTTTTGAGACAGGGGGCTGTACATTAAATGACATATAATTGATAGTTTACACAATCCAGATAAAGCCTACAAAGTGAGTAGTGGGTCATGGGTCATCATGGCCCCTTACAAGATTAAGAAGGAATGTTATCTTTTAAGGAGTTGTCTTGGTGCTAGGAGAATGTTTCTCTTTATGGTTGAGCAGGTATTTCTACCCATGGGGAGGTTTGGTCGATGCACAATGCAGATACACAATGCACAGTAAAGGCGGGAGAGGAGGCCAAATGGTAGAGAAAATTTTTTATGTTTAATTTTTTTTTTGTCTTGCCCCAAATTAAGAATTTTATTTCACACTTTTGTCCTCTCTTACATACTTAACAAATAACCTTAGACTTGGACTAATTTCTTGTCTTTTTTCTTATGGTTTCTTCTCAATGAGAAATCAGTCTTCAAAACATATTGCACATTTATGCAAAAGATCTTAATTTCAACACCAAACATATTTTACAGTCAAATAAACACTATCATCTTTTCTTTCTCCAATATGAGAAAAAATTTACCAAATGAGTAAGTCAAAATTAGTTGCATATATAATGTGTTTTCAGAAGCGCATTTTACAAATTATGTTACTTCCTTGTACAAATAATGGTGAAATTTAGTTGAATGATAGAAGAGTCAAACATAATTATAACTGATGGATTTTATACTATGAGTAGTGATAAAGCATGGATGTTAGTATGGAGGAGTGGTTTCTAAAAGTATAATTGGTCTTTGTCTTAAATTTGGTCCAACAATCATATAACTTCATTAGAGATACTGAATAGGTACTGACAACATGACACCTGCAAACAGGTAATCTGCATAACATGATAATGATACCAAACCTTATTGCTAAGGAAATAAAGTAAATGTCTGAAGTTTTTTAAAGAAACAATTTTGTAAGTATAGTATAGATTAGCTGTGATTTAGCAATGAGCTAAGAAAGACTGAAAGGTTTTAGTATACACTGCTAAATATGTCATCAATGTACTGTGAGTACACAAATATGATTTTTATTCCTTTTAGTACTAGCTGAAATGTTTTTTAATAATGGCAATAGTTTATATGTTAATGTTTATATTTTCAAAAGACTGAATTTTAGGTGTATTTTCTGAAATAATCTTCCTTAAAATGCTGTTAGAAATTATTAACATCCTTTTAAAAATGAGTGAACTACATCTCAGTAAGCTTGTGTCTTCCTCTTGATCTCACTGCTAATAATCTTTTCCGAAAAATTGCAAGATTTTGCCAATTTACGTTGACAGAAATCTGGAAAACACATATAGGAATAGAGTCTAAAGGTCGTGATTTAGAACGGAAGGAACATACTATTGTTTCGGAATAACTTTATTGATAGGGATTCACTAACCAGAGTCTGGGGTTATTGTGTTAACTTGAATGACTTTAGAGTGATTGATTGAAACTTGGGCCCAAACAGTAACTTAAAATAAGTGAAGTTGAAATGTCAGAACTTCCTTGATGTATCCTAGAGAAAAGTATTCCCTGGTCCAGGCCCCTTTCTGTGCAAGGGGCTCTTCTACTTGGCTGTATGACAAAGCAGATGAGATTGGTGCTTGAAGTGTCTATGGCAAATAGGGATGTTTGTGGAGACTTTGGCAGGTCCCTGTTGAAGAATCACAGTAAAACATTTAGGATTTTAGAGCAATTACTCTTTGAGACCCAAGTTTCAAAAGAGACTGCTTGAGGGTGTGCCAAGAAGTTACCATGTGACCTAAGCACCTAAGATTCGGTAACTTTGGCCTCATGGAAAATTTACCAGTTGACTGAAGCAATATCCTGGGGAATGAAAAGTGTTTTCAACAAATGATGCTGAGACAATTAGATAACCATGAACAAAAAAAAATTAGTTTAGACCCATATTCCACACCATAAGGAATGTCAATTCAAAATGGATCATAAAGATAAAAACATAAAACTTTTAGAAGAAAAATTGAGATATTCCTGACCCTGGATTAAGAGTTTTTAGATACAACACCAAAAGCACAATGCATAAAGGAAAAATAATAATAAATTAGATTTGATCAAAATTAAAAACTTGGTTCTTTCAAAGGACACCAATAAGGACCTGAAAAACAAGCCACACGCTGAGAAGAACTATTTTTAAAGTCTTTGTTTAGTCGGATTGGGCTGGTATAACAGAATACCATAGAGTGGGTGGTTTATAATTAAAAGAAATTTATTTCTTACTGTTCTGAAGGCTGGAAGTCCAAGGTCAAGGCATAGGCAGGTTTAGTCTACAGTGAGGGCCTACTTCCTGGTTCATAGGTGGCTTTCTCTTCACTGTGTCTTCACTTGTTGGAAAGGGCAAAAAAGCTCTCTGAGGTCTCTTTTATAAGGACACTAATTTCATTCATTAAGCTCCATCCTCATAACCTAAACACCCTTCAAATGCCCCACTTCCAAATACCATCAAATTGGGCACTAGCATTTAGCATATGAACTTGAGGGATTGTCATAAATATTTAGCCTATAGCATAGGTATCCTAGGTTCCTGGGGTGATTCTGTCTGTAAAGGATGGCAGCAAAATGTCACAAGGAATAGAATGTTAGCAACTTCTTCCACAATCATGACAAAGGATGCTTAAGAAACACAACTCAAATTATTTTTTGAAATAGCCACAGCTTCCCAAGTAACTTCCAAGTTCATACGCAAAGGAAATCACTTCTTTTGCATTTATTCTTATAAGATCTGTATGCAATCTGAATCTGAAATAAATATCAATAAATGTTCATACTTTATGGACTTATTAAAAACTCAAAATAATGATTGCTTCATAAAATCATGCACAATAAATAAGGCTTTGTCAGACAGAATCTGGAATTAACTTGACATGATGTAACTAAAATGTTTAAGTGAATACTGATTGTTATCTCAATATAAGATCAAAAATTAGCACAGGGGCTTCCCTGGTGGCTCAGTGGTTGAGAATCTGCCTGCCAATGCAGGGGACACGGGTTCGAGCCCTGGTCTGGGAAGATCCCACATGCCGCGGAGCAACTGGGCCCGTGAGCCACAACTACTGAGCCTGCGCGTCTGGAGCCTATGCTCCGCAACAAGAGAGGCCGCGATAGTGAGAGGCCCGCGCACTGCGATGAAGAGTGACCCTCACTCGCCGCAACTAGAGAAAGCCCTTGCACAGAAACGAAGACCCAACACAGCCAAAAATAAATAAATAAATAAATATTAAAAAAAAAAAATTAGCACAGATACAAGTTTTTTTATAGTACAGCTTTACATTATCATGACATTCTCACATATATGATTTATCCACTACATAGTATGAGAAACATGAAATATAATAATGGTTAAAGTGAGACCCTTCTAACTAAAAATATTTTAAGGTCATTTTTTTTCTTTTTTTCTTGGTAAACTAACCTCAAAGATTTCAGATATTTCCATTGTGGCTATTTGCTCCAATTGACAAAAAAAGCATTGCTATTTCTTACGAATTTTTCCACCTTTTCAAGGTGAAAAACTTAGTGGACATTGGACTCATTTCAGGCTCAGTGCCTGTTTTAGAAGTGAGACAATTTAACAATCACTCCTGTCTGGCTTCTCTGTGACAGACTCAGAGTGAAATCAGTGCTGAATGACCAGAGAACTTAAAGCCAAGCTGGCAGCAGCAATCTAGTGGGCCGAGATGAGGACAGCATGTGTTCTTTCAGACCTTCCTTGCCAGCTGTGTGGAAGCATACTTCCTGTGGTTTGCTGTTATCCCCAAAGCCTTTTAAAAGTGTGACTATAGGACTACAATGAGTTGAAACCTTCTATTTGAACTGATGTCTTGGAAACTTGTCTATACCAAATTTGGATCATATTTTTTCCAGCTTTCAAAAGGAGCAAATTAACCAAAGATATTTTATTTTATTTATACTATATTGTTAATGCTTAAGGAGGTTTGGATTCTCTATACTGGCCATATTTAAGCATCGTTCTCCATATGACTAGTGAATCACTTTTATCATAGAAGGTAAAATATGTTGGGACTATTGACAGAATCTCATTTCATGATCCACTTAATTGAAATTTGAAAATATCTCCTTTATGATTCATACCCAACAGAGGTTTATAACAGCAAAATGAAAAGAAGGAAGCAGAACTGCTATGCTGATGAATTGCTATACTTTATAGCTTCATTTGCCTAATAGAGTATAGAAATATGCCCTAATGTACATATGATATTTCTGGACTACACATAGTATACATTTTTAAACTCATTATAAGAAAAAGACTGACACTGAATTATAGAAAGCAGGTAATTTGAATAATACATATTTTGTGTGAACCATCCCAATATGTTTATAAATAATTGTATACAGCTATCATTAATAAATGCACACCTTTGCATATCTTTCAATGGAAAAATGAAACAAGTTAGGAAATAAATGCAAGCATGATTTGCCTTAAGGAAACTTGGCAAAAAAGGAAAAATCTTTTTAGAATACATATATTGATTACAATAATTTTCATAATCAAGTAATGTTTCTAGTGATAGACTTAGCATTTGAATCATGTAATTTATTTCTATGGGAATGATACTGAGGTAAAGTTTTAGATCTACATCATTGCCGAAAACAAAAAAAAACACAACCTACAATTAAATAACACTATAGTTACCCATAAAGCAAATTCATTACTTGCTCTTTTGGGAAATCTGAATTATACCATTGTATTTATTGTAACAGAATCATAGTTAAAGATGAGAATGACACAAAATCCTTCTTAAAAACAGTTGGTTGTTAAGTTTTAATTTTTTAAATATTGGAACCAGTCTCTTAGAGTTCTACCTAAGGAATAACTTGATGACAATTATCAGAATCTGAATTTTCTTTGCAACTTCTCTTTCCTCATGAAGCCAACTTAAGTGGTTGAGTGTGGTTTCACCTAATTAGAGTGAAATAGATAAGGTGTAGGGAGATAAGAAGAGAGCAGCAGCATTACCCCTCTTTAGGATATTCTGACACTGACTAAGAGGAAATGCCTATTTCCTTCATGCTTCCACCAAGTACAGGCAATGTCCAGCTAACTCACATCACAAGGGCCATGAGAGTTGATACTGTTTCCTGGTGGAAATCATGAGAGATAACATACTTTTTAAGAACAATTCAGGAAAAAACATGGTCATGTTGTAAAGTGAAAAGTTTTCAACAATCTTCAAAATAAATTGCCAGGATGGACTCACAATACTGAATGTTCATGTCTAACTTCCTTATTCCCAGAAAAATGCCTGCAAAATTTTAGAGATATAGCAAAGCAGATTTTTTGGTTGTTCTTTACGATCCTGCATTCATTTCCAGAATTTCACATGATTTACTTTGTTAATATTGTTAATACTGTTGTTTTTATTATTGTTCATTATTGTTTTTTCATTAGACAAAACATGAAATCATTATTCATACAGTGCCTATTACAGGCCTGGAACTATGCTAAGTGAAATAACCCTATAAAGTAGATACTATTTTAAATGCCTTTGTTATAGACATTGGTGTTTAAGAATAGAGGGGCATAGTAACTTGTCTAAGGCTGGCCAGTTATTAACAGTGAACCTATTAACAGTGAACCAGGATTTAATTCAGGGTCTGATCTGAGTCTGAATGTAATCACTGTGCTATATTAGGAACACTTTGTGTTCACTATTTCAGTGGCATAAATCTTGTTTCATCTGGATTTTATGATCTGGGAGAAGAAGAAACACATTAAGTACTTTAAAAATATTTATTTCTTTCCCTAAATGGGGAAAAAGTATTAGGTATAATTAAGACTATCAAATACTATTTATTTTCATAAAGCAATCTACCCGAAGAATCTTCTTTAGTTCTCAAAACCATTATGGATGCCAGTGGCAAGCAACGTCTAGAAAGAAATTTATTATATATGTGTGGAGGAACTATTGTGGCTATGCCTACATAAATGGTAGGGTTAGGGGAAAGGACAAATATAAAAGACAGAATTCTGGGCTTGGATCTGATTCTCACTACCATAACTCCCTCAGGACCTTTGAGGTTCACTGAACCCTAGTGGAGTTCACTGTTCTGCATTCAGCTGCTATTGTCTGCTTTGCTAAGGGAGAATTGGAGAAAATAATATAACCACAGTTTTTTCATATGAATTACATTATTTTGATCTTTTATGATCAATAAGCAAATCTGAAATGTATCAATTAAAAAAAGAGAATTATAATAATCACTATAAGAATACTGTTATAGACATCATTCACTTTATTTCATTGCGTCTCATTTTGGCAGAATCAAGAGAAAAATAAAATCTTAGTCCTATTATCCAATTGTCCCATTATCCAAAAAACAATTTTATATCTATTGAACAAAAAATAATGTATATCGTATATTTTCTCTCCTTCTTAAAACTTTAAAGCCAAATTTCTAAGTTTTTCACTAATATTACCTCTGGCTTCATCATGTTTTCTACCTTTAATTTCTGTTTATGCTATTTATACTATTTTTTCAGACAGTTTTTCTTTGCCTTATTTTCAGTATCAGACTTAAACCCAGCAAGAGAGGCATGTACCCTGGGTCCTGCACTTTAAAGGGCCCTATTTGGACTATCTCCCCGTTCGTGTGAGAGATCCACTGAGCAAAGGGGATGTGAACACCCATGACTCACATTTCCCTTTTAATCCCCAATCTCAGTACCTGGAAATATGGGATTTCCTTCACAAATGATCTCAAATCCATTTCCAGGGCCTATGCAGCAGACTTCCTCCCTGAGTCCATCCTATGGAACGCACATTCTACAAGCAGTGTGTGCATCATTAGGCCCAAGGGGCTGACAAAGAGCAGCTTCTTGCAGAGGGTTGGACAGAGACTGGACATTAGGTTTTGTGTGTTCACTTATGTTGTGTGAGGCTCCTTTTGGTGCAGGATAAAGCCAGGAGTAAGAATAGAAGATGTGTTGGCCAAGGGTCTGGTGTCTGGCTCTCTTTGTGCCGCCATATTTAAAGGGGGAAAACTGAGCAGTCCAAGAGTACTAATTGAATGTGTTCTTTGTTTAGTTCATAACTTTTAAATATATATAATTATATATATATGTATGTAGGTATATTTATAGGCTTCCATTTGTTCTTTTGTCCTAGTTTCCACAGATGTTAAGGAGAAGTGTACTTTTAGTTGTGTGTGTATTTTTGTAAATTTCTTTACTCCTCTACAGCATAATTTATAAATAACCAAGATTACAAAGTTACTCTGAGGAATGGTTTTGTCTCTTTTAGGAATAAAACCTTGTAATGGATTGCTTACCAACTGATATTTCATAAATCAATTTTATTTTTCAGTCATTCTTTTCTCAGTAATTATTTGATCCTTTATCTTCAAGAACAAAATTTGTTATAAATCTTTTTATGTACATATTTTTGTGTCTATCTAATTATGCATTTATCTTCTTTTTATCATAAATTTATCAATAAATCCATTAGTTAAAAATGACAACAAAATATCTTCTTTATCCTCCTGAGATTTGTATAAGTTTAGAATATTGTTTTATTAATATTTCCCTTTATAAAAGTTTGAGTCACACCCGTATTTTTTAACTCAATAAACTTAAGAGCCTAACATGTAGAACTAGTAGGAACTGAGGTGCTGAGATCCACCTGCTCTTTTTCCCTAGGGCAGTGTCCGGAAATGCTCAGGTGTTGGGGACAAGTTGCAGTTCCCTCCTTGCCTCGTTTTTTTTTTTTTAATTTTTATTGGAGTATAGTTGCTTTACAATGTTGTGTTATTTTCTACTGTACAGCAAAGTGAATCAGCTATATGTATAAATATATCCCCTCTTTTTTGCATTTCCTTCCCATTTAGGTCACCACAGAGCATTGAGTAGAGTTCCCTGTGCTATACAGTAGCTTGTCATTAGTTATCTATTTTATACATAGTATCAATAGTGTCACCTAATCTATAACAAAGGAGGCCAGAATATATAATGGAGCAAAGACAGCCTCTTCAATAAGTGGTGCTGGGAAAACTGGCCAGCTACATGTAAGAGAATGAAATTAGAACACTCCCTAACACCATACGCAAAAATAAACTCAAAATGGATTAAAGACCTAAATGTAAGACCAGACACTATAAGACTCTTAGAGGAAAACATAGGAAGAACACTCTTTGACATAAATTGCAGCAAGATCTTTTTTGACCCACCTCCTAGAGTAATGAGAATAAAAACAAAAATAAACAAATGGGACCTAATGAAACTTAAAAGCTTTTGCACAGCAAAGGAAGCCATAAACAAGAAGAAAAGACAACCCTCAGAATGGGAGAAAATATTTGCAAATGAATCAATGGACAAAGGATTAATCTCCAAAATATACAAACAGTTCATGCAGCTCAATATCAAAAAACCAACCCAATCCAAAAATGGGCGGAAGACCTAAATAGACATTTCTCCAAAGAAGATATACCGATTGCCAAAAAACACATGAAAAAATGCTCAACATCACTAATTATTAGAGAAATGCAAATCAAAACTACAGTGAGCTATCACCTCACACCAGTCAGAATGGCCATGATCAAAAAAATCTACAAACAATAAATGCTGGAGAGGGTGTAAAGAAAAGGGAACTCTCCTACACTGTCAGTGGGAATGTAAATTGATATAGTCACTGTGGAGAACAGTATGGGGGTTCCTTAAAAATCTAAAAATAGAACTATCATGTGACCCAGCAATCCCACTACTGGGATATGGGCATATGCCCAGAGAAAACCACAATTCAAAAAGATATATGCACCCCAGTGTTCATTGAAGCACTATCTACAATAGCCAGGACATGGAAACACCCTAAATGTCCATTAACAGAGAAATGGATAAAGAAGATGTGGTACATATATATAATGCACTATTACCCAGCCATAAAAAGGAACAAAATTGGGTCATTTGTAGAGACGTGGATGGACCTAGAGACTGTCATACAGAGTGAAGTAAGTTAGAAAGAGGAAAACAAGTATCATATATTAACGCATATATGTGGAATCTGAAAAAATTGGTATAGACGATCTTATTTACAAAGCAGAAATAGAGACACAGACGTAGAGAACAAATGTATGGATCTCCTTGCCTCTTGAAGGAGATGTTTCAGGATCGTGAACCTTCTCCCAGTCCCATGGAGTTGCACCAGCTGTAGAGATCCACATTTTATTCTAAAGAAAGAAATTGATGGCAAATTTTAAACCTCTCTCTCACTCAGTTGGAAATAGAGTGGCCAAACACAGAATTTAGTAGTAAAATGACCTCTTGCTATTACCAAAGGGTGACACTTTGAGAGTGGGTTTTCCTGCAGTTTTAATATTGCAATCATTGGCAATTTCATACTACAAGGTCACTCTTTTCTCTACTTCCAAGTGGATTTTCCTATTTTGTAGAGGAGACATTTTCAGAGCTGTTGTCTATTTTTAACCTGAAAATAGGCTTTTTTATCATAAAAGGTGGTAATTCTTATGTGTTGTTTCCTCGTGTGTTATAACTGAATGATTAACCTGAACCAGAACAGTTTCATAAAATTCTAACATAAATATTTCCAATTTAATATCCAAAATATATTTTACAGACTAGACATTGTATTGAACATTCTTGTTTTTGCTTGACATTTAATAATCTACCTGAAATACGGAGTTTTCAGGACCCGACATGGTCTGAAAATACAGTAATCCTAGATTAGAGAAAGACTGTTAAACTTTTACTTGGGAAAGGATACTAGTTTTAAAATTTTTGTTCTCCAAGAGTTCTTTGCTAACAAAAAATGGAGCAAAATTTAGACAGACTATGCCTTATTCTGTCATTAATTCTAAAATCATGCCAGAAAATATACAGTGTATAACCATGTATTGAAAATCAAGTATAAAATGTATAATGAATACAATATATGAGATCAGAAAAGTCACTAATGATTTTCTAAAATATTCATTTATTTAGTCTTCAGTTCTCTGCTATAATATCACAATACTATGCTATGCCAGACCAGATAAATCTTACTGATTTAAACACTAATAACTTGAAATCAAAATCATCTAATATAAGATTTTATAGTACAAATTAAGAGGGAAACGGGTGTGTTAATCTTAAAAAATACACATTTAAAATATTTTAGAAGTATGTATGTATATATGTGTATATATATATATATATATATACAAACTTACTATTATGATATGTATGGAA
The DNA here is from genome assembly GCF_028023285.1 of Balaenoptera ricei. NCBI lineage: Eukaryota > Metazoa > Chordata > Mammalia > Artiodactyla > Balaenopteridae > Balaenoptera > Balaenoptera ricei. The sequence goes on from NC_082641.1 coordinate 23,227,096, forward strand.
ATATATATAAGCATATATATATATATATATATATATATAAATATATATATATAATTATATAGTAAAGTCATTTGGTGTCACTGTTGTAAAGAACCATGAAGGTTGGGCAATGCTATTTGTCATTTAATATCTGAATGTTACTCTCATAATTCCTGGTCATTTATCAGATATTTTATAACTATATTAGTTATATTATTAATTTATGCATTATATATTATATATACATACGTACTTAACATATCAATATATATTAAAGTTTTAAAATATATTTGAAGTCACATATATAGTTAAAAAGCATGTGGATAATGTTCAGATAAGAGTTGTAAGGAAATATGGCAAAATTCTTAGATAAAATTCTCAATTTTAGAAATGATTTAAAAATTCCTTGTTGAATATTATTGCCTGTCTTTTGTAATGTTCAAATGTCACATTTACCAAACTGACCAACTCAGGACATAATAGCTTATACAAAAAATTATCTCAACTAAAGGAATAAGGGTGTTTAAGATCCATATGTAATGAGTTATGCTACACCAACTTCAAAATAGAATTACTGTCAAACATTGGTCACTATTCAGGATATGTTTATATACATATAATTAAATGTTGGATTTACAAAATAAATTTCTTCAGAGAAGTGTTCTCCCTCTTACTGGAATCTGGAAAAAAAAAAAACTGGTTAAATTTTCTGCCTGTCTCAAAGAAATTATCTTAAATTATTGGATCATGAGAAGGAAAACCAAATGTGTTTTGAAACAAGGACTTTCCAGTATTATGAATCAACTCTCTTCTGTTAAGATTTAGTTTTGATATAATAAAAGATTTTTAAGACTCAAATCTTGAACAAAACCTCTTACAAATACTACTTGCACAATTGACTGCATTAAGAAAATAAATCTAGAAAGTCAAATTTACCAGCTAAAACTGAAATATCATTTGTTATAATATTTACTTTTTCTACTTATTTATGAGTTTGTTTATTCTCCACTCTTTTGCTATAAATAATTTAAGGCAACATTTAGTGATACATAATATACATTTGAATTAGTTGAAAAAAGAGTAAAATAAGGAAGCGTATTGAATAATTTGGGGAATAAAATAACGTTATAAAATGCATATGTAAGGAGGTTATACACTTGCCAAGGATGTGCTTTGATGTAGTTGTTAGCATTCCAGCAGCAAGACAGAAATGAGAAACCTTGTCTGTGTAACAATATACAGAGTCCATAATATCAAAGCAAATTTACTTGCTCAGGAGAAATACAGGCAATCCTAAAAAACAAACAAACAAACAAAACAGAAGGAAGTTTCATCAAAGGAAATATCCCCTATTGTGTCCTAACTATAAATAACATGACTGGTTGTTTCTTTTAATGGCAGTGGATTTACCCAAGTGCATAATTCAATAGCTGTGATTATTTAGGGAAGAATCAGAAAAATATGATATGATGAAATTACTCATTTCTGTGATTGTCTGAACTATTGCACAATCGATTTCATATTATGTGGAAGAACTGATAAACAGAATAGCCTTGAAGAAATGCTCCACAAATAGACTTCTCTCAGAAGGGCCTTTGATAGATAGATATTGGGCAGGAAGGAATTTGAGATTGTATTCCCTGGCAAGTAATTGGAATAAAGCAATTCTATGCTGCCCGATAAATATTGACCTATATGTGCTAACAGACAGTCAACCTCAGAATAGAGTTGACCTTCTCTTGTGGAAATTGAATAGTCTAGCCAGGATGTATGCCTGAATGAAAAGCTGTCTGACTTTGGCTCAGTGGGTACTTGAATGAGTGCCTGTAGGCAAGGTAGAGATCTTCTGAACATAGCTTCTAACTCACCACATTGTACAGATGACTAGGGGACTGAGTATTCAGCACTCTTTTACATATAGCATACTCACAACTCTTTTAACTAGAAATGTTTTAAGTCAAGAGTAATTGTGTAGCTACCTCAGTCATTGATAATAAAACAAAATAAGTGTCCACAGAGCTCTTAGCACTGAAAAATCATTCTCTTATAATAAAACTGTTTTATCTAATACAAAAAAATGCACGTGTTATATCAAGGAATAGGTGTAAATTTAATTGCTATATGGAACCATTTTATGAAACTAGTTAAACACTGATAGCAGTCTAAAAAAATCAGTAGAAACTTCAGATTTATAGTAGTTTATTTGCTGTCCTACTGAATAGTAATGATAAAATGAGTATACTAGATGCCTGTTGAATCTATTTCTTGGATCATTAAAATATTTCATATGAATATCAGATATTTATGTGTTTTCTCTATAGTTTTAGTGCATGCAGACAATATGTATTTTAAATAATGTTATCAAATCACTTATGAAATCTTTCTTTAAAGCTGAGATTAAAGGAGATCCTTCCTTTACCCCACAGAATATATCCATTACTCTTGTCAACAGCAGATTCAAGTGATCAAACTTTCCCTGTAGTTATAGGATGAAGAGCTTGAGTAAGAATCAATTGAAAAAAAAAAATCCAGTCCCTGATGGATCCAGTGTTGAACTTTTCCCAAATATTTAAAGAATAAATTATACTCATCTTACACAAATACCTCCACTGAACTGAAAAATAAGGTACTCTTCCCAACTTATATTTGAGTCCAACGTAACTTCGATATTAAAAATTGACAAGCATATTCCACAAAACTAAAATTTGAAACAAAGTACTCATATAAAAAATATCAGCAATTCAAACAATATATAAAAAGCATAATGTGGAAAGACTACTTTACATTTATTCCAGGAAATCAAGGAGGGTTTACAGTTTTAAAATCACTACATTAACAACAACAACCAAAATGGGAGTGAGGGAGTACAATGCGATCATATCAACCAGTGAAGAAAAATCATTTGATAAAACACAACAATGTATTCATGATTTAAAGAAAACCTTTAAGTAAAGAAAGAAGAGAGGAGAAGTGTCCTGATCAGATAAGAGTTGTCTAACAAGTAGCCTATAGCAGACATAATAAGTAATGATAAAATATTGAAGCCTTTCTCCTGAGAGAAAGGGTGCTGACAGAAGGGCAGGAAGAGGATGGGCAGGGAAGCTCTTGAGTGTCAGGAGCAGCTCAGATTGCAATCAGACAGGACCCAGTGGCTGCATCCCCTACCCTCCTCCCAGTAGAAATCCCATCTCTCTAGATCTCAGGAGTTCTACTGGCCGACAAGGGTGTCCTAGATGAGAAACACCTGTGTGCCCGGGATGCCAGAGGCCCCTCCTCTTGTCCCAGACTTGTTCCTAAGGAGTCTGGGACACACCACCTATAAGGCAACCGCAGTGCTCCTGGATGCATTGCCCCATTCCACACACACCCCCCAAACCAATTTACGTTAATTCAGGGAAATTGAGGTGGGTTTAGACTTTTTAAATCAACACATTAACTACAATAAAAATGACAAGGAGCCCTGAGAAGTCAATTGAACTTGACTATCTGGAGGAAGCAAATTTGTGTGTGTCATATGTTTTCATTAAATCATAGAAAATTCACTGGTATACAAATTTTTCCACTTTGAGAAAAGTACAATATTAAATAGCTGGGTAACCAAACAGTTAGAAGATACACCTCCATTTAAGTAGAGACAAGTTTTAAGTTGTTACATTTTTTTTTTTTAATGTTGAAATAATCAGTAATAGGTTGTTGGCTTTTCTCACAATTAGACCAGAGGAATAATATCTCTTATAACTTCAAATTCTCTGTAAGGATGCTTTTCATTGCTTAAATCAACCATAAGTTTAACAGATGGTTAACTTGAAGTTTTAATACCAAGTCAATTTCTTTTTACCTACCACAGGCTTTTAGAGTACTGCAAATGCTGACTGATTAAGCTTTCTTTCTACAATGGCAAACGTGTATAACAATATGGAATATATTTCAGAATAAGTTAAATATAAGTCATACGGTATGGCAATAATGTCCTACTTTTCTTCCTACCATGTAAATTTGAAAGGTCATCCTAATCTTACACATTTATAAAAGGGTGAAGACTAAAGGACCCAGTGTGAAAATGCACAACCATCCTGAGAACCACATTCTCATTCCAAAATAACAGGGTACTTTTTATTACTGCATAGCATTGTCTCTTCACAATTATACTGGAGAACTTAGCCAAGGTAATAAAGACATAGTAAGAAATATAAGTCGTAAGAAATGGAATAAGGAAATAAAACTGTCATTATTTGCAGAGAAAATGAATGTGTACTTAGAAAACCCAAGAATCTTCAGGTAAACTCTTACAATTGTTGAAGGAATTCAGCATCCTACAAAGTTGATGTAAAAACACCAATTGTTTGGCCACATGAAAGCAACAAGCAGAAAATAATTTTAAAAGATGATACCACTTACAGTGTTACACACAAAATCAAATAAATGTAACATTGTAAGACGTCTATGTACATACACATACACAAAATTGTTGGGAGAAATTTAAGACCTGTATAAATATAGAAATATACTGTGTGCATGTACTGGAAGATACAAATTAAATACAATCACCATCACAGCAGATTTGTATGTGTGTTTGTTTTAATTGGTGACTTGATTTTAAAGTATTATATGTAAAAAGAACTAAGAATAAGAAAACCATTCGAGGAAGAGCAAATTTGGAAGAATAGCACGACCAGATATCAAGAACTATTATGAAGCTAATATAAATTTGACACCATATATGCACAAGGATAAAACCAATGAATAGAACATATAGTTCAGAAATATCTTCTTCACATATGTTCACTTAATTTATGACAGGTAATATCATAATATATTCAGGGAAGGATAGCTTTTTCAATAAATGGTGTGAGATCAACTGAATACATAAATTGGAAAAAAGTGAAACTTGACCTCTACTTCAAACCATATACGAAAATGAATTCAACATACACTGTATACCTAAATGTGAAAAGCAAAACACTAAAGCTTTCAGAAGTTAATATAGAAAAATACCGTTATGACTTTGGGGTAAGTCAACATTTTGTAAAACAGGATGCAAAATGTCCTTAATTATAAAAGACTGACAGGTTAGATTACATTAAATTAAGAATATTTGTTAATCATAGTATTGGTGTTGGAGAAGATATTTGATATACATACAACCAACAAGGTTCTAATATTCTGAATACATAGAGGACATCTTCAAATCACAACAAAAAGACAAGCCAGTAGGAAAATGTGAGAAAAAAAAGGAAACATTTGAACGAACACTTTGCAATGATATTCAGATAATCAATAAGAAAATGACAAGTTACTCATTTTAGATACAGCATAAAGCAAATTAAAGCCAATCAAAATGCTCATAACAAAGTGGCTAAATTTTTAAAAGGGAAAGTCACAATTGTTGTTGAAAAAGTAGAATTACAGGAAGTACCACACACAAGAGATGAGAGCCTATATTGGTAGAAACACTTCAGAAAACTCTTTGGCAATATATACTAAAGTTGAGCACATATACACTCCAAGACCTAGCACTTTAAATTTTAGAAATATACTCAACAAAAAATGTGTATATATATATATATATATATATATATATATATATATATATATATATATATATATATATATATGCATTTAAAGATACACATAGTAATATCCCTGGCATCACTTTGAATACACAAAATCTAGAAGCAACTAAATGTCTATCATTAGATGAACAGATAAATTGTGTAGCCAAATAATTGGTATTCAGCAATAAAAATGGGCTAATGAAAAAGAATTTCACATCATAAAATTGTATAAAAACTGTTAGGCGGGCTTCCCTGGTGGCGCAGTGGTTGAGAGTCTGCCTGCCAATGCAGGGGACGCGGGTTCGGGCCCTGGTCCGGGAGGATCCCACATGCCGCGGAGCAGCTGGGCCCGTGGGCCACAACTGCTGAGCCTGCGCGTCTGGAGCCTGTGCTCCGCAACAAGAGAGGCCGCGATACTGAGAGGCCCGCGCACCGCGATGAGGAGTGGCCCCCGCTTGCCGCAACTGGAGAAAGCCCTCGCGCGGAAGCGAAGACCCAACACAGCCATAAATAAATAAATAAATAAATAAAATTAAAAAAAAAAATAAAGCAAATAATTTAAAAAAAAAAAAAAAAAAAAAAAAAAAAAAAACTGTTAGGCACATAAAAGTATTCACTGTGTAACTCCATTTATATGAAGTAAAAATGGTAAAAGTAATCTGTGATGATGGAAATCAGAAGGGTTCTTGTTATTGAGACTTTAGTTAGTATTTAGAAAAACCTTCAAAAATGTTTTTTGGGGGTTCTGGTAATATTTTAATTTTTTATCTAAGTAATAGTAACACAGGTGTGTACATTTTGTGAAAATTCACTAGCCTGTACATATAAGATTTATACACTCCTTAATGCATATTTTAGTTTAATTGAAAGCTTATCTAATAAAAATATAATAAAATGAAGAGACATAATCGAATACAACATATTTCCTGCAAACCAAATTCTTGCTATATATCATTGGAGTACTTTTTGTGTTTCCTCTCTAGTACCTAAAACAGTTGGAAATACAAAAAAAAAAAATCATAATTCAGTTGTACAATAACAATTACAATTTTTCCCTATCTATGATATGCTCATTACATGATAAAAATTGAAATATTAGAATAAAAGTTTGGTAAAATTAGGCACATATATTTCCAGTGTATGGTTAATTACATTATATGGGTACATGAAAAGACAGGTATTAATAGTTCATTTATTCAATTTCACCTTTAAATTAAAAAGCTGATGTTAATGAAGTGAAACAACTCTTATTAAAATGTCCTTAGAATTGTCAGAAATACATATTGCTTCATCCCCACCTGCAGGTGTACTCACATTCTCATAAATGACATCATCCATCTTTAAGCAAACTAAAATTACCTTTGTTTTAACTATTGTATATGTAACCAAACTTTGTGGATCCCTCTTTGTTCATTTTAACAGGAGTGGACATTTTATAGACAAGTAACTTTCTTCGAGAATTGAATATATTTTGAAATGGAAAATTTCAATCATCCATGAAATTAAGCAGTGATTTAGAAAGAAAAAAAAAAAGCTTTTCAATTATAGATTCTGCCCTCCTATCTTAGATTCTCTGTTTAAGTTTCCATGTCAAAGTAAATAGTATCTTATTCCAAAACAAACTCCTAGGAAGTTTTTGTCTCATGCAAATTTCCCTTTTACTCTAACAGCCTCTACATGTAGTGCTCACGTTGGTTCAGCTAGTCTTCTGGTGGGACATCTTTGCTTCATAATTCGACTTGCTTGCTTGTTCTTACCATATCTTATGATCTTGTTAGCCTCCTAACACTCTGTTCCATTTTATATTTCAATTTTGTCTTTCTAATTCAACACTTAGCAGGTGTTTAACTTTGCAGAAGGAAGGGAGGAAGGAAGGAAGGGAAAGAGGGAAGAAGGGAGGGAGGGAGGGAGGGAAGGGAGAGAGGGGTGGAAGGAAGGAAGGAAGGAGGGAAGCAGGGAGGGAGGGAGGGAAGCAGGGAGGGAGGGAGGGAGGGAAGGGAGAGAGGGGTGGAAGGAAGGAAGGGAGGGAGGGAAGCAGGGAGGGAGGGATTAGGGGGATCACTTTCATCCTTGTCAATAGTGGTATAAAACGGTATTCAGCTACCTTCTTGTCCCCCATTTTACCCCTCAGGTAAATGTACTGGTCATTTGGCCTTTTCTGAGGGTTAGATTTTGTTGCTGCTGTTATTGTTTGTTGTTTTTTTTCATTTAAAAAAATGTCTTAATATTATGGAGAAATCATGGGGGCTAAAATAAACATAAGGTGGAAATTCTGAATAGAACTAGTCTGCAAGTTTCAGTTTTAAAAACTCTGATATGCAATAGAATAAAAATGGAACTAGGTCTAATCCTCCCTAGCTACTCATTAAATTTCCTTCAATCTTGTCTAGTAAGGATAAATCCACTCAATTCTTTTATTCATCTTTTAAGCTTGTGTCTTGTGCTCCAGGATCCCGCAAGAATTTTCTTGTGCTGTAGAACATATTAGGAAAGTTGTAAGTACAGATAATATTGCTTTAGTAATATAAAGTAGTCAGATAAAATATATCTCTTGGAAAATTTTACATGGTCTGGTCTCAATCCAAATATATCTTTCTTTGCCTGGAAAAACGTGTCTGATGTATTTGCCTGTCAGAGTAAGACATAAATTTCTGAAATTTTCTTTAAGTTAGAATTTTGAGTATTCAAAGCATTAATGGCTTATCTGCAAGCACTCTTCTGTAACCTATTTGTGAAACCAAATGTTATTGTGAATTTCAAATAAATCAAATGGATATATTGTTTTCAATCCAAAACGTTCAGAGTTATAAGTTAAAGTAATGCCTAAATCTTGATCAGATTTTAAGGAACATGACACTGAAATTAGGGATTGCATTCCCAGGATCAGGGTTAAGATCTCCTACCAGATATAAGACAGAATTAGAAGAATTAGTAGATTTTAATGTCACCACACATAAAGATATAAGAGAAAATAGAATTATGAATACTGTGCCAGTAATAATTTGAGCTGGCAAGTTCAGAGGAAAATATACGTGTTGTGTAATTATTTAACAGGCAAAGGGAATAGCATGTACAAAGAGTAGGAGGTGAGAGAGGACATCACACATTGGGGATCCCATCAGCCATTCATGTGATTTAAGTGCAGAGTCGGAGAAGGGAGACAGTTAAGAGCTTTGAGGAAGAGGTAAATGGACCTTAAATTAGGGAGTTTACATTTTGTTCAAAACAGTTTCATGTGATTGCTTGTCTAAGAAATATATGAGAGGACAGAATTGAACCTAAGAAAGGTATGTTTCTAGATATCATTTATATAGGAAAAATATTATGAGATAAAGGATAAAGTTTGTGGAAGCATTTCTTTTTAAGTTATGGAGCACTGTTTCCATTTAGCTATCTATTTTTATTTTTATCGTCATTGTCATGGTCCAATGAATTGGATATGCCTCTAATGTACTAATGTATTTATACTGCTATAATGGAATAACATGAACAGAGAAAAAAATTCTCCATTATAATACAAATGCATAGTATTGTTTTCCACCACGTTGTGTTTCCAGGCTGAATGGACCTATAATCATATACTGTTTCTTTCATTCATATACTTTTTTCTATAGTTACAAATTTGATTATGTACTTAAAAGTTTGGTAATGGACATAGATTAGTTCCCAAAAATGTCTCATTTTGGTTACACACAGACACACACACACACACACACACACCCATGATGAAAATGAAAATTTAATGACATTATCTCAATAATTTAGCAAAATGCATATCAGTTTTAGTAATAAGATGTGCTAATTTGGGCATATTATAAAGGGGAGATTAATCCCATTAAAATAACTGTAGGTTTTTATTTAATTTTCAAAAAAGATATGTGGTTTTAAATAAGTGAATGTTAGCTATTCATTTTTCCATATACTAAAGTAAAAGTATGATTTTAAGATCAAATCTTTTTTCCACTTACATTAAACACAATTTAATCCTGCAGTATTAGCCAGGTACACATTATTTTAATGAGCTAGGCACATTAGGAGAAATTATGAACATGAGGCCACATATTACACTTTACCATGTCTTTCATTGACCTTCACTGACATATATTTTATGTGTCTTGTATACTTAATATTTTTAGGAAGCACCTAAATGCTATTGGTGGTTCCCGTATATGCCTTTATGTACTCTGAATGAATGCTATTTTATTAGTTTCTTGGTGCTGCTGTAAAAAATTACTACAAACTTTGTGGCTTAAAACAACACATATTGATTATTTTAAAGTTCTGGAGGTCAGAAGCCTGAAACTAGTCTAACTGGGCTAAGTTCAAAGTTTAGAGAGGGTTCTACTCCCTCTGGAGGCTCTAGGAGAAAATCCCTTTTATTCATTGTCCAGATACTAGGGGCCAAGGGCACTTTGTGGCTTGTGGGCCCATTGCTCTGTCTTCAAAGCCAATAAAGTCAGACTAAATCCTCATGTTGCCATCTCTCTGACTCTCTCTCTCTCTTTCCTTCCTCCCTTGTGCATTTATAAGGATCCCTGTCATTACATTGGAACTACTTGGATAATCCCAGATAATCCCACCATTTTAATATCACCTGATTAGCAACCTCAATTCCCATTGCAACCTTTATGCTCTTTGTCATGTAACCTAACACATTCACTGGTTCCAGAGATTAAGATGTGGACATCACTATGAAGGGAAGGGGCATTATTTTGCCTACCATGCCTAGTTACAGGTGGAGAATCACTGGTAGAAGAGTAAGTGTGAATAACTAAGTATACACTGAATAATCATAGTGATGGTAAAGCAGAAATGGTCACAGTATAAAACTTCACAGGGTACCAAAATAATAATAAATTTTATTACACTCTGTCATATACTACTTACTAAAAGTTTATGTTAAATGAAAAGAGTTGTACAGTTTTAGATTCATGATAAATCATGGAGTTGCCTTATCCAAGCCTGAAATGACAGTTTTTAGATGATATTACTTATGTGATTTTATCAATGTTTCAATTTAGTTATGGATTAAAATAATTTAAATTATTTTTTGATTATCCCATCAGAAAGTAAACTTTAAAAAAAATTATCTATCTGTCTATCTAAACTCTATCCATCTTCATACACATGCATACATATCTTAAAATTCTTACCATCTCTGTATTAATCACACATTAATACCAAGTGTAACAATTATAAAAATTTGATAAAGTCAGGATAATTTAGTTCAATGTAAAACTATTTACTGAAGAAACTACTTGTAACAGTCCATGTTCAATAAGAAAAACTGAATTCTCTACTGGTTCTATAGCATAGGAATAGTGGTTAATACAAACTTGGCAAAAAAAAAATTGGAAATAATCAGAACTAATCAAAAGTTCCCATAAACCTGTTTGATATCAACAAAAGGACAAATTTTAAAATCCCCAAAGTCTATATACAGGAAATCTACAGAATCTCTTTAAAGTATCAATAAAAAATGAAAGATGTTCATCATAATTGATAAACAGTAAGTTGCAACTCAAGTCAAGGATGAAATCTTACTTTTTCTCATAAACTTGGCAAATTAACAAGAGTTCTGACATAAAGTGCAAGAAAATGAGAATGTTTATATATGTGATTTGTATGAGAGTGTACAGTGGTATAAATTAGAGAAAACATTTTAGATGTATTTGTGAATCGTTGAAATTTTATATAATTTCCCATTTACTTTTTCAATTATACTTGTAGAAATCTATAGTAGTAAAAATGCTAATAATAGTCATCATTTATTAAGTATTTACTCTGGGCCAAAACTAATCTAAGGCATTTGCTTGTACAAATTATTTAATTCTCAAAATGATACCACGGAATAGTTACTATCATTGCCTCATTTTATGAATTTGGAAACAGGGGCACAGAAAGGTTAGAGCAGCTTACTTATGTACAAACAGCTAATCAGTAGCAGATAGATTTGACTCCAGGCTCTGGATTCCAGGCTCTTCACCATTTCGTTACACTGTCTCTTTAATGTAAGAAAGAGACATGCCCAGGATGACATATATGCAAAGATATCTTATTTGTATCTTTTCATGAAAAGTTGCCAATAATTTTGTGTCTATTAATGTGAAAACAATTAATTATTGTTCATTTTACTCCAGAAAAAAACGGAGTTATTTTACAGAGTAAGATAAAAGAAAAGCAAGTGATACAGTATGTGTGATATTGTGATTTCTAATAGAAATATATATTTGGTCTTCATCCCATTTTTTGAATAAAGCTCCTAAAACCCTCAGAATTTCCTAAGTGACAAGAACACAGAGGTGTCTTTTCCTCTGTTAATGATGTGGCTTTTGTACCAGCACCTAAAGCTGGGGGCTGGTTGCCAGGAGACCCAAAGGCATGATTAGAGGGTTGGAACTTTGAGGCCCCCCTAACCCCCACCTCTGGGGAGAAGAGGGGCTGGAGGTTGAATCAATCACCAATGGCCAATGATTTGATCAATCATGACTATGTAATTGAAGCCTCCATAAAACCCCAAAGGACAGGGTACAGAGAGCCTTCAAGTTGGTAAACACATGGAGATTTGGGAAGAAAATCGTGCCTGGAGAGTTCATGGAAGCCCCACATTCCTTCCCACATATCCTGCCCTATGCATTTCTTTTGTCTGACTGTTCTAGAGTTATATCCTTTTTATGATAAACCAGTGATCTAGTAAGCAAAATGTTTCTCTGAGTTCTGTGAGCCATTCTAGCAAATCAATGAAACCCAAGGAGGGGTTTTGTGGGAAGCTCTGATCTACAGCCAGTTCATCAGAAGTACAGGGTAACAACCTGGATTTGGGATTGGCATCCTGAGTTGGAGGGGTTGTTGGAACTTCCAATTTGTAGCCAGTCTGTCAGAAGCACAGGGAACAACCTAAACTTGTAACTGGATATTGAAGTTGTAGAGGGGGGTGGTCTCCTGGGATTGAACATTTATCCTGTGGAATATAATGCTGTCTCTGAGTAGATAGTGTCAGAATTCAGCTGAATTATCAGACACAGCAGGCTGTTCAAAAATTGCTTGCTGGTGTGGGGAAGCCCCTCCAGACCTACACAAATACCTTGGAATTTGATCCAAGAACCCCAAAGAGTATGATAGCATTAACATTAAAAATACAAACAAAAACACATCTGAACAGAGAAAAGGAAGTCACAGAACATTAGAAGTAATTTCCTTTAGGGAAAAATTGAAATAGGTTAGAATTTCATGTTTTGCTCATTATAATTCTGTACTTTAATGAATAACTAATAGGGATTTATGAATATAGTATTTTTAGTTATAATGTTAAATAACCACTAGAAGAGGTTGAAATACAAACTCTTAAATATGATGGAAATGGGGAGTAGGACTAATATGTGTGAAGGGAAATGAGTAGTGGAGGTGGTGGGATGGTTACTTTTCATTTTATAATTATATTATTTTGTTTTAAGCAGTCATGTGCACTGTTTTTTATAATATTAAAAATAACATTTGCACGGCAATGTGAATGTATTTAATGCTACTGAACTGTGTACATAAAATAATTTAAATGATAATGTTTTATGTTATGCATATTACTACCACGATAAAAAAGCAGATATTAACAAAATAGGAAATACAGAAGAAATTATCAAAATAAAAGCTAGCTTAGATAAAAGCAAAAACAAAAGAAACTTTGATGAAATCTAATGAAGAAAACAGCCCATGAGGTTTGTAAATGTCAAAGTGGATGTGTTCTTATAATTTGCAATGTGTATATCTGTTTGTCAACCTTCTTTCTCATTTCTGATCTGTATGGAGTACATTTGAAAATCTCAAAAGAATTGGGAGATTTTATATATATATATGTATATATATGTGTATGTATATATATATACATATATATATATGTATATATATGTGTATGTATATATATATACATATATATATATATATATATACACAAAAGTAATATCACTTCATATCCATTAGCAAGGCCAGTATTAAAACAAACACAAAAAACGCAGAACCTAAGTGTTGGCAAGGATGTGGAGAAATCGGAATCCTACTGCAATGTTGGTGGGAATGTAAAATGGTGCAGCTACTATGGAAAATAGTACAGTGGTTTCCCCCAAAATTAAAAATTGAATCATCATATGTGCCAGCAGCTCTACTTCTGTGTGTATACCCAAAAGAATTGAAAGCAGGGTCTTCAAAAGCTATTTGTACACGCATGTTAATAACAGCATTATTTACAATAGCCAGAGCAACCCAAGTGTTAATCTACAGATGAACAGATAAACAAAATGTGGTGTATAAACACAATGGGATATTTCTTATACTTTAAAAAGGAAGGGAATTCCTATTCATGCTACAACATGGATGAAACTTGAAGATATTATGTCAAGTGAAATAAAATAGTCACAAAAGAACAAATGCTGTATGCTTCCACTTATATGAGATACCTTAGAGTAGTCAAATTCATGGAAACAGAACGTAGAATGGTGGTTCCCAGCAGTTGGGAGGAGGGGGTATGGGGAGCTATTGTTTAATGTATACAAGTTTCAGTTTTGCAAGATGAAAAGAGTTCTGAGATGATGATGGTAATGGTTGCACAACACTGTGCATGTACTTAATATCACTTAATTGTACACTTAAAAGTAAATAAATGGTAAATTTTATTTTATGTGTATTTTACAATGAAAAAATAAAAACGATCAATTAAAAAATAACATGGACAACATAACGTTTTTTCAATAAGATTTTTTCCATCCGACCACCCATCCATCCATCCATCCATCCATGTGCATCAAAAGCAGTCTAGAAAATGTCATCTAATTTTGTGAGTTGTACATAGATGGTATGAGTTTAGATATTATTTTCATATTTTTTGTTTAGTTGTGCTTTTTCTTCTTCTTTATGCTTTGCCATATTGTTCAAAAACTTCCTCATAAGCATATGCAATTAAAAAAGTAAACTATACAAACATTTTGAAAATGCAAATGTTATCCCAATAGGTAACATAAAAAATAGACTAATAAACATACATGGAAATAAAAGACTGCTCAAGAAAACAATAACAATAACATATATTTAAGTGCTTTTTCATTGTTGTCTATCTGATCATCACTTCTAAACCTGGAATGGGTTTTTATCTCTCCTCCCAAGATAACTGAAGATAAAACCCGACAAATTCCTGAAGCCTTGGCTGTAGGAGCAAAATGTTCAAAATGGTTTCAATCTAAGTACTTGAATACATTAAACTGGATCAAATGCTTTGTATACCTTAATCATAAAATATTTTGTTTTATTATTTTTCCTCTTTATTTTTATGATTCAGGATAGGTATTTATTGTTTCTTTCCTAACCAGTATCTAACTACCTTCCAGTAGAGAAAAAAATAAAAGTCACTGATGAAACTTAATGGCACTTCATTGCCTCCAGTATAAAATCTAAAGTGTTCTTCTTTATTGTAAAGACTCACTAAAATATGGCTCTTTCGGATTTGTAAAAATATGTTTCAATTCATCTCAAAACGTCAATTTAACTCCAGCCAATATTGCCTGTGGACAATGCTTCAGACATCATGCTAATTTAATTACTCTTTTTTGTCCCCAAACTACAATTTACCTCTCTCCCACTTTCCACTCTTTTTCTGTTCCAAACCTGAATGCTAGAGTCAAGATCTAAACTTTAAATAAGGCCTTCTCTGTCTACGGTGAAAAGACGGTCTTCCATCTTTATATGTATTTCTCTGACTATATTTTTTCACTAGTGTAGTATTTAATATAGGGTCTGCTTAATATTTATCTTCTATTTACTATTCTGTCCTTAATTTTGATTCTTCAAATAGATTTCAAACTAATTGAGAGCAATCATTGTGATGTATACTTCAGTTTTTATAATAAATAGCACAGTTTTTGATACATAATAGGCATTTATTACTTGATCAACTCATTTGAAAATACTTCTGTTTAAAGGAAAATCATTTTCTCTAATTTACCTTTGGTATAAATTAATTCCATCTACCTCAGGAGCCAAATACAAGTAAGCTTTTACCATTAAAACATCTGTTGCACTTTAAGTCTTGGAAGTATTACTAAAAGGAAAAAAAAAAAAGATCTCCAGTTGCAGACAATATTTTGAATTTTAATGACAAAAATTAAGTGCTATGAAATCAAATAGGTGGGTTGGTATGTTTATTAAGGATAGGAGAGTAAAGGAGAACATTATCTTTTAATATCACTCAACAAATATTCATTGAATATCTACCACGTGCTAGAAAATCTGTTAGGTACTAGGGATGCCAGTAGACCAAGTTAGGCATGGTCACTGATCCACCTATATAGAGCTTCCTACAAAGTGGAAGGGTCTACAGGCAATTGCAATGAAATGTGATTAGCAATATAACAAGTACAAGATATTATGGAAGCAGAGGGTGCTTCCCAGAGGAAGTATAGTCTAAGTGGATAGCTTTCAGTGTCTAAGTAGAGAGGAAATATGCAAAGTGAAGGGAGAGCACTTTTTAGGACTGAAACAAAATATATGACTGCAGGATAAATTGGTTGGAGGGAGAGTGAGGTGAGAGAGTAAGGAGATGATAAGGGATCAGGCTGTCCTCTCAAAAACAGGTATAAAATATATCTGCCACTGCTATAGTCCATGATATATCAGCTCTTCCTTGATCTATTGTAGTAGCTTCCTAGCCTGCCTCCTGACTTCCCCTCTTTCCCCCACACAGCAGAAGGTATGAGCTTTAAAATATATATATATATATAAATTAAATATTTGGTAATAGTTATCTTCTTAAAGCCATCCAATACTTTATATTTTCATCAATATGAAAGGCAATTTGAACCCTGTCTCCCAAGCAAGCATCATCTCTTTCCACTACTCTACTTACTGAATTTCAACCACAGTGATCTTTCAATTTCTCAAAATCAACAAGATCTTTCTTATGCAAGCAAGTTCAAATTTACTTTTCTTGTAACCTAAATCCTCTCTTCTATCCTCATGTTTTCACTGGCTGACACATATTCATCCTTTAATTCTCAGCTTCAATATTTTACATTCAACAAGTTCTTGCCTGGAAGCCCAGTGTAATCTACCTTGTTTATTTGGCTCATCACCATCTGATCAGCACATAGGATTATGACTGGCACATAGTAGGTGCTCAATAAATATTTGTGGAAATGAATGAGTGGAGGAAAGATAAATAATGCCTAAATAAGAAATATAGAGTTGTAAGCTTACCTGGGTGCCTTATGTAAATGGATTGGAGAATGTTTGTTTGAAAACAAACAAAATGTAATTAGGAGACAGAGTAATCCCATTATCCCATTGATTGAGGAAGAGATAATGGTGGAAAAGTCTAGGAAGATGAAGGACGATGGGAAAATGCATGGTTTGAAGAGGCATTCTAGACATGTAATTAATGGCACTTTTAAACTGATTGGATGTGGTTAATAAGTGGGGCACAGACAAGAGAATCATGGACGATATCTAATTTTTTGCCTTAGAAAACAAGGTGAATTGTGTCTTTTTTTTTTTTTGAGAAGAGAAACAAAGAAACAAACAAAAAAAACCAAGCAAATTTTAATGAAAAGATGTGAACAACCCAATTTTACGTACTTGTTGGACATACAAGTGAAAATGTCCAGATAACAGTGATATATGAGGACTTGCTCAGAAGAGCAATCTAAACACGAGATATGATGATGCAGTCATTTCTGTTATGGCGGATAACTGGAAGCATGCTATTGAATGAGTTCACTTTGACAGAGCTTTGGGGAAAAAGAAAATAAGATTCTTAAGACATTAAAATGTTAAAAAAAATTAAAGGAAGTAGAGACTGCAAAGGAAACCAGAAGAAATGGCTTTGAACAAAACTATGGGAATTTGATATCATAAAATGCAAAGGATGAAAATGCTTGCTGTGTGAGGATACAATCCACAGACTCAATGCAGAGTGCCCTTCAGCTGAAGAGTTCATTGCATTCTTCACCAAGATGATTGGCAAAACAGTTTTATTTCATTCTGGGTGCCGTGACTAAAATGCAGAGTTTAAGGTTGAATGGGATTATAAAACAATAGGATGAAAAAGTTTTTTTCAACAGCTCTACCTTATAAAGGGAAAGAGAAAAAACAATAGCAGAGAGAGGGGATTTTATGTACAAAGTATTTTTTGACAATGAAGAGACATGTGTATCATTAACTTTCTCTGGGAAGGATCTAACTTAGAAGGAGTAGCAGAAGAAAGTTGATTATTGTAAAAGGGACAGCCCACTCATGAGACGGCAGGAATATGTGAGAATCGTAATCCAGATGGATGAATTAGGTTTAGGAAATAGGATAGACAGTAGGGATTGATGAAAATGTTAAAGTTTAGTGGCAAGAAAATAGTTCCATTTTTATCTAGAGTCTTTTATTTTCTCTGAAAAGTGGAATTAATGTCACTTAGAGTGAGACAAAGTGGGCTCATCAAAGATAACAGAAGACTAAAGTTTTGAAATGGCTACATGACACTGCGCTGGATAATGAAAATTATTAGACTGATGTTTTCTTATTTGCTATGTGTTTAACTAAATTCTACTTTATATTCCTATCAATTTCAAAATGTTTAAAATGCTTCTATTGTGTAAATTTGCATGAACTAGAATAACTGAATATTGTAGAATAAAGAGTTAATAATATCACACATATATCTTATTCTTTTCTCCATAGCCAGTTGAAAAATCTAGTGGGATTGTCTAAACCTGCATTTCTCAAATGGGAGGGAGTTGTAGGAAGAGGCAAGTCATGATCAGTTTTAAAGGAGCAGACTTTTGCTTTGGGATGAAGCTGACCAGTGCACTTGAATAAACACTTTCAGGTGAAACTGACTGGCCTTTCTTCTCCTCTATGCAACTAATCTTTTAATGTAAAGAAAAGCATTAAAATTGTTGTCTTAAATAGTTCCAGATTATATTAATACTCCAGTTTTATTTTTATAACTGCCTTAAATGAGAATTTAATATACTTAATTTTGAAACACACAAAAAACACTTTAAAAACATTTTCAACTTTATAATGCTGCCTAGGGATAGCTTAGGCCCTGCTATGTCAAGATAGTCAGAGATCTATTATTTCTAGAAATCTATTCTTATCTAAATGGATAAATGAGCAATTATTGCATTCAAAGAAAGTAACTGCATTATAGAATACAAAAACAAAACAAATAAATCCCAAATTCTTACACATCAGCTTTTTATAGTCAGTGCAAGAAACTCTAATGGGAAAAAATACATCAAAATATGTTGTATTGCTTTTGCTATTATGCTTCTATATCAACCTCTAGAGAAAGTATTATTATTAATAGTAGTTATTTCTCTTGAAACTATATTGCCTTTCCAATAAAATATAATCCACAAGTCTTGAACTTTATAAAAGTAGCCTGGAAACTCATGTTATAATAGCAAAGGTATCTCTGGTTTTCCTCTCCAAAAATCAGAAAAGTAATTACAGGACTTGCTGCCTATGCGAAATCCCCCTGATAATTTTACTAAATATTTTTTCTTTCCTAAACTATTGAGTAGTTTTACTTTTTGCCATTTGATAAGGAATTGTGAACTAGCTTTTGGTTTTAACCAAACAGGAACAATTTTTGGAAACATTTTTAAGAGTGGGAGTCTCTGTATAAACAGATAATATCTTACACTGTATATTTTCTTGATTACTTGAAAATATGCATATTTTCGTCATTGTTTGAAAATATGCACTCCAGGTTTTCTCTTATTCAGTTATGCTCAAATGACATTGAAAAGCAGACAAAACATTTTATTTAATTATATGAGTTAGTGAAATGCAGCTTAAATAAATATATATTAACTTCATGAAGCAAGCTTTTTATAAAGTTGAAGATTTTTCAGTTTTTGACTAACTTGCCTACTGTAATAATCAGTTAAGATCTACTTGGGATTGGAATTCTGTATTTTGGGAGTACTGAGAAAAAAATGTAGAAGACGTTTGAAATTACTTGATGATATAAGAAATATTTAAGATTTTTAAACATTTACCTACAAATAACATAATTATATAATATATGGTAAAACCACTTATAAATGTTTATGTTTTCTATACAGAGAAAACAATAGAACAATTAAGCAATGTAGCAAAGTAGACAGTTTTTATTTTAGCCCATGATGGATTCCATTATTTCTTTCAAATGAATTTGACCATCTATATTGATGTCATAAGCCATCCTGGACGCCACTGTATTCTACACAGGGGTAGGTATGCCCTTGAATGAGAAAGTATGCTATTTTTTTCAGAATACCCTAAGTCACTACTCAAAATTATCCCAGTAAAATCATATCAATGGCTTCTGTGGAGGTAGGTAGACCTTTTTCCTATATGCCCTGAAAAATGCGGTTGTTTGCTTACTTATTCCATATCATTTC
Organism: Balaenoptera ricei; assembly: GCF_028023285.1. Classification (NCBI taxonomy): domain Eukaryota; kingdom Metazoa; phylum Chordata; class Mammalia; order Artiodactyla; family Balaenopteridae; genus Balaenoptera; species Balaenoptera ricei. Next base: position 23,247,050 of record NC_082641.1, read on the forward strand.
CTGTATCTAGGCTGAATCTATTTCTTTGTCTATTTCTTCTCTACCATTATGTGCTCTATAATATTAGGGCAGAGGAAGAATTCTCATCTCTGCCCAGAAAGAATCGTTTACAGACTGGAGTTGAAGATAGAAAGGGTTCCTTAGATAGAAGTGGAGATATAATGATGCTTCATGGTATAAAACAGTGAATTCTTTCTTCACCTTAACAGCTAATGAAACACTTTTTGTTTAACCAAAGAGAACCAAGAAGCTGTAAGACTGCTTAGGAGGAAATACTTATGTGTGTGAGCCATTTAAATCATGAGAAAACAGCCTTTTATTAATTTGCAATTTTTTTGACTGATCCTTTGCATTTTTCCAATATTTACAATTATTTCAGTAATGTAAAACAAGGTTTATAATTAAACTTATAAATTTAACATTTACATAAAATAGACCAAAAGAAATAAGCTAAATTCAAAATGATTTATTCAGCTAAGGGCAGGATTGGGCGTGTGTGAGTAGCTTTTGAATTCTTTTATAGCTGCTTAGCCTAAAAAGGACAGTAAATTACACATTGGCAGTTGTGATTATTAGTAGAACTACTGCATTTTGTGTGGAAAATATATATTTTGTAGAATTGGCACATAAAAATAATTCAGTTTGCTTGATTTCAAGCACTTCTGCCAATACATTAGATATAATCAGTTTACAATGTATTTAGGATTGATGGGCTAGAATACTTTTTTTTTTTTAAGATTTTACTCATTGTTTAAGGGCCATATATCAAGGATCTACTGTTTCTAGGCTGTTGACTATGTACTGAATCTAAAGTTGTGGCTAAATCTATATCGATATTTCCTGTATATCTATATCTATCTATATATCTCCCTCACCTCACAGAGCTTTGAGTTTAACAGGAGAAGAAGAGGGCAGAAAATTAATAACAGAAAATATTCTACATGCTACAGCAACATAAGGGAACAACTGGGAATAAATATGAAAGAATATTTAGGCATCTAGTATAATTTATTATAATTTATTTATTTATTTAACATCTTTATTGGAGTATAATTACTTTACAATGTTGTGTTAGTTTCTGCTGTATAGCAAACTGAATCAGCTATATGTATACATATATGCCCATATCCCCTCCCACTTGCTGATTCCCACTAGCTAACTATTTTACATTTGGTAGTGTATATATGTCAGTGCTACCCTCTCACTTCATACCAGCTACACTTCCCCCTCCCTGTGTCCTCAAGTCCATTCTCTATGTCTCTGTCTTTATTCCTGTCCTGCCCCCAGGTACATCAGAACTTTTTTTTCATTTTCTGAATTACTTCACTCTGTATGACAGACTCTATGTCCATCCACCTCACTACAAATAACTCAGTTTCATTTCTTTTTATGGCTGAGTAATATTCCATTGTATATATGTGCCATATATTCTTTATCCATTCATCTGAAGATGGATACTTAGGTTGCTTCCATGCCCTGGCTATTTTAAATAGAGCTGCAATGAACATTGTGGTACATGACTCTTTTTGAATTGTGGTTTTCTCAGGGTATATGCCCAGTAGTGGGATTGCTGGGTCATATGGTAGTTCTATTTTTAGTTTTCTAAGGAACCTCCATACTATACTCCATAGTGGTTGTATCAATTTACATTCCCACAAACAGTGCAAGAGGGTTCCCTCTTCTCCACACCCTCTCCAACATTTATTGTTTATAGATTTTTTGATGATGGCCATTCTGACTGGTATGAAGTGATACCTCATTGTAGTTTTGATTTGCATTTCTCTAATGATTAGTGATGCTGAGCATTCTTTCATGTGTTTGTTGGCAATCTGTATATCTTCTTTGGAGAAATGTCTATTTAGGTCTACTGCCCATTTTTGGATTGGGTTGGTTTTCTTTTTTTTGATATTGAGCTGCATGAGCTGCTTGTATATTTTGGAGATTAATCCTTTGTGAGTTGCTTCATTTGCAAATATTTTCTCCCATTCTGAGGGTTGTCTTTTCGTCTTGCTTATGGTTTCCTTTGCTGTGCAAAAGTCTTTAAGTTTCATTAGGTTCCATTTGTTTATTTTTGTTTTTATTTCCATTTCTCTAGGAGGTGGGTCAAAAAGGATCTTGCTGTGATTTATGTCAAAGAGTGTTCTTCCTATGTTTTCCTCTAAGTGTTTTATAGTGTCTGGCCTTACATTTAGGTCCTTAATCCATTTGGAGTTTATTTTTGTGTATGGTGTTAGGAAGTGCTCTAATTTCATTCTTTTACATGTACCTGTCCAGTTTTCCCAGCACCACTTATTGAAGAGGCTGTCTTATCTCCATTGTATATTCTTGCCTCTTTTATCAAAGATAAGGTGACCATAGTGCGTGGGTTTATCTCTGGGCTTTCTATCCTGTTCCATTGATCTATCTTTCTGTTTTTGTGCCAGTACCATACTGTCTTGATTACTGTAGCTTTGTAGTATAGTCTGAAGTCAGGGAGCCTGATTCCTCCAGCTCCGTTTTCTTTCTCAAGATTGCTTTGGCTATTCGGGGTCTTTTGTGTTGCCATCCAAATTGTGAAATTTTTTGTTCTAGTTCTGTTAAAAATGCCATTGGTAGTTTGATAGGGATTGCACTGAATCTGTAGATTGCTTTGGGTAGTATAGTCATTTTCACAATGTTGATTCTTCCAATCCAAGAACATGGTAGATCTCTCCATCTGTTTATATCATCTTTAATTTCTTTCATCAATGTCTTATAATTTTCTGCATGCAAGTCTTTGTCTCTATAGGTAGGTTTATTCCTAGGTATTTTATTCTTTTTGTTGCAATGGTAAATGGGAGTGTATCTTTAATTTCTCTTTCAGATTTTCATCATTAGTGTATAGGAATGTAGCCTCCATGTGTTTGTATCCCGCTACTTTACCAAATCATTGATTAGCTCTAGTAGTTTTCTGGTAGCTTCTTTAGGATTCTCTATGTATAGTAACATGTCATCTGCAAACAGTGACAGCTTTACTTCTCCTTTTCTGATTTGGATTCCTTTTATTTCTTTTTCTTCTCTGATTGCTGTGGCTAAAAATTCCAAAGCTATGTTGAATAATAACAGTGCAAGTGGGCAAACTTGTCTTGTTCTTGATCTTAGAGGAAATGGTTTCAGTTTTTCATCATTGAGAACAATGTTGGCTGTGGTTTTGTCATATATGGCCTTTATTATTTTGATGAAGGTTCCCTCTATGCCTACTTTCTGGAGAGTTTTTATCATAAATGGGTGTTCAATTTTGTCAAAAGCTTTTTTTGTGTCTAATGAGATTATCATATGGTTTTTATCCTTCAATTTGTTAATATGGTGTATCACATTGATTGATTTGTGTATATTGAAAAATCCTTGCATTCCTGGGATAAACCCCACTTGATCATGGTGTATGGATCCTTTTAATGTGCTGTTGGATTCTGTTTGCTAGTATTTTGTTGAGGATTTCTGCATCTGTGTTCATCTGTGATACTGGCCTGTAGTTTTCTTTTTTTGTGACTTCTTTGTCTGGTTTTGGTATCAGGGTGATGGTGGCCTTGTAGAATGAGTTTGGAAGAGTTCCTCCCTCTGCTATGTTTTGGAAGAGTTTGAGAAGGATACATGTTAGCTCTTCTCTAAATCTTTGATAGAATTCTCCTGTGAAGCCATCTGGTCCTGGGCTTTTGTTTGTTGGAAGATTTTCAATCACAGTTTCAATTTCAGTGCTTGCGATTGGTCTGTTTATATTTTCTATTTCTTCCAGGTTCAGTGTCAGAAAGTTGTGCTTTTCTAAGAATCTGTCCATTTCTTCCAGGTTGTCCATTTTATTGGCATATATTTGCTTGTAGTAATCTCTCATGATCCTTTGTATTTCTGCAGTGTCAGTTGTTACTTCTCCTTTTCATTTCTAATTCTGTTGATTTGAGTCTTGCCCCTTTTTTTCTTGATGAGTCTGGCTAATGGTTTATCAATTTTGTTTATCTTCTCAAAGAACCAGCTTTTAGTTTTATTGATCTTTGCTATTGTTCCCTTCATTTCTTTTTCATTTATTTCTGATCTGATCTTTATGATTAGTTTCCTTCTGCTAACTTTGGAGGTTTTTTTTTTTTTTTTGTCCTTCTTTCTCTAATTGCTTTAGGTGTAAGGTTAGGTTGTTTACTTGAGTTTTTTCTTGTTTATTGAGGTAGGATTGTATTGCTATAAACTTCCATCTTAGAACTGCTTTTGTAGCAATCCATAGGTTTTGGGTCATCGTGTTTTCATTGTCATTTGTTTCTAGGTACTTTTTGATTTCCCACTTTGATTTCTTCAGTGATCTCTTGGTTATTTAGTAGCATATTGGTTAGCCTCCATGTGTTTGTATGTTTTACAGTATTTTTCCTGTATTTGTATCTAGTCTCATAGTGTTTTGGTCAGAAAAGATACTTGATATGATTTTAATTTTCTTAAATTTACCGAGGCTTGATTTGTGACCCAATATATGATCTATCCTGGAGAATGTTCCTTGAGCACTTGAGGAGAAAATATATTCTGTTGTTTTTGGATGGAATGTCCTATAAATATCAATTAAGTCCATCTTGTTTAATGTGTCATTTAAAGCTTGTGTTTCTTTATTTATTTTCATTTGGGATGATCTGTCCATTGGTGAAAGTGGGGTGTTAAGGTCCCCTACTATTATTATGTTGCTGTCAATTTCCCCTTTTATGGCTGTTAGCATTTGCCTTATGTATTGAGATGCCCTATTTTGGGTGCGTAAATATTTACAATTGTTATATCTTCTTCTTGGTTTGATCCCTTGATCATTATGTAGTGTTCTTGGTCTCTTGTAATAGTGTTTATGTTAAAGTCTATTTTGTCTGATATGAGAATTGCTACTCCAGCTTTCTTTTGATTTCCCTTTGCATGGAATATCTTTTTCCATCCCCTCACTTTCAGTCTGTATGTGTCCATAAGTCTGAAGTGGGACTCTTGTAGACATCATATATATGGGTCTTGTTTTTCTATCCATTCAGCCAGTCTATGTTTTTGATTGGAGATTTAAACCATTTACATTTAAGGTAGTTATCGATATGTATGTTCCTATTACAATTTTCTCAATTGTTTTGGGTTTGTTATTGTAGGTCTTTTCCTTCTCTTGTGTTTCCTACCTAGAGAAGTTCCGTTAGCATATGTTGTAAAGCTGGTTTGGTTATGCTGAATTCTCTTAGCTTTTGCTTGTCTGTAAAGGTTTTAATTTCTCTGTTGAATCTGAGTGAGATCCTTGCTGGGTAGAGTAATCTTGGTTGTAGGTTTTTCCCTTTCATCTCTTTAAATATGTCCTGCCACTCCCTTCTGGCTTGCAGAGTTTCTGCTGAAAGATCAGCTGTTAACCCTATGGGGTTTCCCTTGTATGTTATTTGTTGCTTTTCCCTTGCTGCTTTTAACATTTTTTCTTTGTATTTAATTTTTGATAGTTTGATTAATATGTGTCTTGGCATGTTTCTCCTTGGATTTATCCTGTATGGAACTCTCTGCACTTCCTGGACTTGATTGAGTATTTCCTTTCCCATGTTAGGGAAGTTTTCAACTATAATCTCTTCAAATATTTTCTCAGACCCTTCCTTTTTCTCTTCTTCTTTTGGGACCCCTATAATTCGAATGTTGGTGTGTTTAACATTGTCCCAGAGCTCTCTGAGACTGTCCTCAATTCTTTTCATTCTTTTTTCTTTATTCTGCTCTGTGGTAGTTATTTCCACGATTTTATCTTCCAGGTTACTTATCTGTTTTTCTGCCTCAGTTATTCTGCTATTGAGCTCGTTTAGGAGGTGCTCTGCCTTCTGTGGGCAAACAGGGAAGTAATCCCCTCTCCTTGTGCACCCTGAAGCAATGGTCTCTTGCCTCTTAGGCAGGTCCAGACTTTTTCCCGGACTCCCTCCCAGCTAGCTATGGCACACTGACCCCCTTCAGGCTGTGTTCACACAGCCAACTCCAGTCTTTTCCCTGGGATCTGAACACGGAAGCCTGAGCCTCACCCCCCTGTCCCCCTCCCCCCCACAGCGGGTGAGCAGACAAGCCTCTCAGGCTTATGAGTGCTGGTCGGCGCCAATACTCTGTGCGGGAATCTCTCCACTTTTTGCCCTCTGCACCCCTATTGCTGTGCTCTCCTCCGTGGCTCCGAAGCTTCCCCCCCACCCACCCTCTGTCACCGCCAGAGAAGGGGCTTCCTAGTGTGTGGAAACTTTTCTTCCTTCACAGCTTCCTCCCAGAGGTGCAGGTCCCGTCCCTATTCTTTTGTCTCTTTTTTTTCTTTTTTTCTTTTGCCCTACCCAGGTATGTGGGGATTTTCTTGCCTTTTGGGAAGTCTGAGGTTTTCTGCCAGTGTTCAGTAGGTGTTCCGCAGGAGTTGTTACACATGTAGCTGTATTTTTGTTTTATTTGTGGGGAGGAAGGTGATCTCCACCTCTTACCCCTCCGCCATCTTGAAGGTCTCCATCTAGCATACTTTAGATGGAGGTTATAAACTGGGAAAGAGACCTAAGGTTGTTTAAAATTTGAACAGATTGTCAACATTTAAAAATTGATATTAGAGAGGAAAGTCTGTTTTCCTGGACTCTTTTGAAAAGCTGGAAGATGTGACAATACTGGGCAAATACCCATGTGATAGTGGTCCATAGGGTCTGAGAGGAGGCACCCCTGTTACACAAGGGACATATCAGTCGAATCTATGTATTCCACTATCCCGTATTTACAGATTTACACTGAGGCTGACAATTGACGTTTTCATTTGCTATCCAGCCAGTTAAAATATAGTTTGTATATAAAAAAGTAAAAACTACACAAAGAAAGAAAACAACAACAACAACAACGAAACACTTGGTTTTCTTGAATAACAGGCCTTTGTAGTTATGTGTGATTCTTCTAGAGCAAGGAATTTAAAACTTTCTGAAGGAAGTGATATATAAGCTGAAACCTGAAGGAGGAACAAAGAAACAACACAGGTGAATTTAGCTGTTAGGCATTTATTCTCTCAAATAATAAATACTCACAAGTACCTAATATGTGGCAGGCATTGTGGTATATTGGTTTGGACATATACTTAGTTCCTGCTCTCATGGAGTTCACAGTCCACAAAGGAAAATGTATGTGCCAGACCCAGGATTTGGCAGGCATGAAATATGGAATTTGAATAAATTCACTATGGTTGAAGGTAGAGCCTGAGGGTGAAAAATGTTGATACATTACTTTGAAAAGAGAGATAGGATTTACACTGAAGCCCTTATAAGCCATGTTAAGAAAATATGACTTTTTCTAAAGACAAATAAATGGGAAGGCACTGCACGATTTTAGGGAACTAACATAACTCTGTGTGTGTGTGTGTGTGTGTGTTACACTTGATAAGGATATCTTTGACTGCAGATTGGAGAATTATTAAGAGAGGTGGAGCATGGAAGCATGTAGTCTGGTTAGTTTACTGTATCAGTAACAAAAGTGGGAGTGACTGTGGGCTGAAGTAGTTAAGATGGAGATGGTCAGGAGTGAACTGAATAAAGAGTTGCATGGTTCAGAAATAAGCATGAATATAGAGACATTCACCTCATCTTTCTCAGTGGCTAATACATTTCCTGGTACATAGGAGACATCAGCAATTTTGTTATAAATTATTTTGTTATAAGTTGTCTTATTTGTTATAAATTGTGCCTGGCTCACAATAGGCCCTCAATCAATATCATCAATGTGACAGACGAAGAAAGGTATTGATTGAAATGGCAATGAGCATAAGCTCTGGAATCAGACTGTTTGAATTCATATTTCAGACAATGTTGTTTAATTTGATTCCGACTTTCATCAGCTGTGTAACATGGAGGCACATTATTTAACTTTATTGTGCCTCAGTTTCCTCAGCTGTAAAACAGGGCTTATATTTGTGCAAGGATTCAGTGTGATACTGCATGCAAAGGGCTTAGAGCAGTGCTTATCAAACACGGAGAGATCAAAAGTCCTGGGTCTGTCCTAATTAGCAAGATGGGCAGTTGTGCCTCTCTAACCTTTGATCCAAGTGAGTACAACCTAAGAGAAATTCTAGACACCAAAAAATAGCTGGATGTGAAAATATGAAGAGGGACAGTAAAGGCACGATAGAATATGGGTGGTGTAGTTACCATAGGCAACTCTTACAGTTCTAAGCCTATTAGAAACAGAAAAAAGATGGTTAAATACATCAGCTAAACTGCGGTTTCTCATGAACAATAATGTTCAGAGTAACAGAGAAATGTAACCAGACCAGAAAGTAGGATTACCTTAAATTACAATTACAATTACCTTAAATTACCTTAAAGCACAATTACAAAGGAGAGGAGCTACCAGAGAGCAGAAATAAGGAGAGTGCTCACACTGATTTGTCCTTCCTTTTAGATTTGAAAAAACATTCAACAGACAAAAGACAATAGACCAAAGTGTAACTCACTTGTTTGAAGTTAGCCACTGGTCTAAATAGATGTTGCCTTATGTAATAATGAGTAAAATTTATTGAGATGCAGCAAACTAACCAGTGATGCTGGCAAAGGAGCCTCCAGAAAGATTGAAAAGAAACAATCATAAAATATAAGTGATCAAAATATTTGAGTGGAAAAATTTTGATGTTTTCAGATTAAAGGGGCTTTTCTAAAGTAAGACCTTATCTTGACCAATGACAGCCCCTCCTTCCCTAAAGGTAGAACCTGAATTGGAGGCTTGCAAATAGTTAATTTCCAAAGCAATATTAGGGAGTGAGCAATATAGAAATGGAACAGAGAGAGCAAAAATAAAAAGATAAAGAATTAGTTATGAAGGATGGTTTATGATGTTGGTCACCAATTTGACAACTGATGTTTAATCCTGTGTGACATTCTGTGGAGCCTTTGTAAAAGAATAGCAGAACTATACACAAGGATTGGGTTATTAAAGGGGAACCCTTATCCACTGTCCAGCATCCATCATTGGTCAAACATGGCATTTACAGGGTTCCTCTGTGAATGGCAGTTGTGTCACTTGGAAAAGTTTTAAGGCTGGCAGCAAAAGGCACTGCAGCCATGTGCTGGTAGGGTGAACGTGTGAAGTAGGTAAAATCTGCTCTGAACCAATCAATTCGACATTGGCAGTCGGGGCTGGAAAGATTTAAGTGATCTACAAAAGGAGGCTAATACAGTCCCTAACATTATTAGGGAAAAGTGTTAACTATAAGAATGAGGAACATATCCTATAAGTCTTCAGTGAAGGAGGAGATTTTCTTCAGTCACTTCAAAATTTTTTTGCCTCAGACTCCTAAACAATAATGAATACTGCAAGAATGAGAAGAGTTTTACTCTGCTTTATTTGGAAGCTGTTATTACCCAATAACTTTATCCTCAGCAAATGAGTAAAGATTGTTTTTGTTGCAGTTGATGTTTTTGTTGTTGTTCTTAAAATGATGATAGAAAGACATTCTTGTACATGAAAGGGCTCAGATATCATTAGAGTCTTATACTCCTGGACAAAATAATTATCTAAAGTTACTTTCCAGGCAAGGAGGGTAGAATATGAAAAGGAACTACAACAGTGCAGAAGAGAAAGTATGAAAGAACAGGAAGTAAACACTGTGAGGAGACAGAGAACCCTATAAAGTCTCACCTACTCATTTTATCTAGAGTACTACATTCCCTCTCCTTATTTTCTATCATAGTCAAACCATTCATTTCCTTCCTAAAGCTTACTGTTAATATTTTAAAATATTTATGTGTATAATAGATGAATTATTCTTAATCTCCACTAAATTGTAAGGACCAGGAGCACTAAAAGTATATCTTTTCTTTACCATTCTACAGTCAAGGCCGTGTTCATTGTGTCAAATTATATGTTTATTGAATGAATTAATGCATTAATTTCCAGCTAATGGCAGGGGAGAGTGAAATTGTACTCCCAAATAGCATAATGTTCCACAAACTCAAAGAGTCTTTGAAGTTGCTTGATTTGTCTTAGAAATTCAAGCACATTTTGAATTTTATTACACATTCTATCCATGTTTGTACTGATTAACCAAAATAATGGTTTAATTTGCTTATCTGGAATAACATTCTTGCTTTAGCGAGATGGCGAATGTTTACTAATTAACAATTCAGCCCCTCCAGTGCTGCCTGCCTCTATTTAGAAGAAAAATGATAAAAATCTAAATATAATATATAATTAATGTTTTACTAGATAAATTCACACTTTTGAATAGCAGACATGTTTTTAGCTTTCACATGGCTTTTAGAAATTTGATAAATCAAGATTTAAGGGTTCCTCCTCCCTTCTCCTGCAGAGTCTGCTCTCTCATATTTGAGTATCATGAAGCCTTAATCCCTTGCTTAACCATAAAACAATTTAAAATACATATATTTCAGGTATTACCGATATATAAAAGAGCCCTGCCATTTTGAATTTTTATATTTAGGACATGAAGTGTGAGAGTCACCTAGCTTCTGGCTGGTGAGCATTTTCCTCATTCCTTCCTGGGCATCACAGATGAGTAGACTCTTAGTAAAGTCTGATTTAAATTCTGATTCTTAGCATACTTTCACATTCTGCTCCTCAAAGTGTGCAGCAATTAAAACACACACACATACTTATGAAATACTCAATTATCCAAATCATAAGTTAATAATTATAGTGAAGAGAATTCCATAGCTTCTACCAAAGATGTACCTTGCCACTCTTATTTAACACACCAGCCCTTCCTAACATACCCACATGTGCTGATAATGGGATTTAAACAAGGCATTTCTTTCTCATTCTATACCCTCCATGATAACAAGGACTCAGTCTTCTCAATCTGCTTTCCTTATTTATGCTATCTCCTTATTCCCTTAAAAACAAGAGATCCTTATCCTCTTGGATTCTATTCTAAGTGGTTCTAAGCTTAAGACTTTCTCTTCAAATCCAAAATGGGATAAGTCACTTAAAGTAGCTCTCTTAAGGAATTCCCTGGTGGCGCGGTGGTTAAGAATCCGCCTGCCAATGCAGGGGACATGGGTTCGAGCCCTGGTCCGGGAAGATCCCACATGCCACGGAGCAACTAATCCTGTGCTCCACAACTACTGAGCCTGCACTCCACAGCTACTGAAGCCTGCGCACCTAGAGCCTGTGCTCTACAACAAGAAAAGCCACTGCAATGAGAAGGCTGCGCACCACAATGAAGAGCAGCCTCTGCTCACCGCAACTAGAGAAAGCCCGTGTGCAGCAGCGAAGACCCAACGAGCCAAAAATAAGTTAATTAATTAAAAAAATAAATTAAATAGTTCTCTTATTTAAGTGGATTTTCATAATAATGTTTTAGCAAAATGAAAAAAAAAAAACAGGAGATTCTCATTTTTTTCTTTCATTTTGAAGGTCAATTTATTAGGACTTGCTTTTCATTCACTTATTTCAATTTTATGATTTTTTTAAGAACATAGGTATCTAAAAATTAAATTGAGGTCATCACCTTTTTCAAAAAGAAAATAATATTGTTATTATGATAATTAACGTGTTTTATTATGTCTCGTTGAACGATAAAAATTCCTTTGTAATTCAGTTATTCAAAATAATATAATTTAACAAAATTGTATTTCACTTTCATTGTCTCATTGTAAAACATTAAAAAGTAGTATCATTTGTGCATATAGTATTATGTATTGTATGTAATAGTGTTTTCTTCTTAGTATAATCAGTTTATCTTAATTTTAAATTTTATTTTTTTCTGTATTTTTCTACAACCAACTTGTGACATGACTTTCAATATCAATAAATTATTAGTATATTTCAAAACATATAAATTAGCTTTCTTAAAAGTTAATTACTCACTAAATGTTTCTATGTATTCCTCTGTGTGTGTTTCTTACTTCATACCTACTGTGAAAACAATCTTGTTTTTGAGAAATATTCTCAGACACTAAATAAATATATAGATAATTCCTTGATGATTGATAATTGAAAATCTACTAGAAAAATATTTCAAGGGATATTTAGAATCCTTTGAAGTAGTTTTGTCTAGTAATTCAATTTATAATCTGACTCCGTATAGTAAGTGGTATCTTATGAGAAGATATTGTCCTGAATCTATTATTCTTTTATAATTTATGTATTCTGTATCTTTAAGTAATTTATGTAGAGAAAATAAACTGGGTCTCTCCAATCCAATTATAAACTAATCACCATAAAAACAAAATGCTAAGCACCTTGGTGTAAAATGGTCCTAAATTATATCACTAGAAAGTGTTTACATAATAGGTTTTCATTTTGGTTTTCTAAAGAAAGCAGATACTTACTTTTGACAATTTAAATACTGGAATTCAATGACAGGATAAAATATTATTTCAGGACAGATACACATGGTTCCAGTAGACCTTTGTGTAATGATTATTAACCCTAGGTAACCTAAGTACAAATAGGTGTAAAAAGACTTGGTAATTGGTCTACCTGCATAGGTGTGGTCAGTGACAGAGCAGAACTGAGACGTGTGCTGTTCTGACTCCATAGCCCATTTTTCTTTTTAGGTATGATGAGTTTCTCAGCAATTGTACAACATCATCAGTTGTCTATATGAGTGCTTCTGTCCTTTGTTAGCTACTACGCAAAATAGTTAACAGACATACTTTTTCAGTATTAGCTTCCAAAATGAGAAAAAACACAAATGTATATTTAATACAATTAGAGCAATAATTTTAAATACCCCAAATATACATTTGAAGGGAAAAGTAATACATACCTTGTGGGGAGATAATTTTTTGTATGTAATGAAGATTAAATTGAGATATTTAGAAATTGTTTGTCGAGGTGTTCAGTTCTATCGCCAGTATAAAGGGAAAAAATCAATGATATAGAAAGTAATTTACTGAAGGTGGTAACCTCACTTTGAAAATGTAAAAAATCATTTTTTAATTTGTTATTTAATTAATTTCTACACTGTAGGGGGTCCAGGAGAACCTAATTATCACTCCTCCCTAAAGAATTCTAATTAATTAGAATTTCATTTAATAGACATATTCTTCAAATGGGAATAAAAGTATCTTTTTTCTGCTATTGCTAGACTAGAGAACTTGTTTCCTAGGTAAGGATAAAAACTGTATTAAACAAATTCCATAATGAAGTAAAATAATCCGTATTCTTTCCTCCATCTCTTATATGAATATACAGTTGGAGAATATGCCCCAGTAGTGGGTGGATACATGGAGAGCTTCATGGTAGGGGTGAGGATGCAGGTAATGGAGAATTCCTGCTGCAAGGACCTTAAGTATCAGAATAATGTATGGTTTGTATCCATCCCAGATATTTGCTACAAACTTGGCAGAAATGAGCTGTACACTTTCAGAGTGTGTGTTACCAGATCTTCTCCTGAAATATCTGCTTCAGAGGAGAATTGTTTCAAGTGGTGAGCTGAGGGGCCTAAACTAGGAAATGTGCTCAATGTAATCAAATTTGTTGTTAAAATTTTGGTAAATATCAACTGAATTCACAGAGTAACCTGAAGAAGAAATTTTTAGGTTTTGATTGGTCTTAGAATAAGAAGCTTCAATTTTATCAGTCATTTGCCTTTTTTATTTAATAAAAAATATAGCAAACACTTGACTGCTTAGTAAGGGATGGGACTATTTAATCTTTACACCAGGTCTATAAGCTAGGTTTTACTAGGGTCATCTTTTCCTTTATTGAAAATCAGAAGTTTGGAGGTTAAATACCTTGTCCAAAGTCTTTAGAGTAATTAAGGTTGATGGAGTTTTTATTATAACCCAAGCCAATTAAATTTAAGAATCATTATTTTCATCATCATGTAATATCATTCTTGAGTTTGCAGTCACATTTGAATACCTTGAGAGTATTCTTCCAATACATTATTCAAAATAATAAGGTAGGGTTTCATACATATTCAATTTCATGCTAAAAATCTAAAAGAATAGCATTACAGTTTCTGAAAGTCTTGAACTTGGTGTCAGCAGAACATCCCATAAGATTAAGCTGCTTAAATTATTAACATTTCTGAAGATCATTTCATTAATATATGATACTTAAAATATAGTATGTTTTTTGCCTGCCATTAGGAGCTATAGAGTTCCTTGCCTGTGGATCTGTGTCACACTACCTTTATTTTTTCTAAAGTGGGAAATTAAGTCTTATTTTAATTTTAATATCCTGTGTTTATCACATGACCATAACATAGCACTAGTAAGAGGGTGTAGAATTAATGTATGCATCCATGAATTAATAAATTATAATTATAGTATTATTAATTATAATTAATTATAAGTAACCAAATTAGGAATCTGTCAATTTAAGAAGCATTATGTATATAAATAGATGATCATATTTTAAAATACCATGCAAACATATTTTGCATGCAATTCCAAAATGACTTAAATTACATTTTAACAAGCAATTATGAAACAGAGCTTGTATATTTCCAAAATGGCCATTTTGAAAAAAACTACACTCAAGGCTGCATATAAATATAGTTAGTATTAATACATTACAAGTTGAGTCATAGGACTTTATATTCTCACATTATGAATTTTATCATATGTCTTACTTATTACACTACAGGACTGGCATAATTATTAATTGTGCCCAAATTTACTCTCTAAAGTATTAAAGAAACCTTTAAAAAGCAGTTTATCCCAATGCTGCTTAATCTATTATGGAGAATAGAGAATAAAGGAAAACTTCCAAATTAATTTTATGATGAAACCATAAAATTCTTTAAGAAAATTGTCAAGAACTACACCAAAAAGAAAGCCATATACCAGGCTCATTTATGAATATAAATTCAGAAATATTAAATGAAAAATACCAAATAGAATTCAATAGCATATTGAAAAAGTAAAAAAAATTAAAAACATGACTAAATATAGTTTCAACTATCCCAGAAATCCAAGCATTTCAATAGAAGCAACTGTTTCAATATAGTCAATCATAATAATATAAGGAGAATCACATAAATATTTAAAATATTTTATAATTTTATAAATTATAAAAAATGAAAAAAATGCCCATTTGTGGTAGAGTGCTAAATAAAATAATAATTGATAGAACAATATGCATTCACCCAAAGATGTTTATCTATTTAATGGAAAAACATAAAAACCTTTTCTGCTACTGTCAAATATATAAGGCGTTCCATTTTCACTACTATTTAAAATAATATAAGAAACATTAGTCAATGCAATTGGAGAAGAGAAAAAACAGAATTTGAGAGAAAGAAATTAAACATTATAGATGATGTCACAGACTAAATAATCCAATGAAAAACTACCATGAAAAATAGGAAAACTTACTAAAGTAATAACAATGAAAAGTACATAAAACCAATAGTTTACATATAGGCAAAGAAAGCCTATCAAAAAAGATAAAAATATAGAGAAAACCCCCATTTACAATAAAAAAACAACAATTTACAAGGATGACTGGAAGTAAAATTAGAAAGAAATCAATTTAAAGTAGATGTTAACATCTATAAAATTTTCCTGAATCAAAAGAAAGTAGATTTGAAAAAAATGAAAAATTCTCTTTGAATAGGAGTGATCAATATAATAGGTATTACATTTTTATAGGTTAATTTATAAATTTATTACAATTCCAAATAAAGTGCTGTCATTTTCCACTTTTTAATAGTTATTAAAATCATTTACAAAGTTTATTTTGAACAACAAATATGCCAAAAGAAGAGCAATGAGGGGGAATTACTTCTTTAAGACATCAAATGTACTATTAGGCCTCTATAATGTAAATAATTTGGAACTGTCACACATACAGAAATACATTTCAAAAAAAAGAATAGAACATCCAGGAAAAAACAAGATTGCTATATACAAGAGTTCATATATATACCACTGTTTATATAATTTCAAGTGACACCATAGTGGTTTCTACTCTAACATATAAAGACCCTGGAAGTCATAGCTTCCACCCTCATTACAAGAAAAAAAAATCTCTGAAAAACTGAAAATCAGCAACTCTTCTTAGATCTATCAGAGAATTGAGGTCACAAGGCAAACTGTCTCAGAAAACAGGGGGAAAAGGCAAGTACAGAGAATCATGATTTATCAGGAGAGAAGCCACTGAAGACAGTGACTGGTAGAAAGCCCAAACAGTTGCTGATGATCTGCTGTAGACTGAGTGTGGAACAGACTGAAAGTTAAATTCCTATAGGCCCAGTATAAGGGCAGCCCCCACAGTTTCATTAGTTTTACCTTCAGGAATACCACCAGGTTCACACTGCAAAAATTGGAAAAACATCCCCTTTCCTCAGCCCTTACTCCCCAGTAGTTCAGGCAGAGAAAGGGGAAAAGTAACCACTTTGAAAATGCTCAAGGGAGAGAAATTATTTTGAAATCACCATATCCAACTACACATAGAACACTTAAAAGTAAACAATAAGAAAATAAACAACCCACATGAAATGCAGGAAATATCTGAACAGATAGACCACCAAAGAAGATATATAGATGGCAAGTGAGCTTAGGAAATGATGGTCAACATCATTTGTAATTAAGAAGCTGCACATCAGGACTGCCAGTTCCCAGTCCTGCATGTTAGGGGCTTGAAAGCCTGCCCTAATAACAAGTAAAAAGCTGAACAATGTGAAAAATCAACTCTTCTTAGATATGTCAGAGAAGTGAGGTCACAGGGCAAATTGCTTCTCTAAAAGTTGGAGAGGCAGACAGGTAGATAGAACTGCAGCTTTCCAGAGCAAAAATAAGGGGGCAGAGGTCTCCATGGGATTCAATACCAGGGCAGGAAAATCTGAATTGAAAAATTGCTGGACCATCAGTGATAACAAGTTTGTGAGTTTAAAACTCCATGGGGGAGCCCCACACTTTAGTTTTATTTCCTGTAGCTCTTCCAGTTTCCCAAGGTGAATACTGGAGAAATATTCCCTTTGGTTTCCTACAAACCAAAGTAAAGTAACCACTTTGAAAGTAACCACTGGGAAAGTAACCAAGTGGGAAAGTAACCACTTTGAAATATGCCAGAGCATTCCATTCTTCTTAACAAGACCTACCCTCAAAAGGAACTATTTCACCACAGCCTATTGGGGTTTAGTCAGAGACTCACTGACCTAGGGCAAGGGAAATACCCAAATCCAGCCTCCTCTAGCCTTCTAACGGCGGTGGAAATACCCAACTCCAGTCCCCTCCACCCATACTATCCCACCTAAGATGGGGGTGGGAGGATTGACAGGTACTTATGATATTCACAGGCTCACAAAAAGACTAGTAACTAATCATAGGACTACAGAATGCTTCCCCTGCCCCTACACCTCACCACTGCATCACTAAAAGACTAATTACTATAGTTCCCTTTACTGAGCACATCATGTCCAACTTTCAACAAAATGTTGCAAGGCATAATAAAAGACAAAAACAAAGTTTGAAGATACAAAACAAGACTGAAAACCAGACTCAGATATAGCAGGGATTTTGGAATTATCAGACAGTGAATTTAAAACAACTTTGATTAAAACGTTAAAGCCTCTAATAGAAAAAAAAATAGACAATATTCAAGAACATAAGGATAATCTAAACAAGGAGATGGAAAGAATCAGAAAGAAACTGCTAGAGATCAAAAACACTAAACAGAAATAAAAAATGTCTTTGATGCACTTACTACTAGAATGGATACAGCTAAAGAATCTCTGAGCTTGAAGATATGTCAATAGAAACTTCCAAAACTGAAAGCAAAGAGAACAGAGACTGAAAAAAATGCAACAGAATATCTAAGAAATGTGGGGTAAGAACAAAAACTGTAACATAGCATATAATGTAACATACATATATATAGGGATATCAGGAAAGAAAGAGAGAAAGGAACAGAAGCAGTATTTGAAGCAATAATGATGGAGAATTTCCCTAAATTAATACCAAACCGCCAAACCAGACACCAAACCACAGATGCACGAAGCTCAAGAACACCAGGCAGGAAAAATGCCAAGATAAAACAAAACAAAACAACAACAACAAAATTATACCTAAGTGTATCATATCTGCAGAATATCAAAGATAAAGAAATAATCTTGAGAGGAACTGCAAATTAAACTACAATTTGTTACTACTACACCGCTATTAAAATCCAAAAAACACTGACAATACCAAATTCTAGCAAGAATGTAAAGCAACAGGAACTTTCATTCATTGCTGGCAGGAATGTTAAATGGAGCAGCCACTTTGCAAGACTTTTTGATAGTTTGTTACAAAGCTAAACACAGTCTTGCCATATGATCTAGCTAAGCTCCTCAGTATTTACTGCAATGAACTGAAAACTAATATTCACACAAAAATCTTCGTGTGACTATTGACAGTAGTTTTACACATAGTTGCCAGAATGGAAGCAGTCAATAAGTCCCTAAATTGATGAATGGATAAACAAAATACCATGTTTATATCTATACAATGGAATATTATTCAGTAATAAAAAGAAATGAACTATCAAGCCATGAAAATACGCGGAGGTATCTTGCATGTATGTTGCTAAGTGAAAGAAGCCAGTCTAAAAGGGCCACTTACTGTATGATTTTAACTATGTAATATTCATGAAAAGGCAGAACTATAAGGATGATAAAAATATCAGTGATTTCCAGGGTTTGCACAAGTAGAAGGAGAGATAAGTGAAGCACAAAGAAATTTGGAATGGTGAAACTATTCTATATTTAGAGAAATCAGAAATGTGGTTTGTGATTGCTTCTGGGGAAAAAATTGCCCTAAGAGGTACATAAAGAAATGCTTTTAGCTAATACTAAGGTGGTAAACATATTGCAATATATAAATATATTGAATCAACATATTGTACACCTTAAACTTACATGATTTTATATGTCAATTATATCTAAATTAAAAACAAATAAAACAAACAAAACACTTAAAACCATCTAATATACCACTTAAAATAAAAAGAAGTTCTCTGGGATAAAGGAAATCTTAAAAGTCTCAACTGATAGATAAATAGATCTAAAGATTATATATATGTAAAAACTCATCCAATGTACACATAAGATCTGTGAAATTCACTAAGTGCAAATTATATTTCTAATTTTAAAAACTGAGAAAGAAAAAGAAAAAAAAGAGAGACTTGAGGGTTATATCATCCAATTATATACACAGATATTACTTAGCTTTGTCTTCAAACTGTTAAAAAAGAAATTAAAAATGGATTTATAATACAATCTATATCATGTGAACAATGGAAGCAACCTAAATGTCCATCAACAGATGAATGGATAAAGAAGATGTGCACATATATACAATGGAATATTACTCAGCCATAAAAAGAAATGAAATTGAGTTATTTGTAGTGAGGTGGATGGACCTAGAGTCTGTCATACAGAGTGAAGTAAGCCAGAAAGAGAAAAACAAATACCGTATGCTAACACATATATATGGAATCTAAATAAAAAAAAAAAAAAGGTTCTGACGAACCTAGGGACAGAACAAGAATACAGACACAGACATAGAGAATGGACTTGAGGACACGGGGAGGGGGAAGGGTAAGCTGGGATGAAGTGAGAGAGTAGCACTGACATATATACACTACCAAATGTAAAATAGATAGCTAGTGGCAAGCAGCTGCATAGCACAGGGAGATCAGCGTGTGCTTTGTGACCATCTATAGGGGTGGGATAGGGAAAGTGGGCAGGAGATGCAAGAGGGAGGGGATATAGGCATATATGTATACATATAACTGATTCACTTTGCTATACAGCAGAAACTAACACAACATTGTAAAGCAATTATACTCCAATAAATATGTTAAAAAAATAAAATAAAATAAAGCCCTCCCAAGTTTCTACAGTTACCAATTCGTGTTGGATCTTGAATGCAGACACCTAACTACAAAGGTAGTTCAAATTTTCGAAAGAATAAATTGTATTTTTTGTATTGTGGCCCATTATATTTTAACTGCATTCCTTCAATTCTCCAGTAACTAGACCCTTGC
This sequence comes from Balaenoptera ricei, assembly GCF_028023285.1. NCBI lineage: Eukaryota > Metazoa > Chordata > Mammalia > Artiodactyla > Balaenopteridae > Balaenoptera > Balaenoptera ricei. The sequence continues at coordinate 23,266,970 of NC_082641.1, forward strand.
TTTATTACTTAACAGCTAAACAATAATAAATGTTTTATTGGAATACTTAATATCTTGGTTTTAATCCTTGCATGATAATCTTCTTTATGTTGTTCAATTAATCTTCATTTAACTTGTGCCTATCTGGCTTTTTCCTCAATAGTCTTTCATTTTAGCGTTCTAATTTCTCAATCTTAAACCAATTTGGGATTCTATACATCAATAGGTCTATGACTTTTTTTCATATTTAAATTTTTATCAGTTATTAGACTCTGTTTTTCCCACTTAGTACTTTTCTGTGTGATCTCTTTTGGAATCTATAAATCTCTGATTCAGACAAGTGGGTGCTTAATAAAAGCTTATTAATAATATATACACAGGAGCGGGTGGGGTCAGGTGGTTTGAACGAGACGAAGACGGAACCGGAGCCGGGAACGGGCAGCGGACGCGGTCCAGCTGAGAGCCGAAGATGGCAGTGAATGTGTACTCAACGTCGGTCACCAGTGATAACCGCAGTCGACATGACATGCTGGCCTGGATCAATGAGTCTCTGCAGTTGAATCTGACAAAGATTGAACAGCTGTGCTCAGGGGCTGCCTATTGTCAGTTTATGGACATGCTGTTCCCTGGCTCCATTGCCTTGAAGGAAGTGAAATTCCAAGCTAAGCTAGAACATGAATACATCCAGAACTTCAAAATACTACAAGCAGGTTTTAAGAGGATGGGTGTTGACAAAATAATTCCTGTGGACAAATTAGTAAAAGGAAAGTTTCAGGACAATTTTGAATTCGTTCAGTGGTTCAAGAAGTTTTTTGATGCAAACTATGATGGGAAAGACTATGACCCTGTAGCTGCCAGACAAGGTCAAGAAACTGCGGTGGCCCCCTGCCTTGTTGCTCCAGCTCTGAACAAACCGAAGAAATCTCTCAGCTCTAGCAGTGCAGCTCCACAGAGGCCCATTGCAACACACAGAACTACTGCAACCCCTAAGGCTGGCCCGGGCGTGATGCCGAAGAATCCTGGTGTGGGGAACGGGGATGACGAAGCAGCCGAATTGATGCAGCAGGTCAACGTATTGAAACTTACCATCGAAGACTTGGAGAAAGAGAGAGAGTTCTACTTTGGAAAGCTAAGGAACATTGAATTGATTTGCCAGGAGAACGAGGGGGAAAACAACCCTGTATTGCAGAGGATTGTGGATATTCTCTATGCCACAGATGAAGGCTTCGTGATACCTGATGAAGGGGGCCCGCAGGAGGAACAAGAAGAGTATCAACAGCCTGGACCAGCCGAGCATCATCCGAATTCTTCACTCCAAATCATGTGCTTAACTGTAAAATATTCCCTTTTATTATTCTTAGAGGACTCACTGGTTTCTTTTCATAAGCAAAAAGCACCTCTTCTTAAAGTGCACTTTGCAGAAGTTTCACTCCTTTTCCAATAAGTTTGAGTTAGGAGCTTTTACCTTGTAGCAGAGCAGTATTAACATCTAGTTGGTTCACCCAGGGAACAAAAAGCCTGACCATGGGGCTCACTGTGTAGATGCCGGTAGCACTGATGGCTGGAGAAGGTGGAGACCTCAGCAGAGAAATGTAAAGACTGATTGGAATTTTAAGCTAATGTGAAATCTTGACAGAGAACGTTTTAATAAATAAATGCCTTAAGAGTATTTAAAAGATGCTTCCATATTTCAAAATGTAAAATGTAACATGACAGTAGCTTTTGTGTGTTTGACATTGTGTCTGGGAAGGAAGGGCCAGAACCTGGAACCTTTGGGACCTGCTGTTCCCAGCCCTCACAGGGCTGCCTGGTCCTCACAGGCCCAGACCTTGGCCCAAAAGGAAAGTTTGAAAAGTTGCTTTGTAAAGCCATTTAGTGTCCTTGACCAGCTGCATCCCTGATAAGAAGCAACAAACATTGTTGCCTGGATGAATAGAGGGTGTGTTTCAGCCCTGAGACGTTTTGAGTCGAAGAGCTTGATTTTCATAGAACATTTCTCTGGTGAATTTTCCAGTTATCCCCGATATTTCTATGTACTGTGTTTTGTTGTTGTTGTTGTTTTGAAATGAGGTGTGTCCAGTTCTTAAATCTAACAACTACTTTTGGGGACTTGCCCACATCTCTGGGATCTGAATGGGGGTTGTGTCCCATTTTACTGTCTTTTAAGTTTACATTTAACATGTTTCTCTTCTCTGCTGTCCTTGCCCACTGGGGACTCCTCTTTGGCTCCTTAAAGTTTGCTACTTAGCGTGGAAGTTCAGCAGGCAGGTGATCATGCTGCAAGTTCTTTCTGGACTTCTGGCAAAGGGAGTGATCAGTGAAGGAAGGCCACTGCTACCTTGGGATCTGCAAGGCTGGGTGTTTTCGGTACCCGCTGTCCACAGCCCTCCACTGTTGTCGAAATACTTAGTGCCAGTGCACTAATCTCTTTGGAGATAAAAATGTTAGCGTGTTACTAAATGTTAATTTTCTTTTGCAGAAAATACAGTACCATGTCTGAGTTAATTATTAATATTTAAAATATTTCATTCCTTAACTCCCTCATTTGCTTTGCCCACAGCCTATTCAGTTCCTTTGTTCAGCAGAATTCTGCAAAATGTGTGTTACCCACTACTGAGATTGTTCTGCCCCTGATGTATTTGTATTGATTTGTTTCTGGTGGTAGCTTGTCCTAAAATGTGTGTAGCAAGCAAGTATTTTATGATAAAATTGTTGTGTAGTGCATGCTCTGTGTGGAATTCAGAGGAAAACCCAGATTCAGTGACTAACAATGCCAAAAAATGCAAGTAACTAGCCATTGTTCAAATAACAGTGGTGCTATTTCTCTTTTGTGGCCTTTTAGACTTTGTTCCCCTAAAATTCCATTATAAGGGAACCCATTTTCCACCTGGTCTGTCTTGACAGGGTTTTTTGCTACTTTAAACAGTTTCTACGTAAAATTCTGTATTTAAAAAAATAATAATAATAATAATATATACACAAATACTACTGTTAATATCTCAACAGATGTTGTTTTCATCCACCATTTTATTTTGATAAAAACCAAGAAATCATCATTGTAATTGAAATGCTAATATAAATGCAAGCCACATATCTTCTGGGAGATAAAAATACAACTGCTTTGCTTTAATTAGATATGGCAAAAGACCTTGAGTATGAAGTACCTATATTTAGAAGGTTAATTATCAATTTACAAAATGACCTTGAAAAAGATGTGCCTGCCTCAAGACTACAGACAGATGGACTTTTATGGATTTTAAAGAGTAGCTTAATTGTGCTAATAAAATCTTATATGAAACAAAATGGGTTAGGTGAAATTCTTTAGTATCACTAATTATGCATATGTTAGAGAGATTAAAACTACCATCAGACCAAGACCATTTCACTAATTTTCCCAAATTTCTGATAATACTTATAAGCTATTTTTCACCATTGCCTCCATTTAGAATTAGGGTAGTTATAATATTCATAATCGATTAACGTCAAATTCAAAGATACATACTGAACTCCAAGAGGCAATATATGACTCATTAATAGCACAAAGGTTGGAGTAAGGGAGATTAGATCGATGGTTCTCAAAACTGGGCAAATCTCCCCTCCCCTGTGGGACTTTGGCAATATCTAGAGACATTTTTGGTTGTCACAACTGAGTGAGAAGGTAGTTGCTACTGGCATCTAATGAGTAGAGTCCAGGGATCCTACAATGCACAGGACAACTCCCCCCAGGAATTACCTGGGCTTAAGATGTCATCAGTGCCAAGGGTTACAAACCCTGGGTTACTGCATGTTCTCTGTTCTGCCACATAGTATCCATGCTACTCAACTTCATTACAACTGAGTTTCCTAACCTGTAAAAATGTTATCAAAATAATATATATTTAAAGGGTAATTGTGAAGATTAAATAAAAGAATACATCTGAAAGACAACAGCTCAGTTCATATACACAGAAAAGAGCTTAAATAATGTCTACTACTTGTCTTCTTTCCAAAACCTTTTATCTTACTTGTATAACTTGCTATAAGTAAGAGTTTCACACTCTTCACAGTCACACAAAGAAAAAACATGGGTATCCTTCTCATTATCTACTTCTTAAATATCTCATAAATAAATAAATCATTAAATTAATTCTCTTCTGCTTCTTGAACCCACCATTTCTTTTCCATCCATATTACCACATTCCTCATTAAGAGTCTGAACTTTTTCTTATCCAGGATCATTCCAAACTTACCTACTTCTAGCCCCATGTCTCTCAACAGCAAGGTCGCGTTACTGATCTTACAAGGAGTCTTGGAAAAAAATCAGCTCAAATAAGAAGAAGATATGTGTTGGGTGGAGATTTTTACCATTCAGCTAAACCAGAAGGAGGGGAACCAAGCTGAATTTTGGAAACGTGTGCCTGCTATGCTGAAAGTCTTCAAAATATGGCTAAAGGACTGTGTGCCTTTTGGCTTCCATTTAGGATGTAAAAAGCTTGAAACAGCATCATTCCCACTCGTAATAACAGCAAAAGCAAACCAACACACAGAAGACACCAGACAATCAGCAAATTCAAATTTTCTTGTTTCCATCAAAAACTGAGGTCACAGGGTGACCAACTAACCAGAAACCTAAGAAAAGACAGGCACTTCTAAACAGAGAAGTGATGCCAGTACTAGCTCGCCTGGGACAGCTGCTGCTGGCCACCAGTAAGAAGAATTCTGGAAACATTTTAATTAATCAGTAAGAGAAGCTAGGAAAATATTACAGCAGGGGTCCCAAGCCCCTGGGCCATGGACTGGTACCGGTCCACGGCCTGTTAGGAACTGGGCCGCACAGCAGGAGGTGGGCAGCAGGCGAGTGAGCAAAGCTTCATCTGCCACTCCCCGTTGCTCCCCAGTTACTCCTCAGTTACTGCCTGAACCATACGCCCCACGCCCCGCCCGTGGAAAAATCGTCTTCCACGAAACAGGTCCCTGGTGCCAAAAAGGTTGAGGACCTCTGTATTACAGAACCCTTTAAAGCCATATACAATGAAGACATTTCCAACCTCTCTCAGGCTCTTTTCTAAGGACAATATCAGGCGTTCACTCAAAATCTGTGAGGTCCTGAGAAAGTCTCACTCTTGCTGCAGGCTTTGGGGGCAGGGTGAACAGTGGCCACTGTGGAACTCAGATTCTTCTCTCCATGTCTCCTTTAGAATAAAAACCTGAAACTTCTGGGAATGACAACGAATTACAATAGCCAAAGCTATACTGAAAAAGAAAAAGTTGGAAGTTTCACATGGTTAACTATCTCGTGCCCAGACCTACAGTAATGTTTCATTAATCACAATCATGTGGTTGGAGAAGGTATAGGCAAATATATCAATAAAAGAGAACAGAGTCCAGAAAGAGTACTACATATACTTGTCCATTGATTGAGATTTAATGGACTCCAATCCAATGGAAAAAAAGCTGGGTGTTTCCAATAGTGCTGGAATATTCGGAATAGTCACATTAAAAAAAACCACACACACAACATATACACAACTTTAAAAAATTAACTAAAAATAGGTCATTGTCCTAAATGTAAAACCTAAAGCCATAAATTTTCTAGAATAAATATAGGAAAAAAACATTAGTGCCTTGAAGTTAGTTGAAAATAGTTTAGCTAAAACACTGAAAATAGCATTTAAAAATCATAGCAAATTAGACTTTATCAATGTTACAAGTTGGGTCTTCAAAAAGCACTAGTAAGAAAATGAAAAGAGTCACAGGATGGGATAGTGTAATTGAAAATTGCATTCCTGCCTATAGATTATATTCAGGATTTAAAAAAAAAAAATCAAAACTTAACAATAAGAAAATAAATTATTTAAAATAAACAAGGTTGCTCTATAAAGCCAAAAAGTACCATAAAGAAAATGACTATTCCAGAGATTTAAGTATCATTGAAAGTATCAATTCCCTCCAGGTTCGTTGCTTATCCCTGTGGTCTATATTTTTGAACTTTAATTAAGCATGAATTGGGGATAGAAGAATCAACAGTCTGGAGGCAGCAAGACGGAAGGTTGGATCAGACATCTTCACATGGATACATGTGCCCAAAAGGCAACACTTTCAGTGGATAGAAGAGTATAATAATGTATACTTTCAGAAAGTAAACAGTAACTTCCATTATACCTATTGTTCTCTAGAGCCTAACCAGTACTCTTAAACAGTAAAAAAAAAAAAAAAAAAAAAAAAAAAAGAATAAAACATAAGAATTTGAAAGAAAACACAAATTTATAATTAGGAGATAATGTAATATGCATATAGCACATCACAAACACTATAAGGAATTCAATAAATCAATAGTAAAAAAACTCCCTAAGTATGCAGAAATGTGGATAATATTTAAATAAACAAAAATATTTTAAAAAGCAATAAAATCATTTTTTTTTTTACCACGCCACGTGGCTTGTGGGATCTTAATTCCCCAACCAGGGATCGAACCCAGGCCATCAGCAGTGAAAATGCAGAGTCCTAACCACTGGACCGCTATGGAATTCCCTAAAATCCTTTTCAATAGCAATAAAATATATGACTTATATTAAAGCAGAGGAAGAGATATTCTCCTGCTCTGAATTTTCTAGTCTATAGGAAAGGTTCTGGTGAATGAAATACAGGCAGAAATGTTTTTCAACTCCAAGAAGAGTCAGAGAAATCTTTATTTATTGTTAACTACTCCATTCTTTCTCTACTGCTGTAATGGAGGAGGTTGTATGTCCCATGTGATATATTTAAAACTAGTAAACTCTCCATCATCCAGTAACCCAGAATTATTGATTTCCCAGAGTCCCCTGCCAACCTACATGCAACATGGTGTGTGAATAGAAAATTAACTTTTGCTATATAAATCCCTTGAGAATATTGTCATTGTTGTTTCTGCAGCATAATTTAGTCCGTGCTTACTAACTTAGAATACTGGTATCAGGAACTCGGTGTTATTGTTGCAAAATATCTAAATGTGTGGCAATGGCTTAGAAAGTAAGTTCCAAAAATGAGGATGCTAATCTCAGAAATTGAAAAGATGGTACCACATGTTATGCAGTGGCAAAATAGCTTTTAAAAAAATGGATGACTTTTCTTAAAAAAGAAAACATTGTAGGTTCTAAGTGAATAGGTTGGAAAGCCATATGTGAGTGTTCAAAGTTATTGTAAATTTTTATCAAGTTAATACAAAAAAGAAGAGTTTAGAAAAATTATTGGCCTATTTCAAGCAAAATTGAAAGGAATACGAAGAGTTCAGAAATTCAGGCAGTGTTGGATAAGTCAATTGTTTTAATTTCTTTTTAAGAGCAAGAAAACCCTCCTAAAACTTCCTTAGTTAACTTAACTCCAAATATGATTAGCCAATATTGTAATCCAGGCCAATGCCTAAATCATTAGAAAGGAACACATTCTAATATACAGTGGGAAGAAAACAACCATCCCTGCGGTTTATGATTTCATAGTTTGTTGACTCAACAAATTTGCTTTCAGGAAGAAGAATAGGACAGCATGAATGGATAGTTAAAGAAAAAACAAAATGTCTCCTGCATATAACATACAAAAAACTTACTGATGCCTGTGTACATTTTTACCTTTCTCCTGCAGCTAACACCTCCTCTCTCAAATCTGCCCTCTTACCCACAACTTATGATCTTCCAAACATAACATATTGTTTCAAGTCTGTATTTTCTTATGCTACCTTTTTACTGATCTGCACTCTGAGACTTGGTCTACCAAACCAATGCTTTAACCTAATAGACTCCACCCAAGTAACTGCCTCTGAGAGAGCCTTCCTTAACCTCTCTTAATCTCGTTGCCAAGACTAGTTGAGTTTACCTCTTTATTTTTATGTCACTATGATGTTTTGGAATTACACCTTTTATAACACTTTACTTTTGCTATTATGTTTTTAAATATGACTTTGCTTCACCAAATTTTGAGTGCCTTTGAAACCAGGTCTTCTGTCTTATAATTGTTATAATCTCAGTATCCAGCATTTAGTAGACACTAAGTCAATACTTGTCAAATGACAGAATAAAAATAAAACAGATTTTTTTTGCCTTATGCTCAGTTGAATAACACATTAAATGATGACACTTTGAAATAAAAAATTAAGCAGCATATTACAATTAATGATGTTTTTTTTTTTTTGTTTTTTTTTTTTTTTTTTTTCACACACACTGTATTTTATTTTTACAAGAGATAAATCGACTGACACCAAGCATTGTACATGGATGACCACAACAAAAGCAACAATGATTGCAATTACCAAACATGAAACACACTCATACTATGTCATAGTATTGACATTCAGTCCAGTAATCCTCCACTGAATTAATGATGTTTTAAAAAATGTTTTCTTCTTCTAAGTTTCTCTTTTCTACTAATAGTTTCCTGTGTTTATGGAAGCTAATTAGTGAAGTGCCTGATTTTCTTCACTAGCCTAAAAAATCTTAGATCTTCACAATGATTTTAATATTTTAGTAGTAAGAGAACTTTATTTTCTTCCTCATTATGCTGTTGATAGGATTCAATTAATCCCATTGTCTAGTTCTATAAATAGCTGCCTTTACAAAAAATTGTTTGCTGTTTTCATTTTATGTTTTCTAGTTGTTCTTCCAAGAAATACCATGTTACAATACTTACAATATTGTACATTGTATAATAGTATATATATATATATATATATATATATATATATATAGTATTGTTACAGTAGTATATATATATATATATATACACACACACGTGTGTGTGTATATATATATATATTCTTATTATATATATATATTAAGAGGTAAGACCTGAGATCTGTAGAGTGAGTTAGCAAGCTGAAAATCCAGGAGAGCTGATTGTTTAGTTTCAGTCCAAGTCAGAAGGCTTGAAAACTAGAAAAGCCAATGCTGTGGTTCCAATCCAAAGGTCAGCAGGCTCGAGACATAGGAGGGGTCAATGTTTCAGTTCAAATCTGAAGTCAGGAAAAAAGCCAATCATTCAGTTTGAAGGCTATCAGGCAGAAAGAATTCTCCCTTACTTGGAGGAAGGTAAGCTTTTTTAATTTTTTTTTTTTTTTAATTTAAGCTATCAACAGATGGTCTCTACATTATAGAGACCAATCTACTTCACTCTACCAATTTAAATGTTAATCTCACCCAAAACACCCTCACAAAAACACCTAGAGTAATGTTTGAACAAATATCTGGCCACTTTGCGGCCCAATTTGACACATAAAATTAACAAACAGTGTGTCTATAATTGCATTTGCATTGTGCATATAAGGTTTCTGCCTATTATAAAAATGCTATGATTATTTCAATTATAATGTTCATGTCACATTTAAAAATCTAGGGGAAGAATCTCAAGGCCATGTAAGAATATAGAATAACCATATCTGGAATCAATTGTGGAGAAGGTCAAGAAATAATTGAACAATGAATGTCAGTGGCTGAGTAGAAATACAGCTCAACCATGAATCAGAGGAAGAATGTTCCTATGGTCAGAGAGAAGACAAAAAACTGTTCTTGGAGTGATTGTTTTTATACATTAACCCCCAAATCCAGTGATTTAATGCAATAGGAGTGTCTTTCTTACTCATGGGAAATCCAAAATGGGTTTGTCTGATGAATATGTGGTCTTATAAATGGTCTTTCAGGTACACAGGTCCCCTCCCCAGTTTGGTCTACCCTGCTTCAGAACTCTGACTCCTCTGAATTCAGCCAGCATGTCTGATAAAGAAGGTAGAAATAACACACGGGAAATATTTGGGGCCAGGCCTGGAAGTCATCTATGTAACTTCTGATGACTTACTTGCCACAACTGAGTCACATGACCACACTAACTGCAGAGAGCCTAGGAAAGGAAATCTGGCTCTGTCCAGAAAGAAAAAAAATGGTTTGGAGAACAAATGGGCAACCTCTGCCACAAATGAGAAGCAAACCACTGCTGATTTTAAAGCGATGAATCGAAAAATTGAGGTAAAAAGACCAGAGGGTCTTTTCTGAAATCTGTGTGCATGGTATATTGCCTTATCTAAAGATAATACAATGAACAAATTCAAAATTAAAATTTATCCCTTGAAAAATGATTCTCATTCATAAAGTATATAATTCTCTATTATATATTTCTTCAAATAAAGACATTTTATAAAAATTTGTCAATAAATAGATGAATTAACATAATAAAAACAAACAATATTCCTGAAGATATATAATAAATGGTCATGACATTTGCCCCCATAGTTTATGCCTAAACTTTAGCAGTAATATTTTTAACCCTGAGTCAACAGAAAAAAAGAAGTTATGAGTTAGAGTCTGATTAAAAAGAAAATCTTCCCCAAAACCTATGAGAATCAATAGGGGTTGTAGAAAAAAACAATAAATACACAAAACTTTTTGGGTATCACTGAAGTTAAGAGAAATGAAAATTAAACTACCCAAAGTATGATTTTGCTATTAGAATTTGAAAAGACAATTATGAAAATAAACATTGAGCCTGAAGGGCAATTTTTAAAGGTAAATATTAATTCTGAAAATTAAAGAACAAGGACATAGATAGGTAGAAAATTGAAATAAAAGTACTATCATCTTCCTCAGCCAAATTCTTACCAAAATAAGATTTAAATTATGCATTTATGTATATGTGTGTATGTATGTTTGTTAGTTGTTAGTTTGTGCAAGTGTGCTTATATGTATATATGTACTCTATATATATAATAATTAAAATATGTGACTTTAAGCTTAAGTAACTATTACTCATGTTAGCTATAGTCTGGACTATAGCCATAATGAATAGCTTGATAAGTGCTTAATAAGCTTATGATATTATCACCACATATTATCCAGTATAGAATATCCTTTTTAAACAAATATTCATAATAAAAAGGTATTTTAGGTTTATTTAGACATAGATACTAAGAATATATCATTTTAAAATTAAATATATGGTCAATGAGAAAATAAAACGGTTAAGGTTTTTTAAAATACTTTTCCCACACAGTATCATCTCTTTCCAGTAAAGAGTCATGAGAATATAGCAGTTTTTTGAGTGTTTTCTCTTTAAGGGCTTCTTCCAAAAATCTTCAATATTTTCCCAAATTGTTGACATCCATTTTTATATTTTTGATGCTTGTTCTTAATCGATGTTTCCTGCAAGTGAACGTTTTCACCCAACAACTAGGACTCATGTGCCTGCTTTCACTGTTTCTTATTTGTTGACTAAACTGTTGAGAGTTTACAGTTGGGCCGTCATACCACCAAGAATAACAGCCAAGTTGGCACATGCTGGGCTGATAGCAATTTTAAATGTCATTGATTGTCAGACAGTTTCAGTGATATTGAAAAGTGTAAAAAGTAGATTTAACATAGTAATATTAACTTCCTGAAAATGAAGAGATATAGTCACATGAACAATTTTTCCTTTCCTCCAGTCAGTTTATACTTTATTAATACAGTTTAATGATAGGAGAGAAATTTATAGTAAAGTGTACATAGAATCAGAACATAAGGCCACTTTTCATTTTGCTGTTAGATATGATGCTTTTATAAAAAAAGGTATAATTCAAATTATATATTGCTGCTTTATAGGATCAACCACACTGCTAGTTAGAAAGTATTACATTCCAAAAGGTTCATCGTATTTGGTTACATGAAATAGTTTGTACGTGAACAGATTCTTTTTTCAATGATTGTCAGACAAAGTTTTGTATTTAAAAAAAAGTATATTTGAGTACTTGCTACATTCTGAGACGTGCCTAGGTGTATACATATAAAGATGTGTTAAATT